>NC_090446.1:341466543-342074579 GCF_031143425.1 Pleurodeles waltl
GAGCGGTGCTTGAGATGAAGGGCCCAGCGGATCGGTGCTTGAGATGAAGGGCCCAGCGGAGCGGTGCTTGAGATGAAGGGCCCAGCGGAGCGGTGCTTGAGATGAAGGGCCCAGCGGAGCGGTGCTTGAGATGAAGGGCCCAGCGGAGCGGGGCTTGAGATGAAGGGTCCAGCGGAGCAGTTCAGAGACGGTGGTGCCCAGCGGAGCGGTGCTTGACAGGAAGGGCCCAGCGGAGCAGTTCAGAGACGGCGGTGCCCAGCGGAGCGGTGCTTGAGATGAAGGGCCCAGCGGAGCGGTGCTTCAGATGAAGGGCCCAGCGGAGCGTTGCTTGAGATGAAGGGCCCAGCGGAGCGGTGCTTGAGATGAAGGGCCCAGCGGAGCGGTGCTTGACAGGAAGGGCCCAGCGGAGCAGTTCAGAGACGGCGGTGCCCAGCGGAGCGGTGCTTGAGATGAAGGGCCCAGCGGAGCGGTGCTTGAGATGAAGGGCCCAGCGGAGCGGTGCTTGAGATGAAGGGCCCAGCGGAGCGGGGCTTAAGATGAAGGGCCCAGCGGAGCGGTGCTTGACAGGAAGGGCCCTGTTCAGCGGTGCTTGTCACGGCGGGGCCCTGTTCAGCGGTGCTTCTCACGGCGGGGCCCTGTTCAGCGGTGCTTCTCACGGCGGGGCCCTGTTCAGCGGTGCTTGTATTGGCGGGGCCCTGTTCAGCGGTGCTTCTCACGGCGGGGCCCTGTTCAGCGGTGCTTCTCACAGCGGGGCCCTGTTCAGCGGTGCTTGTCACGGCGGGGCCCTGTTCAGCGGTGCTTGTCACGGCGGGCCCTGTTCAACGGTGCTTGTCACGGCGGGGCCCTGTTCAGCGGTGCTTGTCACGGCGGGGCCCTGTTCAGCGGTGTTTCTCACGGCGGGGCCCTGTTCAGCGGTGCTTGTCTTGGGGGGGCCCTGTTCAGCGGTGCTTCTCACGGCGGGCCCTGTTCAGCGGTGCTTGTCACGGCGGGGCCCTGTTCAGCGGTGCTTGTCACGGCGGGGCCCTGTTCAGCGGTGCTACTCACGGCTGGGCCCTGTTCAGCGGTGCTTCTCACGGCGGGCCCTGTTCAGCGGTGCTTGACAGGAAGGGCCCTGTTCAGCGGTGCTTGACAGGAAGGGCCCTGTTCAGCGGTGCTTGTCACGGCGGGGCCCTGTTCAGCGGTGCTTGTCACGGCGGGGCCCTGTTCAACGGTGCTTGTCACGGCGGGGCCCTGTTCAGCGGTGCTTCTCACGGCGGGGCCCTGTTCAGCGGTGCTTCTCACGGAGGGGCCCTGTTCAGCGGTGGTTGTCTTGTGTTCCTAGGGAACCAGATCTGGCCAATAATTCCCGGTCAGTCGCCATCCGACCTTTCGCTTGCGGGGCCCTCCTGTGCTGGAGTCCTGGGCCCGTGGGTGTCCTCCGTCACACCCGAAATGGGGCTGGTGGGGCCCTCCTGGGCAGCTCGCCTGCTGCCGGACTTGTCCATCCTGCTGCCCTTGCCCTCCTTCGCTGAATCTCTGGGGCCCTTGCCTCCCTTTGTGGATGTGCCAGGTGACGGTGCAAGGGTAGTGTCCTTGGGGACTGCCGTCTCTGGCCTCTCGCGCCGGGCCTTCCCTTTTTTAGTTCTTTTCCCAAGGGGTGAGCTGGCTGTCCCCTTGCTGCTGGCCGATGTTCCTGCCCTAGGAGCTGGTGGACTCCAATAGCCCTGAACTATGGTCCTAGTAGGTGCAGGGCTTGTGGTGGCTGAGGTGCTGTTTGGACTCTTACGAGATGGAGGGGGTGGGTCAGGTGATGCAAAGAGGTTAATTTTGGAGAGGAAAAACTTTTAAGGAGCAATGGGAAGGGTAGGTGCAGTGGGTATGGGAGTGGACGAAGAGGATGTGGTTGTAGGAGAGTCAAGTGTGCTGTCTTTGGGTGCAGGTGCTTGTGCTGGAGGCTGTCGTGAGGTGGATGGCTGTTGGGTGGGTGGCTGCCTGCGTTTGTGTGCTTTGGAAGAGGGGATGACAGACACACTGGGAGAGGACACAGGGGACGTGTAAATGGCAGTGGGGGTGGTGACTGCACGTGTGCGGAGTGTTCTGGTGGGTGTGCTGGTGATGGACGTACTGGCTGATGGTGGTGTGCATGCAGGTGTGAATGGAGACGTCACAGGGAGGGAGGAGGGAGACGAGGAGGAGGGGGACAGAGAGGAGGCAGTGGCTGTTGGCATGTCTGCATGTGGATGTTGCTTGGGTGAATGCGTGTGTGATCTGTGGTGCTTATGTCTGGATGAGCTGCCCTTGGGTGTTGATGTGTGTGCAGGCTGGTCTGATGGTGTGTCTGGGATAGGCAGAGGAACAGGGGAGTGGGACTGGGTGGAGGGAGTTGGAGGAGGGAGGCTGGAGACAGGGACAATGGCTGCCGTCAGTGCTGAGGCCAGAGCGTTGAACGATCGCTGATGGGCAGCCTGAACCGAATGAATGCCCTCCAGGTATGCATTGCTCCGATGCACCTCCCTTTCTACCCCCTGGATGGCATTCAAAAGGGTAGACTGCCCAACAATGAGCGTCTGGAGGAGGTCAATGATCTCCGCACTGAGGGCAGCAGGGGTAACTGGGGCAGGGCCTGAGGTGCCTGGGACGAAGGAGATGCCCGGCTTCCTGGCCGAGCGGGCACGGGGCGAACGCTGAGGGGCTGCTGGGAGGGTGGAGCTGGTGCGCTGGGTGGCGGCTGTACCTGTTGTTGCGGTGGGCACGGATGTTGCCGCCACCACAAGGGAGCTCCCTTCCGAGGACGTGTCGGTGTCGCTGACGTCTCCACGGGTCCCCGTTGTGGAGCTCCCCTCGCCCTCCGTCTCACTGGTGTACTCGGAGTCGGTTGCATGGCCCTCCGGGGCCATGTGAGATGCAGCTCCCTCGTGCGCCGATGCCACTTCTCCTCCGCCTGATGATGCTAATGCACACATGAACAGGAAAACCAAAAAAAAGGGGGGGGGAGAAGAAAGAAAGACATGTTGAGTGCATGCATTGGCGACACCGTTGGCGTAGAGGACAGACACAGAAGCCCCCTGCACTACGCCGCGCACTCGGGGTACACTACTCAATTATTGTGACTTGGCCTACAAGTCTATGGACGACAAATGCACACATAGGTGAGCCCGGGCCATGGATAGCACCCTACAGAGGTGGGGGGTGGGGGCACAGGGCCATGCCTTACGGAGGGGCGTAGCCTACAGAAACCGCCCTGGCCTAGAGATAGCCACAGCCCTCCTCCCCCACCCAGACACCTCCACTGTGCGCTAATATAGCAGAATGTGCTGATACTCACCCCCTTGTGTCTGCTGTGATGTCCTCACGCGCCCATCCAAATCGGGGTAGGCCACCGCCAGGATCCGGGACATCAGGGGGGTCAATTGCCGTGTGGCACCCCTCCTAGGTTGGGAGGCCATCCCCAGCAGAGCCTCGGCGGTCTTTCTGCTCCCGCGGCGGATGTCCTCCCACCTCTTGCGGCAGTGGGTGCCCCGTCTGTTGTGGACCCCCCAGGGCCCGGACGTCCTTGGCGATGGCATGCCAAATGTCGATCTTCTGATGGGCGCTGACCTGTGTGACATGTACAGGGTGGGAAAAGAAATATCATCACTTTTCTGCATGGTCGATGTGAGTGGCCCCCCCTCCCCAACCTTGCCACGTGGCACATGCTCTCATCTGTCGTGCGTTGCATTCCTCATTCGCTCCCCTCCCCACCATCTTACATCCACCCCACTCAACACAGGCATAGCCCATACAACGTGCTCCCTGTGTACTTACCTGTTGGTCTGGAGGACCGTAGAGTAGCGCATACTGGGGGAGGACCCCATCAACAAGTTTCTCCAATTCCTCAGATGTGAAGGCAGGGGCCCTTTCCCCAGTCGCAGCAGCCATTGTCTCTTCCAGACCGAGGTCACAGCAGCACTTGCAGTATAGGTCCTCTCCTGTGGATGATCAGGTCTCGAGTGATTAAGAAGATAGAAAATGGCGGTCACGCCCGCGGCGGTGCGTACCGCGGCGGTGCGTACCGCGACCACCGGCGCACATCGTCATTGGCTCATGAGACCCATAGGGTTCAATGTTAACCAATGCTGCTTTGCGCCGCGGTCTTCGACCGCCTACCGCCACGGTGTGCCACGCCAGCGCATTGACCTCACATCCCATTGTCACACTTCACAGGTCAGGCAGCCGCCATTTCAAGGGCCCACATGGCTTAATTTCTACTGCGTCACACAGGCCTAGGCCTTGCATTGCCAATCATACAAGCCATTCAATGCATAGCGAATCGTGTACTGTGCAAGCTGTGGTTACGTACCTGTGGGTTGCTTAACTCTGTGCTCCATATTGTCCTTCCTAGGCACCGTCCGCTGGGACTTGCGAAGAGATGGAGGAATCCTTCCATGTACAGACCGCTGGTGGACCTGTCGACAATGGAAGAAAGACATGTCATACTGACATGCAGACTTGACCGAGCCACTATACAGGAACTGTGTGCCCAGCTGGAGCCAGACCTGATGTCCCCCATTCGCCAACCCACAGGGATTCCACCTCTGGTGCAGTTTCTGTCAGTACTCCATTTTTTGGCAAGTGGATCATTCCAAACAACAGTGGCCATATCATCAGGGATGTCTCAGCCTATGTTTTCTAAGGTTCTGTCCAGAGTGTTGTCTGCCCTGATGAAATACATGCGGAGCTACATTGTTTTCCCTGAGGTGGCCGATTTGGCTACAGTGAAGGGTGATTACTATGCCCTTGGCCATATCCCCAACATCATTGGTGCCATTGATGGGACTCATGTGGCTTTGGTTCCCCCCAGTGAAAGTGAGCAGGTGTACAGGAACAGAAAAAGTTATCATTCGATGAATGTCCAGGTGGTCTGTTTGGCTGACCAGTACATCTCCCATGTAAATGCCAAGTTCCCTGGGTCAGTGCATGACGCCTACATCATGCGAAATAGCAGCATCCCTTATGTGATGGAACAGCTACAGAGACACCGTGTGTGGCTAATAGGTGACTCTGGTTACCCCAACCTGTCGTGGCTACTTACCCCAGTGAGGAATCCCAGGACAAGGGCAGAGGAACGCTACAATGAGGCCCATGGGTGAACTAGGAGGATTATAGAAAGAACCTTCGGCCTCCTGAAGGCCAGGTTTAGGTGCCTGCATAGGACAGGTGGATCCCTAATGTACTCACCAAAGAAGGCGTGCCATATCATCGTGGCCTGCTGTATGCTACACAACCTGGCTTTGCGATGCCAGGTGCCTTTCCTGCAAGAGGATGGTCCAGATGGTGGTGTTGTAGCAGCTGTGGAGCCTGTGGAGAGTGAAGAGGAGGAAGACGACGGGGACGACACAGACAACAGGGACACAGTGATACAACAGTATTTTCAGTAGCACACAGGTACGAATCAACCACGCCATTTTACATTTACTTAAAGTCTCCTGCCTCTCTACTGTCTGTGTTTCCCCCCAGTTCCTGTTCACTGAGTTGTGACTTTTCCTTCCGTTTTCAGAGCTGTGGGCCCCACTGCGTGACCTCTGCTTTGTTTGCCCATGGACTACAGCTGTGTGACAGTGGTATGTTGTCATCACAATGTAACTGAACATTTTGGCACCGTTATGTCTAATACATTTGTTCAAAATACAAGCAGACTCCAGATTTTTTAAGTGCAATAAGTGATTTTATTAAAGTGCTAAATTTAGGAACATGATTGTAAAACGGTGATGGGTGATGGTGGAGTAATGTCCATGGCAGAGTCCAGTTTTCAGTCTCACAGGTGCATTGTCCGTATGCCTGTGGAAGGATGGAGCAGGGGCAGTTTAAATTTGGACAGGGTGACAATGTGGGACAGTGGGATGACATCAGGGGGTATCCTTTGCTGGCGGGGGTCTTGGCATCCTACTCTGTCTTCTTGTGATATCTCAGGGACCGCTTGCGGGGTGGTTCTTCTTCTGCAGGAGGTGGGGTTCTGGTGGCCTGTCGTTGTGTGGGGCCCTCCTGTCCACTAGCGCCGGCGGAGGTGGTAGGCTGTTCCTGGTCCATGCTAGTGACAGGGGCCCTTTGTGGTGCCACATGGTCCCGCAATGTGGTGACTATCTGGTTAAGGGCCAAGACGATGGTCCCCATTGCGGAAGTAATGTTTTGCAGTTCCTCTCTGAACCCCATGTACTGTTCCTCCTGCAGTACCTGGATCTCCTGGAACCTGGCCAGTACCGTAGCCATCGTCTCCTGGGAGTGGTGGTATGCTCCCATGATGGAGGAGAGGGCCTCTTGGAGAGTCGGTTCCCTGGGCCTGTCCCCCCCTGTCGCACAGCAGCCCTCCCAGTTACCCTGTTTCCCTGGGCCTCTGTCCCCTGGACCATGTGCCCACTACCACTGCCCCCAGGTCCCTGTTGTTGTTGGGGTGGTGGGTCAACCTGGGTGCCCTGTAGTGGCGGACACACCGCTGATTGACGTGTCCTGGAGACAGAGGCATGGGCCCGCTGGGTGAGAGCTGTGCTGGTGTTCCCAGAGGGGGTTAGGTCTGCTGTAGCCTGTGGCTGTCTGTGGGGAACCGACTGTCCCGAGGTCCCCGATGGGCCGGGCTGGTCATCTGGGTCCAGGGAGACAGAGCTGCTGTCATCACTGGGGGCCTCTTCTGGGGGTGGGATGGACATCTCTGGACCCTCCGTGGCGGTGTGGTGGCGTTCGGGTCCTGCAGGGGTATAAGAGTATGGTTATTGCTTCTGTGTGTGCCATTTCGTGTGATGGGTGGGTGGCCGTGTCCCCCAGTGCTGGCATTCCCTTGTGGGGGCTTTTGTGACGGTGGCTTGTGGGGGTGATGGGTGTGTGCAGTGGGCATGCTTTGGTGATGGGTGTCCATGCTTTGGGGACGCATGCAGGGCTAGGTTTTGGGATGGGTGGGTTGTGATGGTGAGCCATTAGCAAGGAGTTGGTGTGATGGGGGTGGGGGTGAGGGTGGGGGTATGATTTGGCATGCAGGTGGGGTGGGGGAATGAAGTAGTGAAGATTTGACTTACCAGAGTCCATTCCTCCGCCTACTCCTGCGAGGCCCTCAGGATGCAGGATGTGCAAGACTTCCTCCTCCCATGCTGTGAATTCTGGGGGAGTAGGTGGGGGTCCGTAGCCAGTCTTCTGCACCGCAATGTTGTGCCTTGATACCATGGAACGCACCTTCCCCCGTAGGTCGTTCCACCGCTTCCTGATGTCGTCCCGATTTCGTGGATGCTGTCCCACAGCGTTGACCCTGTCCACTATTCTTTGCCATAGCTCCATCTTCCTGGCAATGGTGATGTGCTGCACCTGTGTCCCGAAGAGCTGGGGATCTACCCGAACTATTTCCTCCACCATGACCCTGAGTTCTGCGTCAGTGAACCTGGGGTGTCTTTGGGGTGCCATGGGGTGGTGTGGATGAGGTGAGGGGTGGTGTATGTGTTGTAGAGTGTGGTGAGTGTGGTGGTGTGTGGTGTTTTGTGCGTGGATATTGTGTAAGTGATGTTGTGATTTGCCTCTGTGTGATGGTGTACTCTATTCTGTGCTGTCTCTCTCTGTCCTTCAGTCGCAATTGTGGTCGTAGGGGTTTGTGGGTGATGTGGGTGTGTGTTTTATATTTAATTGGGGGTGTGGGAGTGGTGTGTGTATGTGTCTCAGGTGTGTGTATTTTGAATTATCCAATGTGGATGTGTTTTGTAAAGGTGTGTGCATTTTGAGCGCGGCGGTGTGTACCGCCAATGGAATACCGCGGTTGAAAGACCGCTGCGGGGATTTGTGGGTCGGAATGGTATGGGCGTATTTCTGTTGGCGTGACGGTGGAGGTTTGGTCATCGCCAGTTTCCCGCTGACCTTTGGTGTGGCGGACTTTTGTTGAAGTCGGGTTTTGGCGGTTTGTCAGTTGCCGGTCAGAATGACCATGGCGGTTTACCGCGACCGCGGCAGTGTTATGGCGGTCTTCTGACCAGCGGTAAGCGCCTTTTACCGCCGAGGTCAGAATGACCCCCATAGTTTGGACAAAGAGGTAGAAGGACACTCATCTTGACAGTATGACACAGACTATTGCAGCTAGACATGTTGAGCAGACTCCTCGGGGCTAAGGGCCTCGTTTCGAGTTTGGTGGTCTGAGAACCACCATGATGGCAGTAACGGTCCAACCACCGACAGTCTAGCGGAGCGCACCACCATAATATGAGTATAGCAGTGTAGCAAACAGAAGACTGATAGTGGTCCGCCACCACCGCCAGGCTGCACAGATCGCCGCAGCCCCTTGGAGGCACAAACAGGCCGGCGGAGACCATTTTTACCCAGGACCTATTACGAGGTTGCACACCGCAAAAGTGACCGCCGCAGGTCGACCATCACGAAGCACCAGGCAGAAACGGAGAGTATGACGGGAGACCCTCACCTGCAGACAGCCATACACATCCGGAGCCACCCTGGAGCCATTCCTTAACGTCATGCTGCTGCTCCTGCTAACCGAAAGACAACAAAGGCAATGCCGATGTGGACGACAACTATGGTAAGTACTAACACCTACCTGGATTTTTGGACATTCACATAAATATTGAACCGCTAGGGGGAGGGAAGCCAACGGCAGCACCCACAGCTATCATACATGACACTTGCACTCATATACTCCAACACATACACCCACACATACACAACACACACACTTCAGCCAGCACACACACACTGCACGGCATAACACACATATACGCATGGACACACAACACTGGATCAGAGATACCAAAGCCCACACAACATACACACACAAAAAGCAATACCAACTCTACCATATCACATATACAGACACATCCCACACACTCACACACAACATTGGCCAGGGAACCGTCCACACATACAACACACATATACACATATCTGCCATTGGCACACACACACCACCAACATCAATCAACACTACAATCGATACCCACATCACACACAGTCATAGCACAATGGATCAACAATACCATGCACAATACACATTGACAAAAACATGCAAAATACACACACAACAACAACCACACCTGCATAGCTGCAATGGGAGCAGTTTGACCATACTTGGGAGGAGGCTGCATTTCCACACGTCACTTTGCTCAAGGCCCCCAAATAACCAGCGCACAGGAATTGGCACCATTCGGATCTCAGGGACCACAATAATAAATTTCTGGAACAGCCACGCAATGGGGGAAGGCCAAGGCTACAAGGCACACAAATTCACACTCCATGGGACATACCCCACACCAACCAGCTATACACACCTAAATGGACACATGCACACTCAAATGCAAAGCAAACTAGCCCAACTCAACACAATGCATGTCTGAACTGACAAAAATCCAGAACACAACCACACTCATGTACACAATACCCATATCAGGGGGCAAGTCATACACCACACATACCCACATCACACAGCACAAAATAAACACACATACCACAACAAGCACACCACAAAGCCACAACACCAACAGTTCAACTACATACACATTACCATTGAGACAACAGCACTATACACAAACTCACTGACTGCCAAAAACGAAACATGCACACACAATTACACTCACACAAACAATGTCAGCCAGGAGCTATGGAAACCTAATGAAGGAAAGGCAGGACAAAGGTTTATCAATAACACCAACAACAGGTTGTGTTTAATATCAAATCTTCCCTAATGAACAAACATGTCCATGGCCATAGGCGGGTCCAGTAGACACAGGACCAAAAGATTCGACTCCTGACTACCTAAGAACCTTGGGTTTGGGCTTGGGAGGGGGGTGACCTTCCTTGTAGGGGCAGACTTTTTTTGGTAGGGGAGGGCATGGGTGCTTGTGGGGGGCATTGGAGGACTTGGATGTGGAATGGAGGGCCTTGGGGAAGGAAACAGAACGTTTGGGTGTAGTACGGGGATGAACAGGGGTAAGGCCAAGATCACATTGGAAAGTTTCTTAGACACATGGCAGTCATCAGAAGGGGTGTGGGATTTGGAGGTTGAGGGAGTGGTTGTACAGTGTGTAGGTGTGGATGTCTTGGGTGTGTGTTTGTGGGAGGTGTGTGTGTGTCTGTTGGGTGGGTGAATGAGGGTGTTTATGTGTTTGGGGCTAAGTGGGGTGGAGGTTGCATGGTGTGTGGCTGTGTGCATTGATGGTGTATGTGCTGCATGTTGGTGTCTCTGTGGTCAGGGTTCCTGAGGGTATGATATGTGTGATGGCTCAATCAGTGGATGTTGTTGCAGTGTCTGCAGGTGTACCAGATGTTGTGTGTGTGATACTGGGGGTGGAGCGGGTGTCAGGGGAAGTTGTGACCGGTGATGTGTCTGCATGTGTATGTTGTTCGTTTGCGTGCCAGTGGTGTGTCTTCTAGTGCTTGTGTTTGTGTGCACTACCCATGTCTGTTGTGGTCGATGCATGTGAGTCTGTCTGTGTGCTTTGGTTGGGTGGGAGAATGTGGAATTTGGACTGGGAAGAGGAAGGTGGAGGGGGAATGGAAGACAAGGGGTGACTGGCTGCCATCAGTGTGGAAGCCAGAGCCTGAAAGGATCTCTGTAGGCCAGTGATTGCACCGTGAATGCCCTCCAGGCATGCAATGCTCTGTTGGATCTGGCTTGCCAGTCGCTAGATGCCATTCAGGATGGCCATCTGAGCCAGAAAGATAGACCTCAGGAGGTCAATAGCCTCCTCACTGAAGGCAGCCCAGCTAACAGGAACTGAGGCAGAGGTGCCTGTAGCAATGAGATGCCCAACCTCTTGGGTGAGCAGGCACGACCAACTGGGTAGGGAACAACATCAAGGGGATTTTGATAGAATGGGGGTGGCGGACATAGATGGTACCGGGGTTTGTCCCCAAAGGGTCCGCCACCAGTGGGGAGTGGCCACTGGGGGAGGAATCCAAGGATGTAGATGCAGATCGGGTCTCTCCCATGGCACTCCCCTCACCCTCTGGGCCCCTCTATGTCCGTGTTCTGAGGTCCCATTGCCAGATGCTTCCGCACTTGGCTCGGTCCCATCCTCTATGCCTGCCAGTGCTGGTGCTGCCAAAAGATATAAATGTAAGGTCATTACATCTACATGATGACAGTGCAATTACAAATTACTGAAGCCAAAAATACTATCATGCTCTGGCCCCCGTGTGAAGTGACAGCAAAGGACCACCACCATCTGCCAATACCAAAAGATGCTTGCCATCTGGATTCACACAGGAAGCACATGAGCAAACCTTGGACTCAGATAACTGCAATAACATGGATTAAGACTAGCTAGCACACTGACAATACCACAACTAGGTGAAGACTCCACACACATCAAACCTGTGCTACCTGCAGCACAACACATGCAACCAGTAGCAAACTATGGATCCATTTGTGAGGTACTCCCACAAATTACACTGACATCAGCCCCTACGCACATCTAAAGTGCACTAATATGATGTCTCAACAACAACTGATAGTGCTAAGGAAAGACAAACAACAGTGCTAAAAACATGCCATGCATGGATTAGATGACATAGGAACATTGAATCCCACTGGGAACACAACACAACAATGTACATCTCACCAAAAGGATGGGAGTTATCATGTCCCCAAGTCCAGTGTAAAAATGACAGAGTCACATACATGTCTGTGTTTCAAGCCTAGCACATCCTGTTTCAACCTTACTGTCCACCTGTGGCACATAGCAGTCATTGTACACAGGGACATTAATGCAGACACCCTCCGTCAAGGTGCACTACCCACCCCACAGCTCAGGACCTCCAATGATCATAATGTGAGTTCACTGACTTTTGTGGAACATGACATGATCACATGACATTGGTTAGGTGCACGATAGGACACATCCCACAAAGTGGCAAGTGACGGCCAAACCTCAATGCAAACAATGCACAATCGAGATAAACTACCTTCAGTTATCACATGATGCCAATAGTCATGAGATGTAACAACAAGCCTACTAACAGACCCATTGTGCTTAGACCAAATGTACAGGAGTGACATATGGAACACACATTCAGACAATCCTGTCCATGTGTGCAAACGTGTGGAGCCAGATGCAGGCACATCCCACTTCAGGGGATGGAGGTTTCCAGGTCACATCAACCAGTAGGCACATATAGCCACACATGTGTGTAACCAGGAACTATGACATCAGTTTATAATATCTGGCCCTGCAATGTACACATCCAACTTCAAAACCATCAACATTGACTACACAACAGCACAATGCTTACAGATTGACAATGTCCAAATCTAAAGTTGCATGCAGTGGACACATCAGAGCTATGTGACACATACTGTGTGAGGTGATATGAGCACATCAGACACATAAGATGAGCCTGCCCCAATGCTAATCCCATAGTAATCAGTGGGCATAGGCCTAAGAAGCTGACAATATGCATTGAGTTATGAATTGACACCATCACATGCTGTCTTGGGAAACATGGAGTGGGCATAGAGTCACATTTGCAGTGCAAAAGGGAGTTGATACCAGGACATATGACCAGTTTTGTTGTGCGCCCACATACACAGGCACCCCGCTCGGAAGGCTGAGCAGACAGACCTACCCATTATACCATGTCTTATTAATCCCGTGCATCAGAGAACAACATGCCGTCCACAGCCATTTTACAATGGGTGCCTATGTCCAGATCTGATGGGCTTAGTGAGTTATTACCTGGCTTAGGAACAACAGTCCAACAAGGTCAAATGTGGCCACATACCTATGGGCCAGATGTATGAAAGCATTTTGCATTTGCAAACGGTGCGAATGCCCGTTTGCGAATGCAAAATGCCAGTTCAGAATGTATGAAATACATTCTGAACGCAATTTTAAGGAATCGCTAAAATAGAGATTCCTTAAAATTGCAACCCTGTTTAGAGAATCGCAAATTGCGACTCTCTAAATTAGAAATCGCAAATAAGGATTCCTCATTTGTGATTTCTTAGCACATGTATGAAGCAATTCCTAAATGCAATTTTGGCATTTAGGAATCGCTAATTTCCAACAAGTTGAACTTGGTGGTAACCATGTGCAAAATTAAAAAATGCATTTAAAATGCATTTTTAAATTGTACATGTAAAGCACACATGCCCTTTTGGCATGTGTGAACCTTACATGTCCCCCACAAAAAAATTGGGGTGCAGCAGAGGGGGCCTTATCACCCCAGCACCCTGGGGTTTTGCATTTCCAAAATTGCGATTCCTGGTTTAGGAATCGCAATTTTGGAAATGCAAACAATTCGCAGATATGTGCCAACAGGCCCATAGCTGCGAATGGGGCCGGGATCGCAATTTGCAATTCGGTAATAGCATTTGCGATTTTTAAGAAATTGCTATTACCGAATCGCAAATGTGATACATGGCACTTTGCGAGTCGGAAATAGCGATTTCTTAAAAATCGCTATTTCCGAATCGCAAAGGGCTGTGATGATACATCTGGCCCTATGTGTTATCAGTGGTAGAGCACAAATGGAGCTCTACCCCCACATGACATGCCATCAACCCTCCTGCTGTCATTCAACCATATGTGACTAAAATTTATAAACAATTTAATAATAATCTTGCCTGTGTATGGCTGGCCTGACACCTCATCAAGCCACGTGCATCATACACAAGTAGGGTCAATTCTCATTCATCACAATTCCTCCCAAGTCCAAAGCATTCAGTTGACATGGATAAATGCCCATTCTACCAACCATTCATACACACTTACTACACAGAAAATGGCTTTGCATACAACAGCTGACAAACGGGGCTTAAGCCCCGGCTAACTTAAGCTGAGATTAGTAGAGGTACATTGAAAGTGTGCACATGGTGCACTTACCTGTAACTCTGGTGCACCATAGAGCTGTTCATGCAGGGGTAGACCTCCTCCACCAGCTTCTACAGCTCTTCTGGTGAGAAGGCAGGGGACATATCACCTGTTGGACACGGCACGGTTGCTCCCAGAGGTGGTATATAGCAGCTCAGGTTATGGAGTTCTTGCTGGCAGCAGTGTCAGGAGTCAAGTGAGAGATACAGCAGAAAATGGCGGTGACGTCAGCCACATAGACCTCCGTCACAGCCGGCAGACACTGCCATTAGCCGAAGTCTGCCACAGACAGCAATGTTATCCATGGCAGTGTCCTCCACAGTAGCATTTACCTACCAACATGACGACTTCCACTGGCAGTCGTGGGGCAGGAAACAATGTCCAGTGGAGCAAGCCAGGCAGCTGCCATTTTAGAGCCATATTATGCATTAACACAACATAATGTAGATGCGTCACAGATCTAAAAAAATATGTTTTGGAGCATATTGAGTGTGTTCTAGTCCAGACATGTAGGTCAAGCCTTTTCGTTACCATGTTGATATCTCACGCATATGTGACAAAATAATTGGGGTTTACCCTCCACCCTCTTCCACACGTGTGATCTAGGATTTAGTGCATTGAATCGCAGCCAGTTCATGGAGTTATTTGGATATGTGGTTGCTGTCAATATAGTTGAATGGTACACATATGTATATGAGTAAGGCATCAACGTTCTGAGATGTGAAAATCTCAGCCCGGGTATGTGTTGAGTATCATGTGTACAGTGACACACATAACATGTGACATAACGTATCAGACATGTAGAATGTAACATGCAAGGGGCACATTGAGTGACTGCCTTTTTTTGTCTTTTGACCCACATAGCTACCCTGGGAGGAGAATGATCAGAACCCTTCCTATGCACTGTCCACTAGCAGCCTTTGAGGCCATGGACGCAAGATTAGTGATACAGATCTACTGCCTGGATAGGCAGACAATCATGGATCTCTGTCATCAGTTGGAGCCAGATCTGATGCCAGCCATCCATCATCCAAATAGCATACCACCCATAGTCCAAGTTATCACAGTGTTGCACTTCCTAGCCACAGGTTCCTTCCAAAATACAGTGGCCCTTTCTGCCGGGATGCCCCAACCTATGTTCAGTTTGGTGTTGAAGGATGTCCTCTCAGCACTGTTTTAACACCTGGACAGCTACATCCGTTTTCCTCAACGTAATGATTTTTCCCATGTGAAAGCAGATTCCTATCGTTTCGCACACATCCCACATGTTGTTGGAGCCATTGATGGGACCCATGTAGCCTTAGTTCCACTGCGTGGCACTGAACAGGTCTAGCGGAACAGGAAAAACATCCATTCAATCAATGTCCAAGTATTGTGTTTGACAGACCTCTACATTTCCCATGTTTGTGCTTGGTTCCTGGGTTTCATCATGCGGAGCAGCGCTGTTCCACAGCTGATGACACAAACTGTACGCTGGTTGTTAAGTGACACATGTCAGGTGTGTATGTATGTTTCCTGTCAGTAAAACATAGCTCTGCACTCATGGTTGCACACATGTCTCATTGCTTTACAGAGGATTCTGCTTACCCAAATCATCCCTGGTTGTTGACCCCAGTGGGGAACCCAACTACGCCAGGGGAACTCCTCTTCAACGAGGCACATGGAAGAACACACTGTGTCATGGAGTAGGCTTTTGGTCCCCCGAAGGTAAGATTCAGGAGCATTGACAAGACAGGTGGAGCCCTCCTTTACTCACCTGCAAAAGTGTGTAAGATCATCATGGCCTGCTGCATGATCCACGACCTGGCCCTGAGGAGAAATAACCCATAATTCCTGATGAGGGGGAGCTGGCATTGCCACTGGGTGAGAATCCTGAAATACCGACTGAGGCTGACAGTGATGAGGATGAGGATCTCATCAATCAGTACTTCACCTGAATGTACATATGTGATAATCTGTGATTACACTGACTGTATTGGGTCCTGTAGGGTTTATTGGAAGTTGGAAAGGGTATGTCTCTTACTGTGAGACAGGACATTTCATGCAATGCATAACACTGCCAAAGTCTGATGGCAACATCCGACTTCAAGATGTCCCCCTCTTGAGCATCTCTTTTGATTTTTGCAGTCATATTGTACGGTCAGTGTAACAACAGCAGTTTTAAATTACTTTAGTGTCCCATGTATGCCTTTGCCTGCCTAAACTCCTTGCACGTGACTTATTCCTTCCAGGTCTCATCACCATGCCATCCTTGTATGGACGTTTCAGAGTTGTGTCATTGTCAGGTGGAAGTGGCTGAAATGACAGGTGAATGGGACATGACATTGATCCAGGTACTGTATTTTACAGATTTGGTTAGTGTGGGTGCCATGCTTAGTGGGGTTCTTCAGCTGCAAGGTAAAGGTTGCCTGAGGCAGGTCCTTCCCCAGACAGGGCCTCCCTTCCACTGGCTGACACAGATGTTGAAGGGGCTGATGTTGGGTGGCTAGTGGAAGGGTGTGGTGTTGTTCTTGACCCCTGCTCAGGGTGGTTTTGATGTCCCTCAGCACCCCCATTAGGGAGGCCAAGGTGACATTGTGGGCCTCCCACTGTTGCAAGATTTCCCGGTGGTGATCCCTCTGCAGCTGCTTGATCTCCCTGAGTTCAGAGAGTACCTGGCCCATCGCGCCTTGGGACTGTTCATAGGCTCCCACAACTTGGGTGATGATGTCCTGGCCAGACCCATCCCCAGCAGCCTCATTCCGGTATCCCACACTATTCTTTCTATGCACCCTACCCCCACGTACCTGCACCATTGGCACAGTTTGGCCCCTACCACTGGGTCCAGGTCCTTCATTGTCTGAGGTATCTAGATAAGACTCTAGTACCTGGACTGGGGGACACAAATTGGTGGAATCTGTCCTTGGATCCCATGTTTGAGGGCGACATGTTGTCTGAGATGTTGTTGCAACAGGGCTGGGAGGAGTTGATGTGGTCAGGGTGAGGCTGACCACATCAGGTCTGACCAGGTTGCCCTGATGGACCAGCGCCGTCCTCAACGTCCACGTGCCCAGGAGTTGTATTCTCACTGAGGGCTTCATCTATGGGGGGAGTGGCATTCTCATGAGGAATCTTCATATTCCCAGTGCCAGATACTCCTGTTGAAGTGAGAGACAATGTGTTATAGCTTGTATTCTGACATGTACCTCCAACAGTTCACAGTACTATTTTCTTAATTCCTCGTACAATTTGGCTTTGCGTTTTTCCCTTTATGTAAGGGGCACACCTGCTATCAACTGTTTGGATCTGACATTTGGGGTAGTGTGCAGTCCTATATCAAGGCACCTTGCTACAAGGTGTGTGAGTATCTTGGTACTTGGATGACCGTTCTTGGACTCCTATCATTCCAGCAGTGCAGTGATAACAGTGGCTGGGGATGATATGGATTTGATCATCCTGGGACCTAGTAGACTGTCATGCATGCAGACCCAGGACCATGTAGCTGCATATGGTAGTAGTCAACAATTGCTCACTGCATTTAGATTATCTATACTGGCACATGCATTTAGAAGAGGCATCTTGGTACCTTTGTTTGTCTTTAATTGATTTTGCACATAGGTTAGGCTGTCCTTCTTGTCCACACTATTTCCATCTTGGCTTAGTGGCTCATGATGGAGCTAGTTGTTTGTGCACATCACAGAGTGTGGCATGGTCTGTTTCGTGCTCCCTCCCATGTGTGTAAACTGCATTGGTGAGTTAAAAGACAGCCGCACCCTGCCATGTGGACAGTGTCCTGGTTATTGTAGCCAGAGGGACTGTTACAGCAAGTACTACAGACAGCATACAAAAGCCATCCTATAAGGTGAGTAGATTTAAATTGTGAGTTGATGTGGGAGGATGTTTGTACAGATGAACAGTGGGCATGTGTATTGCATTGCGTATACAGTAACGGCTGCCATTTGCATTGCTGTTTTAGCCTGTCCTCCCCACACAATATGCATTGGAAATCACCTCAGGTGAGTAGAGTTGATTGGCTGATTAGAGGGAGAATGGTCATAGATCCAGAGGGCACTGTATTGGCAAAGTGTAGTTAGGGTCCAATTGCCTGCTGGCCTTTGCATTGATGTCATGGGCTATCCTCCTCGCACACTAAACAGTAGTGATCCCTTCAGGTGAGTGGAGATGAATGACTGAGTGGAGGTAGAATGGTCATAGTAGGAGGGGACACCGTTGTGGCTGAGTGGAGTGATATCACCAATGCCTGCTGGCCTTACCATTGTTGTCTTGGCCTGTACTCCCCACACACTGTGCATTTAAATGCCCATCCAGTTGGTCCACTCCAATGTGGAGTTGTCGAAGGAAGAATTTTTTTTGTATGACACACTGTTCTGGTATTCCTGATAGTGAATCACTGTCTGCTCTGACATGTAGCGCTGTCACTCGCTGAGGTTCACCCTGTATAAAGAGATGTTGTTCCCCCAAATGAGTGTACTTGACATGTTGTAGGCTAGAGAGGGGTCCATGGACATTATGACACCGGGCTGTTGAGTGGGGTTGGATTGTGGGTGGGGAAAGGTGGTAATTGTGCATGCATGTCAAAACATTCTGAATAGGCTATATTTGTGGATGTAACATACCCAACTCCACTCCCCTAAGTATTCCTGTCAAGCCCTCAGGATGCAGGATGGCCAGGACCTTCTCCTACAATGATGTGAACTGTGGGGGAGGAGGTGGGAGCCCAATGCCACTCTTGTGTACCACCATGGAACGGACCTTGCCCCTGAGGTCATTCCACCTCTTCCTAATGTCTTTCCTTGTGCGCAGCTAGATGCCTACAGAATTCACTCTGTGACTATTCTTTGCCACATTTCCATTTTCCAAGTGATAGTAGTCTGCTGGACTTGGGCTCCAAATATATGTAGCTCTAATCTAATGATTTTGTCCACCATGATCCTTAACTCCTCATCTGTGAATCGTGAATGCATTTGTGGTGACATGGTGATGGTAAAATAGGTGGGGTAATGGGTACAAATTAATGTGGGTGCTGTGTGATGCGTGGATGATGAGCAGTGTATGTTGTGATGGGAGCAAATATGTGTTGGGGGTGTATTGGGGATGTGAGATGTGTGGCTTCTGAGAGGTGGAGTGATGCCTCTTCTCATCTTTGCACTGCTGCTGCTGTAGTTGCATGGGAGTTGCTAAAGATTGTGGTGTGTGAAGGGGTGTATTTTATAATATGATTGGTGGGTGTGTCTGGTGTGTGAATGTGTGTCAGCTGTGTTGTTTTCAAATCTATCCAATGTGGTGTAGTGTATTACTCTGGGGACCGTCGACTGTTGCGGTTCCCACCACCACTGGAAGACCGGTATGACAAGACAGGCATGGTGATTTTCAACTTGCAATCGTTCAGTTGTTGGCTGGCGGATTGGCGGGACCAGTGGTCGGACTGCCTCTTTCCCACCCTCCGGAGTCCTGGAGGAGCCAGGATGTTGGCTGTCTTTTGTGGGCTTGGCTGAGTAACTCCTAATATGGAGGTCTGTATGACCTCCAACACGGCGGTCTTGCAGTCAAACCACCAAACTCGTAACCAGACCCTAGCACCGTGTGCTTGGCAAGGAGGTCTACCCAATTACAATGAAACTAGAGGAATAGCCAAGCAAGCCAAGGTTAAACCAGATGCCTGGTTGCCAGGAATGGTTTTTAGGCTACCACCAGTCTGGCCCAATTTGAAACCACACAGAAGCACGCCAGGCCAGCAACACCATGTGGTACACCTGAGTCACATTTGTGCTATTCTCCAGAGCTTTGAGTTTGAGGCCCCCTTAGTTTGCCTTACCCAGCAGCATCAAATGGCACTGCGAAGAGTCCTGAAATGTTTTCACAGAAACCCAGGGCATGATTGGAGTTAGAAGAACTTCGACCCATGTGCCACAGACATCACCCACATAGGTTAGGTAACACAGTTCTCAAACAATCACTGTAGCTTCAAGGGTAAACTCAAAACTGTTCCTCTGATAAGGAACTACAGCAATGAATGCTTCAGCCAGACAGTACCTTCTTAGTATTATAGAAATCCATCAATGCGAGTTTCCCATTTCTCACAGCAATGCCTTCTTAGCGCTTGAGGTCTCCAGAAGCAATTCGGTATTTCTAAGGTATCTTCTAAGCCTTATAAGGTCCCTATCATGAGATTCATCCGTAAGTGCTTTTTGAGTGGTTCTGTTATCCCAGGTAGTAATAAATTCCTACAATAGAAGATTCTGGGTGCTAGAGGACTCTTACTTTGCAACCGCGTTTTGCAGTGTTACAGTGGCATCCTCAGTGTGGCCTTTTTACTGCTTTCTTTATGCTTAGGGCACCAGCAAGGATCCCAGGTAAAACAAACTTTCCCTAGCAGCGCCTTGTCACTGCCAGAAGACGAGTACTATATTTAAAACAATTTACTTTCTATTTTCACTATTTTACTTCTAAAACCTGTGATCATTTTTATGACTGTTTAGGGATTTACAGGATTCAGGAGTAAGGTCAGTGACAGTTTATGGTTTGCTGTGGCTAACATCTTAAGGCAATGCCAACTATCCTTCCTGGCTCCTCAACCCTCCCATAGATATTAAGGGGCATATTTATACTCTGTGCCAAATTTGTGTAATTTTTATTGACGCAAATTCAGCACAAACTTAACTCCATATTTATATCTAGATGCTAGACCTCTCTAGTGTCAAAATATAGGAGTTAACATCATTTTTTGGATGCATGAACCCACCTTGCGTCAATAAGATGCAAGGTAGGCGTTCCCATCTAAAAATTGGTGCTATTCCCATAGCCCCATATTTATTCCCCTGTGATAAAATGACGCATAAGTGGGAGGAGGGGCTAAATAATGGTGCTAAGCCCTTGGGGGACCTGTGGACCCATTTCCATGGTTAAACCCCATGGAATGGGTCCACAGGTGCCCCCCCAAGCCCCAAGAACACTCCCACCAGAGGGACATATAAGGATGGGGGACCTCATCCTAGTTAAGTCCAGGTAAGTATTTTTTAATTACATTTTTTTTCCCATCGGGCCCCTAACTTGGGACCCCCTGCATGACACAGGATGCAATGGCCTTGCCTAGGGGACACTTGTCCCCTGTGCTGGCCATTAGAGTGGTGGGCATGACTCCTGTCTTTCTTAAGGCAGGAGTCATGTTTTTGGTGGTTGTGCACCAGGAAATGGCACAAGTCTGGTCAGAGGCATTTTTTTTGTCTCTAGCCAGGCTAGCGTAATTTTCTGATGCACAACTTCCTCCTTCCCTCCTGCCTCCCCCACGCGACTAGTGTTTTCTTCTAAGACGCTAGCCCAAGTTTACCACAAGCTTGCCCCATTCAATAAATATGGTGCACGGCTGATGTTGTTAAATGACGCAAGCCGGTGCTAAACTTTTTGCCACAAAACTGCGTTGGCGCAGTTTTGCGGCAAAAAGCAAAAATATGGGCCTTAGTGTCTCATACACCTATGACTGTGATGAATGTTTATGTTGTTCACGGGTGTTCTGACCAAATCAGTATTTTTGAGTGGATCATAATGGATTATAATGTGATCTGTATGTGGTTCATGTAGATATTTTCAATTATTGTAAATATTTCCTACATTTTAACACCCGCAGTAATTTTATGCCAGTTCATTGAAATGCTGCATGTAAACAGAAAGCTAAGCCAGCATCACAATAATCAAGACATACAGAACTCTAAAGTGATTTACATTTGCATGTGGACACTGTAGAAGAATGTCTCCAATCTTCTTGTAAAAATAATTCGACTAGTAGTGACAGGGGGTGTTCATTTGGTTTATGCTATTTGGAGATGTTACTTTAACTCAATGTTACTCTGACGTGTAGCTACCCCTTAAATGGCTATACCTCTATAATTTTCATTTATTACACTGGTACACACATCTCCCGCATGACTTCCTTTCCATTCTGCTATGGCGTGCAAAGATACACCTTAGCTTTCAGTGATCGGCAGTCTATGACCGTAGACGGGCCTTTTAAATACATTTGGCAATCCAAGACTGGGAAGCTTTACAATTGGGCATGAACATGCTCGTTGCATGTGAAGGTCGCATTCCCTAGAGTTGACTAGATAGACGACTTTGACCCTCAGTTTTACTCCATAGATTCGAAAAGTTGAAGCAATCTAGGTGGTGTTGCCTATGAACTTATGTCAAAACTTTGATTCAAATACGCTGTATTGACTTTGGTTCTTTTTATATTGATATGACACCCAAAGTGTTATTTTGTGACTATATGTATGCATATTTCACGCTCTGAGCACGTTATCACACTGTGCCTTCATCACTAGAGTGTACTGCTTACAGTACTATGATGATAAAGTAATACAGTTTGTTGAAATTCCAACAGTGGCCCATTGGTACATTGGTTGGTTTACTATCACACCTAGTTGCGAGTGAGGGCACATGGTGTGTAGATTATTGCAGAACTTTGAGAAATCCACATAACTATTGTCTTCACTCCTTTGATAAAACGTGGCAGCCTTCAGACATTGAGGGGGGAGGGGCTGAATGCAACTGAGACATTCATCTGTGAGTCTTATCAGCAGGAAGAGCTCCGTTTGTCAGGGTTGTCAAGAAAGGATAAAACCTTACTGCTAAGAAAATGAACAATGATTCCCCAGTCTTTTCCTCAAAGTATCTGGAAGCACAAGGCGCTCCTTCCTGCCACTTCAACCTAGGTT
Source organism: Pleurodeles waltl (assembly GCF_031143425.1). NCBI lineage: Eukaryota > Metazoa > Chordata > Amphibia > Caudata > Salamandridae > Pleurodeles > Pleurodeles waltl. Next base: position 341,489,057 of record NC_090446.1, read on the forward strand.
TTATAAACAATGCTCCGTTGTAGAGTTCTACCCACACTGCCAGGAGAGCCGGGCACCGACTGCTTCATCAAAGCACTAGGAAAAGAAAACAATTCAATGCAAGTTTATCGAGACATCAAGATTCTCCTTTTTCCTGTGGAACGAAAAATCATCAGGAAACCTATTGTTTATTCGCTCTCCCTCCAATTTCTAGACTTATTTTGGCCTCAAGGCAGAAAATCCAAGCACTGCCTGACCTTTTAGCAAAGAGAGTCTTTGACAAAATCACTCATTCTCCTTCAGTTGCCTCCACCTTCACTAAAAGATGGAAATCAAATCATTGACGCCAATGAGTAGTTGTGTTCTACTCCTGTCTTATGTGTAGTCCCAAAATGTCCTGTTTTAAATATCGCCCTTAACGTATAGCAGCTCTATGACATCCACTTTCACAACAGTGTCAATTATGCACACATGGAATTAGAATAGTAAATCTTTAAAACCCTTTGTAACCTTAGCTCGACAATATGGTCGATATTTTGCAGCTTAAATATGTGCAAGCCGTTATTTCTGCTGACAATATTCATAAATCACTTTCTTTGAGGAATTATGCTTTTCCGGGCTTGGGGGTGCCTTACCCACAAATTTTCCAGATAAAATTGCTTACTCTTGGAAAAAATATTTTATTATTTCTGGATGAATGACAGCAGGAGATATTTGTGCATAAGTAGGCTTTGAGGCACACTATGACAGGTTCAGGGTTTTAAGCGACGGCTTCAGACATCTGTTGTGAGATGTGCGTTAACAAAGTAAAACCCAAGTCGGGTCATCACAGACCTTCATCCTTCCTGTATTTATAGAAAAAGCACCATTTACAAGTTGAGGTATTTCACCTGGAACAGTGGATCCGGGTGGAACAGCACAAGTGGCAATTATGAGTCTCTAGGCCCGAAAGGATCCAATCTGAAAACTCTGACCCCTATAATTCCAGGTCGGAGTCACCAAGTTTATCAATCTAGCTCTAGGGCTGAGGCTGTGGGCAGGAGTATTACCACCCAATGGGGTGCAGGAGGAACAGACAGTGCTCACTCAAACAGACACAAGCACTTTCTAAACCCCCACCTAACTTGCCACCGTTCACTGGCACCACCACTAAAACTTTTCACCTGTTCACATCCAGAGGAAAATGTCAGTGTTTTTCTCTTGTCTTAATTACTATCCATAAAAGGACCCAGTAACCACGGTTTCCAGCAGTTACTCCCTGTTTCAACTAAAAAAATCGATAATGTAGATTCCACCCCCTGGTTTTTGTGCACCAAAATCCCCAACCATGACTCCCATACAATGAAGTGGTGGACAATGAAAGCAGAACAACGCTCTCGTTAACCTCGACTTCCTTGTTCGGTGCCTTAACCACACATGTGCTGAACAAAGCACATGCGTGGTTAAGGCACAGAAGAGGGGAGTCGGCTTTGTTGGAGGACGTGATCAGGTAAGTGGAACTGGGGCTATTTTAGGGACGGGAGGGGGGGTTGGGCGATTTTTTGTTTTTGGGGGTGGGGGTCAGGGTGGTTTAGGTTTAGGGGCGGGGGTGGGGGTTTGAGGCATTTTTAGTTTTAGGAGCGAGGTCAGGTTTTTTTTAGTTTTTGGGGGTGGATGTCGGGGTGGTTTGGGTTTAGGGGCGGGAAGGGGGTCGGGCTATTTTAGTTTTAGGGGCAGAGTGAGGGGGTCAGGGTACTTTTAGTTTTTGGAGGTGTTGGGTTGGGGTAGTTTCGGTTTAGGGGCGGGGTGGGGGGTCCGGGCATTTTTAGTTTCAGGGGTGGGGTAGGGGGTCGGGGCATTTTTCGTTTTTGGGGTTGAGGGGTCAGGGTGATTTTAGGTTTAGGGACGGGGGAGTGGGGGTCAGAGCATTTTTAGTTTCAGGGGCGGGGGTTTGGGGGTTGGGGTATTTATAGTGTTTGGGGGTGGGGGTCAGGTGGTTTAGGTTTAGGGGTGGGGGTCGGGTATGTTTCGTTTTAGGGCGGAGTGGGTGGTCGGCATAGTTTGGGTTTAGAGGCGGGTTGGGGTATTTTTAGTTTTTAGGGGTGGGGGTGAGGGCCGGGGTAGTTTAGGTTTTGGGGGTTGGGGGGTCGGGGTAGTTTTAGGGGCAAGGTGGGGGGTCAGGGCAATTTAGGTTTTAGGGGGGTGGGGGATTGCGGTAGTTTTAGGGCTTGGGGTTCGGGGTAGTTTTAGGGGTGGGGTCAGGGTATTTTTAATTTTTGGGAGTGGGGGTCAGGGTAGTTTAGGTTTAGGGGCGGGGGTCGGAGTATTTTTAGTGTTTAGAGGCAGGGTGGAAGTCAGGGTAGTTTAGGTTTTGGGGAGAGGGAGGTTGTGGTAGTTTTAGGGGCTGGGTGGGGGCGTTGGGGTAGTTTAGGTTTAGGGGCAGGGGTGGGGCAGTCAGGGTATTTTTAGTGTGTAGGGGCGGGGTGGGGGGAGTAAGGGTAGTTTAGGTTTTAGGGGGAGTGGGAGGTTGTGGTAGTTTTAGGGGTGGGGTGGGGGGGTCGGGAAGTTTAGGTTTAGGAGGTGGGTTGTTATGGTAGTTTATGTTTTAGGGGTGGGGGTTGGCGTAGTAGTACAATTGTTTTAGGGGTGGGGTACAATTGTGTTAGGGGTGGCGGGGTTCAGGTGTGGGGAGTCGCATGCTGGAACCATGCATGCCATTCACGTATGCCTTTACCAGGATGCCTTTACAATGAAAAATCGTTGTTAAGGCATTCGTGGTAAAGGCATTCGTGTTGACAATGCGGTCATTGTTCTGACTGATTTGTTTAGGCAAGCGTGGTTCCAGCATGTGTTGTTCCGACTCCTATTCTCCAAGGACTCAGAATGAGGGCCAAAGTAAGGTAGATGTGGCACTCTAGGAGCTGTAGTAGGAGACATTATATATGAAGAAGCTATTATTATAGAAGCTTTTAAATATCTGAATTTTTGTGATCCCCATTTGAGAGCTCTGTTTTGAGTAATATCCTTTAAAGTCCTTCATCCAATAAGCACTTTAATATCCATTGCAGCTTTCTCAGTCTTTCCCAGTGCAATTAAAAGCCTATGCACTCTTCTGATATGCTGTGGGTTAGTAGTTAGCAGGGAGTGCCCAGCTCAAGATTATTTGAATTATAAAGAGACTTGCTTGAGAGCAAAAAGTGTCTTCATCAACATGCAAAATTAATTTCATGTTCAAATGGGTTAAAAGTTAAAAGTAAGATTTCTTGCCAATTGATTTTTACTATCAGAATGCCTTTTGGTATTCACTATAATTTGGTAGCTAGAAGGAGGCCAGTTCACTATCACATTGCTAAACTGCATCCCATAACTCAATAACTGGACCTCAGGGGTCATTAGGGAAGGAAACACTTTCCATATAGGATCCCAACAAAGACAACACCCTTCCAGCCATACACCCTACACAGGGCAGCATGGTACCTGTGTAGGCAAAGAGCTGCAGCGCTCCACAAATGAGTAATAAGTACTATAGAAATGTTGGAGCAAAATACTCTGTTTCCCAGGTACCAGTCATGTTACATGTTATTCACCTACACAATGGTCTCAATTCTAAAACCCTCAATAACACTTCAGAACAGCAGAGAGAAGTGTATGGTATGATAAAACTATTTATAAAGTGGAACATTTATATTATGTGCTCTCCAAACTAATAGCCTCTTTGAACTTAAACATGGTATTTCAATATTACCCAAGCCAATTGCATTCATTGTATCACTCTATAAATATGAACGGCTGTGTCGACTCTGCCAAAATACAAATATGTGATTAGACAGATATGTTTGCATCAATTGCTGAACTCACTGGGCATTTTTGTTGGCACCTTCAAATAGGTAAGTCATGGAGAAATCTGTCTATTCATTCATCTTCCTGGGTTAATTTTTCCAAATATAGTTAATATTTTCCTCAGGGGAATAGAGTTTCTTACAGGAATCGTTTCCGTGTTTACAGGCAGCAACCTCTGAAGGAAATAAAAATGTCCTTCTCTGTCACTGGTCAGTGAGTTTTCTTTCACACTCTAACGTGTAGTGCGTGGAACTGAAAACGATCAATACTTAAGCGGTGCAATAATACCTCCCCATTTGTAATTCTTGACCACAGAATTGGGGGATAATAAGGCAACACATCACACCACACTTTCCCCATAACGTGAGATTGAAAAATTCGAATGTTGTGTTTTTGTGGTTTGTGGTGTGCACTAATTTTTACACACGCTGGAATCACTATTCAGGTGCAAACTCATATTAGCGTCCAAGTCGGCAATTTTCTGGCCTTTATAATGCGGGCCTTTGTAGAAAGGTGGGCAGTTACATAGGCAAACATCGGTCCAGGTGGATGAACTTTCATGGGGTGACATAAAAACGAGGAACAGTTCACTGGGCTTGAGAAATTATAGATTTTTTCAATTGGATGACACCATGTTGATTGTAAACTAAAGTCATTCAGTGTTTTTCTTACTCATTACTAGTCTAAATATTTTCTATCGAACTGTTCTTAAATCTAGGGATACAGATTGTATTAGAAAAAAACAACTTCAAAACTCCTGGCTGGAACCTATTGACTCGAACATGTGAATTAAAGTGGATTCAAAGAATGTGATTTAGGGATGGCAAACAAAAAGTAGTAATCAGCATCTCAGGGACAGATAAATAACGTTTTGCTCCGAGGTTGCATCGCAAACCAGGGCAAAATGTTTATTTTGAATTTACTTTCAAAATGTTACCGGGAAGTGCTGCTTTGCATAACTTTATAATAAAGGATGGTAAGCGGTGTTCCCATGCAACCACCCTTCTTTTTTAATGCAAAATTCCATCTACTAATAACAGTAGACAGGGTTTTGCACCAAAAATATCTGTTCTCTGAGACAGGAGTGAAAACGAGAAATTAGTTTATTACTCCAAACTTTTCGAACTTTGCATGTGTACTGCACTCTACAGCTCACATCCAAAGTGAAAAAGCTTTCAAGTTTGTCCAGGAATAGTATTTTGTACTACAAGGGGACATTTCAAGTACAAAGCTCAAGCTAGAAGTTAAAAAGTGTGTGTGTGTGATGTTAGGCAGCTAGGGAGAAAGCAGGACAGTGCCATATCTAAGTTAATCTGATGCTTTCCTGCTGTCTCCCTCACAAGCAACGCAGCACAGCAAATGTGGTGTCTGTGTTGTATAATATCTTTGTAAATATGGGCCGTGGGAAACCTACCAAACCTGTGCATTTTCTTAAAACTAGACACCTAGGGGAATCCAGTCTGGGATGACTTGTGGGGCTCTCACCAGGTTCTGTTACTCAGAATCTTCGGCAAACCTCAAAATTTGGCAAAAGAAACATTTTCTCTCCTCATATTTTGGTGATAGAAAGTTCTGGAATCTGAGAGGAACCACAAACGTCCATCCACCAAGCATTTCTCCAAGTCTCCTGTTAAAAATGGTAATGCACTTGTGTTGGTAGGCCTAGTGCCCGCAACAGAAAACGCCCCAAAACGCAACATGGACACACCAAATTATCACATTCACAACTGACATGTTTTTGGAAAGTGCCTAGCTGTGGATTTTGGCCTCTGGCTCAGCCGGCACCTAGGAAAACCCAGCAAACCTGGACATTTCTGAAAACTAGACACCTAGGGCAACCCAAGATAGGGTAACTTGTGGCACCCTCACCAGGTTTTGTTACCCAGAATCCTTATCAAACCGTAAGATTTGGTAAAGAAAACACGTTTTCCTCACATTTCGGTGCTGCAAAGTTCTGGAATCTGAGGGGAGCCACAAACGTCCTTCCACCCAGTGTTTCCCCAGGTCTCCAGATACAAATGGTACCTCACTTGTGTGGGTAGGCCTAGTGCCCACCACAGGAAATGCCCCAAAACACTATGGGGACACATCAAAATGATCAAATACAAAACTACCTGTTTTTGCCGGCAGGGGGGGGGGGGGGCACCTGCGTTTTTGGTCCTGGGCTCAGCACCATCTAGGGAAACTAGACACCCGAGGGAGTCCAGGGAGGTGTGACTTGCGTGGATCCCCCAGTGTTTTCTTACCCAGAATCCTCAGCAAACCTCAAATTTAGCTTAAAAAATCAAATTTCTGTGTGTGATCACCACACCAGCACAAATTTCCTACCACCTAATGTTCCCCTCAGTCTCCCGATAAAAATGATATCTCACTTGTGAGGTGGGCCAAGTCCCTGTGACAGGGAAGAGCCAAAAACATGTCAAAATTTAGGGGGAACCAAAGCAGGCCGAAAAGGGAAATTTGAAAAAAAAAAACGTTTTTTATGCTGACAAGAGGGGCAGATTTTTTATTGGTATAGATGCAACAATGCTGGGAGGTAGGAATTTTGTGGACTCCTGCAGATTCCAGAAGGTTCCATCACAAAAATGTGGGGAAAATGTGTGATTTCAAGCAAAGTTGGAGGTTTGCACGGCATTGTGGGTAGGAAAAGGATGCGGGTGCATGTGAAGCACACCACCCTGGACTCACTGAGATGTTTAGTTTTCAGATGTGTCTTGGTCTCATATATTTTTCTACATGGCAGCATCCCAAAATCCGAAAAGTGCAGCCCTCACCATTCCAAGTGGGATGATGTTGACAGTAAGATAAGCTGTCATGGCCCAAATGTAAAACCAAAAGCCAAAATAATGAAATGTCCTCTTGCTTGCTGTCGAGATAAAATCTTTTAGTGTGCGGGGGAGAGCTGAAAGACTGTTACCCCTTTCAGTTCAGGTGGTGGGGCATAACCATGCCCATACTGGATGCTAGCAACCACCCCACTATTTTTTATTTTCTTTAAATTCACTCACATCTAGTAGGCTTTCTGCCTCCTTAGGAGTGGATTTGGGGTAATTGCCCCATCTGCCCACTGGTGGGCAGAACAACTCTTCCCCCATTTATTTGGGGTATGGGCATACCCCCACCCTCTTTTTTTTTTTAAATAATTCTTCCCTGGTCTCAGCTGGTCTTTCTGCCCCCCCTTGCGGGCAGATGGGACTTCCAAGAATAAGCGGATCTGCCCCCAAGGAGGGCAGAAATGGCCAACAGTAATGTGCCCCCATGGGAAGCGACCCTTGCCAAGGGGCTGCCCCCAAACAAAACTCAAACACAAATCCCTGGTGCCTAAGTGGTTTCTGCCCCCGAGGGCAGATCGGGTTAATAGAAACAGGCCGATCTGCCCTCAATGGGAGCAGAAATGACTTAAAATAAATTTGCACCCCAGGGGAGTGACTCTTGCCTAAGGGGTCGCTTCCCATCTGTGAAAAAAATAAAAAAATAAAAATCCCTGATGCCAAGGGGTTTCTGCCCCCCTTGCAGGCAGATCTGTCTAATTAAAATATGCTGATCTGTCCCCAAGGGGGACAGAAATGGTCTAAAATTCATTTCCTCCCCAGGGGAGTGAACCTTTCCTAAAAAAATCCCTGGTGTCTAGTTGTTTCTGCTCCCCTTGGGGGCAAATTGGCCTAAGAAAAATAGGCCGATTTGCCCCCAAGGTAGGCAGAAATGGCCTAAAATAAAATTGCCCCCAGGGGAGCAACACTTGCCTAAGGGTCCCCATGTGTAAACAATAAAAAACAATTTAAAAAAAAAAGATCCCTGGTGTCTAGAGATTTCTGATCCCCATCGCTTCACAATTGGGCTGGTCTTTCCTTTCCTTTGATGCCTCTCTGCCATCCCCTACCCCCCGATCGGAAGAGAAATGCAAGCATTTCACTTCCGATCGCATTTGAAGTTGAGCTTCCAGCGCAATGAGGACAGCCTCCGATGAGGTCAGCTCGCGATCGTGCGCTGATGTCATCAGACGTCACTCGGTGGGAGCCAGGAGTGGAAGGGTTAAGCGATTCCCCTTCCATCTCTGGGAGGCTTGGTGGGAGGCTCTTGGGGGAAGCGCTAGCTCTCCTCCCATGAGCCAGTCCCAGGATGTAACGGTTACGTCCTTGGTGCCTGAGCACTGCAGCCAGGGACGTAACTGTTATGTCCTTGGCGGGGAATGGGGTAATGATGTACTTTCAGACGTTGCAATCATAAAGGTGCCCAGGACCAGCTCTCCTTCTACCTCTGTTGGCCCTCAGCCAGCTCCAGAATTCTTCTTCCCCTTTCTCTTCCTGCTCTCTTTCCCGCCCTTTTGCTGCACCTGCTCTCTTTCCCGCCCTTTTGCTGCACCTGCTCTCTTTCCCACCCTTTTTGCTGCTGCTTCTGACCATTTTCCACCCATGATTCGTACTCTTCACTTCAGGCTTTTTCCCTGCTTCGTTCTCACCTTATTCCTTCATTCCTTTTTTGCTCTTTTTTGTTTTTTTTTGCCCTCTTTGGGACCTTTTAGTCTGCCTTTACTGCTACCATTTTTTGCTCTTTTCCTGCTCCTTTGTCCCACTCCAGCTGCCTCCTCCTCCCCCTTCGCCTGCACTTCCTTTATTCTTCTCCTCTCCTTCCTGCCTTTTCACCAGCTCCACCCACTGCCTCCTCGCACCCCAACCATGTCCCAGTACCTAATTAATGGTGGCTGCAGAGCGCTACATGGTGGTTGCACATAATGGGTGCACCATTGGTCCACCAAAGTCATGTCAAAGGCAAGTCTGTCTCCACCCATTGATGGCTGGACCTCACCCAGCACCAGCAACATTGGTCCAACCATCACCCACAGCTACACGTTTACCACCCTCCTCACCCTCGACCCTGGGTGCTGACACAAACACGACCACCTTATGGCACCATACTCCACATTAGGACCTTTCACCTGCACTCTCTGCCACTTCACCTGCCACAACATGCACAACCCACACCCCTCTCACTCAGTGCACTCGATGTGCAATGCCTACTACTCAACACCAGATCAAATGCACCCTCCTCAACACTCACTCAGTAAACATGACAACGAGGAATGGGACATTATTGACACTCTTGCGCCCAACTTTGTCTTCCTCACCAAGACCTGGCTCAATCCTATGTCAACACCCGTCATTGCCACCACCACACCAGCAGGATCACTTACTGCGATTGCTTAAGAAAAACCACAGAGGAATCTCCATTATCTACAGAGACTCCATCAAATGTACCACTGCCACAGATGACACCATCCCAGCACTGGAATACCTTAACTTCATTATCCGAATGGGAGAGAAATCCACCATTAGGGAAACTTTTGCATTCTGTTCACTGGGATCTTGAACCACCTTCTGCAATCTCACCACCAATTTCATCAACACCTAACCATTGACTTGAAGGATTACATGTTCCTGTGCAACCTCAACTTTCACCTCCATGACAAAACCGACCCTAACTCCACCAACCTCCTCAAAAGCCTGAGCAACCACAGCCTCATACAAATTGTACACAATCCCAAGACATCACTGGACACATGCTCGACCCCATATTCACCTCCAGCCAATGCATCAAATACAGCCACACTACCAAATTCACATGGACTGACCAAACAAATCGTCCACTTCATCATCACGATCTCATGCCACCCCTCTGATGCAACCCAACGGCACCTACTGCTGCTGGAACAAGGTCTCAGAGACTGAATGGACCATTACCCTTGCCTTCAACCTGCCCAAACACCACAACCACACGAACCAAGACATCCGAAGCTTCAACACCTAGATCACTGTTTGCTCAAGAACAAGAAACACAGAAGATCGCCAAGCAAGCCAGTTGGTACCCTGAGGACCTGAGGACAGCCAAGAGCCACTGCAAGCACCTTGAGAGAAGGTAGCATACCAACTAAGACCCAGAAGACAGAACTGCCTAAAAATCAGCGCCTATACTACCACCATGTGGAATGAAAAAAAAAGCTTTGCAATCACGCATCAAAGATAACTCCAGCAACAGTAAGTAGCTCTTCCGCAAATCAAGGAATTCACCAACCCCTCAACGGCGACAAGAAACATCTCTTTCTCTCAGGACCTATGCGACAGCTTTGCAGATTTCTTCCTTGACAAAATCACCATAATCTACAGAAACTTCCACTCCTGACTCAATCGTAAATACTTTTTCAATGGTCATACTCCACAAACGTGACCATCCCAAGGATACCACCTGGAAGCACCTCACCACTCAGGACACCATCATTGCCATGAAATCCATCCACTCAGGGGCCCCATTTGACGCATGCCCCACCCACTACATCTTCAACCTAGGACCACCCAGGATTTGCTTCAAAGTTTCCACCCTACTCAACACCTCACTGGATTCTGCCACCTTCCCAGAAGATTGGAAGCACTGAGAAATCAAACCCCTGCTGGAGAAATCTTCAGCCGACCCCACAGAACTCATCTACTACAGACCAATATCTCTGCTCCAAATTCCTTAAAAAAGCCACCAATTAACAACTAACCATCTAGCTGGAACAAAATTACCTTTTGGAAAACTCCCAGTCCAGATTCCACAGCAACGGAGACAGCCCTGATGACAGCCAAAGTCGACATACAGACCCTCCTGGAAAAAGGAGAGGTAAATGCCCTTATCCACCTCAACATCTCAGCAGTCTCCAACCACACTGTCATCACCAGACTTCAAGACATAGGTATCCAAGGAGCTGCCCTCAGATGGATCACCTCCTTCCTCACCGATAGAACACAAGTCCATCTTCCACCCTTCACCTCCGATCCCAATCCAATCCTGCGCAGAGTCTCACAAGGCTAAACACTGAGCCCACCCTCTTCAACATCTACATGTCCCCTTTTGCCAACAGTCAGTTCACAAGGACTCAACGTTATATCCTTATGCTGATGACACACAATACATCTGCTTCATCTCTGAAAACTCCACCCCCACCACAACCAACTTCCACCAATGAATGATCACTGTTGCTCATTCAATGAGAAATAATTGTCTCAAGTTCAACACAGACAAGATGGAAGTCTTAATCTTTGGCAGCAACAACTCCCCCTGGGACGCCTCCTGGTGGCCCCAGAACTGGGGTCCACTCTAACCCCAGCTGAGCATGCCAGGAATCTTGGTGGCTTCCTGGACAGCAAACTCACTGTGAATTCCCAAGTCAACAAATTGTCCTCCTCCTGCTTCTTAATTCCGCACATTAAACATTTTTAGTGGCTTCACCAAAATGGGAGACACACCATCACCCAAACCCTCGTCACCAGTCAACTGGACTACAGAAACACCCTCAAGATGGGAATCAAGGCCCACCTAGTTCAAAGATTACAGATCACCCAGAACGCTGCAGCAAGACTCATCCTCGTTATCCCTTGTCACACCCACATCACGCCCCACCTCTAAAAGCTCGGCTGGCTCCCAGGTCAGAATATATGACAGTTCAAGTTCCTCACCCATTTGTTCAATGTCCTGCATGACTCCAGACCTGCCTACATCAACCACGACCTGAGAATACACAAACCCTCCAGACACCGCCGCCCTGCCTCCATTGCATTGGCCCATACCCCTGCATACAATGCATCAGAGCAGAGGGCACTCATTTCCCTACCTCGCAACCAAGCCTGGAATGACCTCTCCCTATACCTCAGGATCTCCCCTACTTTACAGGAGTTCCATAGGATGCTGAAAACCTGCCTCTTCGACTGAGACCATAGACCTTGCCAGCACCTGGATACCCTACGGGTGGCAAGTCACCCTCTATAAGTCAACTGATTGATTGATTGAATGATGTGTTATTAATAATGTCATAGAACTTGTCATCAGTGTTATTATATGGAATGCAATTAGCAATGCATGGTGATGGTACGAGTCATAGTTACCTGAGATAACTAATAATGGTTTTGTCAGTTGAAAACAATTGCCCATATTTATACTTTTTGTCGCAAAACTGTGCTAATGCAAATGCCCTCCACCCTAATGGTCAGCACATGGGACAAGGGTGCCCTGGGCATGGCCATTGCACCCAGTGCCATGTATGGGGGCCCATTTCAGTAAGTAAGTACTTACCTCTACATACCCTACTTACCTGGGATGCCCCCCCCCCATCCTCTGGTGACTCTCTGGTGTTTGGGGGGATGTTCCTAGGGCTTGGGGTGGGCACCTATGGGCTCTTTCCATGGTGTTTGACAATGGAAATGAGTTCACATGTCCCCTAACGCCTGCCCTGACCTAGACGTTAAATAAGAGCGCTAAGCAGGCTTAGCGCCATTATTTAGGCCAGCCTCCCCGCGTGCACCTTTTTTGCACAGGAGGATAAATGAGGCGCTAGAGACTTTGAGTCATTTTTTGGAAGGGGAACGCCTACCTCGCATCTCATTGATGCAAGGTAGTTTTACACATCCACAAAATGACTTTAACTCCAATATTTTGGCTGTAGACAGGTCAACCCTCCTCGGGTATCTATCCCGCATAATACATGGCCAAATACTTTTTTAATATGAGTGGTGTATGGTTGGCCACAGAGTTAGAAGCCAAGACCTGCACCCAACTCCCCATAGGCAGCCAATTCGCTGTTTCAGATGGCTTTCAGCCCCTGTGATCGAACCCCATGGATCTCCACACACAAGACCTTCTGCTTTGAGTGGCATAGGATTGGGCACAGCTGCGCCCAACACCCCGCAAGCGCTCAACCACTATGTCATGTAACAGTATAAAGGGTGTCATTTTAAGTAAGGCAGACCCACTGACTTTGTCAAAGGGTCAGACCACAAAAAAGTTTTTTTTAAAACATGCCTATTGGGTTTATGAAGGGGTCACCACATCACCAAATATAAATCAGACCTATTGTTTTTTTCTTAACATCTGTAATTACATGTATTTGTTTAATACATTCACATATTGCAATGTTTAATAACAGGGACTGTTTTAAAATATTTTCAAGAAAGCATTTTTTTAAAATAAAAAAATAATATGTCTTTGAGTTTGTTTGTTTCTTTATGTTGTTTCAGATTACAAAGCACAGCCACAGAACCAAACACAAGGGGTTCCCGCACTCCAGCTGAAGAGCATACATAAATATGAAGACCTTTGAATAAATATGGTAAACTCTTATTGGGTCATGCTTTCAATGATCCAGGAGACTTAATTGTGTTTTTCTAATGTTGCTAGGGGTTTCTGTGCTTCCTGCAACCTTCCACAACAATAATAAAATGCTTGATGGTGCTTCTGCCGCTTTTATGACCACCACCAGTATCCATTCAAATTGTACTCTGCGTCACTCCTTTCTTGGAGTAGGGAATAACAAGTGAATGGCTTCTGCCCCGCTTTTATTATTCTTTTTATTAGTTTTCAAGTATGTTTTTGGGTGTCCCATTCCCACCCAGGACAACTAAACTTTTTATTCCCTTTGGAGCCACGGTGGTTGCTTCAAGGTCCCCGGGCCCCTGCCGGCTGCCAAGACAGCACCCATAGTGGGTGTCAGTAAGAGCTGTCTATTATCTTAAAGTGAGTGACCCGGTGCCCACTTAGCGCACCCACAGCGTGGCCAATGGTTGGGGGCTACAGGGAGCCACAGGATAGTTTCAGCAGCTGCACAAGTGCTGCACAAATAACTTGCATGCCTACATGCCATTTGCATTTTTTCAATATAATATGTTGTGTAAGTGTGATTTAATTTGGCAGTTATACAGATTTTAAGTGAGTAGATCGGTTTGAGCTTTCTTCATTCTCGTTATCTTGAGTTCACTGCATGCGTAGTTACTGCATGACTTACCAGTGACTTGATTACAAGTAATCTCCACAGCACTGCACATCATTAATGCGACTTAGTGACTTTAAGAGGGATATGCCCTTTTTCACACAGTTTATCATTGGGGAATCGGTGACTTCAGTTCACAGCTGCTTAGCCCCTGCAGTGCATGGGCATGTATCTCGTGTCTTAATGTGACTCGCTGTCCATAGGGAGCAGAGGTTCCTGGAAATGATGTTATTGGCGTGAAAGTGTGGCTGCCCTCCCTCAAGGTAGAGTGCTGTTATCGTGGAGTGCTTTCATTGATCTGTAAGGTCCTTGCCTCTCGCTGTACAGCTTGGCCCCCCTCCTCATACACAACCGGGGTTCCCCTCCTCCTCGAATACCATGCTGTTGTCTTAGGTACCTAGGGGGGATATTACAACGTGGGACGAAGAAGGGGTGGGAGGCTAGAAAGTGGCAAGCATTGATTTCCTAGTCTGACAAGACAAGCTGAGTTGACTAGCCAGAAAGCAGATACTCCCGCTGCATACAGTCTCTAACATAGACACGTTTAGTCCAGCTGCCTCGTCGCCATTTTCTCTCTTTCTCACTTCTCTTCACTTCATTCTCATGTCCGCCGCGCGCCAAAGGTGGAGCATGCTACCTGGAAAGCTCTGGAAGATTTGGACAGCTCGGTGCCTCTGAAAGGGCCAGGTATGTGGCCTGATCTTGATAAGTGATTAACTCAGTCCCAGGTCTCTCAGAACCGCCGACCTATCAGAAAGTCAACTGATTTCTATTCTGAAACCTTTTCAGAGGGGCAAAACCCAGGAACGGGCTCATCGTTAAATATTAGAACTATGATTTGTCCTTTTGTAAATTGTGAGCGCAAAAGTATTTAAGTGAAAATTACATTCACTGCGGTTCAGAAACTATAGTCCTCATTTACTTAAAAGTTGTGCACCGCTGCACCAAAAATGTCAGCGCCGCGCTGTCTCACTGCAGAAAAGCAGGGATGTGCGGTATTTAAAACAATATGGCACACCCCTGTTTTTTCCATAGTGCTGCTGCTAAAATGAGCTCCCTAGTGCCAACGCTGGCACTCTTGCACCCTTAGTGCAAGGGTGCTTGTGTTGCAAGGAAGGATTGTTTATGTGCAGGAAGGTGTGCCTTCCTGCACATAAACAATTAATAATGGCAATTTGCTAGTTCTATGGGTGCTGCAAAATGCATCGCATATTGGAGTAGCAAATCGTCATAATTTAATGATTGTTTATGTGCAAGAAGGGCACCTTCCTACACATAAACAATCATTTATGGCGTTTTGCTCTTCCTATGTGTGCGTCCAGCGTCAAAATGCAATGGGTGTTGCAGTGGAACGTCCTCAGCAGATCCCATTGCGCGCCCCTCTGCCACAGAAAACTGCGTCAATAGGGCCCATATTTACAAGGGGGTGTTAAGCCATGCAAAGTAGTTTAATGCAACCTTGTAAATATGGAAAATGGCACACCTCCACCTGGGCATTACTATAAGTGACTCTCCTGTGGCGCTAGGGCCTCGTAAATGAGGCCCCATGTACTCTCAAACTATGGGGCATATTTACAAGCCCCTAGCGCCATATTTACAAGATGGCATGAAGCCACTTTTATGTGGCCTAGCGACACCTTGTAAATATGGGCCCAACACAGCTTTCTGCAGCAGAGGGGCGTGAAATGGGTGCTGCTGTGGGCATACCCATGCAACACCCAAAACTTTTTGACACTCATCCAGAATTACAAGGAAGTGTACCAGTGGTGGCGTTAGCATGGTGCAACAAGGAGAAATACTTTTATTTCTCCTCGTTTGTGCTTTTTCTATATGTGCTGCATTCTGCAGAAATCAGGGCGGTTCTGGGATTTATCCCTCCTAAACTACAGCCCCTCCCTCTCAGCCACCTACAAGCACCTTTTTTACAGCTCATCAATGGTTGAATGTGTGAGGTTTACTTATAGGTTGAGATAGTTAAAACTGATGGGACATCAAACTGCTGAACCATGGGCATCCTGTGATGCCCCTGTATGGCTGCAGGGTAGGAAACCTGATGGCAGGATAAACATGCAGCATGTGTATCCTTCATCTGGGAGCAAAGGAGGGGGGCACCCTCCCCTAGCATCGAGGCAGAGGGGAGGAAGGATCTCCTACTGTTGCACACTTGCATCAAGACACCTTGCTTTCAATTAGATGAGCAAGAAGGCCGGGGTGCCATGGCCTGGCTGTGGCGTACTGGTGCGGGGCCCCACGTTGGTGGGCTGAGTGCAGGGCCCTAGGCAGCTGCCCATACTGCCCATGCTTAGTGCCAGCCCTGGCAGAAGGCTCTCTCTTTAATTTATTGCAGATTGTTGTCTTTTTATGAATAAAAGCCCATAATAAAGCATGAAGAAGTAGGAAAAGCCTAAACCAAAGGCGTACAACATTAGTCCACGAGGGAGGAATTCTTCAAACAGTTTCAAGACACCCAAAAGAGATACGTGGGCATAAAATGATTATAAAGGAACATCTTTACTATTAATGGTTACCCATAAACTCTACCATGGCTGCAGCTGATGTGCACAATTATTAGACACCCCTGTCCACTTAGGGATATAGCGAATGCATATGCTCTTGTGTTAGGTCAGCGGCTGCATGTATAAATGTATATATATTAACAATACTTTTTTCAATAAATACAATTTTTTAAGAACATTCTGTCATTACACCATTTATTGTAATTGGCAAAATTTTCGAACCACAGTGGTCCACTGCTCAGGTAGCAATTCACGTTTTTGTCTAAGGTATTTTCGGCAGCGGAACACAGATAGACACTTGTGCTGCTGAAGAACCCACACCTATCGAAACTGGAGGAAATTCAACAAGCACTTAGAAAGCATAATGGATCAATAATGTTGATGGGCACACTTCTTTAAAAAGTGCCGCTCTCTTACAATAACACTTTCTGAAACGCTAGTTTTTTTTCTCTGTGTTTGTTTTTATTGATTGAATTGCGCTGTATTTATACATTTTACTATTCTATACAATAATCAGGTGCTGAACTACTGGTATAAACTCATAGGGCCTGGTTTTTACTTTTTAGCGCCGCTTTTGCGTTGTTTTTGATGCAAAAGCGGCGCAAACTTACAAAATTCAATTATATTTTGTAAGTTTGCTCCGCTTTTTGTGTCAAACAATGATGCAAATGCGGTGGTTAAAAAGTATAAATCAGGCCCATAGTTTGTAAAAAGAAGATGGGTTTCAGTTGTAAATGTGAAGAGTTTGGTAAGGGCAATTAGGTCTTTGAATTCGATATCCAGTGAAGAATGCCAAATGAAGGGAATTTTGAGACTTTATTCCTCAGAAAGGTTATTTTGGTTGGCCATCAAATGACCTTTTGATGGCCAACCAAAATAACGTTTCTGAGGATTAAAGCACTCATGTGAACTCTACCATGATCAGAGCAGGGCAATAATGTATCACTGTGGCCAAGAAGATGTACTTCTTTAGAGCAGAGGTCTTCAATCTGGGGTGCGGGACCCCCAAGTGGGGCCTCTAGTGATCCCAGGGGGGGTGTCCGACTTTGGCCAAAAGAAGCATTATACAGATCACAGGCCTTTGTTTTAAGCAGAGGCATGGTATTGCGTTTTTAAAAAGGTAACAGTACTTAACTGCAACTTTTAAATAGGTCTAGACATATTTAAACATTTCCATCTTTATAAAATAATTGCTAAAAAGTCTGAGGGGGGCCCGATGATTTTTATTTTTTTAACTGGGGGGGGGGGGGACGGGGGGGGCTCAATTTAGACGCCAGTCATGCATCACCAAGCCTTCCACTACTGCACTACTGCAATACTGAAGCCAGCTGAGGAGGTCAGCAATAATGGGACAGCACCAACACCATAGCCAGGTGTATTTGTTTTAGTATCCAAGCTGCCAGTGTTAACATTAGGAGAGTGATTTCAGGCAAAGGGCTGATAAACTTTCAAACAAAGCTGCTGATTAACCCCTTAGATGCAGGGCCTTTTCCCCCCCTAGTGTTCAGACCTTTTTGGGCTATTAGGGGTAGTTCGGGCTTAGGCCCCCATAACTTTGTGTCCACATAAGCTATCCACGCCAAATTTGCATCTATTTTTCCAACATTCTGGAGATTGTAAAGGTATGCAGAGTTTGTGTGTTCCCCTGGAGGAGACCAAGAAATTAGCCAAAATACAGCTACAATTTGTTTTTTTTGTGAAACATTGGAATAAAGTGCTGCACAAGAAATCATCTGTTTTTTCCCTGCAAACAGCATCAAAAAAGGGTTTGCAGTGCTAAAATCACCATCTTTCTAACTTTCAGGAACAGGCAGACTTGAATCAGAAAACCCATTTTGTGGACACAGTTTTGGCCTTTAACTGGGACATACCCCATTTTTTAATATTTTCTGTGCTTGCAGCCTCCTTCCTGTTAATGACAGAAATGGGTGTGAAACCAATGGTGGACCCCAGACAACTAAACATTTCTGAAACGTAGACAAAATTCTGAATTCAGCAAGGGGTCATTTGTGTAGATCCTGCAAAATGTTCCTACAGAAAGTAGCAGTTGAAATGTAAAACAAATGTTGAAATTGAGTTGAAAAAAACCAGCCATTCCTGTTTACAGTTTGTTCCAGACCTTTTTCCATCTATGGTAGATTTTTGAAGGCAATATACTCCTATGTTTGCTGGACCCTTCTGGTTGTGGGGATATATAGGTCTTGTAGGTTCATCAAGAACCCAAGTAATTTGGTAAAATATAAAGAGTGGAAAATAGGTATCAAGGAAACCGATGTATTTCTGAAATGGGCACAAGTTAAGGAGTTTAGAAGTGTGCACATCTCTGAATTCAGGGCCCCCCATTCTAGCATGTAAATTACAGGGCATTTCTCAAAATGAGTTTTTTCTTACACTTTGCCTTACATTTGAAAGGCAACAATGCAGAGAGAGACAACTGGCAATAACACTTGCTCTTCTATTCTGTGTTTCCCCAAGTCTCCTGATAAAAATGTTACCCCACTTGTGTGGCTAGGCCTAGTGCCCGTTACAGGAAACGCCCCAAAACACAATGTGGACACATCACATTTTTCCAAAGAAAATGGATGTTTTTTGTGTGCAAAGTGTCTAGCTGTGGATTTTGGCCTCTAGCTCAGCCGGTACCTAGGGAAACCTATCACACCTGTATATTTTTGGAAGGTAGACACCTAGGGGAATCCAGGATTGGGGCTCTCACTGGATTTTGTCACCCAAAATCCTTTGCAAACCTCAAAATTTGGCTAAAATCACTCTTTCCTCACGTTTCGGTGCTGCAAAGTTCTGGAATCTGAGGGGAGCCACAAACTTCCTTCCACCCAGTATTCCCCCAAGTATTTCGATAAAAATAGTACCTCACTTACTGTGGCGATAATGATAACTGAGGTGAGTGTACTAATTAGTCCTTGGATCTGGAATCATTTAGGGAAACCTACTAAACCCAGACATTTATGAAAAATAGACACTCAGGGAAGTACACGAAGGTGTGGCTCGAGTGAAAACCCCAAAGATTTTAAAACCAGAATACCCTGCAAAGGTTAAACTGAGAAGTAAACTACAGGAATATACATGGATCCACAAACACCCTACCACCTTCCATTCCCCAACTTGTCCCAATAAAAAAGTTACTCCACTGGTGTGCCTGGGGCTAGTGCCCGTGACAGGAATGGCTCACACAAAGGTCAACATTAGTCCTTGCATGAGGGGTACTGTTGACTCTGGAGTGATCCATTCATGATGCAGACACTAGGCACAAGCATACAAGTGGGGTTGTGTTTTTATCAAGGCAAGTGGGGTGGTAGGAATTTTGTGGATTCCTGCACATTCCTGTAGTTGACATGATGAAAAAGCAAGGAAAAATAGTGTTTAAATCAACATTTCACTTTAGCAGGGTATTCTGGGTAAGAAAACGTAGTGGAATCCACACACGCCACAGCTACGTGGACTGCCCTGGGTGTCTTCTTTTCAGAAATGTCTGGGTTTGGTAGGTTTACCTATATGGCCACTGAGCCCAGGACCAAGACACAGGTGACCGTTTTACAAAACTAGGCTGTTTTCTGACAGGTAATTTTTGATGTCTCCACAGTACATTTGGGGCATTTCCCTGTTACGATCACTTGACCACCCACACGAGTGAGGGGCAACATTTTTCTCTGGAGACTTAGGGGAATGCTGGGTGGTAGAAAAGTTGTGGCTGCCTGCAGATTCCAGAACTTTCCCTCACAGAAATTAAAGGAAAATGTGTTTTTTAAGCAAAGCTTGTGATCTCAAGGGGATTCTGCTGAAGGAAAACTGGTGGGAGTCATACAAGTCCTGCACCCTTGGAATCCACTGATACTAGTATAATAAAGTTAATCCACCACTCACACTGGTTGGTTTTAGCACCTACAGAAATTATGGTTTTAAAGCATGAATACTTATAAAAGTATCTGAATATTGAATCCAAGCCTTCTGAAGGTGAACCATAAAGCCACTTCTAGGCACCAACCGCTTTATGGTCCATTCACACGGCATTCACGCACAACACACAACACTTTCATACCACCAGCCAAGGGCCCAATCCAACCAATCACTGCACTCACATCAACTTACCGCTGGCAGACAAGGGCCCATCACATTCATATGCCACAGGACGTAATAAGTTTGGCTACATTTTACCACATCAAGTTACTGCCTCCTTCTTCCTGAACATTATGGAAGGCATGCATAAGGAACCTTTACTAATGACTCCCATGACAGCCACATGAGGCTCAGGAAGACATGTTTTTCATGTTCCTTTAGTGCATTCACTGGGCTAAATCCAACTCCTTCCAGTTTGCCGATGCAAGCTGGGGCTGTCCGAAAAATGCCTTGTGAGGCCCATTCATCAAGCCCAGTGAGTACATCTACCATTGAAACTAAGGCACACATGGTGGAAAGTTTTCGCGAAGTTCCCTGAAGAGAACATCATAAACTATGAAGAAGGGTAGTGTGCGACACAGAGGGTAGACCGTAAGAAACTAGCATATGTCCCAGCCACCGTTATGTGCAATTCTGTGACTGTAAAGCACTTATCATACTGTTAGGGTTTGTGCACAGCAAAGAGCATGTCCCCTCTCACTGCACTAGTGGGTTCTGTAATAGCTCCCTTTTAAACTTACTATTGAAAGCCTTTCTTGTTATCTCACCTTCCCACCCCCCCTAGGCGTCTGTGTATGTTGTTTAATGTGCTGTTTTGTTTACACATTGGGCCTTGCTTTTACCAAGGCTTCTTTAAAACACTCCGCTCTAGGCCATGTGTTAATTTAACTCATTTGCATAATAACTGAAACTCTGCACACCTTTCAAGAACATGTGCAGCATGTGAGGACCACACCCAGCTCTTCAAACCACACCCAGCTCTGCACACCTTTCAAGAACATGTGCAGCATGTGAGGACCACACCCAGCCCTGTCTATAAAAGGCAGCCCCCGAGCCTCACCCACTGCTTGTGCTCGTCTACCTCCCGCTTACCTGAGGACAGATCCCTCGGCGCTGGCACTCCTGCTCTCTACAGACTTTCATTGGCTTCAATGGGCGCAGCTGCTGGCTCTTCCTTCTTCCGGTTTCCGGTTCCTCCTTGCCTCAGCCTCTCTCCTACAAGCAACCTGCAAAAGAGAAAGAAGACAAGGTTAGACTGATCAGTATCTCTTGCCAGCAACAAGTAAGTGCAAAACTTTTATTACCTGAAAGAACTTTGACAACAATTTCTGGATTCGTGTATAGACAATTTGAAACAAGATACCTTCCACGAACATTGTGATTCAAACTCTTTGTTACAAGAATACTTTGCAGAACTTTGTGAGGCAAACAGTAAATCAAGGACTTGCACAAATTACATGCTGTATTTTGACGTAAAAGTACAGTATTTGTTTTATAAAAGATTCTGGAAATATGGGAAAAGTGAGTCTGCTATTGGGAATTTAGGCTTTAGTTATATTAAGATGAATGTTTGATATTGGTAATTCTGATAACGGTATTTGTTTAATGTTTTAGAAGCTTTAGAGTAATAGAAAGCACATCCCAGAGCAGTAACACATTCCAAACCTGGAAACTAGAGACCAGGATCCAAGAGGTACTTTTAGAAAAAAAAAATTAATAAATAAAGGGATAGTCAGGAACCCAGTTAGGAATAGGTAGTACTTATCTGTTCTTTGTTTATGTTTCATTAGGCACTAGTTTCTACAGAAGTCAGAGAGGGCCGCAGATTTGTGCAGCACTTCAACAGTGGAAACGCAAGAACGGTGTGTCTCTTTATTTTATTTTATCCACTTCCCCCCTTCCCTTGAGCTTCTGTTCTTAGTGCACCGTTTTAAAAACTAGTGTGCTGGAACAAGCAGTTTCAGGGTGGGGTCGGATTGTCTTCAACCTCCATCAGAACTGAACAAGGACTCAGGTGAGCTGGGCTTTGACAGAAGCACAAGCCTTAAAAAAAATAAAAAAATATTTCAGTTCTGGTGGACGATGAATATCGGGGAAGCAATAGAGGGCATTGACGTCACGGATATGGCGCAGGCCCTAAATGAGCATTTGGCTCATAATGAATCAGTGTCTGGCATCTTGCAACATATGCAAGAGGAAATAGAGAGATTAAAGATGGAGAATACTGTAATGACGGCAGGAAACAGCGTCGTAGTAATGCGGTAAGCTTTTATTCACGGAGCTCTCCTCTAACGCAGTGTCTTCTTCCCCGGTCAGCAAGCAACTGCCGGGCGGAAGAATCACCGCTAACATTCTAGGCTCGCGGCAACGATCGCACATCGTAGCTGCGAGCCACATCATAACACATCCCCCATCGTTGACACCCACAAAAGGAACCACAAATAACAACTGGAAAAACTATAACAAAATAATAGATAACAAGTTAAAAACAAAGAAAAATCTATACACAAAGTAATTACCCTAACAATAGGCTTTAAGTAACATAGTCATTCAAGAACCCTGGTGGTCTCCTACATCTAGTAGTCCTGGGAAACCCCACAGTTCTAGGCGACACCACACTTGGAACACAAGTAGAAGCTCCCATGGAATCTGAGCAGGTAACAGGAGCGTCAATAATCACTTCACTCCTGCCAACCGCAGCATCGCCATTTCCACCATCAAACTGTTTCCTCTCGCCACCACTAGAACCGTTCAGATCTTCATCTTTCATCAACATATAACCACTACAATCATCACCCCACCTTGCACATCCACCCTCCAACGCAGAGGAAAATTTTGCGACACGCCTGAAATTCCAACGTTGACCATTATCAAGCAAAACATGCCACCTGTGAACCTGAAGAACTCTAAACGGACCTAAGGACTTGCTAAACCCCTGTCTCACTCTACCAGATTAGATTTTTACCCAATCACCTGGTTTAATTCTCTCATTGTCATTCCCTGTCTCATTGGCTGAGTCTCCATTGAATGCGCCACCACCACCCAACAATCTCTCCATCCATGCAGGTCTGAGTTTACTGACAGGTTTCCTACCCCTCATATCAACAAACGGTACTCTGCACGACGTTGTATTTTCTGTAGTTCGATATCCCCACACCAATTCTGAAATCACCGAACCAGCATCCAAACCATTTACCACAGCCAACTGCAGACCACTCTTAATGATGCGATTAGCTCGTTCCACAATACCATTAGCACGAGGATTGTATAACGCTGTGCGGGCATGCCTTATGCCACACGAGTTTAAAAACCCTTTCATCTCCACAGACGTTAATTGTGTGCCATTATCAGTAATCAACACTGACGGAAAACCCTCCTCAGAGAAAATTTCTCTCAGTACACTTATGGTAGCAGATGTCGTAACCTCTCCCATAAACTTGACAATAAGCCATTTGGAGTACACATCCACCATAACCAAGGCAAAATTCCTTCCTCTGCCAATGCCAGACAAAGGTCCAATAAAGTCCAAACAAACACTATGCCAAGGTTTGCCAGGATCAGTTATATTTCCACTAACTGACTGCTCTCCCACTCTCAACCGTTTCTCACTCTGAATGCACTCAGAACATCTTTCTACCCATCTCACCACATCATCGTCCATACCAGGCCACCAAAATTCCATTTTCAACCTTCTCTTGGTAATCGTTTGACCAAGATGACCCTCATGTGCAATATCAAACAAGCGCTTGCGCACCCCCATAGGCGGAACAACTCTTTCACCCCGCAGGATCATTCTTCCATCAACTTCAGAAAGCTCATCCACAACCTTATTGAAAGGCCGTACAGATACCGGGAGAGTACTATCTCTCCTCCCGCCTTTCCTTATTAAATCTACGACCCGCAACAAGACATCATCTGCTTTCATAGCCAAATCCCAGTCAATTTCCTTCACTGCTCCTTTACACCAATGCATAACCTCACCCACTGACGCAACGACTCCCTCTTGTTCATGCTCCAATACATTGTCACCATCCACTGTCTGCCACTCAAGAGCCAGACGAGAAAGACAGTCCGCTTGCACATTCTTCCAACCTGGAATGTACTCAATCTCGTAATTAAATTCTTGCAAACGGGACGCCAACCTAGCCAATCTCACTGACCCTTTACCTGTCCCCCCTGGTGACAATATCTTCAGCAATGGTTTATGATCAGAACGCAATGTGATGGTACTACCCCATATATATGTGCGAAAATATTCCACACCCCACACCGCAGCCAGAGTTTCACGCTCAATGACAGCGTAATGTCTCTCAGCAGAAGACAAAGTCCGAGAAGCAAAGGCAATCGTCTTCTCCACTGACCCATGCATTTGAGATAAGACGGCCCCAATGCCCACAGCACTCGCATCCACCGTGATTATTGTTCTTCTCTTTGTGTCAAAAGGCACTAAAATGCCAGCGTTGCATACATCATCCTTAATCAACTGAAAACATTGGTATTGCTCTCCTCCCCAGACAAAACTAGCCCCTTTGCGCAAAAGTACTTTTAAGCATTCTGTCTTGCTAGCAAAGTTCTTTACAAATTTTGAATAGTACTCAATCAATCCCAAAAAAGATCGTAATTGATCCTTGTCTTTGGGTGCTGGAGCCGACCTAATTGCCTCCAACAGATCTTTTTTTGGTTTTACACCTTCTTGCGACAGTGAGTGTCCAAGATACTCCACCTCTGTCATCAAGAATTGACACTTCTCACGGCGCAAAGTCAAACCAGATTGCAATAATCTGTCCAATAACATCTTCAAAGTTATATTATGGTTCTCAATAGTTTCACCAAACACTAGAATGTCATCTTGGAAAAACAAGATATTGTCCAATCCCTTGAAAATTTGGTTCATCATCCTCTGGAACACACTGGCGGCAGACGCCAGACCGAACGGCATTCGTGTGAACTGAAATGTGCCCTCCATGGTGATGAAAGCAGTGAGGCCCTTCGAATCAGGATGAAGTCTAATCTGATGGTATGCGTGCTTCAAGTCCAGTTTTGAAAAGTACTTAGCACCCTTCATCAGTAGGACCAATTCATTAATGTTTGGCAAGGGAAAATTGTCTGTAACAATCATCTGATTTAGCCCTCTCAAATCCACACAGAACCTCAACTTCCCATCTCTCTTCTTAGAAATTACTACAGGTGACAACCATGCTGAGGCCTCCACTGGTTCAATCACCCCACTATCTAACATTTCATTCAAGAGTTCCTTTACCCCCTCTCTCACCGAGATTGGAACCTTTCTAACCTTGTGCTGCACAGGAACAGCACCGGGTTCAACCTAATCTCGTGAACATAATCTCTCAACTCTCCCATCTCCTCTCTGAATACCCCTTTAGCCCCATTCAGTATACTAGCAAGGGAAACATCTTCGATTGCAGCTACCTGACTAGGGGCACACGGATTGATGACTATGCGAAGATCGTACTGGTGTTGCCAACCTAAAATAGGCGGACCTGATTCTGCCACATACACTTTGCCTAAGATCTTTCTCCCCTTGAACCCTATTTCAGTGAGCATATAACCTACGATGTCTATCTGTTCGCCCTGATACCCACCAGGATTAATGTCCTTTGGCAATAGTCTTGTTGAAGGCCACAATTTGAAAAATAAATCCTTAGGAACTATTGTATATAAAGAGCCAGAATCCACCATTAGCTCCACAGACACATTCTTAACCATAAATTCTGCCTTAGGTCTCTGCATCCTTTCTGCTCTCACCCCTGCTACATCCAACCCAGAAACACACAACACCCTTCCGAATTTATCACCAACGGTCACTTCGCCTGAGACATCACCAACCATGGCCACCTTTCCCTTTGAATACTCTTTTTCCCTACATACCCTCGCAAAATGCCCCTTGCGCCCGCACCTTCGGCACTCTTTCCCTAGGGCAAAGCAATTCTTGGACTCAGAGGTATGGTACCTGCTCCCACACTTGTTGCACCTCCCATTTTTAGATCCACTAGGTCTTTCCCAGGATGATTTACTCGTCACAGCCACATCACCCTGAACAGAAGATACCTCTTCAGAAGCCTTAACTTCTCTCCTCTCCATTTGTTTCATACAAAACTCTGACTCCTCAACCACCTTCGCAATTTCTATAGCATCCTTCAGCTTGGGATCCTTCGCTGCCCACAATCTTTCCTGCATTTTCTTACTCCTACACTGCACTATGAGCTGGTCCCGAATCAACTCCTCTGTCATCGCCCCAAATCTGCATTTGATTGAAAGCTCTCTTAAACGAGTGACAAACTCGTCCACAGATTCACCATCCCTTTGAGGTTGTGTGTAAAACTTAAATCTTTGCATGACTACATTCTCAGTCTTGGCAAACCTTATTTCTAGTCTCCGCCTTGCTTCTAAAAATACATCATCTATGGGTTGACCAGACTGATCAACAGCTTTAGGCAAGTACTTGAAGACATGCTGACCTTCATTGCCTAGGGAACTAAGTAAGATAGCTTTTTTCCTATTTGACGAGAATCCTAACCCGTCTAAGGCTTCAAGGTAATTATCAAATATGTCAATCCACTCCTCCCAAAGTATTGGCGGATTTCCAGATTGCACCAAAAATAAAGGTGGAGAGTGCACAGCAGCGGTTGACATTTCCATTGTGTGAACCTGTGCTCACTCTCTGTAAAACACAAATTTGACAGTACGTTCCAAAGAAACTAAAAAAAAACACCCAAATCAATGTTCCAGGTATTTTCCAGAATAACACAATGTAGCAAACAGCAGGTTACAAGTGTGCCTATCACCGTAGAAGATACTTGTCCATGCAGTTCGTCGTGGCCAAAATCTATTTTGATTGAAGTTTTCCCAACTCTCTAAGATGGCCGCCACCAGTTTTCTATGACGTCAACGCGACGTTGCCATGACAGCAAATCAACAGCGCTGACATTACCGAGGCCGATGCAATCGTGTCGCCAAATCCCAGCCGGACTGCAACTTATAAATACTCTCGTTGATTAAACTATCGCTGGGAAGGCATAAAACGCCACTCGTTATACCGCGTCTTTGATCCCACAACAAAAGCGGATCACAATGCAACGTTCGCGGCATCCGCGTTAAGAGGAAAGCAATCTGCTTGCTGACATCCTCATCGCCAAAAGTGTAATGACGGCAGGAAACAGCGTCGTAGTAATGCGGTAAGCTTTTATTCACGGAGCTCTCCTCTAACGCGGTGTCTTCTTCCCCGGTCAGCAAGCAACTGCCGGGCGGAAGAATCACCGCTAACATTCTAGGCTCACGGCAACGATCGCACATCGTAGCCGCGAGCCACATCATAACAAATACCTCTTTAAAACAGGATTTAAGCAGGTATAAATTTAGGGTATCTCAGTGGAACACAGCTTTTACGCCTTTGTTTAAAACCTCCTCAGAGACAGGGGCGCCATCAAAACATACAACTTTGCCTCCCCCAGTTGAGGTCGCTGTTAATGTTCCTAATGCTGTGCCCTTGGCAGCACCTGAACGTTTTCATGGAGATAGTAACAAATTCCATGTTTTTATCAATCAATGTCAATTACACTTTGTTTGTAAGCCACAACAGTTCCCTACTGATGCTACGAAAGTGGCATTCGTCTTGTCTTATTTGGGTGGCACAGCAGCCAATTGGTCAATTCCTTTCGTGGAGAGAGATGATCCCATCCTCCATAATTGCAATCAATTTAAACGTACCATGACCAGCCTTTTTGCAAAACACACTTTCATGCAGGCAAGTGATAATGAGCTTTTAAATCTTAAACAAGGTAACAAGGATTTATTGACCTATCTCACTAGTTTTAATCGTTTACTCACCGAGACACAGTGGCCAGAAGAAAAGCGTGTCTCCCTTTTCTATAAAGGTTTGAGAGACGAGTTAAAAGACGCGCTGGCTCATATCGTTGATTTGCCAGAAGACTATTCGGACTTTGTAGATTTAGTTGTGAAATTAGAACATAGACTAGGATAAAGAAAGGGAGATAAATACAAACTGAAATCACAGTTAACTTTTATTAGACACGAGAAGAAAGACCCAGATAATAAACTCCCTGAACCTGAGCCTATGCAAATAGGGACACTCAGAGGTCCACTCACATCAGAGGAAAAAGAAAGAAGAAGAAAACTTCAATTATGTTTATATTGTGGAAGGGCAGGTCACTTTGCCAGAGAATGTCCAGTAAAGCCTAAAAATCCACGAAAGGGTGCTGTTTCCTCCACCTCCTTAACTGAATCGGGAAACGATTAAGCTCGACAAGGGGAGAGGTTACTTGTTCGAGAAAACATCTTAATCAAACCTCTAATGCTGCAGCCTTCATGGTACCGCACATACCTAGACATTTCATAATTCAGGTCGTTTTAATTGTTACTACCCAAGTGAGGCATTCTCTCCCTGTCCTACTGGACTCAGGCGCGACAGGAAATTTTGTGGATAATAAGTTAGCTGAAAACTTAGGACTTCCTATGTGCCTAAAGCCTTGTCCAGAAGCAGTATGTGCAGTGGATGGGTCAGAATTGACCTCTGGATTAATCACAAAACAAACAAGTCCACTTGTTATGGTCTGTCAGAACGGGCACACAGAGGTGATTAGCTTTGGTCTGATAGATACTCCTAATTTTGGTTTGATTCTCGGGGTACCCTGGTTAACAACTCATAACCCAAAAATTGATTGGGTGAATAGAACTGTTACTTTGGATTCCTCTTTCTGTAGAACCAATTGCTATCAAGAAGCAGGTACAGAACAGAGCACAGTATTACACTGTGCTAGTGTTACACAAGATGAACCAAGTCTCCCTCCTGAATATTCTGACTTCAAAGACGTCTTTGATCCATTAAAGGCTAGTGCGCTGCCCCCACATAGGTCTTATGACTGTCGTATAGATCTTATCCCAGGGGCCCCTTTATCTAATAACAGAGTATATGCTTTGACTGACGAAGAAACCAAATACTTAAGAACCTACCTAGATGACCTACTACAGTCTGGGTTCATCCGTCATTCCACATCTCCGGTGTCATCTCCACTCTTTTTTATCCCAAAGCCGGATAAATCCCTGCGCGCGTGTATCGATTATAGAGGACTAAATAAGGCTACAATAAAGAATAAATATCCTCTTCCTCTAATACCTGTGTTGTTGGATCAATTAAGACATTCTACTGTATACACTAAACTAGATCTGCGGGGAGCTTACCACCTGGTCCGAGTAAAAGAGGGGGATGAGTGGAAGACAGCTTTCAAGACAAAGTTTGGTTTATTTGAGTACACAGTAATGCCCTTTGGGTTATGTAATGCCCCTGCGGCCTTTCAGTTCTTTATAAATGAGGTCCTACACGAATTCCTGGACGTTTGTGTCATAGTATACATAGACGACATCCTCATTTACTCTAAGAACTCAGAAGAACATACCCAACATGTTCGTGCAGTATTATCAAAGTTAAAAGAAAATCATCTTTTTGCTAAGTTAGAAAAGTGTACTTTTAATGTCAGCAAGGTGGACTTTTTAGGATACTGCCTGTCACCTCAAGGAATAACTATGGATGTAAAGAAAATCAGTGCTATTGCTGATTGGCCAGAACCATCCTCTGTAAAAGATATTCAGAAATTTCTGGGTTTCGCCAATTTTTATAGGAGGTTTATTGCACATTTTGCAGACATTGCGGCCCCAATAACTACCTTGTTGCGGAAAGGGCAACGATTTCTTTGGACTGATGAGGCGGCACACGCCTTTCAACTCCTAAAACAAAAGTTCACTTCAGCCCCAATTCTGAAACATCCTGATCCTGACTTGCCTTTTTTTTGTTGAAGCGGATGCTTCACAAGTAGCTTTAGGAGGAGTTCTCTCTCAACGAGATGCAGTAGATGGCCAGTTACATCCTATAGCCTTCTATTCCAAAAAGTTATTACCAGCTGAACAAAATTACACTGTGGCTGAAAGGGAACACTATAAGAAAGGACATTAAGCAATTTGTCACTACCTGTCCAATTTGTGCAAGACATAAATCTTCTCATAAGGCCCCTGATGGCTTGTTAATACCAATGCCAACACCCAAACAACCTTGGCACACTGTGAGCGTAGACTTTATTGTAGGTTTACCACCTGTAAAATCTTTCACAACAGTGTTGGTTATAGTGGATTTTTTATCTAAAATGGCACATTTTGTACCATTACGGAAATTACCCACGGCGGCAGAATTTGCCGATATTTTTATAAGGGAAATTGTGCATTTACATGGTTTGCCAAGCAAAGTGGTGTCAGACCGAGGGAGCCAGTTCAACTCTAAATTTTGGAAAAAAATATGTAAAAAACTGAAAATAGATGTGGCATTATCCACTGCTTTCCACCCAGAGACACATGGACAGACTGAACGACTGAACCAAACCTTACTTCAAACGCTACGTTGTTTATTGGCTGATTATTCTAGTGAATGGTTGGAAGCTCTCCCTGTAGCGGAGTTTGTTTATAATAATACTGAGCATTCAGCTCTACTTTGCTCACCATTCTATTTCTTGCAGGGGTATCATCCAAGAGCTATACCCATTTTGTTAGAAGATTCTCTGTTACCTACAGTAACGGATAGACTAACGAGGTTAGGTGACATACAAGACAAAGCCAGGAAACATTTATTAAAGTACAAGGAAAGCATGAAAAGACAAGCAGACAAACACAGATCTGAGGCCCCAATGTATAAAATCGGTGACAAGGTATGGCTCTCCACAAAGAACCTAAACATAGAGGGATCCCGAAAGCTGCAACCACGTTTCATTGGACCCTTTAGTATAACTGCCATAGTAAACCCGGTAACAGTAAAATTAGATTTACCAAAAGAATATCCAGTACATACTACATTCCATGTGTCCTTGCTTAAGTCGTACAATCCAAAAACCCGACCTGAACCACCACCTCCACCCATACCAATTAAGGGAAATCTAGAATATGAAGTGAAAAGCATAAAAGACTCAAAAAGAATTAGTGGACGTCTGTTTTATTTAGTAGAATGGAAAGGATATGATGAATCTGAGAATTCATGGGAACCAGCATCATATGTACATGCCCCACAGCTGATTAGACGGTTTTATTTAAAAAATCCAGGAAAACCCCGTCCTGTAGGAGGGCCTTTGAGGGGGGCAACTGTTAGGGTTTGTGCACAGCAAAGAGCATGTCCCCTCTCACTGCACTAGTGGGTTCTGTAATAGCTCCCTTTTAAACTTACTATTGAAAGCCTTTCTTGTTATCTCACCTTCCCCCCCCAGGCTTCTGTGTATGTTGTTTAATGTGCTGTTTTGTTTACACATTGGGCCTTGCTTTTACCAAGGCTTCTTTAAAACACTCCGCTCTAGGCCATGTGTTAATTTAACTCATTTGCATAATAACTGAAACTCTGCACACCTTTCAAGAACATGTGCAGCATGTGAGGACCACACCCAGCTCTTCAAACCACACCCAGCTCTGCACACCTTTCAAGAACATGTGCAGCATGTGAGGCCACACCCAGCCCTGTCTATAAAAGGCAGCCCCCGAGCCTCACCCACTGCTTGTGCTCGTCTACCTCCCGCTTACCTGAGGACAGATCCCTCGGCGCTGGCACTCCTGCTCTCTACAGACTTTCATTGGCTTCAATGGGCGCAGCTGCTGGCTCTTCCTTCTTCCGGTTTCCGGTTCCTCCTTGCCTCAGCCTCTCTCCTACAAGCAACCTGCAAAAGAGAAAGAAGACAAGGTTAGACTGATCAGTATCTCTTGCCAGCAACAAGTAAGTGCAAAACTTTTATTACCTGAAAGAACTTTGACAACAATTTCTGGATTCGTGTATAGACAATTTGAAACAAGATACCTTCCACGAACATTGTGATTCAAACTCTTTGTTACAAGAATACTTTGCGGAACTTTGTGAGGCAAACAGTAAATCAAGGACTTGCACAAATTACATGCTGTATTTTGACGTAAAAGTACAGTATTTGTTTTATAAAAGATTCTGGAAATATGGGAAAAGTGAGTCTGCTATTGGGAATTTAGGCTTTAGTTATATTAAGATGAATGTTTGATATTGGTAATTCTGATAACGGTATTTGTTTAATGTTTTAGAAGCTTTAGAGTAATAGAAAGCACATCCCAGAGCAGTAACACATTCCAAACCTGGAAACTAGAGACCAGGATCCAAGAGGTACTTTTAGAAGAAAATTTTTAATAAATAAAGGGATAGTCAGGAACCCAGTTAGGAATCGGTTGTACTTATCTGTTCTTTGTTTATGTTTCATTAGGCACTAGTTTCTACAGAAGTCAGAGAGGGCCGCAGATTTGTGCAGCACTTCAACAGTGGAAACGCAAGAACGGTGTTGTCTCTTTATTTTATTTTATCCACTTCCCCCCTTCCCTTGAGCTTCTGTTTTTAGTGCACCGTTTTAAAAACTAGTGTGCTGGAACAAGCAGTTTCAGGGTGGGGTCGGATTGTCTTCAACCTCCATCAGAACTGAACAAGGACTCAGGTGAGCTGGGCTTTGACACATACATCAAATTGAACATCTACTAAGTTGTGACAGAGGATGAAAATGGCAAGCAAGTCAAACACTGACCCATACATGTCATTGCCCTTCAGTGCCAGCGTGGCACCAATAAATTTAAATCCATAGGTATAGACGATGTGCATCTATACTACCTTTGCTATCTGATTTCTACCAGTGCAATATCCCTGTGAAAACACACCTACCATAAGCTTTTCTTACCCCTTCATCTATCTGTCCTCAACAGAGTCCTGACTAACCCTGCATAATTGCCAAGTAAACCTACATTAAAGCCTTCCACCATTAGCTACTTGAATCTCAAGAAAACATGTCTTTTATGCCACATCAGGGCACTTCCTGTGCTAAATTCAACTCCTTCCAGTTTGTGGATGCAAGTTGGGGGTGTCCGAGTATGCCTTGTGAGGCCTATTCCTCTATCTGAGCGAGCATATCTACAGTTGAAACTAACGCAGACATGATGGTGAATACTATGAAAGTTCTCTAAAGTAAAAAATCAAACAAATATCCTGTGGAACCTATTCACCAACACTTTTACTTTTGCTTTGTAAGTGAAGCTACAAATAGAGTTACAATAGCTACAAATAGAGTTACAAAATGAGTAAAAATGTTGGTGAATGTGTCCCACACATTACACTTACTCTGGTTCTCATTGGCAATCATGGTGGTCCTTTCGTAGCATACACAAATTCCCTAACAAACACTTCAAAATTCAGTCACACCTTTAACATTTTGCCACACGGCGTACTCCGTGACAATGTGGCATATGTCCTCTCCACTAGTATGTGAAGTGAGGGGACTATAACGCACATTAATCAAGCAGAACACCTACCGCATTTTGACGGCAGATAAAGGTGTTGAGCAGTCCATATGGAAGTCCACGATTCTCTGAAGCAGATGACGTAAAATCATGTGGCTGCTTGCCTAACAAAGTAGTGGCCCATGGATGTTCGGTATCCATGCACAGCCACTGAAAGCTTTACCCAACTGCAGCTCCAGCTCAGTCAATTTCCCAGAACTTTACTTTAGTATGATATAATGTAAAGCAAGTAGGAACACAGAGGCCTGGCTGAGATGGGCACTGGGGTCAGTAATAACAACTCTCCTGCTGCTTTCCATTCTTCGAGCACACATTACAGAGATGACATGGACGATCCTTTTTGGGTGTTTTAGGAATGCGATCAGCAAAGTGTCACTCCTGCAGCATTGCCACATCCTTCAGAACATATGAAGTGGAGGCTGCTACTTCTGTAACAGCAGTTAGGCTTTCAATTGCACACAACTGGAAATCAAGGAAAGTCATGGGTCTTCCTGTGGGTGTCTGATGATAAACAACATACGCATTGTATGTTGCCATCTCGATCAGGAGAGTAAACAGTTTCTTGTACCAAATGTGAGTTTTACGACATACATTGTATGGTTGAAGAACGAGGTCATTCTTGTCCACTCCGCTTATATACTTATTGTAGTCAAATATACAGGTGGGCTTGTGGAATTCAGCCATGTGACCTCAAACCATGATGCTCTCATCATGAATTGTGGTGAGCACATATACATCACACCTATCCAAGAACTTGACCGCGAGCAGTTTGTTAGAACGCAACGCAGTACTCTGGGATATCTGGAGCTTTTTGCAAACACGCTTTTGAGGGAATTCTTTGCGGTTACAACAAACTGTACTGCAAGCCACAGTTCTTCTTACTGTACAGAAATTGTCCACAAAAAGGTTATAAGCTTTGAAAAGGAGAGACTGGACAAGCTCCCCTACACTCTTCCCTGTGACCCCCTAATGTTGGAGGGCAACCTACAGGGTTTAGGGTGGAGTCCTTCCCTGTATACACTCTCAAGCTGTATACATAGCCAGAAGAGCTCTCGCCTAGCATGTACAGCTTGATGCCATAGCGAGGTCTTATGCTCGCAATGAAATATCTGAACAGCAGATGCCCTTTGTACTGGATCGAGGACTCATCAAATGCTATATTCTTTCCAGGAGTATAGATCTTTGGAAACCTGGCAGACAAATCTTCCACGACAGGCCAAATTTTGCACAACCTGGCATGGTCTGGATGGTCCCAGGGCAATGCAGCAGAATTGTCATTGAAATGCAGCAGGTGCTGCAGTAGCAAAAATAGATTTCTGCTCATGTACAGTGCGAAGATGGGGGATGTCCAAACTGTGCGAGTCGTCCAGTAGGACTGCAAAGTGGGTTTCTGCACTAACACCATTTTGAGCATAATGCCTAAAAACATCTCCACCTCCACCAGTAAAGTGTGAGTCCACTGGCATGCCCTAGAAACTGTTCTGCACGCAAATCCGTTTGCTGCACATATTGCTGACGGAAGTCAACATCCAAAAAGAGATGGACTGGCAAAAATTTGGCCTTATAGACTTTACAACCAGGATCACCAATAAGAGGTGTAATTTGGACCTGAACTAAATCAGGGGACTGTCAGGAAAGCACTCTCTCTGTATTTTCCGCCCCCACACCTGCTCTCTGTGTTGAGCTAACCTGTTGTTGTCCCACTACACAGACTGCGCTTTCAAAGGGACAGCACTACTGTCTTCATCCTTTCCCTGAGAATCACTGGAAGAGGTGTCATCGGATGGGACTCCGCCAACTGAAAAATCACTCCCAAATTGTGCCCTATTGTCCTCTCCCTCAGGTGCTGTATCAGTATCTGCTGTCTAGGTCTCTCATCCTGCCTCAGAGTTGTCTGCCAGAACCCGAGTTAGGGCTTCAGCAGCAGTCATCCAATTAGACACCATCTCTGCTACTGGATGAACTGTCCCTCTAAAGCACTAACCTATGTGGAAGGCAGATAGGGTCACAAATTTGCTTGTGGGTCTGTGTGTGATGTGTGCAACAGGAAATGTCAGTCATCCTACCTTCATGTCTTCTCTAATCAGCAAATTCTCTGAAGGCATTGAAAAGAACAAAAAAGCCACACTATTACTTCACCTTACCTCATACCTATCATTACAGACTTTAGTGCTGGTGGCACTGAGTGCAACAAGCATTTTTGGTGCTCCCCCTCCTATGAGCTCCTCCTTTACCACTACCACCAAGCAAAAGTGCCCCTCATCTCTCCATAGCCTTGCTTGCACATACATTTTATTTTGTTTTAAAGTGCAGGTGTGTGTGTGTGTGTGTATATATAGATATATATATATATGTATATATATATATATATGCAGAGAGAAAGAGAGACAGTCTCTCTTTACATCACTTTTTTAATACATGTGTGCTTTCCCTGGGGCTGATCGCGACCCCAAGGCAAACCCAATATAAAAAAAAAATATGCCCCCCCATAGGGGGTCGGCCCACATCAGGAGGCCGACCTTAACATTTTCAGGGGAAACTATTCATTCTTTGAATAAAATTAGGCTTCCCTAGGGGGTTGGCCCATGTCAGGGCGGCTGACCCCACCATTTTGATATTTTTAAAAACGAATTATTTTATTCTCTGTGGGGGGCGCTATCGCCCCCCATGGGAAAACCAGTGTTTTTAATAAAAATAATAATGCCCCCACGGTTCCCACCAACATGGGAGCTGACCCCCCCAAACAAGATCCCTGGGGTTAGGGCTGCGCTGCGATTCATGGTCAGGAAGCTGTGCAAGGAAGGCATTGATGGAAAGGGCAAACTCTCCCCTTTTTATCAATGCTTCCTTGGAATCTGGGGAGGCCATTTTGGCCTTTTTTTCGCCACCAAAGAGGACACTTACCTCGTCCGCTCAGCTGCTCCAATGGAGAAAGTGTGACGTCACCGAAGGATTTTTAAAACCACTCTCTCGTGTCGGCCACTGATCATGGCCCACACCAGGGAAGGTGTGCGTGTGTTGGACATAGGCAGCCACACTCGAAACTAAGCACACACTAAACACAGCAAACAAAGATCACACATCACACATTGCACAAATCAACAGTGCAGCTCACAGCCAAACACCCCCACATCACCACACAACCCATACTACACCCGACATGCATAACACATACCCACCCCACAACATGTTATGCCAGAAGCACCCATGGTTCACTGACAATGAATTGCAGGTCATGGTGGGCGAAATAATCAGAGTCGAGCCACAGCTCATGGTAGTCCAGGTTCAGCCTACATCAATAGCCAAAAAGACGGAGTTATGGCAGAGGATCATCAACATGATCAAAGAAATTGGCACATACCCATGCACAAGGGAGGACATCAGAAAGAGGTGGAACGACCTCAGGGGGAAGGTCTATTCCATGGTGTCCAGGCAGAGGTTAGCCAGTAATAAGACCAGCAGTGGGCCCCACCTCTTCCCCTCCAGCTGACAACCTGGGAGGAGAAGGTCCTGGAAATCATGTATCCTGAGGGCGCGACTGGAATCAGCAGAGGGCTTGACACTGGTAAGTCAGCAAAACCCCCAAGCACCAACCACCCATGCCTAGCATGCCTCCCCACCACTCTCCAACCCAGTGCAACTCAACCCACTGACCCCGTCACAAACACCCCACGCCACTCCTCTGCATGCCACGTCAAACCACTCCCACCATCCCTATTCACACACCCCAAATGAACAAATGTCAAACACAATGAGAAGAACCACAGCTCCCATAATCTAATCCAAACCAATGTCTGCAGTGAAGCAGCTGTCAATGCTATCACTGGGAAACAAGTCGAGCCACTGCATGCATCACAACAGGGACACAACAACAACAGTCACACAACTTGCATCTACCGTATCCATCCACAGGTTCCTGTGCTACTGACACCCTGCAGAGGATTCCAGGCTCAGACAGCCCCCAGAGGATGAAAGGCTCCACTGGATGTCTGGGTAAGAATGACTTGCCTAGCCCATCAGGGGCCACTGGGCAGTCCACCAATGGCACACCACCCTGGACACACCGGAAGACCCTACTCACGTGGCAACAACATCACAGCCAGAATAGTGGGAGGGGAACGTGACCCAAGGGTCGGGACAGCCACAACAACTGACTACCCAGGAGGGCCTCAACCAAGTTCTGGGTGTATACCAGCACAGCCAGGACACAGTGGCCCAGATCCTCAACACCGTTCAGGAGACCCAGTGGCTGCAGGGGCAATACCATCAGGAGGCAATGCAACAGTGGCAGGCATACAATACCACCATGGCCTCCATTGAAGGGGTGCTCAAGGACCTGATCACTGTCATGCGTGAGTCCACCACACACCAGCAGGCCCCTACCACTGGCCACATCCCATCACAGCACTCATTGTCAGCGGCAGCCAGTGGCATGGAAGCCCCACCACAGGTCTTGCAGGACACCAGCATCCCTAACCATGTAGGTGAGGAACCCCCACGCAAGCGAGGACGTCCAAGTAGACATCCAGATGGACATGATGCCCAGACTATGACCATCGCCAAAAGTGACATTCTCCTGAACATTCTCTCTTGTGTGTGACACCCTGTCGACTGTCCACTCCCATTTCCCCATCTACCCATGGCCAGTGGATGGACCTGGACTACCTACAGCTGCAATACCATTCTGAGTATCACCTCGGCCATGAGACCACTCATCATCCCTTGCACTTGTACATCACAAATAAATGACAATTGAGCACAGTCCATGCCTATGTGTTTATTTACGATGAGTATGTACGGAATTGCCAATACGTGTACAGATGGCAAGCCATCGCCCAGGACATTCATGGGAGGGTGACGGGGGGGGAGGAAAATGCCGGGAAGTCGGTCGTGGAGCAAGAAGTGGCTGGACATATGGGTCAATGGAAGCAACAGCCCAGGCAGGGAGCACAGAACACCACAACATTGTCCTGAAAGGAGAGCAAGACAGGGACAACAATCACTGTAGGAGTCCCAGATGCCAACTCCACACAAATGCACTGTAGGAACAGGTATCCAGGGCAGATATGCCATGCAGGTCCTAAACCATATGGCCTGTACCAAAACACATACACAACACATACCAACCCAATGGTCGAACCCTCACATCGCCCAGCGCCAGCCCTGGCCCCATACCTACTGCCATCAACAACAGGGTTGTACTGCCACCCAATGACCACTTCCAGGATGGATGCTGCACAGATGCAATAACCGTGTGGCACACACATAGCACTTGAACTGGCAACACAGGGAACATTCCACATACACATAGATGGCACTAGTGCACCAGCACAACACCTGCCTGACCATAGGCCTGACCTGTACAAAGTGACTAACTCAATCATGGGCACATGTGACACCCCCTGGACCCACCCAGAGTCAGAACTGCAACCAATACTGTCAGTGGTCACACACAACAGGTGGCATGAGGGACATGACAGACAGTTGTAGAGAACACATACCACACGGTTTGCACATACCTGCATCTCAGCTGAACTAATGTCCAATCAGCTCTGGCCTGGAGTCAGCTGCATCCTCATCATCCTTCTCTTCATCGCTTCCCATGTCCCTTTCATCAGCTGTTAGCACAGCTATCCCCTCCTCTACATCCAGCAATGGGACGTGATGCCTCAAGGCCAGATTGTACAGCATGCAGCATGCCACAATGATCTGGCACATCTTTTGTGGGTTGTAGAGCAGGGCACCCCCGGAGACACGCAAACACTGGAATCTGGCCTTCAGCAGGCCAAAGCATCTCTCAATGACTCATCTGGTATGACCGTGGGCCTCATTGTAACAGTCCTGTGCAGCTGAGGTTGGACGCCTTATGGGTGTCTGGAGCCAGGGCAGGTTGGGATAGCCAGAGTCACCTAGGTGCATAGAGGAAAGAGGCATGTCAAAACCGGGAGTGCAATAGGGCAGGGACAAAAGGGTGTAGTGAACTGAGGGGCACACATATGCAGGGGTACATACCGATGAGCCAGGCTGAGTCCCTCTGGAGTGGTGCCATCATGTGTGGGATGCTGCTGTTCCGCAGGATGTAGG
The DNA here is from genome assembly GCF_031143425.1 of Pleurodeles waltl. Lineage (NCBI taxonomy): Eukaryota > Metazoa > Chordata > Amphibia > Caudata > Salamandridae > Pleurodeles > Pleurodeles waltl. The sequence continues at coordinate 341,528,522 of NC_090446.1, forward strand.
AATCATGCTCAGAGCTTGGGTACCTAGCCGTCACCTGGACATGTACTGGTCCACGAGACAATCTACCTGCACATTGACCGAATTAATGTTTTTGCGGTTTCTGTACACCTGTTCATTCCTCCTGGGAGACACCAGGGAAATGTGGGTGCTGTTAACGGCCCCAATGACATGTGGGACATGTGCAACAGTGCAGAACGCAGCCTTGACAGTGGGAAAATCTGCGCGTTGGGGGAACCGGATGTAGCTGGCCATATTTTTTATCAGGGCACACAGTACATCCCTCAGGAGGATGCTGAACATGGGTTGCGACATCCCACTTGTGAGGCCCAGTGTGACCTGGAAGGAGCCTGAGGTAAGATGGTAGAGGAATGACAACACCTGTACTGTGGGAGGGATGCCATTGGGATTGCATATGCCAGGTAACAGATCTGGATCCAACTGGGCCACTAGTTCCATTATGGTCACAGGGTTCAGGCGATAGGTCTGGATGATGTGACTCTCCTCCAGGCTGGCTCCAGGGTGGCAAAGTTTACTAGGGGCCTGTATACCAGTGCATTCCTCATCCTCAACTGTGCATACTACCTGGGAACAGGGGAGAGGTGGTAACATGTCGTGCAGCATAGATGTATGATGCACTAAATTTCACACACATCACACATTCCAAATGTGAAATGGTTGCCGCCTGTTTGCATGCATGGGACAGCCGGAAGTGAGACCATCCTGCCGGCGTAACATGTCATGGCGGTTGGTGGTCACGACCGCCGTGTTACTCACCATTAGCTCACACTGTTGCCAATGGGAGGCAGGAGCCAATGGTGATCGGCCCTGGCGGTGACAGTGATGTCCGCGGTGGCCGTGACCGCCATTTCATGTGCTCGTGCTCACTTGACTTCTGAACCCCGTGCAGTGAAGACATTCACTGCGTGTGTTGCGGCATATTGAGTCTGGTAGCTAAGATGCCGCATCCTTCACGAGACAGGGCCCCAGCCTTCATCCAGGAAGAGTTGGAGCGGCTTGTGGACGGGGTCGTGCCCCTGTATGGACAGTTGTATGGGGCACCAGAGCAGCAGGTTAGTCCATTATCATTATCCTGTATGTGAGTTGTGCCCACGGGAATGGGGGCCTTGGTAGGTGGCAGTGTGAATGGAGCATGGACATGGGTGAGGGGCCGAGGGCTACGTTGGGTGACGACGTGTGGGTGTGGATGTGTGATGTGTGCTGTCCACTACTGTTTCAGGAATGCCACCCTTCATGACTGTGTTCTTCTGTCTGTGTCTCCCATGCAGTTCAGTTCCCATCAGAAGAAGGGGATTTGGGGGTCCTTGCCTGGCAGAAAGCAGAGCGAGGACCTGATATGCTGGTCTTGGAAGTCATTGGAGGCCCAGCTGGGGACTTCCTCCCAACGAGGGAGAGGTGCCCATCGGGCCCTGACTCCCTTAATGGCCCGCATATTGGCAGTGGCCTACCCTGAGGTGGATGGGCACTCGAGGGTAGCACAGCAGTCACATGGGGGTGAGTACTCACTCTCATTTGTGACATGTGTTGACATGGTGGCTCTGGGTGGGCACCATTAGGGAGTTGTAGCATGGATGCTAGGTACACTGATGTTCACTCTGGGTTGTGTCCATCTGGGCAGGATTGACATCTCAGGTATAAGTAATGTCATGCAGTCAGTGGTAGCAGGGCAGACTCCTTCAATGACGAACTGTGTGACCACCTACTTGCTACATCTGCTTGCCAGCACATAGCAACTGGATCTTCAGAGCTGGGGTGTCAGAGCATTGTGACTGGTCCTGCCCAACCACTGTGCCAGGAGCATATCCATGACCTTAATCAGCTGGAAGGCAATGTATGTATGGTGGGGTGTGTGCACCAAGTGGTGACAGTGCTTCTTGACAATAGCCAAGGGGGTCTGCCAACAAGCCATGCAGGATCCTCTTGGGTGTCCAGTCCTTTGCATGCTTGTCTCAACGGCAATGAGTAGTGGGCAGGTACTTGGCAGGTGTGGCGGGTATGACACTCCTTATGTAGAGATATGCCTCAGTCATACCATCAGCAGTTGATGTGCATTGTTGCAGTTTCCCCCATGATGTCACCATGTAGTAGAATGTTCAGAGGTGGGCATGATGTATGATGGCAAGGCATCAAATGCTGATGTTCCACCCTGTGTGACCATTGTGCTGGCATTGACCGATTGCACCCTGTCTCTCTCCCTCAATCTCCCTCCCTGTCCTCCTCTATCTTTGTGTGCATCAGCATCATCTGGCGAAGGAGAAGGAGCACTGGCGAGTGGGGAAGCTGCAGCCCACGGGACCCAGGAGGCTGACACCAGCGGAGTCGAGGGGACCAGTGGGATGGAGGGCAAGGGTAGTGCCACGGGGGAAACCGGATCGAGTACCACATCTTCAGCTTCCTACTCCGATGGCTGCTCCCTGGTGGTGGTGGACCCATTTTGGACCACCCCAGCACCATCCTTCTCCGCTACCACCCACACCAGAACCACCCTTCCTCTAGCTCCCCACACACCTTAGCCCGCTCACCCAAAAGGGTGGGCATTTCCTTCGACGCAGGCAACTCTACCTCTTCCCCAGTCAGCCCTGTTGCCCTCAATGAGGAGGCCATTGATCTCCTGAGGTCCATCTCTGTGGGGCAGACAACAATCGTGAATGCCATCCAGGGACCGGCATCCCAGATGAAACAGTGCAATGCGTTCCTGGACAGCATTCACGGTACCTTGTCTGGCCTACAGATACCGTTTCAGGTGCTGGCCTCCACCTTGATGGCAGACAGTGGCCCTTTTTCTTCTGTCCCCCCTCCAGCTACCTGTTCCCAATCCCACATCTCTCTTCCCTCACTCATCCATGGCACACCTAGTGTCCCACATGCATCCACATCAACAGACACGATACGCAAGAACAATCATAGGCACCACAGATGACACCACCACCATGCGCACACTCAACACACACATGCAGACATGTCAACATCCACACCCTACCCCAACTCCACAACCACCTCCCCCCTCACAGTTGACACAACACTCACACCTGCAGGCAGCATCACATCAGTCACTGTCCCTGCCACAAGGGCCCTCACTGCCACCGTCACCACATCTTCTGACCCCCATTCATGCACCCCATACACCACTGGCGCAGACACCCCAACTAAGGACAGACCCACATGCAGCACACCCACCCTACCTGCAGACACCACCTCAACATACACTCACACTTCCCCCCTGCCATCTCCCTGCATTTCTTCCCCACCTCCTCCAGTACATCTAAATGCACACACTCCCCACCCACCAGTCCCCCAGCACACACATTTCATCCACCCATGCACCTGCACCCACAACCATACCCACTCCCTCAACTCCCAAATGTCTTTCCAGTGACCTCCTATGTGTTCCCAAGAAACTTCTCCTACAAGAGTTTCCCTGTTCCCCACCACTGACCCAGTCCCTGTTCCCCCCAAGTGCCCTCCTACCCTTCCTCTGCCCCAGCCTTCCCCATCCCAGTCTGCCACTGTCCCCACCCATGCCCCTCCACCACCTTCCACTTCCACCCCGTCACGTCCACTGGTCCTGCTGCCAAACCCAAATCCAAGCCCACTCCCTCCTCTTCCCAGGCCAAGCCCACTCCATCCCCTTGCAAGGTCAAGCCCATACCGACCCCCTTGCTAAACCCCCCATCTAAAGGCAAGCCCAAACACCCCCTTGGTAAGACCTTCCCTCCATGGGCAAGCCCAGGGACCCCAATCTAAGGGCACCCCTAAGGGGCACCCTCCAGGCCCAGACTGAAGGAACCCCCTCTAAGCCCAAGGATCCCCCACCGCCACACCCCCTGAAATATCTGCATTCCCCATTGATGCCCCTGCCCTGTGGAGGTATGCACTTTGCAGTCAGGATTCAAGTTGGGGAGTCATCTTGTGCCCAGTGTGCTCGGGCACTATGGATTCTGGACTGGCCCTTGGGCCTGTATGTACATTTGTTGTTGCACATTTTTGCAATATATGGTTATTATTCGGCACTACACTGGTGGTGTTGTTGTTACCTACCTAGTCCTAGCTTTCATTCCCCATGTTTGTGTGGTGGTTGTGGGTATTGGTTTGTGTGTGTGTGTGTGTGTGTATGTGTGTGTTGGTACGGGTGTTTGTGTGTGTGGGCATGTCTTCCTGTGTCATGTGTGTGGTGTGTGTCTGTGTGTGTTTGTGTGTGTGTGCTAATGTTGTTCCCACCAGTGTGTGCTAGGCTGGTGTCCTTACGGTTGGTGTCATGGTCCGGGTGTTGCAGGGCCAGGTAGAGGATTGGAAGGAGTTGCAATTCACATGCAATGGTGCCTACAGACGTGCCTGTGTTCCTGAAGGTAGGTGTTCCCTTTATATTGTTAGTTTCTGCCAGGCTTTTGGTGGCGGTGATTCCACCCCGGAAATTCTGGTGGTGTGCAACTTTGTAATATGGTCACAGGATGCTGTCTGACTGCTAGGCTGGAGATGGCTGCTGCCTGGCATGCCAGCACTTCTGCCATGGCGGGCCGAACAGTGACTTGGCTGTGTTCTGCAGGTACCTTTCCAGGACATGTAACATGGCAGTCTTCACCGCTGGGCCCGTGGCGGTGCGGCCGCCAACTCCACGCAGCCGTACGCTGACTGCCAAACTCGTAATGAGGGCCATAATGTATTTATATGGCAGCCTGATTTTGGGAAAATATGTAGCTCATACACCCTCATTCTTACTGACCAAGATGCGCTGCTGGTTTCAGGGTTCCGGCTGCCTCTTGCAGTCTACCGCATCCTGGGCGGGTGCTGCAAGCTTTGGACATCTTTGAATAGGTTTGCACGAGTGGCCTTCTTTCCAGCTCATTCAACGATGGGTGCCCAGGTGTGTTCATTAGTGCACATAAACACATGCAGGCACATAGAACTGGCGCCTGGGAGTGGTCGCTGCGAATGTCAAAGACACGGCGGAACGGCACAGCGGGAGACAATCCTTGACTGGTGGCAGCGGAGGGTGGCCATATGACAGGATCGGAGTAATCGAGTTTCATTGGGTGAGGAGAGGCACATGGTGGGTCAGTACCTGGAGGGTGCATATAGTTGGCCTATGCACCTGTTGGGAATGACGAGATACTTTATCCTGTGCCCTGTCATCAGCGCAGGGTCCCTAATTAGTCTGCCAGGAGGAGACCACTTGCGTTGTTGCTTGCTGTGGTAAGGGGCCCCTGTACTGCCCCCGTATCACCATGAACCATCAGGCTGGAGCGTCAACGGTACTTGACTAGTCTTCCCGTCGCTGGTCCAACGGAGGGCTCTCTGATCTGATCTGCTACTCCTCTTCCTGGTGGTCCATAAACGATGGGGCTCAGCATCCTCCACCCCGCTTTTGACTTCGGGCCCTTGGTTACTGACGTCCCAGTGGATGCTCTCTGGTCTTTGCGGGATCTGGTCACAGTGTGAGAGACGGCACATCTCCCCCCGTCTTTTTCTTTTCTTGCACTGCCCACCTGCCCTCCTACGTCTGCTGCACCGCGGGTTGGTACCCTTCCGATCCTTATCTACACTGGGGAGCTTGCGATGCCCGGCGGAGGGACGGTAAGCAAACAATCGGGTAAGCCGTCCCGGCAACTGCTCTTTTCGGAAGCCCTGCATCACCAGAGAGTCCCGCCCGCAGAGGAGCACCCCCTCATCCCACCCAGCAGTATGGCAGAACCCACGCAGGGTGTGACCATGGACCGCATCCTGCAGGGGATCTTGGCGGTAGGCCGCAAGCTGGAAGGTATGGACAGTGCCATGGCTTCTTTGACGGTGGAGATGAAATCCATGTGCTTGGACATAGCAGGCTTTCAGTCACAAGTTACGTGTTTAGATCAGCGAGTAACAACGGTGGAAACACGCATCGCCTCCTGGGTGGACAGAGACCAAGAACGTTTATACCTACAAAGCAAACTGATTGACTTAGAGGACAGGAGCCGCAGAGACAATGTTCGTTTTCTTGGGTTCCAGGAAAATATTGAGGGACAGATGTACACTCTGCTGACTGGCATAACCTTCGACCCTCCCGTGGAATTTCAAAGGGTGCACAGGCTGGGTCCCAAACGGCGAGATGATGCTAACTGCCCCCGCCCAATCATAGCATGCATGCTGTGCCATGTGCAGACCCGTCAACTATTGCAGGTGGCGGTCCATTTAGGTTGGATGATCTGGAGGTTAGACTAACGGACGACTTTTCTAAAGAAACCAGAGAACGTAGGAGGGCATCCTTGTCCCTTCTACCCCGTCTTCGTCAGCTGGATGTGAAATACGGCTTATTCGAGCCAGCCAGGATGTGGATCACTAAAAACGGGGTGTCAAGGGACTTCTATGACCCTGATGACCTGCGACTGTTTCTGGAGGGGCTTCAGAACCAGACTCAGTCTATGGACACAGCTTCCTCGATCCGGTCTCAGGATCCGCCGGGGCCGCTCCTGAGTGTCGCCCTTTCAACTCCTGCTCCTGAGGACATGGGACGGACCACTGCAGGCTCCCACCCTAGAGGGAGAGACTTGGAGAGACTCACGAAGAGCCATGATGGTAGGGGTCAAGTGCTGCAGGCGGTGGCGCATACGTAGATCGCTGACAGGGACACTGGGATGCTGATCACTCACCTCTAAAACCCACTTTGACCCCCGCATAAGGACAAGGAACCGCAATATTACAAATGTGACCTGTCATCAGTGGATGCGGAGTCCCGTGAGAAACTGCAGTGGCCCTCCTGCTGAGACTGCTGAGACGACGGAGAGATGAGTACCTACCTTTATACCATCACAGACGCTTTGTTCATAGAAGGCCAGTATTATCTCAGGCCCTATGGCAACCTTACTTAGTTGCCTAGCTCTTATTTTGTTTGTTTGAGTGTGATTAGTATTGCTTAAAATACTTTTCTTATCCCATTTCTTACTAATGTGTCTCCAGGTTGACTGCTTTTATTTGACAGATGTGCGTTGTCTTATTCTCTTTCAGCCATTTGGTTTAACATGACAGAGACTCATTCTTCATCTTTCCCCGACCTACCCTTCCCTTTCCCTGCGTCCTATCCTCCCCCCCTCCCTTATTGGCGCTCAGGCGCTTTCCCCTCCCAGATTAGACTGCCCCCTCTCCCCCCTCTACGCGGCCAGGCTAGCCCATGCATAGATGCGCCGCCACGTTTCATGTTCAGATGTTGGGTGCTATGCCATATGTTTATCATCTGGGGCTACTTTTTTCCTTTTTCCTTCCCTCTCCTCTCCCCCTCCCCTTTACTACTTATGGACACCCTACACTTGCGCGCCTCCATGGTTTCATCTCCCTTGCTGGGTTCATGCCTTGATATCCTTCTTACTGTGCCATGTGCCTGCCCTTCCCCCATGCATACACCCCCCCTCTCCCTCCTCCTCCCCTTTACTACTTATAGACACCCTACACTTGCGTCCCCGCCACAGTTTCGTCTCCCTTGCTGGGTTCATGCCTTGATATCCTTCTTGCTGTGCCATATGCCTGCCCTTCCCCCAAGCATACAGCCCCTCTGCCCCCCCAACCTGTGGAGCAGCACCACTCTGGCTTCCGCTGCATGCTCTCACGCTGCCCCCCCCACCCCTGTGTCCACTTCCTAGTGGAAGGACTGGGACTGTGGGGCTAAGGTGCCCCGTGTGCGTCGTCTCCTCCGGCCGGGGACCCGCTGGCCAGACGATTGGGCTCTAGAGGCTCACGTTTAGACCCGCAGGTTACAGATCAGGATCACAGGACTTCTTGTTCCGATATCTTTTTTCTCCTTTCTTCTTTTTTTTCTCTCTCTCTCTTTTCTCTCTTCTTTTTCTTCCCTCTCTCTCTTTCTTCCTCTTTAATTTTTCTCTCTCCTCTCTATTATATAGCTCTCCTCTCCCCTCCCTCCTCTTCTTCCCTCTCTTCTCTCTTTTATCTTTTCTTTTTCCACTCCTCTTCCCTCTTCTCCGCTCCTGAGGACAGCACCAGGCTCTCTCTACCCTCTTGGTCCATCCCTTGTGTCTCTACCCCCTCCTCTCATCGTTCCTAGTTTTCCTCCCCGCCACCCCCCCTTTTTCTATCCTTTACATTGGGCTCTAAGATGGCAGGGCCTCGCCCACCCCCCCCCCGGAGCCATTGTGGATTATATCGTGGAAGGTAAACGGTCTCACCCACTTTATAAAATGAAAAAAGTTTTGTCCTATCTTAACTTCAAGCGGGCTGATATAGCTTTACTTCAGGAGACACACTTAGACAGAGAGGGGTCTAGCAAGCTGCACAGGGACTGGGTGGGGACTGCACTGTTGTTGCAGCCCTACCTCACGAAATGTGGTGTTGCGCTATTACTGCGCAAAACCCTCCACCTCGTAGTTATTAAGTCATGGACCGACCCTGAGGGACGCTATGTGTTCGCTAGGCTAAAGGTGGGGGACTCCTCACTGTGCACCAATCGGCTTAAAGAGCCTGTTCTTCCTGAAAATCAACCGTCTCCATACAGAGATGGGGGGTGACCCGATATATAATAGGGGGTGATTGGAATCTGGCCAGGAACGAAGTAATGGATAGAACGGGACCCCTGGATGCTAACGATAATGCCGACAGAGCCCTACAGTCCGATATATTATTGGACAATGGTCTGGTGGACTACTGGAGGCTGTTACATCCGGCTGACAGAGAGTATACCTTTGTTTCACCGGTACACGGCACCCAGTATCGTCTCAACTACTTCCTTATGTCACATAACCTAGTGGCCCCTGACCAAGATGCCTGCATACTCGAATGTGGTCTCTCGGTCCTCTCTCCAATCCTCGTCGCCATTCAAGTGGGCCTGGTATCCCTGGGCCGCAAACCATGGAGATTTGCCGTTCACCATTATTGTTCCCCCCAGGGCAAGATGCAGTTGGAAGCCCATGCGTCCACCTCTGCTCAAGAAAACCTGGGCACCGTTGAATCCAGGCGAACCCTGTGGGCAGCAGCCAAGGCAATGCTATGGGGGAAGCTCATGCGGGAAGCGGCGTTAGCAAATAAAGAGAGAAAAGAGCGACAAGCGGCACTGGAACTTGACATCCGTCGTCTTACGCGCCAATACACTGGACGGCTGCTCTCGCAATACCGGCCAATAGTGCCCATACAGGAGACTGCTCATGCACCCACAGGGGATAGCCAATGAGTTTGCGTCCTTCTACCGGCATCTCTACACACCGGAGACAACATCTAGCCCGGTTCAGATTGAGGCTTTTGTTGCTGACTTCGACCTTCCCTCTTTATCCGACGACGGGCGTATCCTCCTGGATGGAGAAATTAGCAAATTGGAAATTGAGAGAGTCATCTCCGACCTCCCCTACCACAAATCACCCGGGGAAGATGGATTCCCTGCTGAATTTTATAAATGGGCGGGGGACGAGGCGATTGACATTTTGCATGAGGTCTTGAGCGAAGCCTGCAGGACAAGGGCTTTGGGAGCCATCTCTATCGTTGCCACGATAGCTAATATACCAAAACCTGGGAGGGACCCCCTGCTCTGTAGTAGGTATCGGCCCATCTCTCTCCTGAACGGCAATATCAAAATCTTAGCCAGTATCTTAGCAAATCGGCTGCGTAAAGTCATACCGTACCTATCCACCATTCTCAGGTGAGGTTTGTACCGGGCTGAACCTCCCGAAACCACCTGCATACTCTGTGCCATACCCTATGGGCCTCCTGGGGAACCGCCGGAGGCTGCGCTGGCCTTGTCTCTGGATGCCGAGGAAGACGTTTGATCGCATAGAGTGGCCCTATCTGTTTGCGACGCTGGCAAGATTCGGCCTGGGAGACCGATTTATTTCTATGATACTATTGCTGTATGATCAACCCACGGCACGAGTTAACTGTGGAGGTTTCCTCTCTGACCCTTTTCCCATCCGCAGAGGGACGCGACAGGGATGCCCCCTCTCACCCCTCTTGTTCCTATTGGCAATGGAACCACTTGCTGACGCCATCTGCTCCTCTCCCTCAATAAAGGGTATCACTTTGTCGAACGACATCTCCCAAATATACATGTACGCCTATGATGTTCTTTTAACCATTACGAACTAAAGCACTCTCTGCCAGCTTTGCTGGAGATGATCGATGGGTTTGCACCCCTCTCTGGCTATCGTAATAATTGGGACAAGAGTGAGGAGATTCCTCTTTCGCGTGTGACCACAAAAGCCGTGCTTTTCGGCTTCCCATGTCAATGGACTCCGAGACATCTCAAATATTTGGGGGTGTTGGTTAATCAGGGCCTGATGCACATGGTGGCGGACAATTTGGACCCCCTTGTCGCACAAATGAAACTTGATTTTAAAAAGTGGAATCATCTGGGCCTCTCCATGTGGGGTAAGGTACAGGTGGTCAGGATGGTCACAGTGCCTTGCTTTACCAATGCCCTGGGGCTCTTACCCTTGCAGGTGCCTCTCTCTACCCTGCGGAATATCAACACTCTCATCAGAGCTTTTATGTGGGGTCCCATGCGACCATGCTTGGCACCAGCTAAGTTGCTAGCAATTAGCTCCCATGGGGGAATGGGAATGGGGGAATGGGTCTCCCCTAGGTGGAACATTATGCGCTGGCACTTCATCTATCACAATAAGTCCACACACTGCCCAGGGTGCCGGACCCGCCAAAGAGGGTAGCTTTGGAGAGGGTGTTGCTTTCCACTGACGGGGGACTTGGAGGGCTCTATCGTGATGACCTCTCGTCTTCCGGTGGGGCCACCCCGAACCTGAGGGTGACTCGAGGGGCCTGGCGCATGGGCCACCGCCTGTTTGGGGTACACCCTCTCTTACACACCCAGGCCCCCTTATGCAACAACAATGGTCTATGGATAGGCGGTGAGGTGCTCAACTGGCCACAATGGAGCGGGGTCGGTATCCTTGATCTCGATAAGGTTCTGGACGGTGGAGCGCTCAAATCCTTCGCCAGACCTCAGGAGTAATTTAACCTTCATTTGCGGCAAGAATGGCGATACTTGCAACTGAAACATTGCTTGCAACAGGGCGCTGACACCATCCGATGGAGTCTCCAGACATCGCCTGTTGTAACATACCTGAAAACGTAGGGATGGCACAATGGCGTCATGGCAGGCCTCTATGAGACCATCACCCGACAGTTATACTGACAACCTCTTCCCTTTTCCCTTTTCTCTTTTCTTCCTCTCTTTCTGATTGCCTTTTCTTCTCCTCCTATATCATCCTTTTCCATCAATGATAGGCGGCCGTGCAATTACGCCTGTGCAGGCCTTCGTGGTCCTTTCAAACGCTCTTAGTTTAAGAGATCTGGCCTCAGTCTTCTATTCCCCCCCTTGTAAGATCCCCTCATAGTTGCATCTTTCTGAGCCATAGCTGTTGTAGCAGGTGCCCACTATTTCATACAACGGGTGAATGCCTAGGTGCAAATGGCCCCAGTTATTTTGTTATTTTGATATTGTGAAATTATGATATTTCAATATTCTGGTATTCTGACACTCTGGTCTGTGACATGAAGGAATACAATTCATTTTGGCGTCTTGAGGTAAACAGACGGTACAGTATGATGCAGACCTTTGCCTCACTCTAGTGAGACTTGACATCTCTGACACTGCGTCATCAGGCTACTACTTACTACCCTCACCCTATTGCCCCCTTATCCCCCCTTTTTTCTTTTTTTCATTTCTCTCTCTTCGTGTTCCCTCTCTCCTTTTTCTCTCATTTTAGAGATTTACGATTTTTCTCTCTTCTTCTGTTTTATTGCAATTGTCCCTTTTTTGCAATCAGATGTATGGTTGACTATGTCTTACTCTATTTATTTTCTATGTGATCCATTATGTGTCATTTCTTGTTTATGAAGGGACCTTGGCCCATCTTGCAGTGTTAATAAAGAATTACAACACAAAAAAGTGGACAGAATTGATTAGGCATTTATAGAGAGATTCTGGTTTACCCTAGAGTGTGTTTTGGAACCAATAATGGGAAGAGGGACATTCAAGGAGCCATGAAGAATGATTTGTGAAAAATGAATAGGAATAAAATGTAGCATTGGTGGTGGGTTCTCCCACAAAAGATTGTGTCAGAAATATGCTTGAAAAGGGTACATGTTTAATTATATTTGCCCACTAGGATCAATTAAAACTGGGTGAGTTTCAACATCAGTTCTTCTGAGGGCTTAATCCCCAAGTCCATGAATTATACGCTAATAATCAATCAGTCAGTCAAAATACTTTATTCGGTCAATACTGACCATTAATGCAGACAAAAACATCAACATACTAATATAGTTAAAAGCATCTACATGAGACAAGTATAAAAATAAGTGTCAGCAAATATTTACAGTCATTCCTCAGTAAATATTATTGCACAGTTGCGAGTTTGGAACACTGCAAAGCGGGTGCTGCATAGCCTGAGCGACACCCTCGATATTAACCTAACAACAAAAAGCCTGAAACCATGGTTCGTACTTCTGAAAGGAAAGGTCTGGGGCTCCACCTCAGATTAAAGTTGAGATACAACAAAGGCCTTAAAATCAAGAGTACTTCTTACTGGTCTTTATGGCCCAGCAAATATATTTAATCACTGAATAACAGGTAGATTCTGTGTCTAAACACTGTAAAAATGGAACACTTCTTTATAAGATAAAATACTTTGTCATGGCAAAATAAGGCTCAAGTTGTGTATTCTCAGAATTCTGTACAATTTGTAAAAAAGCATGGAATGGGTGGTTGATTGTGGTGAAAAAGAGTCACATGGGCAACAAGACAGAGAGTAAGACCAACAAACAATTAGTGGGAAGGCAACTAGAAAGTGCACAGTGCATAATCTCAGGAGTGTGAGGTGGAATCTGTATTCAGAGTGTGTGATTCATCATAAATATGGCTCCACTGAGTCAGTAGTCGAGATCGGTAGATACCAGAGGACAGTATCCATGACACGTGGTCTAGATTTTACTACCCTCTTTGTGTTAGCATCAATGCTAAGGGGTGAGTTAAAGTAGTCATGCCTACCAATATCTAGAAAAGCTTGCTTAACATATGTAAGCCAAGGGATTGAGGCCGTGTTATCTAGCCTGGTACAGTCCTCCAGGACCAGGCAAAGAGAAACCAGTCTCAGCAGAGGACCACATTTGGGGCACAAAAGCACAGGTGCAATTCTCATGTAGTCCTCCAGATAGTAAATGCCCAGGTCTGTGTGCACAATGTAGCTTGCAGTAGTTTAGGGAATGGCTATAGAAAAAAATATTTTCTAGGGATTTCAGACTTCTTGGATTAGCATAACCTCAAACTCCTGCCTCATGTGTCCCCATTGGAAGGCATTTGCTTTTACACAGCAAAGTCAACTCTTTAATGGGCCCTGGTGACATAAGAAACCTTGATAGAGACCCTTAGTTGGATCCCTTTGAGTGGATTGAGGAAATGGTGGGGGGTGGGGGGGGCTGAGGTTTTTGGGTTGACACTTGAGTGGTTATTTGGGTCAAATGTGTTTGTACAATGAGATACCCAATGGGAGCCTTCAGAAAAAAATGAGTGATTAACAACTTCCCAGAATAATCTGTTGTCTCTAAATTGTGAGGCCAGTTACAAATCAGCCCCTGCCCTGGATCTGATGCTGATGTCCTTTCTTATTCTATTTAAGACTGTTTTATATTCCTCTACAGCTGCTCTGATTGCTACTGTGTTAGGTGGTAAGGTATTGGTGGCCTGCTCTATAGTTTTTACAGCAGCAGTACAGGCTGAATCAAACTATTTCTGGGCAGGTGGATCCTTGAAAAGTTTCTTAGCAGTCACCATAAATTATATCTTGTTACAAACCACCTCAAAGCCCTCTGTAACCTTATCGGGCTCCACCTATTCAGACAGGCAACACATGATATCCTCAATGTTACATCCAATGTGTTCTCTTGGCAGCATACAATGTCAAAGCTTTTAATGTATCAAAGCCAGTCATCATTTGACAACTTCTGTCAGACCTCCGCAATGTTCCAAGAAAGGAAATACAGAGTAGCTGTTCCCTCCGATGATTCCTAGCCAAGCTGTGGTTCAAATAAAACACTCAGAGAATTGGCTTGACTTGGGTACAGGCAATGGTCAAGGGATGGGTTGATGGCAGATTGTAGGGGGAGTCAGTCAACCATTGTCTGATAAACCTGAGTGAGGTAGAAACAGATTACTAATGGACAGCTGAACTGTGGGAGCCTGAGTGACAGTGGGACCAAATCTGAAGCGGGTTAAGTTAGCCACCAAGGAGGATCTTCCTTCATGGGGCAATAGCCACATTTAGAGGGGGGAGGGTGGACATAGCCCATTATGTTCTATAAGCTAGCCAGAGGTGGGTTATCAGCCAGCATGAGGGGAGTTTGGCTCTGACCTTGGTGGATGATCTTTACAAGACGAGGGCACGGGCCTGGGTTCTGTAGAGAGCATTGCATGTGCTGCGTGGTGGGATGGGACTTGATCTTACATATCTCAGATTAATGGCAGCCAGACGATCGTAGACAGGCTCTAATTGATCAAAAAGTGCCTCTATGAGGCTGTTACACAAATCTTTGACAAATTCTAAAAGTAAGTCCTTGGCACCTACATCCAGCTTCCCCCTCCCCCCACAGTAGGAGCTGTGACACACTGCTTCTTCAGTCTAGTAGCTGGGCCAGCCCTCTACATTTTCCCTATGGGCCACTTACTGCCCCACTGCAGGAGTGTAATTGTGGCTGGGGTCAAACTTTCTCCACCTCTTACTCTGCACTAGGGATATTATCTGTTGCAATAATAGCAAATTCTCCCAAACTTGAACAAGCCACAGTGGCATTAGTAACAATGGTATAAAGTAATAAAGGTTCCAGACTCATGCTGGGTGAACTAGGAGGTGGGGTAGTGGAGAAGGGGTAGTGGAGAGGAAAATGACAAATGATGCTCCGCCAGTTCGATTTCTTTACTAATTACGCCCATAGCCCTCTCTAGGAAGCCATAAAGAGTGACACTGGGGGTGGCTTTGAGGCCACTCCCCAAAGGCTTCCATTTCCCCATTGGGCAAGCACTTAATAACAGGCTGTAAAAGGATACAACAGAGTATAGTAACAGTTCCTGCAACAGCCAGATGAACAGGACGTGGCCAAGCCTCCTCTGGGCTCTGACGGGCATAGATGAGCATGCTCTTGGCCCGGTCTTTGCCTGGTCACACACCCACGCGCTTCCCATGCCACTGTTGTTAGACATGCTTAAAAGAACTAAGGCACTCCTCCAGGGCTCAATGGTGCAGGCTGGGGATCAATGTCGTGCCCAGTGGCGACAGCAACATCCATGGGAATGCAGGCAAAGTGCAAGGTGCAGGCAATAAAGTTAGGCTAATATACAATTAGTGCCCACTGAATCTTTGCAAAAGAGCTCACACTGAGCAAACAATGCCAGTTTCCTATCAGCCCTTCTTCCTCATCTAAACACAAAGGAGGCATGTACACCTGTGTGGGACAGATGACTCTGCCCTAAAGTAGAACCTCTGATTAATTGTTATTCTCCCTCCAATCTTGACAATTTTTTTAATACTCTGGCTTCATCTTGCTACTGTGATCTTGGGCTTGACCTTGGGATGGAAGGATGACCTGTCTGCTGAGAAGAAGGACTGCAGCTGCTATGAGGAGCACTCCAATCCCTCGGAAACCCTGCAAACTCCAAGCTGACTGAAGGACCTTTGTGAGGAAAGTTCAACAAAAACACCCTTCTCAAAAGCCATTGGGTCACCCTGGTTGATTAGAGGAAACAAGAAGACCATCATGGAGCTTATGTATTGTCTGTCACTGATTTAGAGAAAGCTTGCACCTACTCCAGTGTACCTGGGTCATCAACCTGTGTCATCCCTTCCTCAGCCTTAGTGGGAGCGGAAGGGAATCAGACATTATACCTCAGCATAGGCTCTTGTTTTGCTGTCTCTGGATGCTGTCCTCAACCATCTTTCTCACTCTTATAATTGTAAAATAACTGCTTGTTGAAGTCATGATCAAGCGTACCCATAAACTGCCCAGTTCACAATTAGGATGGGGCCACCAGGAACTCCATTCAGTTCTCCCAGTCACATGATAGGTGTACCTAAACATGGGTCCTGTTCTCATTGTGTTATAGGTCTCAAGCTACCTCACAAATGAGACCTAAAGAGGTCTAGCTGCTCTGGAGATATATGTGTTCCCATATGGAGAGGACCTGGCCAGGCAGTTCAGGATTGACTCCTGCTAAAGGATCAGGACAAAGACTAATTTGCATAAGGCGGTTCTCTGTCTAGAATGTCACAGTGGGAAAAGAATGATGGTCATGAATGTGGCCCAAGAAATTGCCAGTGGCTGAGATTAATTAATTCAAGGATTCCTTCCGTCACCTTGTTTTTTTTTTCAGTAAGCGTCGATTGTACACCAGCACACAGTCATCATGTTTTTCTGGTAGAGTACTGTTTACCTGATTGAACCCAGACGGGAAGAGTGACAAGAATGGGTCAAACATGTGGAGTAGCCTTTCCCCTGTAGCCTCAAACCCCATAAATAAGGTGCTGGACAGCACATGAAACCTCTTGGTGCACCACCAAAACTGTCACCATCCAACACTGATCACCACACAAGAAGCTGTTGCGCAAGTTACACTGAACTCTTCCTACTACCCTGTACAAAAAACATTTGCCATCTTGAGATGGCCTAAGGACTATGTTGCAGTCCACAAAATCTGGGACTAGCGTTTCACTTATACATCAGGGAAGACATAGTGCATGCTGGTGGGTGATTGCACATTGATTTAAAAGAAAAACAAGCATTTGGCAAAGCCAAAATGTCAGGCATTGGTAAACAGCCTTTTGCCCTGGTCAATGCTTGTTTTCAAATGGCTTTTCCAACCCGTTGTTGGTAGGCAGGCCATTATAAATCTCAAGAAACATTTGGCAAAAGCAAAAATATTTATTGATCTCATTGAGCTGGGAATTACTTTGTGTGTGGATATGCTCTTTGTGAAAGGGACGAATGCTGTCATTCACAATTAATTTACCCAATAGATAAAATAGGCAGACCCATGGCCATGTGCTGTATGCTGCATTGGGTGGAAGAAAAACGTGAATGGCACAATGACAGACCAATGGATGAAAAGGGCTTACTGGAAGTATCTTTAAGTAAGTATATCTTATCTATATACGATTTTGATAAAAATCAAACGTTCTTGCCAAATAAAATCAAATGTTCTTGCCTAATTCCAAGCCTAAAAGAGAGAACGAGAGAGAGAGAGATACGGAGGGTCTGTTTTCCACTGCCACCTCAGAAACTATGAAACAGAGGGACTATCAGTATTTATGTAAAGTGAACAATTAACCGCAAATGTGAACCCTACATAACATCTCTAGGGAACTGGAGTCTGGGAAGTGTCTACACCAAAACGTGACTTAACTACCTTCCTGGAAGAGCAGTCTGCAGTGAAAGGGAAGAACAATGGGCAGACACAGTTCACACTTGTGACCCACTTCCCTTTCTCTGCCCTCACTACAAATCACTTGAAGCCATGCGTCTGGGGCGACTTTTCTTTTCGAATGGGACAACAATGATAAAGCAAACAGTCCTTTTCATGTTTCCAGGCCAATCCCGGCAGTTTTTTTCATGTGCCATATTTTATGCTAATTGTGGTTTTATATCCTTATTTAAACACAGACCCTAGATAAGAGTCGTAACATCATTTGATTCTGTACTTACATGTTTGAGGCAATGTTCAGAGAATTATATTGTTTTACGATCTCTGAATACCCCTTTGAAATGAATACATATTAAAAATATGTTTGTGTGCGTGTCTATAACTTTTGTAAGTGTACGTTTAAGATTACCACTTTGGGGGACGATGACAATTAAAATTGAATGTGATTATGAAAATAATCCTGCAAGACAATAGTAATTTATAGAATGGAGGACCTCATTAACTAGGAAATGGAGTGGCGCGGTGCCGCAGGTAATATTGCTGTGCCGAGCTGTGTCATTTCCCAAATGCAGGAATACGCCATATTTTCAAGAATACAGCACATCCCTGTGTTTACGGCAGCGCTAAATAAGCTGCCTAGTAGCAATGCAGGCATCCTTGCACAATGGGACAAGGATGCCTGCGTTGCAGGGGTGATTGTTTATGTGCAGGAAGGGACACTTTCCTCAGCATAAATACTTATTAATGGCTATTTGCTCCTTCTATGAGTGCTGGAGAATGCAGCACACATAGAAAGAGCAAACAACCTAGCATTCCCGAGCCCCAAGATTTTTCGCTTGGAGTCTTATGTTAATCAGGTGGCTTGCATCCAGAGGTTATGCCACTTGAAGGATGTTCCCTCTCTACCCTATAATTTGCCAGCAGTTCCTCGTGAGTGTCCTTACTCTGAGTCTATCTGCTTCCACCCGTTATCCGCGGCCATCAAATCTTGGAAACATATATGGATGGGGAAGGGAAAAAAACAGAGATGTGGTCTGACACAAAGGTGGCTCTGGAATTTCACTACTTTTAACCTGCAGGACCAGTCTTTGTTCCTCAGGGATCTGCAGGCCACCATTTAAGTCCCTACATCAAATAGAAATGAAGGGGCAGATTTATCATTATTTCATGTAACGCAAATGCAGCAGGACAACTTGCTGTGCCAAGCTGCGCTGCATGAAAGGGAGAGAGCGGTTATGCATCATATTTGCCAATATATGACACATTCCAGCCCACTGCTTGCCCTGGTGCACTCTGTGCTGCCTAGTGTTAATGCAGGCACCATTACGCCGTGGTGAAAGGCTACCCGCATTTCGGGCAGGATTTTTTTTGTGCAGGAGGGGGTCAGCATCCTGTACAAAAACAATCCTTAGAGGGTTTTTTTTAAAGAGGAAGCAACGATGAGGAATATAGATATTTCTCCTCAGTGCACTTCTTGTGGGAAGGCATGGCATTTTGGCGCAATCCAAAGTTAACCAGTCTTGGAAAATCTGGGAATTCACCTCAAAAGCACACGCTCATGTAAAACAGAACTCTTGTCTGAGGAATCACGGTTGGGTTGTAAAGTTGCCTCCATTTCTCTGACTGGTTAGATTACCACTAAGGCATACTCATTTACTAATATTCCATTTCCATATATTATACAGGAGAAAGCAACAACAGGTCGGATATTTCACAAGGACGGTAGTAGACATGAGTGATAGTTTTGTTCATCTTTATAAACTTCAGGGTTTGGAAAGTGATGGCCCAAACCTTGGAGTTGAGAGTACAGAATGTTGTTTTATCTTCGGCATGCCGTGATCTTTTACACAGTAAAGTCCCACGGTTTGTAGTTCTAGTTTCTATGTTTTTTCCTAAGGTGCACCACAGTCCAGTAGATTGCATTGGTATACATTATAGTGTACTGAGATCATGAGTGGTGCACACAGGAAATCACCTAAACACTTCCAGGTAATTTCCACTATTCTTAACCCTACTTTTCTTTAGCATCACTTCAACGACCTGCCCTGTTCTATTTGGGCATTGAAGAATGCTTCGATCAGTCAGAAGAATAGGTAGTTTTTCTACCACAATTATTGCACTCTGTGAGTATGGGTACGACCTTGCATTGTGACATGATGTGTGAACTTTTAGAATGTGAGCAGAGGCCGGATTCGGGAGAAGACGGTTAACGTGAGGGAGACAGATGGCTGAACGCCAGGTTGTGTCGTAGTGGAAATAAACTTACGAACGAACAAACAACTTGTTTATGAACTAAATTACTACATTTTTGGCGACAAAGGTTTATGGCACAACCTGGGTTGGCCGGAACATCCGTTTACAGAGTTGAAGTGCGCAGCTCGATCGTGCCATCAGCAATGACCCAGGGGTGGCCCAGACAAGCAGCGAGGAGTGTGACACTTCGTCGCTGAAGGTAATCGCTAATCTCCATTTTTCCCACAACGTCTCTCTCCTTTTACGGATGTGCGGAGGTGCGGCCGTCATATGAGAGGTGCTTTGCTCCAGGGGAAGTCTATTTTTACACGCAGCCGGAGGCCTGGATGGTACACTGAGTGCTTCGGTGGTGTGGGCGGAGTCTTCTTCACATGAACAGGAACACTAGTAAGCTGCCTGAAAGTGCTCTGTGTGGGCTTTAACAGCGATATAAACATTTAAAAAAAGAATGCTGCCCTACAAAGTACTGTGTACCATATTCTGACATTTGTTTCAATGCTGCCTGAAAGTGTTCTGTGTGAACTTTGAAGCAATTTAGACAAAGTTAAAAGACTGTTATCCTGGACAGTGCTGTGTACCGGGTGTTTACATTTATTCCATTGAGAACAGTTTAAACAATTTTAAGCTGCTCACCCAGTTGGTTGGTCTGGAAGTGTTTTAACAACTGTCTTACCTGGATTTTTTTTTTTTTTTTGGGCCATTAGTTACTGTAATATTAAAACAATGTTCACCAGGTATGGCTTTTGTAGGGAATATTATTACACCACCATTTTTCCTTCAACATGCGGGTCAACCCGATATTTGTTGGGAGGACTGGATTGAAATTCTAGAGAATTATATTACAGCAGTTTATGGTCAGAATTTTTCATCGCCCAGGAAAAAAGCAATTTTATTAAGCGCTCTAGGTAATTAGGGGCAGTGAATTTTCAAGTACTTGCCAGTGGTAATGGGCCCTAATGGTCAGCCTATGGATGATGTTTATCAAGAGGCTGTGAAAAGACTGGAAAATCGTTTTGCAAAAGAAGTTAACCTAGTAATGGCTAGATATAAGTTTTACACACAGCATCAAGGGCAGCATGAGTCCATTGATGAATTTGTGGCCAGATTGAGAGTACTCTCTATCAAATGTAATTTTGGAAATATGACAGAAGAACTCATCCGCGATCAGTTAATTGTACAGTGTAAAGAAAAGAAAATTCAAGAGAGACTTTGGGCGGCGAAAGATCCTTTGCTTTCGGAGGCCGACGGGAAAGCTAAGATAATTGAGGAATCAAAGAGATGCATGAAAGAACTTAGCAAGAAGGACAAAGCTCCAGATATAACTGTTGTTGCTCAGGACCAACAGGACTGCGACGACGACGAAGTAACTGTAATCAAAAGGAAAGAAAGGAGAGACTATGCTCTAAGCAAGAACAAAGGGGAACAGAGTACTTCTGGTGTCAGAAGTAAAGGGGACTGTACCCGGTGTGGTAGCAGTCTTCATGACTCTGAATCAAAGAAATGTTTCGCCATTAACAAAATTTGCAGGAAATGTGGGAGGAAAGGCCACTATGCAAAGGTGTGTAAAACTAATATGAGTGTGAGTTCTACTGTAGGGGTGGTTGAGCGTGCAATGGGAAAGGTGGATGTTGACAGGATCCTTGTAGTAAAGGAAAATTCCAAGATGAGAAATGGGAACGTTTCCGAAATGAAAGAGAGGATGGCTCGACCAAAAGCAATTTTTAATGTATGTGGGAAAGATATTGAACTAATGGTGGATTTGTACACAATCATACCCCAACGTATCTTCAGAAAGTTGTGGCAGAATGTTAAACTTTTGCCAAAGGATATAAACCCGGGTGGTTATCAAGGTGAAGCCATTGACATTCTGGGGTACATGGAAGGTAATATACAGTATGGTTTCAAGGAGTACAAGGGGTAAAGTGTATATATCACTTGAGGGACCTGCAATCCTAGGGTGGATGCATCAATTTGATTTGAACATTATATTAAATCCCAGAGCTCCCAATCTGGTACTAATTGTGGACGAACTTACGCTAACAAAGGTGTTGACTGAGGCGAAAAATGTATTTAACAAAAAGTTAGGATGTCTGAAAGGGTATGTTCATAACGTTAAAATAAAAAGTGATGCAGCCCCAGTACAGCATAAATTAAGGAGAGTCCCACTGTCAGTTTGTGAGGGATTGAGATAACTTGTACAGAGATGTTGGAAGATGGGGTAATCGAGCCTGTTGAGGTGTTGGAGTGGGTATCACCAGTAGTTATCACCAAAAAGGCTGATGGTCATCTTGGGTCTGTGTCGACTTGCGCTCTGTCAACCAGAGTATAGTAGTGGATGTGTTTCTGCTTCCCAATATAAGTGAACTACTTACTTTGGTGAAAGACAAAAGATATTTCTCAAAGCTAGATCTAAGGAGTGCGTAACACCACATAAGATTACATGAGAGCTCCAAATCACTTACCACATTCATCACTCCAGAGGGAACATTTCAGTTCACACGCTTGACGTTTGGGTTGGCATCCGCAGCCAGCATTTTTCAAAGAGTCATGACGAAAGTCTTAGAAGGAGTGAAAGATGTAATTTACTTTCAAGATGACATTTTGGTGATGGGAAAGTCGGAGGGAGAGCATAATGCTACCTTACACCTAGTGCTGAGAAAGTTGGAGGAATTTGGCCTCACACTTAATCAAGAAAAGTGCACATTTTTAGCTGAAGAAGTGGAGTATTTAGGTTACAGTGTGGCTATGGGTTCAATCAAGCCAAAACGTTCCTTATTGAGTGCTATACGTGGAGCATCTGTTCCAAAGGATAGAGACCTATTAAGATCATTCCTAGGGTTGGTGGAATACTACGCTAAATTTGTTGAGAAGTTTGCAGAAAAAACAGAGAGTTTGAAGAAATTGTTGCAAAAGGGAAATAAGTTTGAGTTGCTGGAGGAACAACAACTGTGTTTTGACAAAATTAAGAATGAGATATGTGAGGCGGGTATATTGTCAGTGTTTGATGGGATAAGACCATTCTCACTGTTGATGCCAGTGCTTCTGGTTTGGGAGTGGTCCTCTCTCAACTTCACAGTGGTGTAGAAAAAACTGTAGCATTTGCCTCTCGCAACCTGACGACAGATGAGAATATCTATTCAGTCATAGAACGGGAAGCTTTAGCTGCAGCCTGGGGTGCTGAGTACTTCTGAGTCTATTTATGGGGCGTGCCATTTGTTTTGTGGACGGATCATAAACCGCTAGTTGTAATCTTGGCTCCAGGTGGTGCAGGAAAGGGTTCAGCCAGATTGGCTAGGCTTCCAGCCAGGCTTCAGGAATACACGAACTCTGTTGAGTTCTTGCAAGGATGGAGAAACGTTCCGGCGGATTGCTTATCCAGACTATCTTTGAACTGGGAGGAAGTGGATGGTGTGGGTGTGAAGGACGCAAATGAGGAAGGTGCTGTTGCTACCGTGCATGACGCAGTAGATTGTGGAACGGGCTCGTTTTCGGAAATGCAGTGGCAGGAAAAGATGAAGGAAGATCCTGTGATGAAAGGCGTAGTCAAAATGATCAGGCGCGGAGGGGTGAGAGAGAGTGTTTTAGCCCCGGCAGTGATGCCCTATTTGAAGGTAATGGATGATCTTTCAGTGTGCAGTGATGATGTGATCATGAAAGGGGATCATTTTGTACCCCCGTCGGGTTACGTTTTCGTATTCTTCAGCTAGCGCATGAGGGTCATCTTGGTCAGAGTCTCACTACCAGGAGAGTGAGAAAAACTTTTTGGTGGCCTGGTATGGACAATCAGATCAAAGAGTGGGTGCAAAATTGTGGCCTGTGCAAAGTGAGTGAGAAGAGGTTGGTCCTTGAAAAATGTAATGATGGACAGTTGGTGGATCCTGGCAAATCTTGGCATACTGTCTGTTTGGATTTCATTGGACCGCTGAGAGAGTTGCCTCCTGATATGCAGTTTGCAATGGTGGTGGTTGACATTCACTCGAGATGGTTGGTGGTAGAATTCTTGAGGGATGTTACTACGAAAACCACCATCAGCGTCTTAAAAAAGATCTTTAATGAAGAAGGGGCTCCAGCAGTTCTTATTACGGATAACGGCACACAACTTACTTCACTAGATATGGTGGAGTTTTTGAGAACTTGGGGAGTCAGACATTCTTGCACATCCTTGTATAATCCTAGGGGCAATGGTGCAGCTGAAAGAGCTGTCAGGTTGCTTAAAGGGACACTGCAATTAGCCTTGACAAATCGGTGTGATGTCAAGGACACCATATTCGATATGGTGTGGTCTTTCCGTACCACACCACACTGTTACCGGTTCCATTTGTGGATATGAGGGGGCGTTTACCCGGCACTAAACTGGTGCCAGGGTGGTTAAGAATTTTTTTGGGTGGGGAGACTACTTCTAATGATTCAATCAGGTCTTCCAAAAGATCACGTGTGGAAGTAGGAGATTGGGTAAAAGTGAAATCTGGTAGAATGCAAGGAGGGCTATCAAAGTTCTTGGGCCCACATCGAGTTAAACAAGTTGGTACACACTTTGTAATTTTAGAGAGTGGTGAGAGGTGGAATTTCAGAAATGTAGCCCTACATCAGAAAGGGGGAATAATTGATAGGGAGAATGATGAAGGTTGCTCAGGAGCAATGTTTATGAATGATGGTGAGGTGGTTGGCGGCAGGGGACGGAAGTTTGGTGGCAATTGCGTTGATGAGCTTCAGAATGTGTTCAGAGGAGAAGAGCTTTCTAATAAGTTTAGAGGCGAGTCTATTGGGAGTGAGGAAGTTCCTGTCCTTCAGAAGAGAGTTAGAAAGCCACCGTCTTACCTGAAAGATTTTGTTAGATGAACACTGTTACATGCAGCCTTACGAGTAGACAACTAGAACTGGTAAACATATCTACTGATGAAGACCTTGCTCATTTTTAGGTTTCATGTGATTCTTTGTTATTTCTATTACTTCAAATGTTAAAATTTGTATTTTATATTTTTTTTGTAAATAGTATTTATTAGATTTGGATTGGTATTTAACTGTGAAATAGCTTTCTTATTTAATGTTTGTTAATGAACGGGAGAGGATGTGTTATGATGTGTGAACTTTTAGAATGTGAGCGGACACCGGATTCTGGAGAAGACGGTTAACGCAAGGGAGACAGATGGCTGAACGCCAGGTTGTGTCGTAGTGGCAATAAACTTACGAACGAACAATCAACACGTTTATGAACTAAATTACTTCACATTGCCATAATATATATGTTACCCTCCCTAGAGGGGCTTGGAGGTAACAGGTCCTTTGAACATTGCATTCAGGGAATACATACCTAACACGTGTAAAGACAACTGAGGTTGCTTGGTAAAGAAGTGTACTGGTACTTTCCTATATTTTGGTCTGTGGTAGGTGTCTTTTGACTACATTGACTCACTCGCTCTAGCGTGTGATGATGGATTGGCCCCTGATTGAACCAAATCCCTTAGTCAAGTGCCACAAAAAGCTAAACGTTTTGATTGAGAGCTCTAATAGCATCAGCCACCCGAATGTTTTAGGTAATAAATGCCGGGTCTTTAATCTGGGTAGAGATGTGTGTGAAATGGCAGGGGCTGAAATGTAAAATTACTCTGCCCCAGTCCTCCACATATCACCACCTTATAGCAAACAAGCTGGAAATAGCAGAGATTTCAAGATGTCCTACACAGGTAGGACTAGTTAATCTGCTCTTCGATTTTTCTATATATTTTTTCCTTTCTGGTAGGCTTGCTTGTTTGGCTTTTCCATTATATAAGAAGGAATCATATTATCTAAATGCAAATCAGAGCCCGTGGTCAAAGAACTAGTCATACTTAGCACTAGATCACTGAGAATCACAGATATTTTTCACTTTCACGCACCATGCACCGTAATAGGGAAATTATTATGAATTATTATGTTGAAGTTATTATGAAAGGCGTACCTGAAGTTGCTAAGTGGCCCGATGCCATCTCTGACACAGTCAGAGTCACGTATTTTTAGGCAACACTTTTCATACTAGTATTTTTTTAACATATGCTGTTAAATGTGAAACTTTAACTCCCAGAATACAGTTTTGTTGGAAAAAAGTGTACATTATACCAAGACAGGCAAAAGCTGTCACCAGTACCAAGGGGGCGTTGTCAGGTAGTGGCTTTCTTTTTTAATTTCCCAGTACAGTGCAAGTATCACAAATAGTGCAGAGTGTTTGAAACTCACAATGGTATCTCTGAGTTTCAGTGATCACATGCTGTTCAAGGTGCAATGACTTGGCAGCCATGCATCACTTAATTGACAGCTAAATGCATTGATTCCATTGTAGTAGGAAGGGTGACAGGAGGGGGCAGTCGAGTACCACGCTGCCCTGGCATGCCCGCTTCTGGCTTCTCCTTTGCCGTCTGTGAGATCACTTCGAGCCCTGTCTGCAAACACTTGGGCAAGCCCAATTATATCATTAACACAATTTGTGAGGCGAAACTGACCCCTTTAATTAAAGGTACAAGCACGCTCCAAGTATGTAATCAAAGCCTAAGTGCTGTCAAAACAACAACATCAGGAGGGCAGATAACTGCTCATTTATCTGCCGAGTTTCACCACCCTGGCAGTGTTGTTGCTGCGTTCTTGGAGCGCGTCATTAGGGACTTGCCAAAACATGCAGTGTTGCGCTCTCAAAGCGCTGCCAAGAGCGATTTGGGCTCTTGCTGTCTGCCAGACTATGACTTGCAGGTGAAATGTGCTTTTGTTCCCAGAAAGGAAAAAAAAATACCCATTTAACTGTTACTGGAAATATGGATTAACCAGCACACGCTTTTGTTCTGCCCTGTCAAGATATTGGGTTCTTAGTTTGACCCTTTATCAGTGTGACACCTGATGGGTCTATACATAAGTATCCACAAAGTGATGGATGGCATGCTTCAATAAATGTCAGACACTGGTAATTAGTCTGGGCCATGCATTAATCCAGCATTCTTTTGCACACCATGCCAGCTCTGCCTGGACCCAACCATATTCAAATCAGTCTTGATATTGTTCCAGTGGGAACAATCTTGCCTGAACTTCCTGGCCACGTCCTCCCTGAACGATGACACAAGCAACCGAGGACTAATTTTGCCCTAGGTAGGACTCATCAGCCAAGTATAGCTTGGTTCCAGTGACACAGTGTACTCACGTCTGGGAATACCTCCCCCACTTATGGTGACACACAAAAGTGTACAAAAAGTAATGGATGGAATGCTTGAATTAATCTCAGCCACTGGTAATTACTGAGGGGTGCATCCCACTCCATCATTCTTCTGCATGCCATGCCACCTCAGGTTGACTCACCCATAATCAAATCAGTCTTAACCTTTCTCCAATAGCAACAGTCCTGCCCGAACTGCATGCATGACATGTTTGTCTAATCTTTGCTATTTGTCTACTTTTGCTTCATTCACAAGTTTACTGTGCATTCTTCTGTTTCTTTTAGTCTATGTCCCCCTCCCTCCTACAAGTGTCTTCACAATTGAACCTGACTTGAACTCCCCCACCCCCACATTCCTAACCCCGTACTTTTCTTTTCACTATGGATCCAGGTAAGGGTCATCTATGGAGCCTGGAGGAGGAATATGCTGCAGAGCATATAGAGGTACCTGCAAAAGTAAAGCGTTTACCAATGATAACAAAGGATTTTTGAAGGGCAAGCCCATGAACGAGTGACAGTGATGGGCGTGCGGTGGGTATGGTTAAAAGCCCACAGAGATTACAACACATCAGAGCGCTTGCGTGCGCGACCTAAAAATGACACTACGACAGAGCAAGGTGGCGCTATGGGCTTGTAAATATGCCCATAAGTACTATTATTAGAGGTCCCACATTGAGTTTGAATACCTTCGGTTTTGATGCCCAGATGCACAACACTTGGTTCAGACATTCACTTCACTATTCCGCAGTGAATCTTCAATCCATCATCGAATCCCCAAGGGTTCCACATAGGAAGTCTTAGGCCTGCATTAACGAGTGTGCAGGGTGCCTGCTCGATACATCAAGCATAATCCAGCATGAGGCCTCTCTTCACTGTGAATGGAGCTGCATCATGAGGATTGCTAAAACCCTCTGCATATCCTACTACATGTGAATAGAGGACCAGTCCCTCTCAGATAGCCTGTCCGATTCTTTTAACTTACCACAAAGGCATAGAAAACCTCTTCTGATTGACCTTTGGTTCTCTTTCAGTTCACCTATGTGTTTCCAGCAAGCATGAGTTTACACTGCAAAGCGGGAGTGAGTGAAATTTTATCCCTATCTTTCGATGTACTTGACAAAACACAGGAGGGATGCATTTATTTGTTTTTATGTTAAACGATCAGAAGTTCATCTTTCAACACAGAAAATAACCCTAAAAAACATAATTGAACCAGTGTGTCTTTTTTCTTTTTTTATTGGATTTCATACAGAACATAACAATACCAAATATCAAAGTACTAAAACAATTAGTTGAATCAAAACCAGAGAAGGACACCCAACCATGGAATAAATTTGATGGCAATTGAATTACCGAGTTTTTGTACATGTTACAACTACTTGTAAAAAGTGAATTAATTGGTGTAGGAGACTGGCCTGGTTTGTAGTGGGTTCCTTGGGTACTTACACCTTATACCAGGTCCAGTTATCCCTTATTAGTGAAATGTAGTAGTGTTTTAGCAGCTTAGGCTGATAGAGGTAGGCATATCAGAGAAGCTTAGGCTGAACTAGGATACATGCAAAGCTCATGAAATACCACTTATAGGTATACAGTACTTATAAACAAGTAAAGACAATACTCAGTGTTCCTAAAAATAAAGGTGTTTATTTGGGTGACACAGTACCAAAAATATCTTAGATACAGTACTCCTTCTGGAGGTAAGTATTATACACAATATATACACTAGACACCAAAATTAGAAAAGTAATTAGTCAGAGAACAGTGCAAACAATAGGAAATGCTATAGAATGCAATGGGAGAAAATAGGTGTAGGGGGCTACACAAACCATATACTAAGAAAGCAGAATGCAAATCACAAATTCCTCCCTAGACAAGTGTAGTGTGTGCAGTCTCGCTGGAAGAGTAAGAATACAGTAAAGGTAAGTAAATTATCCCACCCCAGAGCCCAGAAAAGCAGGAGTAAGGTGCTGCAAGTTTCCTTAGGACACACTACACCTCGTGAAATGGATTATTGCAGTAACCAACTAAGGCGGTCATTCTGACCCTGGCGGTCAAAGACCGCCAGGGCGGAGGACCGCGGGAGCACCGCCGACAGGCCGGCGGTGCTCCAATGGGGATTCCGACCGCGGCGGTAAAGCCGCGGTCGGACCGGCAACACTGGCGGTCTCCCGCCAGTGTCCCGCCGCCCCATTGAATCCTCCAAGGCGGCGCAGCTTGCTGCGCCGCCGAGGGGATTCCGACCCCCCCTACCGCCATCGGAACCGGATGGCGGTAAGGGGGGTCGCGGGGCCCCTGGGGGCCCCTGCAGTGCCCATGCCACTGGCATGGGCACTGCAGGGGCCCCCGTAAGAGGGCCCCTACAAGTATTTCACTGTCTGCTGCGCAGACAGTGAAATACGCGACGGGTGCAACTGCACCCGTCGCACAGCTTTCACTCCGCCGGCTCGATTCCGAGCCGGCTTCATCGTGGAAGCCTCTTTCCCGCTGGGCTGGCGGGCGGCCTGAAGGCGGCCGCCCGCCAGCCCAGCGGGAATGTCAGAATTACCGCCAAGGTCTTTCGACCGCGGAACGGTAACCTGACGGCGGGACTTTGGCGGGCGGCCTCCGCCGCCCGCCAAGGTCAGAATGAGGGCCTAAGTCTGCAAACAACAACTGCTGGATTCCTGGACCTGAAGACCAGCAAAAGAAGGGGACCAAGTCCAGAAGTCGAAAGAAGTTCCAGGAAGGACAGGAGCCCCTGCCAACCCAGAAGAGGGTGCAAAAGAAGAGTCCCCAGTTAGTCAAAGACTGCAGGACTGCACCCTAGGAAGACGCCAGTGGGTTCCTGTGTGATGCAAAAGATGTCCCACGACGTGAAGATGGATGCAGATGTGATTTCATGTTGGAAGTCGCCAACAAGCCTTGGTTACGACAAAGATGCATTTTGCATCAAAATGGTGCAGGCTGGACCCAGGAGGGACCTGGGGGCCTCAACTCTGTGTGAGGAGGAAGAGAGGGCTCTCAGCACTTTAGAGAGCCCTCATGATGCCAGGCAGCACATACGGGAGTCCCACGACATAGGGACAAAGGAGGTGCAAAATGCAGTTGGTGTAGCACAACAAAGGAAGGTTCCACGCCGCCGGAGAACAACTCAGCGAGTTGAGAATCGCAGTTTGGAGTGATGGGGACCTAGGCCAGGTTGTGCACAAAGGAATTTGGCAAATAGTGCACAGAGGCCTCATGAGGTGAAAAAGACGAAGACAAAGGGGTACCATCGCTCTCAGGAAAGGCAAGGTCTTACCTTCTCCAAATTGCATCAGCAGGACCTCAGGACAGTCTATGTCGATGGGGTCCACCCTCTGTATCCTTAGGAGCATGCTCATCGCTGTGAGAGCAGTCCAAGGGTACCGGTCGTCGTCTTAGAAGATGCCTACATGAGCAGGGGAGTGACTCCGTCACCCCACGGGAGATTTCTTCGGTCCTTCTGGTGCAGGATGAAGACAGGGAGTCCTCAGAGCATGCACACTGTGGAAACTGTTGCAGTTGCTGGCTGGAGCTGAAGTTGCAGAGGAAAAGTATCCCTTGTGGATACTTTGTTGCTGTTACAGCGGTTCCTGGAGCAGGCTGCGGTTGATCCGAGGTCAGAGGACGAAGTGGTAGTTGCAGAGGATTCCTGAGGAAACTTGCAAGCAGAATCTGAAGAGAACCCACAAGAGAGACCCTAAATAGCCCTGAGAGGGGGATTGGCTACCTTATCAGGTATGGACCTATCAGGAGGGGTCTCTGACATCACCTGCTGGCACTGGCCACTCAGAGCCCTCCAGAGTGCCCCCACACCTTGCAAAGCAAGATGGCAGAAGTCTGGGAGACACTGGAGGAGCTCTGGGCCAACCCATAGGGTAGTGATGGACAGGGGAGTGGCCACTCCCCTTTCCTTTGTCCAGTTTTGCGCCAGAGCATGGGACAAGGGGTCCCTGAACCGGTGTAGACTGGCTTATTCAAGGAGGGCACCAACTGTGCCCTTCAAAGCATTTCCAGAGGCTGGGGGAGGCTACCCCTCCCCAGCCTGTAACATCTATTTCCAAAGGGAGAGGGTGTAACACACTGCTCTCAGAAGAAATGCTTTGTTCTGCCTTCCTGGGACTGAGCTGCTCAGACCCTAGGAGGGCAGAACCCTGTCTGTGAGGTAGCAGCAGCTGTAGCTGCAGTGCAAGCCTCAGGGTGCGGGTTTGGCAGTACTGGTGGTCCATGGTGGAGCCCCCAGGTTGCATGGAATTGGCTCCCCAACACCAGATTTGGAATGGGGGGGACATTTCCATGATCTTAGACATGTTACATGGCCGTATTCGGAGTTACCATTGTGAAGCTACATGTAGTGCACGCTATATGTAGTACACACATGTAATGGCGTCCCCGCACTCACAAAGTCCTGGGAAATGGCCCTGAACTAGGTGGGGGCACCTTTGCTAGTGCAAGGGTGCCATCACAATTAGTAACTTTGCACCAAACCTTCAGCAAGTTAAGGTAAAACATATAGGTGACTTATAAGTTACTTAAGTGCAGTGAAAATGACTGTGAAATAGTGTATGCAATATTTCACGCAGGCTGCAGTGGCAGTCCTGTGAAAGGTTTTGTCTGAGCTCCTTATGGGTGGCAAAAGAAATGCTGCAGCCCATAACGATCTCCTGGAACCCCAATGCCCTGGGTACCTAAGTACCATATACTAGGGACTTATAAGGGGGTCCAGTGTGCCAACTGAAATTGTTAAATGAAGTCCCTAGACTACAGTGGCAAATTTAAAAGCAGAGAGAGAATAAGCACTGAGGTTCTGGTTAGCAGAGCCTCAGTGACACAGTTAAGCACTTCTGACAACACACACATTAGGCCACAAACTATGAGCACTGGGGACTTGGGTAGCAGGATCCCAGTGAGACAGGCAAAACACACTGATATATCGTTTTTATCTATGAGCACTGGGGTCCTGGCTAGCAGGATCCCAGTGACACAGTAAAAACCCACTGACACACACTCAGAAACAGGCCAAAAGTGGGGGAACCATGCTAGAAAGAGGCTACTTTCTCACAACTAGTCACCCTAATGTAGAGATTTTCTACATAATCTCTTAAATTTCTTATTGGACACATTCCTCATTCTGTATAATTTCTGTGGTAAATGAACCTCTTTTGATTTATTTCACTGTTATGGAAGCAAGACGTCAACAAACTCAGTTCACCAACCTCACAGAATTTTAATTAATGTTGTGGTAGCACTAGGGAGCTTTCAAAGATCAGAGAGCATGTAGTTTGTACATTTGGATGCTGGGGGGTGACAATAAAAATACTTTGATGGTGTATGTAAGATATGGTATGCTGCCAATGCATGAGAGATTTGTCCCTGAAACACTCCCTGCAAAAAGTTCCCTGAACTAACATACAAATCAAGGATAAGTAACGGCCATATCATTGGTGAGGGGTTGACAAGGTTTTTTTGCATGAACCTTTCTGTCCTTTTCCAAAGTACACAGGATCATGGTATTTCGCGGCCCTCCCGTGCCTAAAAAACAAGAACCTTGATTTCTGTTTAATATTCGTTTATCCCTTAATTCAGGATCATCCAAGAGGATGATTTAGAGGTATAAAAAATAAAATATGCCATTTTCAAATTAAGTTGCGAATGAGTGAAATTATTTGAAGAGAGAAAAAAATAAGGACGTTTTTGAGAAATGTAGAGCCAGATGTAGCAAACGTTTGCGACTCGCAAACGGGCCGATTCGCAATTTGCGACAGTGCAAAATCGGAAATGGGATGCAAAAAGCCCATTTCCGACTTGCAAAAAGCGATGGGACCCGTTTGCGAGTCGCATCCATTGCGACCCCATTTTGCGACCCGCAAATTGCAAGTCGCAATTTGCGAGTCGCAAACCTTATGCAATTGCAACTCGCAAATTGCGACTAGTCGCAAAAAGCCCAGTTTGCAAGTCGCATTTACCACTAACTCAGAGCAGGTGGTAACCATTACCAAAGTATAGAAGGAGACCCAGAAGGAATCTGGGTCACTCAAGATGGCGGACATATACCTGATAGCAGTGAGGAGGAGAGTCTACGCAGCCCAGCAGAGGAGGAGGAGGGGCCACAGACAGGAGAAGATATATAGAACAAGGCAGACCCTTTTCCAGCAAACTGAAGAGGAGATCTATGCTAAATACCGCCTTAGCAGCGCTGCCATTCTAGAATTAATAGATTTACTAAAACCACAGCTAGAACACAAGACTCTGCGTGGCTGCGCCATCCCTACGCATATGCAAGTACTATGCGCACTGCACCTCTTGGCCTCAGGGAGCTATCAGGGGGTCATTGCCGTGGCAGGTGGGGTATCCCAAAGTGCAGTGTCAAGGTTCCTCAGGGCATTCCTAGATGCCTGAGTAGCACACAGGTCTCAGTTCATATACTTACCAAGGAATGAGGCAGAAATTAACAGCACGAAGCTGGACTTTTACCGCATTGCCCACTTCCCCCATGTCATTGGATGTGTAGATGGGACACACATTCAAATATGCCCCCCGCTAATCTGGAACATATTTTCCGCAACAGAAAGTGTACCCACTCACTCAACATACAGGTTGTTTGTGATGCCCATTACGTCATCACGGACATCGTAGCTAAGTTTCCAGGCAGTACCCATGACTCATACATTTTTAGACATAGTGGGATACATCAACGCCTGGAACGTGGGGAGTTTGGAGACGGATACCTCCTAGGTAGAGCTGCATACACCTTGCAGACATACACACAGGTCACTGTGCACGACTATCTGGACTTACTAACAGTGTACTTTTGTGCCCAACAGGTGACAGTGCATATGCTCTAAGGCCATGGATCATGACTCCATTTTTAACACCCAGCAATGATTCAGAGAGGCAATACAACAGTGCGCATAAGAGGTCCAGGAACCTCATAGAGCGCACCTTCGGACTCCTGAAGGCAAGATTCCGATGCCTCCACCGCAGCGGAGGCGCCCTCCAATACACCCCCATTACCGCTTTCAAAATTGTGGTCGCATGCGCCATCCTCCACAACATAGCCACCCGACGTGGGCTACCTCTCACCCCTGCAGACCCAGATCCTGATGATGAAGAGCAAGAACAACCACATCGCCATCATGGGGATAGGAGTCTAGCTAATCAAGGCAGACTGAGACGGGACCACATTGCAACGCAATATTCTGGACGGTACGTGTCAACTCCCACCATACTCACCTATTAACCATTTGTTAAGTGGAACCAAAATAACTGTTTTATTAATGTCATGAAGAAACTATATACAAGTTGTAATTGTCCGTGGGCAGGAAAATGCCAACCAGTCATGTGGCACATTAACGCCATGTGCCACATGAATCTGTCCTGGCTGTTATCTATGATCTCCTGCCCCTCCTGCCAGCCTGGCTGGTCCCTGCTGCGTCCATGGTGCTGTGCCTACCACTCCTCAGCACCCTACTGTGAGTGGCAGAGACACTGCTCATTGTTGAGCCCTCCTCCCAGGTGTATTTGTTAACTTCCTGGCTGTGATGTCATCATCATGTGCCAGGAAGTGTTTCCAGGGTGTTCTGGTATGCTTTCTGGAGTGTTCTGCTGCATCTGCAAGCAATTTTGAAGGTATTCGCAATTTGCGACACCCACTCGCTAATTGCGAGTTCGTTTTTGCACACTCGCAAACAGCGACCTCGCAAACTGCGGATCCGCACACAGCGTTGCGAGTCCGGCTGCGAGTCGCAAAATCGGATCGCTTTTTTTTCTGGCATTCCAGTTTGCGAGTCGCATCAACTCGCAAAATGCGAGTCGCAATTTTTTTTTTTGCTACATCTGGCCCGTAAATCTTTTATACAAATAGTAAAGTTCACATGCCAAACTAATAACTCCCTGGCACCAAAAGAGAGACAGAGGCCCTAATTACAAGTCTGTCAGTCTACTGACCACCAGACTGCCAGATTACGAGACCGCCTGTGCCAAACCGCCACTTACAGATTCCTACCACCAGGGCGGGCAGCCCACCGGGCTGGAGATAAGCATCTCTGCCCCTGCGGTCCACCAAAGACCGCTGGAGGTATCATGATGAAATCCCAACACACCCACCACTCTTCCATAGCATAACCCTGTCCCCCCATCCCCCTTCTATATCAGAACCCCCTCCCTCAACCCCCCTTCCATACCAGACTCCCCTCACCAACCTCCCTTCCATACTAGATCACCCTCCCCCACCCCCTTCTTTAATAGACTCCCCTCCCCCATACACGCACACACACCCCCACATGCAGCCTGCATACACTAATTCACAAACACTGACATACACGCATTCACTCACACGCATCCATACACGCATTCACACAGGCCTTCCAACACGCACTCACTTCAACAATCATACACACATTCATACACACACGCATGCACACATGCATTCAATCACGCTTACAAACATGCATACAAACACACATACACACATGCATACACACATGCGTACACACTTACATTCACACACCTAGTCAACACCCACTCACACAAGCACACACAACATCTCCACCCTCCTGCCACCCTCCACTCTGTCGGATGATTGACTTACATTGTCGGAGGAGGTTGTCCGGCAGGGAACGGGTGCTTCCACCACCAGCAGCGCCCAGGTATCAGGACAACGCCAGGCCATATTGCAGGTTGTAATACCACTGTTGGAGTCCTTTTGGCGGCTCCGACCGCCAGCACGACTACTGGTGGATTTCCGCCCAAATTGTTGCGGAAATCCTTCAGTACTCATAGTTTGGCAGTTGGAATAATGCCAGCACTGGCTATTATCCTCCTCCTTTTTTGCTCTTTCTATGTGTGCTGCATTTTGACATTGAGATTGTTTTTAAGCAGGAAGGTGTTCATTCCTGCACAAAAACAAACTCCCCTGCAAAACACAGCCTTGGTGCTAGGCAGCTAATTTAGTGCCGGCACAGGGGTAAACATAGAGATGCGCCGTAATTTTGTAAATACAACACATCCCTGTGTTTCAGAACTAACGCAGTGCGGCACTATCAATTTTGGCGCAGTGCCACACCAGTTCTTTGTAAATACGCCCCAATGTCTCCATAGAAGGCAAAGATGCAAGATGAGTGAGATTTTAGAAAGTCTATACTTTAACTATACAGAGCTGAGTACCACAAAAGGGCTTCCTTCTAATATAGCACTTTACTTAAATAAAGGGCTGAATATACAAATGATAACCCCAGGAAACAATAGTACCCTATAAACC
The DNA here is from genome assembly GCF_031143425.1 of Pleurodeles waltl. Classification (NCBI taxonomy): domain Eukaryota; kingdom Metazoa; phylum Chordata; class Amphibia; order Caudata; family Salamandridae; genus Pleurodeles; species Pleurodeles waltl. The sequence continues at coordinate 341,564,615 of NC_090446.1, forward strand.
AATGCAAATGTCTTTTTGCAAAGTGCTGCGTACTGACGCTATCACTGAACAAAGGTGTCCGCTCTAAAACTCTAAGACTGTAAACTCATAACTGAAATACAAAGCCTTTATCTACCAATATACATACTTGAAAGTGTGGTGACAAACTTTGGAAAATGAATTTTATGCCATTCTCATTGGATGATTTAAAATTTCAGGAACACTCTGTATGCTTGTTACTCAATCAATCAATCATTTGTAAAGTGCACTACTCACCTGTTAGGGTCTCAAGGCGCTGAGGGGGGGGGGGGAGGGACTTCTACTGCTCGAAAAGCCAGGTTTTGTGGCATTTTCTTGAAGGTCAGGAGGTCCTGGGTCTGTCGTAGGTGAACCGGGAGGGAGTTCCACGTCTTGGCGGCGAGGTGGGAAAAGGATCTTCTGCCGGCTGTGGTCCAACGGATACGAGGGACGGTGGCGAGGGCAAGGTTGGCGGATCGGAGCTGGCTGGTGGGAGCGTGGAAGGTAAGTCGCTCGTTGAGGTAGGCAGGGCCTGCGTTGTGGAGAGCTTTGTGAGCGTGGACCAGGAGCTTAAACATGATCCTCTTGTTGACGGGAAGCCAGTGTAGGTCTCTGAGGTGAGCTGTGATGTGGTCACGGCGAGGGATGTTGAGGATGAGGCGTGAGGAGGCGTTCTGTATTCGTTGCAGTCTCTTCTGGAGCTTGACTTTAGATCCTGCATAGAGCGCGTTGCCGTACTCCAGTCTGCTGCTGACAAGGGTGTGGGTGACCATCTTTCTAGTTTCGGTGGGGATCCATCTGAAGATCTTGCGGAGCATGCGGAGGGTGTTGAAACAGACAGATGAGGCGGCGTTGACTTGCAGGGTCATGGTGAGAGATGAGTCAAGGATGAAACCTAGGTTGCAAGCGTGGGTGGTGGGTGTTGGCACAGTTCTTAGGGTGGCTGGCCACCAGGAGTCATCCCATGCGGAGCGGTTGGAGCCAAGGATGAGGATCTCAGTCTTATCAGAGTTCAGTTTGAGGCGGCTCATCTTCATCTAGTTGGCGATGGTATGCAGTCCATCGTGGAGGCTAGTCTTAGCGGTGGCAGGGTCCTTGGTAAGGGAGATAATCAGCTGGGTGTTGTCTGCGTAGGAGATGATGTTGAGGCTGTGGGATCTGACGATGTTGGTGAGTGGAGCCATGTAGATGTTGAAGAGAGTTGGGCTGAGAGAGGATCCTTGGGAAACGCCGCAGACAGTCAAGGTGGCTTCAGACAGGAACGGAGGGAGGCGGACTCTCTGGGTTCTGCCAAAGAGAAAGGATGTTAGCCAGTCCAAAGCCTTTTGCGGATCCCAGCGTCATAGAGGCGTGTGTGCAGGGTGTGGTGACAGACGCTGTTGAAGGCTGACGAGAGATCTAGGAGGATTAGAGCAGCTGTTTCCCCTTTGTCAAGCATGGTCTTGATGCCGGCGGTTGCGGCGATGAGTGTGGTCTCGGTGCTGTGGTTCCTACGGAATCTGGATTCAGAGATGTCTAGAATGTTGTTGCCCTCCAAGAAGTGGGTCAGTTGGCTGTTGACGATCTTCTCAATGACCTTCGCAGGGAAGGGGAGGAGGGAGATGGGCCGGTAGTTCTTGAGGTCTCCGGGGTCTGCTTTGGGCTTCTTTAGCAGGGCGTTGACTTCGGCGTGTTACTCAGTACAAACAATTGGAGGTTGTCGCCAACAAGCAAAGCATAAGAAACTGGGCTGTGATGATGGGGTAGAGATCCTGCCTAATTCTGTTAGGTTTTATCCTGGGCTCATTTCCCCACTGTAATGTGGATTATTCTAGATTAGGCTGCTATAAGGTCTAGGTCTGGGGGGGCAGTCAGCAAGGTGAGGTGTGATGGGCATGGAACAGAGTTGATCACTGGACAACACTGGAAGTTATGCAAATCAATGCCACAAAATGTTGGAGCATCAGAGATATTGGCTAATGTAATGCTGTTATTTGAGCAGATATTCAAAAACTAAATTATTATGTAAGACAGCTGAGTTAACCTAGTGCCCACTCAGACATCTGCCTGTCAAAAGTGTGAAATCTGGTGCACCAACAAGGTATTTCATCTTTTCAAAGTCAATAAAATAAGCAATGCTAACTCGTCTCAGTCGTATTTTATAGTTTTTATTATTAATAATATTGAAATTAAATCCAACAGTCAGAATGCTTGTCAATCAAATCAAACAAAATGTGGTGGTTCGTTTTTAGATCTCACCTACACAGCGCATAAATTGAGTTGCAAGATGCACTGTTTACAATTGAGCCTCCATTCCACCCTCAGCATACCATTAGTTGCTTTTGTTGTCACTCTTATTTACAATCTTTCTGTTGTTAGCTCCTACAGGCTTCTCTTCCTTTTCTGTATTGGGTCCTCCCTGGAGCACGAACCGAGTACATGGGTTCAGTATCATCTTTTTGCAACACACTTTTTAAAACAAATTAAAAGCGTTTAAGTATTATTCCTGGATGTGCAATGTGTTTTCCTACTTTTAGCGCAGGCACATGGTTTCTTATTTATGTTGTTTTCAATCTATATGCTGTCTTTATTCATGGTTTAGGTACCTAAATCCATAACTGTACGAATCTATGCCACTCCATGCCTCTTCACTCCATGCTACTCCACCCCACTAAACACTATGCCACTCTACTCAAAGCAAATCCACTCTACTCTGTGCCACTCTCCCTACTCTACTCCACTCTATCCTACTCTACACCACTCAATGACTCTCCACTTCACTCCACGCAACTCTATGCCACTTCACTCTTCTCTATGCTACTCTATGCCACTACACTGAATTCTATACCATTCAATGCCCTCAACTCTATTCTATGCCTCTCTGCTCTACTCTACACTACTCAATTCCACTGTACACCACTCCACTCTACACCACTCCACTCCACGCCACTGTATTGAATGCCACTCTACCCTATGCCACTCCACTCTACTCTACCCCCCTCTAGCCTACTCTATGCCACTTCACTCTACTCTACACATTGCAACACTAGGACACTCTGTGTCACTCTACTATACACCACTCTTCTGTACACCACTCCACTCTATGTCATTCTATTCTAAGCCACTTTACTCTTAGCCACTTCTCTCAATGCCACGCTACTCTCTGCTACTCCATTCATCTCTACTCCATTCTACTATACTCCACTCTGCTCCATTCTAAGTCTTTCAAACTAGGAGCCCCCCACAGGAAGAAATTGAGGTACACTCACTACCCCAAGATTCTCTGGTGGTCACGGACACCATCTGCACCTGAAAAACAAGGAAAGGAAAGTGTTAAAACACAGAAAGGAGCAGCAGAAACAAAATAAGGAATTTTGCTTTTTCAGGAGCCGGAGGAAAAGCAAGAAAGACAAGGATGAAAACTACAAAAGGAGGAGACAGACCAATGGTGGCATTGACAGAAAGAGAGAGAAGCATACAAAGAGGGGACACAACAGAGAAAGTGGAAAACGGAGGATGTCCGACACCAGTAGAGTGAACTCGGTCACTGGAGGGAAGGAAGACAGAGTGGCGTCTCACCCAAGATGAAAAAAAACTCCCCACAACAGAGGTTCCCAAGGACCGGCACTGGATAAATCCAGACCCCAACCAGCCAACAGCCAAAGTACAGGATGAACCCCGCTAGAAAAGGACATGATCCCACAACCCTTTCGGATGAGCATTTCTAAGCCAGGAGCGTGCTCGGGTGTGGTGCTCGAAGGGGAGAGGGTGGCATTAAGGTGTAGGGAAGGGGAGTGTGTCTGTACCACCGAAACTGAACCAGATGAAGAAAAAAAACACTCAAGAGACACCCTAAGATAATCATTACATGAATTAAGTATATTTCTTCTTTCTGAAGTTTATTTATTTTTTTGTGTGCAGCTAACCCAGAGACACCTAGGGTAAAGCCAAATCTGATATTGGTTTGGCATTATATATGGAAGGTTTTTTTTATGAAATAAAAAGGTGAGCTAGGAAGAGATGGGGAAGGAAGATTTACAGAGAATTACAATAGAACCTTAATACTTACTTGTGACTTTCTTTCTGAGGGCTCTGGAGAAAGACAGAAAGAAGAGAGCAGAAGAAGATTTCCTTATTCTATCAACCTAAACAAAATGGAACTATATTTAATTAAAGACTGGACTGTGAGATAAAAGAAAGAAAAAAGTAAAGAATGAAAGGTTACAACATATTCAACTTATCATTGTACTCATTCTTTGATGATTGCATAAACTTAAATGTGGTGGCTTAGGTGGGCATAATTGCCTTTTGAGACAAGATGAAGAATGTAATACAACAACTGGCTCACGGTCAAAATAAATTGGAATGGGCATTGGAGCGTTATGTTACCATTGCCGAAAGAGGACGTGACACTCTTAAAACACAGGCATAACAGCTGAAAAATGTTTCTGAGAGTCAATCCCAACCAGCTTCTGGAATCGCACAAAGCAAAGGGGTAAACCTACAGTATCTCTACAAAAGTTTGCATCAGGGAGGATCCCCAAGCACTTTCTTTGAACTTTAAGAGAGCTGCATCGAGCCAGTTCTTGGCCTGTGGAAAGATGGTCATATTATTTGCCTCCCTTATTGACTGGGAATGTCCAAGATGCATATCAAACTTTGAACGTGACAGAAAATACTTCATATATCAGCATTAAAAAAATAAGGATGTAGGCCCTCATTACAACATTGGCGGTACTGACCGCCTACCGCCACAGCCGCCAACATACCGCCGCCGTGGCTACCAGCCCTCTATGCGTATCATGCCCGCCGACGGTAGTCCACCAGAATGCTGGCGGAACACCGCCAACGGTCATGGCGGCAGACGGCGGTAAGGCGGCGCTGCTGACAGCAGCACCGCCATGCCAGCAAAACACAGCCGACCGTACCATGACCAATGATACGGCCTGGCGGTGTTTTGTTGGCGGATGCTGCTGCTGGCAGCAGCGCCGCGTCCCGTCACCAGTCGGAGGACCCCCTGCAAGCAGGTAAGTCGGGTTCTCTGACCGGAGATGGGGGTAAGGGGTGTTGTGTGTATGTGGGGGGTGTATGTATGTGGTGGGGGTGGACTCTGGGGTTGGGGAGGGAGGTGGGGGAGACCCCTATCTGTGCCAGAGAAGTGATTCTCTGGCACTGATAGTGCCTACCGCCATGGTTTTCGTGGTGGTAAGTTTGGCACGAAAACCATGGTGGTAGGCCGGGTGGTAATCCCAAGGGTGGGATCGTGGCAGCCACCGGGGTGGAGACGGAAGTCTCCAGCCCAGTGGCCGTTACCACCCTGGCGGTCGGTGTGTTAAAGTAGCAGTCTTGGATGGCGGTTACCGCCAGGGTCCAAAACCCATTGTTTTTTAGCGACGGCCTGTTGGCGGTATTAACGCCGCTTTAACACTGACCGCCAGGGTTGTAATGAGGGCCATAGTTTTTTAAGATGAATGACGTGGCGGATCAGTGGTTTAAACCCCAAAAGACCATGAAGAATGAAATTATTGCTAAGTTTTAATTAGAACAATACTTGAATGCTTTACCAATTGAATACGGACAGGTAGCTATGACAGCCCCCTGGATTGAAATTGGGACAGGCCACTGAAATGGCTACTACTTTTGTAAGACCCAAACCTTGACAGGTTCCCTTATAGATGACAAAGGGGTTATGACAGTCACAGCCCTCTCTCCCTAATAAAAAATATAAGAAAAACTGAAGGTACTACCTGAAAATCAGAAACTGCGACCACCAAAAGTAGAGACAACTCCTACCAACGGTCCCCAATGCTGTGATTGTGGAAAGTGGGGTCATACTGCAAGGTTTTTCAAGAGCAGAAAAATGAGTGAGGAGCCAATGGAAGTCAATTATGTACCCCGCTCTATTTATTTCACATAGGAGATGGGACCCAGCTACTGTGTGATGCTGCAAATAAATCTAGAGTGGGTGACTTTTCTACTAGATTCAGTGTGTCAACAATCAGTTATTGAGGATGATTTAGTGCTTCCTCACACCAAATAATACCAAACAAACAAGTTTGAATTAGATGTGAACATGGTGATATTAAAACATACCTGTTAACTGAAGTAAAAGTAAGGAATTTAGAGGGACAAGAAACTATTGTTGAGTTGGGGCACTTAGGAATCTCCCAGAAGATGTCATTCTCAGCACTGACAATCCCAGTTTCTTATCATATTGCAAGACACCATTAAGGGAAGGGTGCAAGAGCCATGAGAAGTAAATTCTCCCATTAACAAAAACAGGAAGGAATGATCATAAACTAGAATCCCACCAGCCTGTCAGAATGCTCTAGTTACCCAGGAACCGTGGGCTTTAGACTGTAACTTTAGGATGCCAAAAGCAAATGATTCCCCTCTATAAAATGCCTGGCAAGTCGCTAGACCAAATGAAGGGGAAAGCCAACGACGATATCCCCAATTTAAGATAAGAAATGGGCTACTATATAGAAAAGGAGGGGCATATGGCTTGCCCCAATTACTAGTGTCCAGAAATATCTGTAAGCAAATATTTTCATGGTCACTCTCACCTTCTTGCTGGACACCGGGGAGCAGAGACAACTACCCAGGCTATTTTAAGTCAATTCTTTTGACCGGGGTTAATGTCCTAATAAAGAAATACTGTCAAGAATGTGAAGTATGTCAGTGGAAAAATCCATATCAACACCCAAAGCATATAATAGGAAAACCTTTTGAAAGAGTGGGAATAGACTTAATAGGCTTTTACCCCATTCTACTACAGGGTATAAATGTGTTGGCGTCAGTTGATTATGCCACCATCTACCCTGAGGCCGTACCCTTGAGAACAACCATTGGTAAAATATTAGCTCAGGTACTGATCAACATTTTCTCACATATGGGGTTTCCAAAAGTGATCATGACTGATCAAGTTACACCTTTTGTATCCTGGTTAAAGAAAATATTTGCAAACAGCTTAGCATTAAACATCCCCAGACTGACAGACTTATAGATAGATATAATGGAACTCTTAAACTAATTTTAAAGAAAAAGGTTATCAGGTGAAGGAAATAATTGAGACCAGCTATGGCTTTAGCCTTATTTGTGATTATGGGACAAGCCCAAAGCAGTTTGGGGGACTTTCCCTTTGAATTGCTCATTGAGCAAAACCCCCCTACCTTGCTTGAAATTACCAAGGAAGCTTGAGAAAAAGATGAGACAGGGAAAGCAGGGAATCTGATAGATTATACCTCTCAATTAAAAGCTAGGATCAGAAAATTAAGAGAGATAGACTATACTAATTTGCAAACATCCCCAAAACACCAAAAATAATTTTATGACAAAGAGAAAATATGGACAGAATTTCTTGGTGGAGATTAGATACTAGTGTTATTGCCCACCTCTGAAAATAAAATGAAGTCTGACTGTCAAGAGACCTTTAAAATTTAGAAAATCGGGCGGGTCACATATAAACTCCAACTGTCCAGAAATCGAGAACAGATTTATCATATCAATCCATTTAAAAAATGGTCAGTACCTCTCCCAGCAGAAGTTCACACAACTGATCCCACTGAGTCAGCAGACAGTACATTGGGAGTGGTCTCTACAAATAAGACTCTTTTTGTTTCCCAAAGAGATGATCTCCTCCATTTCTTAGAAACATTTTCTCAGATTTTCTCAGATATTCTGGGTAGGTTCAATTAGCCACCTATGCTATTCATACGGAGGAAAGGGTAGAGGTGAAATAACCTTACTAAATTGCAGTACCTTGAAGGGAAGCTCTACAATCTGAGATTGAACAAATGCTAAAACTATGAGTAATTAAATCTTCAAATAGTGAGTTGTGTTGTCCTATCCTCTTAATCAATAAACCAGATGCAAGTCTTCGGTTCTGTAATGATTTCCGAGCTGTTAATGACATCTCAAAGTTTGACAGCTATCTTTTACCATGAATCAATGAATTGAGAGACTGGGAGAAGCCCGATATATAACCACTATCAGTTTCACAAAAAGGTACTGGCAAGTACCATTAAGGCATGAGGATAAAGGGAAAACAGCAGTCTCTACACCGTATGGACTGTTTATAACAGCGGTTAATGAACTACCTCCTCAAGCAACATCAACAGTATGATTCAGCCTCTCTCAATGACATAGTTATTATTAGTACTAGCTGAGAAAACCACCTTAACCATCTCCAGGCTGTATTGACTGAACTGAGGGTGCAGGGCTACATATAAATGCCAAGAAATTCTGCTTTGCTAATGGGAAGGTTAAATATTTGGGGTATGTATTAGGAAAGGGACCGTTAGAATCACAAGCAGAAAAAGTTAAAGTCATTCCAGAAACCACCTTCCCTGCAGTTAAAAGAGAGATGAGAGCCTTCCTAGGTCCCTCAGATATTATCGTAGGTTTATCTCACAACTGGGTATTTGATTGATCTCTTTGAAAAAAAATCAATCCAATAACAGTGAGTTCCAACATCTGTCTCAGAGGACCATGGAAGCATATAAACAACTAAATGCTTCACTGCCTCTAAACCAATCACCTAATTTTAATAAACCCTTTATCCTTCACATGGATGCCTCATACATTGGCATTGGGTTTGTTTTATCTCGAGAAACAAACAAGAGTGTAGACAATGCCTATTATATTTATTAGTCGTAAGTTGCTTCCAAGGGAAATGTCTTATCCCATTACAGAGAAGGAATGTCTGGCTATTAAGTGGGCAATTGCGAAACTCTGCTACTACTTAGAAGGATAAAGAAAAATTCTGTATACTGATCATGCTCCACTGACGTGGCTAAGTAAAAATAATGGGAATAACCTTAGAGTTCTTCAGTGATTCTTATCCCTCCAACCCTTCCAGTTTGAGATACACCATCGTAAGATACAGGAAAAAGGTAATGTCAGTTTCCTTTCTAGATTCCCCTTTCCTCAATCAGAAAATCTGCGGTAGGGAATGCGCCAAATTAGAAGACCACCACAGGAAGGAACACAAGATTCTCCGGTGGTCACAGGCAGCATCTGCACCAGAAAAACAAAGAAAGTGAAGTGTTAAAACACAGAAAGGAGTTGCAGAATCAAAAGTAGGGCTTTTGCTTTTTCAGTACCCAGATGAAAAGCGAGAAAGAGAGGAAGGCAGAGGACAACTACAAAAGGACTAGACAGCCTGGGCATAGGATTGAAAAGAAAGGAAGAGAAGTGCAGAACGAGAGGAAACAACTGAGAAAGCGGAACACAGAGGAAGTCCAATACCGGTAGAGAGAACTGTGCCACCAGAAAGGAGGAATATGGAGGGGCATCTCCCCTGAGATGAAGAAGAACTTCCCACACCAGAGGTTCCCACGGCCTGGCCCTGGACATGCAATGGCGGTGGTCATGTTGACTCAGTTGCTGACTGAGGACAGCCAAAATACAGGGTGGATCCTGCAGGAGAAGTACAGGATCCCATCATACTCAAGGAGGAGCATGGCTAATCCAGGTGTCAGGAATAAGGCTGTGCGCGGTCCAGGTCCCGCCCGAAACTCCACTGCGCGTATTTGCGGCGCTTCATGCGCACCACTTGTCATCCCCTCTTGTTCTAGAAGTGGTCATCAGCATCGCCTGCCCTGTGGCAAAGTTCATGTAGCTGCAGGGTCAGGACATTGGTGGACAAGATGCACTTATCAGTGCTATTCTATGAATGGACTACAAATTCCAGGTTTCTAGAGGCAGCGGCCATCTTGGGGTGTGGCAGGCCTATAAATCCCAGCCACACCCAAGCACATTGCGCACTATTTTGAAGACTTCGATGCAGTCAGACCTCGTGGGGTTCCACTGAAGAAGAGCAGATTTCCTGCTTGGCAGTTGACAGCAGATCGGGGCATCCTTGTTTCCATGTTGCATTCAGATACAAGTAGGTCATACTCGTAGTGGTAAGGTCTTGATGAGCCGAAACTTGAAGGGAGTTGTTACTTCCAAAAGTAAAGCGCCCCTTAGCACAACAAGCAAAGCGTTTTCAGTTCAAAGAGTAAAGCGCTCCTGGCACGACGATTAAATCGCTTCAGTCCACACGAGTAAAACGGCCTTGGCGGACGATCAAAGCGCTTCGGACCACATGAGTAAAGCGCCCCTTAGCACAACGAGGAATAAAAGGGGGTCACAGAGCGGTTATTCTTATTATAACAAGAAGTACCGGCATCATTCCAGAATTGACTATTTTTGGTTGGATATGGGTTTGAGGGACTTGGTTGAATCAGTTGTACATATTGGGGCCCATTTATCAGATCATTCGGCAGTTAGTTTAGTTCTTAGGATGCCAACAAAAAGGAGGGAACATAGGTGGACTGTAGACAGAACCCTGCTTCTGGAGGATGAGGTGATTACGGAACTGCAGGCGGATTCAGAGGAATTTTTTAGGATTAATTTGGGCTCAGCCCCCTTGGAGATAGTTTGGTATGCATTTAAGGCCTTCTTGAGGGGTTGTCTCATTAGGATTGCTGCATATAGGAGGAAATTATATAATGAAGAAATAAGTAGGTTGGAGACCCAAATACGACAATGTGAGCAGGGAATGTTAAGTAAGGAGCAGACGGTGAGGGGTTGGACAATTTTGTTAAGTAACGTCAGAGAGCTAGTTTGGAGTTGGCAGCTCTTTTGGATCGCAGGGTTAGATTGAGATGTGAAGCTAATAGGGTGATGCATTTTGAGTACAGTGAGAATTGTAGTAAATTGTTGGCCTGGAAGATAAAATCAGATAGGGTCAGGAATTGGGTGACAGAAATTCGAGATGAGAACTTGGGTGAGATTAGTAAAGATGCTGAGCAGGTGGAAGAGGGTTTTTTTAACTTCTTTAAGGATCTATATATGGAAGATCTGAAGCCGTCGGAGGAGAAATTAAAGGAGTGGCTTGGGGAATTAGAGCTACCGACTCTGGATGAAGAGGAGAGGAGGTTGGTTAATGAGCCGGTATGGCTTAGTGAGGTAGAAAGGGTCATCTCAGCTGGTATATTGGGGAAGGCAGCATGACCAGATGGGGTACAGATGGAGGTTTATCGAGCTCTGGGTAGCAGTATTTCAAAAATCCTGAAGCAGTTATGTGACAAAATTATGGGGGGAGATGAGGATCTTCCTCCATCTTGGAAAGAGGCGATTATTATGCTAATTTTGAAGCCCGGTAAGGACCCCAGGAAATGCGAGTCATATCACCCAATCTCACTGTTAAATTGTGACTATAAAATCTTTGCTAAACTCCTGGCTGATGGATTGGCGATGGTGATGGGGAAACTCATACACACAGACCAGAGAGGGTTTTTGAAGGGTAGGCACATGCAGGATTTGACACAGGGATTGGCAGGGTCGATTGATTTAGCTATGTCATTACATATGTCTTTGGCAGTGGTAATGGTGGATGCAACAAAAGCATTTGATAGGGTTAATTGGAGTTATTTGATGAAGGTTGGTGAATTATATAAAATCGGAGGTCAATTTATTAAAATACTGAAGAAGATCTATCAGGACCCAAGCGCAAGTATATTGGTTAACAGTACACTTACTCCTTTAGTAAAGATAGAAAGAGGGACGAGACAGGGGTGCCCATTATCCCCCCTATTATTTGATCTGTATATCGAACCATTAGCCTGTAGAATTAGGAGAGATAAGAGAATACCACCTTTCCGGTGTGGAGACCTGGTTAAGAAGGTCTCTTTATATGCGGATGATCTAATGATTTACACAGCGAGTCTAAGCCAGGCTAATCCGGGTCTACACGTGTTAACGGAGGATTTTGGGGGGATCTCTGGTTATGCGGTTAACAATAAAAAAACTGAAGTTATGGTGTGGAACATGGAACTAAATGATGAGTTGGCAAATGTAAAAAAAGAAGTCAAATATTTGGGGATTACAGTAACACAGGATTTATGTAAAATGGCAGAAATAAACCTTGCTCGGGTTACGAGGGAGGTGGATCTTTTACTGAGGAAATGGCTAAATCTTCCACTAACAATAATAGGTCGGATTAATGTGGTAAAAATGGTGATAGTCTCTAAATTAACTTTGATTTCTAATGCATTGCCATTAATGTTTAAAAAGGTTGCTTTAAAGAAGTTGCAGGGGAAAATCAGTAGTTTTATTTGGGCATCAAAAGGTGTTCTTATATCATGGAAAAAGCTCAGGAGAAAGAGAGAAAACGTGGGCTGGCAGCTCCTGATATTCAGGCCCATATTTATACTTTTTGACGCTAAACTGCGCTAACGCAGTTTAGCGTCAAAAAGTTTTGCGCCGGCTAACGCCATTCTGAAGCGCCATGCGGGCGCCGTATTTATTGAATGGCGTTAGCCGGCGCAAGCAGACCGGCGCTGCCTGGTGTGCGCGAGAAAAACCACGTACACCAGGCAGCGCCGGCGTAGGGGGAAAATGGCGCATGGGCGTCTTAAAATGGGGCAAGTCAGGTTACGTCGAAAAAATCGTCATAACCCGACTTGCGCCATTTATTTTCGACGCCCATCCCCCATCAACATGACTCCTATCATTGTAAAGATAGGAGTCATGCCCCCTTGCCCAATGGCCATGCCCAGGGGACTTCTGTCCCCTGGGCATGGTCATTGGGCATAGTGGCATGTAGGGGGGCACAAATCAGGCCCCCCTATGCCAAAAAAAATTATTAAAAAAAAATAAAAAAATACTTACCTGAATGTCCCTGGGGTGGGTCCCTCCAGCCTTGGGTGTCCTCCTGGGGTGGGCAAGGGTGGCAGGGGGGGTCCCTGGGGGCAGGGGAGGGCACTCTGGGCTCATTTTGAGCCCACTTGTCCCTTAACGCCATGCCTGACCCAGGCGTTAAAAAGCGGCGCAAATGCGCCGTTTTTAGCCACGCCCACTCCCGGGCGTCTCTTTTGCCCGGGAGTATAAGGGCCGTATTTATACTCCGTTTGCGCCGAATTTGCGTCGTTTTTTTCGACGCAAATTCGACGCTAAACTAACGCCAACTAACGCCATATTTATACTATGGCGTTAGAGGCGAATAGCGCCAAAGTTCCCGGAATGTGCGTCATTTTTTAGCGTGAACCCCTTCCTTGCGTTAATGATATGCAAGGGAGGCGTTCCCGTCTAAAAAATGACTCCCAGGCCTTTACGTGGTATTTATACTCCCGGGCAAAAGAGACGCCCGGGAGTGGGCGTGGCTAAAAACGGCGCATTTGCGCCGCTTTTTAACGCCTGGGTCAGGCATGGCGTTAAGGGACAAGTGGGCTCAAAATGAGCCCAGAGTGCCCTCCCCTGCCCCCAGGGACCCCCCCTGCCACCCTTGCCCACCCCAGGAGGACACCCAAGGCTGGAGGGACCCACCCCAGGGACATTCAGGTAAGTATTTTTTTATTTTTTTTTAATAATTTTTTTTGGCATAGGGGGGCCTGATTTGTGCCCCCCTACATGCCACTATGCCCAATGACCATGCCCAGGGGACAGAAGTCCCCTGGGCATGGCCATTGGGCAAGGGGGCATGACTCCTATCTTTACAATGATAGGAGTCATGTTGATGGGGGATGGGCGTCGAAAATAAATGGCGCAAGTCGGGTTACGACGATTTTTTCGACGTAACCTGACTTGCCCCATTTTAAGACGCCCATGCGCCATTTTCCCCCTACGCCGGCGCTGCCTGGTGTACGTGGTTTTTCTCGCGCACACCAGGCAGCGCCGGTCTGCTTGCGCCGGCTAACGCCATTCAATAAATACGGCGCCCGCATGGCGCTTCAGAATGGCGTTAGCCGGCGCAAAACTTTTTGACGCTAAACTGCGTTAGCGCAGTTTAGCGTCAAAAAGTATAAATATGGGCCTAAATACCACGTAAAGGCCTGGGAGTCATTTTTTAGACGGGAACGCCTCCCTTGCATATCATTAACGCAAGGAAGGGGTTCACGCTAAAAAATGACGCACATTCCGGGAACTTTGGCGCTATTCGCCTCTAACGCCATAGTATAAATATGGCGTTAGTTGGCGTTAGTTTAGCGTCGAATTTGCGTCGAAAAAAACGACGCAAATTCGGCGCAAACGGAGTATAAATACGGCCCTCAGTACTTTGCATGGACATATTTGTTAAAAAATGTAGGACTGAGTTTTGTTGCATGTCATCGTTCTGAGCTGGGGCAGGTATTATCTGTTATGATGGAGGGCCAGAAGGCTCAGAGAAGTTTTTTGTATAAATTTGGGGATCCGAAGTTCTTCAAAAAAATTAGATTTAAGATCTTTTATGATTGGGCAGTGTTGTGGTATGATGTGAGGAAGAGTACGAAGTTGTCAAATTATAGTGAATATGCGCCGATTTGGGACTCCCCTGGATTCCCGGAGTGGACTAAAGATACCCTGGCTATTCCCCTGAAAGAGGCAAGTTTGCTGTATTGGAAACGTCTTTGTTATAATGGTGAACTTAGAGATTTTGATAATCTTAACATTGAGGTAGGAGGAGGGCTGTCTAAGTTCAAATATCTTCAGATGAAGTCCTGGGTTGGGAATGTAGCAGAGGAAGTGGGAAGTACTAGTGGACTGGTGGACCAGATGCAGATGGATACCTTGACGAAGAAAGAAGTGGCAAAATGGTATAGGCTGATGTTGGATATCGTGGATGGGGAATTGAACCTTCCAGAATAAAATTGGAGGGAGTACTTGCCGGAGCTGCAGCTTAAAGACCTTTGGCAAGTATCTACTACACTTTTGTATAACACGGTTAAACCTGCTACGGTAAGGAAAAATCATCTATTCTCTATCCACAGAGCCTTCTGGACTCCTAAAAAATTGTCCAGGCTGAGACAAGAAAACGTGGTGAGGAGTAAGAAGTGTGATTCTGCATCAGCTGATGATTTACATATGTTTTTTGACTGCCCTTTACTTCATACGTTTTGGCAAGAGGTGGGGGATGCAGTTAATTACATTCTTCCCTCAAGCCGAAAGGTAAGACCTTCGATTGTGATGATTGTTTGCTCAGATGAGACACGGAATATGGGCAGAGATGGAGCTAAACTATTGTTTTATGTGAAGCTGGTGGCGAGAAGAAAGATTTGTAGAAAATGGATCAGCCCTGTCCCCCCACCTGTATTGAATGGAAAAACTCTTTAATTTACTATCATAAGTTTGACTGTTATAAAGTTTGTAAGAGGATCAGATTTTGGAATCCGTTGAAGCAATGGTTGGGAAGTGGGGAGCTATAGATACGAGGGGATCCTATGATTATATTCATCCCTCTGCCTTCCGCACTAGAGTTTTGGATGGACGGTTGTCCCGGACAGGGGTGACGTGGTTAGGGGTCAGAGGAGTGCAGTTGGGTGAGAACCTTTGCTTCCTCTCCCCCCCTTACTGGTCATGTGAGGGAAATTGGGAAGACATATGAGGATAAAAAAAACAAATAAAATCAAACAAAGGGCTTCAAGTTCAATGAGTAAAACTTTCAGGCTTTAGTAGTAAATGTGAAAACGTTTTGAAGATAAGCAAATTACAGTTTAATTGTTTTTTTGGGGAAGAATAATATGTGAGATACATATTTAAGTCTTTGAGAATTTCTAGGCTGAGATCAAACGTTTATGTTATGAATGTATAATTGTTACATGATTGATATTCAGAGTATGACAATAGTCCAAAGCTCTTGCCATCTCTATGTTCAGAGGTTGCAGTTTGTTCTTGTTCCATGATTCAAAGAAAGGGCTATGCCCAATTCACAAAGGGTCTCAGTCTGATACCACGGAGACGCCTTTATTCAAGAGTCTATTGGTGAACTTATACTGTTATGAATGAGTATATGAATATTTGTTTTAACTGTTTCTTTTCAGATCTCTCTCCCTGCAGTTTCCTACCCTAACTCCCTTGCCCCCGCCTGGCTTCATCATAACTCTGTGCTCTGATAGCTTTCTGAGTTGGTGATGCCGGGAGGTGGGCCTTTTGTTCAGCAATGTGCTGATCCCGAGGAAAGGGCACTGTGAAACCAGGTGCATGCGCCGGTGTGGGGCTGGAAGGGAAGTGGGTGGCATTTAAGGATAGAGAAAGGGAGTGTGTGTGAACCAAAGAAACTGACCCAGATGAAAAAAGGAAAAACAGTCAAGAAAGACACTAAGATAATTGCTACATGAATTGATATATATATCTCCTTTTTTTAACTTTGTTCATTTGATTTATTTTTTGTGTGCATGTAACTCAGAGACACATAGGGTAAAAACAAAACTGATAGTGGTTTGTTATTTATATTTCCTTAAATAAGGAAGGTGACATATATTTTGTTTCCAAAACTGCTATTTAAGAAAAAGTCAGAGGATTTGATGGAATAAATGAGAAAGCAAAGCTTGGAAATAGAGTCAAGATAGTGCTTAAACCCAGAGATACATAAATTGAAAGATTGTTTGATGAAATAAGAAAGATAAGATTAGAAGAGGAGGGGAAGGAAGATTTACATAGAATTACAACAGAACAAAAATATTTACCTGTGGCTTCCTTTCAAAGGGTCTGGCTGGGGAAGAAGATATACTGCCTAGAAGACAGAAGGCAAGAAGAGAGCATAAGAAGATGTTTTTCTATCAACTTAAATGAAAGTTAATACAGCTGTGACAAACTAACAAGAAGAAATAGACTTTGCTTAATTTTTTGGAACTATACTTATTTAAAGACTGGAATGTGAGATAACAGAAAAGAAAAAGTAAAGAACAAAAGGTTATAAAATATTCAACTTATCATTGTAATCATTCTTTGACGATTGCATAAACTGACAATGCCAATCTACTATAGACCACTCAAATCCACTCCAGTCTACACCACTCTACTCTACGCCACTCTAATTCACACCACTCCACTCCACAGCACTATACATCACTCCACTCTATGCCACTCCTCTACACTTTAGGCCTAAGCCACTCCACTTCACTCTATGTCACTCTGCTGTACTCTACACCACTCCATTCAACACCACACCACTCTGCCCCACTCTATCACTCGATGAAACTCTACTCTAGGCACTCTGCGCTACTATGACTGTCTCCCCATTCATAAGTGCAGCCAAAGCAAACTTCTCACACATATTAAGCCCTACACTACATAGGACCAAAATACCTGAACAAAAGCATACATTTTTACCAACCCACCATACCCTTATGCCTTGCCCCACTCTCATACATTTCTTGTGTTCACAAAATCAAACATGCAGGTCGCTGAGTCTCTTACATCTTAACCAAAACATGGAACAACCTCCCTCTACAATTCAGAGCCTCTGCCTCACTTCTTCAGTTCTGCAAAAAGCTGAAGACATGGCTCTTTGTACAAGCACCTTGGGGACCACAAAATGCCAAACATGCCCAAGGGCCTGGATACCCTCTTGGGTGATTAGTGAGCTGTACAAACACTCTGCAAACACTCTAAAACACACTACAAACACTCTACTATATGTCATTCTACGCCACTCCAATCCCCTCTACACCACTCTTGTCCACACAATCCCATTCTATGTCACTTTATGCCACTCCATTCTACAGCACTCTATTCTACTCCACTCAGTACCACCCTACTATACTCCACACTCTTTATCCCGCTCTACTCTATGACAACTCACTGTTTCCCACCCCAATCTATGCAACTCTAGTCTACTCCAGTCTACTGTACTCTACCCACTATATTCTATGCCACTCCACACCACTCTATGCCACTCCATTATACTCTACGCTAGTCTACTTCCCTCTACATAATTATTGCACATCGCTACTGTACTATATGTTACTCAACATCACTCCTCTCTACACTGCTATGCTAGTCTACTCTATGCTCCTTTACACCACTCCATGACACTCCCCTCCACAGCACTCTACTCCGCTCAACTCTACACTACTGCACTCTATGCCACACTTCTCTATGCCACTCTATGCCGTTCCACTCACTCTGTGCCAATCTACTCTATGCAACCCAATGACACTCTATGCCACTCCATCCTACGACATCCTATGATACTCTTTTCTACACACACCTCTACACCACCCTACCCTACGCCACACTACTCTATCCCACCCTACCCTTTGCCACTCCACTCTTAGTCTACTCCACTTTACTCTATTCTACGCCACTCTATTCTATGCCACTCTACTCTACTCCACTCTATGTCATCTATTCCACTCCACTCTATGGCACTCTACTCTACATCACTTTAGTCCATGTCACTCTAGTCTACATCACTCTACTCTACACCGCTCCACACCTCTCTACTCCACTCTACTCCACTGTATGCTGCTGTAGTGTATGTCACTTCATTCCACACAGTGCCACTATAAGCCACTCCACTCTACTCTCTGCGACTCTATGCTACTCCACTCTATTCCACTCTACTCTACGGCACTCATCTCTACACCACTCCACTCTACACCACTCCCTTCTATGCCACTCCACTCCACTCCACTGTATGTCACTCTGCTCCATTCCACACACTCTATTCTATGCCACTATGATCCACTCTGTGCCATTGTAGTCTATGTCACTCCAGTCTATTCACTCTACGCCACACAACTCTACGCCTCAAAACTCCACCCTACATAATTCCACTCTATGACACTCTATACCACTCCACTCTGTGTAACTTTATGGTAGGCAACTCTACTCTACTCCAGTTCACTCTACAGCACTCCACTGTCCGACACACTTTTACGTGATTCTCCATTCTACTCTAGGTCATTCTAGGCTACCCTACTCTATGCCACTCTACTCTACCCCAATCCACTCTAGGTCACCCTACTCTACTCCAGTCCACTCTATGCCACTCTACTATATGTCACTCCATCCACTTTATGTTACTCTATCCTACTCTATCCCACTCCACTCTATGCCATTGCACTCTAACCCACTCTTCTTTACAGCACTTCTCTCTATGCCATTCTAAACTGTGCCACTCTACTGTAAGCCACTCCACTCCATGCCAGTACACTCTGCTCTACATCACTGTACCCTATGCTATTCCACACTAGGGCACACTACACCACTCTACTATATGCCTGTCAGGATACTTCAATTCGATTTCCTCAGAAGCAGAAGATAACTCCTCAGTCCCGACCCGAGCTACTCACAACAAATATTAATCCTTCGTGCTGAGTACCCCGGAGGGGGAAAGGGGAATGGGATGGTAGAGAGACTGCCCAGAGATGATGAACGCCAGTACTCAGTCTGCCTCTTCACATCTAAGATTGGATACAGCACCTGCAAGAGTCACAGTCGCAATTACTAGGGACATACAACATCAGTTTTTCACTTTCTACTCTCAACACTTAATTCTCTTTAATTCTATTATTTCTTCACTCACCCTGAGTTCTCTGTAGCCTTGCTTCTCTCTATAAATGATAGCTCTTCTTAAAAAAATGCTTATTCCTGATTCTGGAAGAACTTCTCAACCTTTGTTAGAGATTGGTTTTATGTTGCTATATATATACAGTTGGTGATAATGCGTTCTTCAAATCAGCTGATGTTATTTAATTTCTCCTGTCTTATTGTGACTTCTGTCAATACTTGTATTTGTAAATGCTTGTTTATTAAAGTTCGTTTCTCCTTTCTTACTTCGACATTTGTTGATAAGTTATATTTGTAAATGCTTGTTTATTACAGTTAGTTTCTCCTTCCTTACTTCGACATCTGTTGATAACTTGTAGTTGTAAATGCTTGTTTATTTAAGTTCGTTTCTCTTTTAAACTCTATTTTGGTTTATTACCATTGAATTTGTAAATGCTTATTTGTTAACAGTTCGTTTCTCCTTTAAACATGGCCTTTGTTTATAACCTTGACATTTGTAGATACTTGCTCTTTTAAAGTTCGTTTTTTCTTTGACTTTAATATCTTAAACAAGAACCTTGTAAACATAAGGTTAATTCATACATTAACTCTGTAGCCTTGCCGACTTCCAAGGGAACGGTCTACTATCAAACTCTTCGAATAAACCTTGACAATATTTATCCGTTTTCTGTAATATAATCTTCAAATGTAATTTTACCTCACAGGAGTTTCTGTTCTGAAGCGCGCTCTCTCTCCACACAGCTGATTCCTGTCAGACCTCAGTTGAAGTGCAAGGCTTCCAGCTGGAGAGCTCGTAACCTAGCAACCAACCGATTGCAAGACTAGAACTGTAACTAACCTTCAGGACTCACAGCGGCCATATTGGATCTTCTCTTCTTGATTCTTCCTTTGAAATAAGCGCAAGATTACTCTGCAAACCTTCTTCCAGTTTGGGCTTTGCTGTCTCCACTGAGGATATCTCTTTGCTTTTCTCATGCACTTCTTTGATTTGACTTGGCAAGTTTGTGTGGTCATGACAGTACTCCCCCTCAAGGAACAGTTCTCCAATTTAGGTTTGCTTGGGTAGGTTCTATGAAAGTTTCTCACTAATCTTGAAGCATGTACATACTCGTGCGGCTCCCAGGATCGTTCCTCTGGACCATAACCTTTCCAATCAATTAGATAATAAAGCTGGCCATTACGGATTTTGGAATCTAAGATTTGATTGACCTCATACTCTTCTGCAGAGCTAATCTGGATAGGAATTGGAGGGGAGTTTTGACGTAAATTTGGAGGACTGTTCTTTAATAAGGAGACATGGAAAACAGGATGTATCTTTAGATGAGCTGGCAACTGCAATTTAACTGCCACTGGATTGATCACCTTGTCAACTTTGAATGGGCCTATAAATCGTGGCTGAAATTTGCGATTTCCTTTGAGACGTAAATGACGAGTGGATAACCAAACTTTGGGGGTCATTCTGACTTTGGCGGGCGGCGGAGGCAGAATACCGCTGCCCGGTCAAAAGACCGCCGCAGTAATTCTGAGTTTCCCGCTGGGCTGGCGGGCGACCGCCATAAAGCCGCCCGCCAGCCCAGCGGGAAACCCCCTTCCATGAGGATGCCGGTTTCCGAATGGAGCCGGCGGAGTGGAAGGGATGCGACGGGTGCAGTTGCACCCGTCGCGATTTTCAGTGTCTGCGTGGCAGACACTGAAAATCTTGGTGGGGCCCTGTTAGGGGGCCCCTGCAGTGCCCATGCCTTAGGCCTTAGGCATGGGCACTGCAGGGGCCCCCAGGGGCCCCACGACACCCGTTACACCAACCAGGTTCTGGCGGTCAAAACCGCTAGAACAAGGCTGGCGGTAAGGGGGTCGGAATTCCCATGGCGGCGCTGCTTGCAGCGCCGCCATGGAGGATTCCCTTGGGCAGCGGGAAACCGGCGGTACACCGCCGGTTTCCCGTATCTGACCGCGGCTGTACCGCCGCGGTCAGAATGCCATGGGAGCACCGCCAGCCTGTTGGCGGTGCTCCCGCGGTCTCTTCTTTTTCTATCAGCCTGAGTCTTATATGAGTCTTTTGCTTGAATTATGTTTTTTCTAGCCCTAACTAACGTGGTCTGCAAATCCCTCACCATCTCTTCTACTGCAGGCACTGAATCATCTTCTTTACCCAACATTACATTAGGATGTCTACCATGGTTCAGATAAAAGGGGGTGAACCCAGTGGTGGAATGAACAGCATTATTGTAAGCAAATTCAGCTGCCCACATCAACTCGGGCCATTCCTTCTCTTTATCGAATAAATTGAGTCTTAAATACTGTTCTAACTCTTGATTCACTCTCTCTGTTTGTCCATCGGTTTCAGGATGGTAACTGGTAGAGTAACGAGAATCAATTCCTAATCTTTTACTAAAGGCCTTCCAAAAGCAAGAAACAAATTGGGATTCCCTGTCTGAAACTATAATTTTTGGGATACCATGGGCGCGTACTATGTGTTGTGTAAACAACTGTGCAACCTGTGGGGCTCGAGGGATTTCTTTCAAAGGAATGAAATGCGCCATTTTAGTGAAAGTGTCTACAAAAACTAGGATAGTGTTAAAACCTTGGCTACTAGGGAGGTCCACTATAAGATCCATAGTAACAGTATGCCAGGCATGGGGTGCAGTGGGCAAAGGTCTTAACAGACCTTGTGAAGCTGTTCTATTTGATTTCCCTCTTTGACATTTGTCACAAGTTGACACATATTGTCTTATCTGAGTTTTCATTTTTGGCCACCAAATTCTCGTTGTATTAGATTTTGAGTCTTTTGAATTCCTTTGTGTCCAGCCAATTAATGGTCATGATAAGCCTGAAGAATTTTTTCTTGCAGCTCCACAGTCGGAACATACAGTGCACCTTTAAAGTATGGCAAACCTTTTTTGATTTCTCTTCCTTGGCCTTCTTTGGACCACTTCAGCATTCCTTCGAATGTTAAGTTTTCTTGAATTTCTTTGGTTAAATTTTCATACAATATGGCAGATATGAACTTCTCCTGTGGAATAATCAATTCTTTTTCTGGAGGCTCTTTAACTGCACCTGTATCAATTCGAGATAGAGCATCTGCCTTCCCATTTACTTTTCCTGGTCTGAAAGTGATAACAAAATCAAAGTCTGCAAAATATAGGGACCAACGCAGTTGTCTAGCTGTTAGAGTTCGAGCTGATTTTAAAAACTGTAAATTTCGGTGGTCCGTGTAAACGGTCACTTTATGCTTAGCTCCCAAAATGTAATGACTCCACTCACGAAAAGTTTCTTTGACTGCCAATAGCTCCTTATCCGCAATTGAATAATTTATCTCTGGTGGTGTTAATTTTTGAGAGAAATAGGCCACTGGATGTAATTGACCTGTATCTTTATGACGCTGGGAAAGGATACCTCCTATGGCAACATCTGAAGCATCTGCCTCCACATAATATGGCTCATCTGGATTGGGGTGGAGCAAGATTGGAGCTGAGACAAAGGAATTCTTCAAAAAATTAAAAGCATTTTCAGCTTCTTTTGTCCACTCAAACTTCACTCCTTTCTTCAACAATTGAGTAATGGGTGTAACTGTTTGAGAAAAATTGGATATAAATCTTCGATAAAAATTAGCGAACCCCAAGAAACTCTGGATCTCTTTGACATTGCAAGGAGAAGGCCAATGTTGCACTGTCTTTATCTTGGCAGGATCCATACTAACTCCTTCTGGTGACAAAATGAATCCTAAGAACTCAACTCGTTCCACATGAAATGCACACTTCTCCAATTTTACATAGAGATGGTTTTCTTGCAACCTTGTGAGGATGGATCGAACATGGGAAATGTGCTCCTGTAGATTGTCGGAAAAGATTAAAATGTCATCTATATAAACCACGGCAATCCGGTCGAGGAATTCTCGTAATATATCATTAACAAAATGCTGGAAGGCAGCGGGAGCATTGCATAACCCATAAGGCATCACTTGATATTCAAATAATCCGTATCGAGTCCGAAAAGCGGTTTTCCATTCATCCCCTGAAGCCACTCGAATCAAATGATATGCTCCTCGCAGGTCCAATTTGGTGTAGATTCTAGCATTCTTTACTTGATCTAATAAAACTGACACTAAAGGCAGTGGGTATCAATTCTTGATGGTAACCTGATTGAGGGCTCGATAATCAATGCAAGTTCGAAGACTCCCATCCTTCTTTGGTATGAAAAATAGTGGGGATGACTCTGGAGATTCAGAAGGACGAATAAAACCATTAGCAAGATATTGATCCAAATACTCCTTTAAATGTTGATTCTCTGCTTCGGTCAATGCGAATATTCTGCTACATGGCAATATCGCACCTGGCTCCAGTTCAATTTTGCAGTCGTAGGGTCGATGTGGTGGCAATTTCTCAGCCTCCTTTTCATCAAAAACGGCGACTAAATCCTCATATTCTTTTGGGATTTCTGCTGTCTTTAGTGCACAGATCATTGAAGAGTGTGATGATAAACAGGCCACTTGGGACTTGGTGGACACTTCCACTCCATCATGAAAGCAATTCTCTTTGCAGTAAGAGGAATTCATCTTGATCGTTCTTTTGCTCCAATCAATTTGTGGATTATGTTCTGTAAACCAGGGCAGACCCAAAATGAGTTGAAATTGTGGAGCATCTATCAAATTAAAGATTATCTGCTCCTGATGTCCACCAAAACCTTGCATCTGAATTGGTTCGGTCTCATGGGAAATGGGTCATGAAGAAAGATTGGTTCCATCCACAGCTCTTACTACTTCCAAAGTAGATTTCTTGATAAATCGAATACCCATTTTACGAGCGTATTTGATATCACAGAAGTTGCCCGTAGCTCCAGAGTCTATCATAACTGAGATCCCTTGAATTTCCTTCTCAAGGGTCTTAACTGATACTGTTTGTACCAAATGTGGCGCTGCGGTTTGTAAGGTATTCGCCACTCGTTGATCTAAAGGAGTTGTCTTGGGTTCTGCTTTCATCAGGGCAACTCCCTCTACTGATGAAGCTGGCCTTTTCCCGACTGAAGAGCTTTGGGTTTCTTGGGACAGTTTTTAACAAAATGCCCAGATGCACCGCAATATAAACCTAGTTGATTCACTCTTCTTTTCTCTTTTTCTTCCTTAGATAAAGGACCTCGGATGGAACCAATTTGCATTGGTTCTTCTATCGTAATCCCTTCTCCGGCTCTCGTATGATCATTTCTTACACGATCAATTCTCAGGGGAAATGGTCGATACTCTCTTCTCTTTTCTGCTCTTCGTTCAGTTAACCGGTGGTCAATCTGTAACACAAGATCAATTAACTCCGAAATTTCGGTGGGTCTATTTGGAACTTGTGCTAAGGCATCTTTCATTTCATCTCTCAGTCCACGATAAAATATGGCGGCTCTTTTTGACTCCGGCCAGGCAGTCTCTACAATGAGTTTATTGAAATGAGCCAGATAGGCTACTAGATCTTTATTACCTTGCCTGATTTCCATTAGTTCATTGTCAGTGGCTTGAGCTGCAGTTCGCCGATCAAATATTCTTAAGAACTCTTCCTTGAAATTTTGGAAATTATATAAAACAGGATAATTTCCGGAAATTATTGGCATGGACCATGCGGCCGCATCTCCTGTCAGATACGACAATATAAATGCCACTTTGGACTGGTCTTCGGAAAAAATGACTGGTCTACATAAAAAATGCAATGAGCATTGGGTCGGAAAAATCTGCGCCTTATTTGGATCCCCACCGAAGCGCTCGGGTTGAGCCAAAGGAATAATAGGGGAAACCGCATGAATTACTTGAGTGGCTATACCTGCAGACTGTGAAGGGCTAGGGATTTGTGAAAACACAGATTCATTTGATTTAGCGGTGTTCCCTAACTCATTTATTCGCTGTTTTATTTGGACTGTTTCTTCTATGGTGTTATTTAATTGTTTCTGTAACCCTTCCAAAACGGTGGCTAATGCTTTTATATAAATTCCCTCTGCCATTCTGCTCAGGAGGGAATCTGTTTTTTCCCTAAAATTAGGGTAATGGCACTTCAATCTGTCAGGATACTTCAATTGTTTTTCCTCAGAAGCAGAAGATAACTACTCAGTCCCGACCCGAGCTACTCACAACGAATATTAATTCTTCGTGCTGAGTACCCCGGAGGGGGAAAGGGGAATGGGATGGTAGAGAGACTGCCCAGAGATGATGAACGCCAGTACTCAGTCTGCCTCTTCACATCTAAGATTGGATACAGCACCTGCAAGAGTCACAGTCGCAATTACTAGGGACATACAACATCAGTTTTTCACTTTCTACTCTCAACACTTAATTCTCTTTAATTCTATTATTTCTTCACTCACCCTGAATTCTCTGTAGCCTTGCTTCTCTCTATAAATGATAGCTCTTCTTAAAAAAATGCTTATTCCTGATTCTGGAAGAACTTCTCAACCTTTGTTAGAGATTGGTTTTATGTTGCTATATATATATATAGTTGGTGATAATGCGTTCTTCAAATCAGCTGATGTTATTTAATTTCTCCTGTCTTATTGTGACTTCTGTCAATACTTGTATTTGTAAATGCTTGTTTATTAAAGTTCGTTTCCCCTTTCTTACTTCGACATTTGTTGATAACTTGTATTTGTAAATGCTTGTTTATTACAGTTAGTTTCTCCTTCCTTACTTCGACATCTGTCGATAACTTGTAGTTGTAAATGCTTGTTTATTTAAGTTTGTTTCTCTTTTAAACTCTATTTTGGTTTATTACCATTGAATTTGTAAATGCTTATTTGTTAACAGTTCATTTCTCCTTTAAACTTGGCCTTTGTTTATAACCTTGACATTTGTAGATACTTGCTCTTTTAAAGTTCGTTTTTTCTTTGACTTTAATATCTTAAACAAGAACCTTGTAAACATAAGGTTAATTCATACATTAACTCTGTAGCCTTGCCGACTTCCAAGGGAACGGTCTACTATCAAACTCTTCGAATAAACCTTGACAATATTTATCCGTTTTCTGTAATATAAACTTCAAATGTAATTTTACCTCACAGGAGTTTCTGTTCTGAAGCGCGCTCTCTCTCCACACAGCTGATTCCTGTCAGATCTCAGTTGAAGTGCAAGGCTTCCAGCTGGAGAGCTCGTAACCTAGCAACCAACCGATTGCAAGACTAGAACTGTAACTAACCTTCAGGACTCACAGCGGCCATCTTGGATCTTCTCTTCTTGATTCTTCCTTTGAAATAAGCGCAAGATTACTCTGCAAACCTTCTTCCAGTTTGGGCTTTGCTGTCTCCACTGAGGATATCTCTTTGCTTTTCTCATGCACTTCTTTGATTTGACTTGGCAAGTTTGTGTGGTCATGACAATGCCACACTACACTATACTATACTACACACTACACTATACTTCCAGCAGGCAGGTCGCTCCTTGCGCCGCCGCCTCGCGCCGCCTCCTTCTCCATCCATTTCTCCTTTTTTCTAATCCCCTGCTGCTGCATCCCCGCAGCCCCTCCCGCCTCCCCCACCTCCTCACTGTCCTTTTTCCTTTTTTCCAATCCCCTGCTGTTGAGTCCCCACGGCCCCTCCCGCCTCCCCCCACCTCCTCACTGTCCGTTTTCCTTTTTTCTAATCCCCTGCCGCTGCATCCCCGCAGCCCCTCCCGCCTCCCCCTCCTCCTCGCTGTCCTTTTTCCTTTTTTCCAATCCCCTGCCGCTGCGTCCTCGCGGCCCCTCCCACCTCCCCCCACCTCCTTCTCCACCTGTCTTTCCTTTTTGTTTTTTCCCGCTGCTGCCATCCCCTGCAGCCCCACCCCCCCAGCCTTCCCATTCTCCCAGCCCTTCCTCCTCCCCGCTGCCACTCCCTCCCTCCTCCCCATTTATGGCAGTCGCGGCGTGGTAAGAGGAGCACCCCTTGACCCTGCTTCCAGCATGCAGGTCGCTCCTCGTGCCGCCATCCCACGACGACTCCTTCTCCATCCGTTTCTCCTTTTTTCTAATCCCCTGCCGCTGTATCCCTGCAGCCCCTCCCACCTCCCCCACCTCCTCACCGTCCTTTTTCCTTTTTTTTAATCCCCTGCCGCTGCATCCCCGCGCCCCCTCCCGCCTCCCCCCACCTCCTCACCATCCTTTTTCCTTTTTTCCAATCCCCTGCCGCTGCGTCCCTGCGGCCCCTCCCGCCTCCCCCCACCTCCTCACCATCCATTTTCCTTTTTTCTAATCCCCTGCCGCTGCGTCCTCGCGACCCCTCCCCCCACCTCCTTCTCCATCCGTTTTTCCTTTTTGTTTTTTCCCACCGCTGCCATCCCCTTCGGCCCTACCCACAGCCTTCCCATTCGCCAAGCCCTCCCTCCTCCCCGCTGCTACTCCCTCCCTCCTCCCCATTTATGGCAGCCACGGCGCAGTAATGAGGAGCAGCCCTTGACCCTGCTTCCAGCAGGCAGGTCGCTCCTTGCGCCGACGCACCGCGCTGTGTCCTTCTCCATCCGTTTCTCCTTTTTTCTAATCCCCTGCCGCTGAGTCCCCACGGCCCCTCCCACCTCCCCGACCTCCTCACCGTCCTTTTTTCCTTTTTTCTAATCCCCTGCGGCTGCGTCCCGGCGGCCCCTCCTACCTCCCCCCACCTCCTCACCGTCCTTTTTCCTTTTTCCCAATCCCCTGCCGCTGCGTCCCCATGGCCCCTTCCACCTTCCCCGACCTCCTCACCGTCCGTTTTCCTTTTTTTGTAATCCCCTGCCGCTGCATCCCCGCGGCCCCTCCCCCCACCTCCTTCTCCATCCGTTTTTCCTTTTTGTTTGTTCCCGCCGCTGCCATCCCCTTCGCCCCACCCCCCAGCCTTCCCTCCTCCCCGGTGCCACTCCGTCCATCCTCCCCATTTATGGCAGCCTTTTCTATGTGCCCAGACACACTAGCCCCCCTCAGAAAACACATCGCCACCCGCAACATCAAGAACGCCCCATGGTTCACTCCCGAACTCCAAGACTCCATATATGGAGACAAGAACCCTCTACAACCAACTTCTCCACCCTCAAAACTACCATTTGCACCCATCACCAACTCATATGCACCACCAAAAGAGATCACTACAAGACACGCCTTGACAACAACTCCCAAAACAGCAAAGAACTCTTCACCATCATTATAGAGCTCGCCAAACCCAAAGCCAGCAACATAGACCCCACACACACACACACACAGCCCCTATGTGATGCCCTCTCCAACCACTTCCACCACAAAATCCTGGACATCCACAACAGCTTCATACCACACACACCTACCACACACCCCCCACACTCACCCAACTCAACCCCCACTCATGACCCCCCCACCACACTCACCACCTGGGTCCCCACCACACACGAAGAAACCGAAAAAACCATGAACTCCATCCGCTCCGGATCCCCCTCCGACCCCTGTCCTCATCGCATCTACAACAAAGCCAGCCCAACCATCGCCCCCCATACTCCGCGACATAATCAACACCTCATTCGACTCCGCCACCTACCCAGCCCCCTGGAAGCAAGCAGAAATCACTGGTCTCCTAAAAAAAAACAAAGCCTACCCGGAGGTCCTCTCCAACTATCGCCCCTTCTCCCTCCTCCCTTTCCCTGCCAAGGTTGCTGAGAAACTAGTCAACTTCTGCCTATCCCACTTTCTCCAAGAAAACAATACTCTTGATCCCTCACAATCCGGGTTCCTCAAGAACCACAGCACGGAAACCGCCCTCATCGCTTGCACTGACGACATCAGAACCAAAGTTGACAAAGGCGAACCCGTCGCACTCATCCTCCTAGACCTCTCCACAGCCTTTGACACTGTCTGCCACCACACACTCCGCACACGCCTCCGCAACACAGGAATTTGACACAAAGCCTAAGACTGGCTCACCTCCTTCCTCACCGACCGGACCCAAAGAGTCTGCCTTCCACCTTTCCACTCCACCACTGCCAAGATCATCTGCGGAGTCCCCCAAGGGTCTTTCCTCAGCCCCACACTTTTCAACATTTACATGATCCCCCTAGCCAACATCCTCAGAACACACGAACACACGGAATCACTATCCTCTCCTACGCACACGACACCCAACTCATCCTCTCCCTCACCCGCAACCCCACCACCGCCAAAACCAACCTACACGCTGCTCTCCTCGACACCGCCAACTGGATGACAACTAACCACCTCAAGCTTAACTCCAACAAAACCAAGATCATCATCTTTGGCCCCAACAAAACCATATGGGACGACTCCTGGTGGCCCACCGCCCTAGGCCCCGCACCCACCCCGCAAACCACGCACGCAATCTCACCATCATCCTGGACCCATCCCTCTCCATGACACAGCAAATCAATGCACTAACATCGTCCTGCTTGCACACACTCTGCACTCTAAAAAAAATCCTTCAAATGGATTCCCCCAGAGACCAGGAAGACAGTCACCCATGCACTCATCAGCTGCAGACTAAACTACTGTAAGGCCCTCTACGCCGGCACCACATTCAAACTCAAACGCAAACGCAAACTCCTGAGAATCCAGAACACAGCCGCACGCCTCGTCCGCAGCCTCGTCCGCCACAAACGAATCTCACCACACCTCAAATCCCTTCACTGGCTCCCCATAGGCAAGAGAATCACTTTCAAGATCCTCATCCACGCACACAAATTCCTCCACAACACCGGCCCGACCTACCTCAGCGAAAGAGTGAACTTCCCACCAGCAACCTCCGATCAGCCTACCCTGCACTAGCTACAGTCCCCCGCATCCAACGTACCACCACAGGAGGCAGGGCCTTCTCTTACCTCGTTCCCACAACCTGGAACTCCCTCCCCACCAACCTCCGCAAAACCAAAGACCTCCTACTCTTCAGAAAAAACCTCAAGACATGGTTGTTCGAACAATAACCCCTCCCTCAACCCCCCACAAGCGCCTTGAGACACTCCCGGGTGAGTAGTGCAATCTATAAATTTTTTGATTGATTGATTATGCCACTCCACTCCCCACTCCCCACTACTCTATGTCATTCCACTCTACGCTTCTCTGCTCCACTCTCCTCTATGCCACTCAACTCTATACTACGCTACTAACATTTAGCCATGCTGAACAGCAGTCATGCTACTGTACAACATGGCCAAACGACATTGACAAAGCCAATAAGTCTCACATATGCGAGAGCTATTGGCTTTGCCAATGCTTGTTGAAGATATGAAATCCTTTTGAATACTTAAAATCAGACGAGGCGTTTTTGAAGCTAGGTAACAAAGAGCAATGCACTGTCATTTAACAGTTCTATGCAGTGTATACTCTCATACTGCTGAAAAAAATAGACATCCCGGGAAGAGGGCTCTCTGCTTGATAACTGGACTCTTCTTATCTAGTAGCATAAGCCCCTGAACAACTCTCTGGAGTTCTCGGCAGGACTGTCACGCTTTGCTTGGATTAAAGTTAGCAGACCAGCGTGACGAGAAATCATGCCCCTCGTGCCTGGCCTTCATGAGACGTCAAGACGCCCCTGCTACGTTGGGCACGTGCTCAAATCTGCAGCGCAAATTTTAACAAGTGACTTGAACATTCCATGGCTCAGGCCCTTCGGATGCCTTCACCACCTCACACATAAATCAGTCTGTGTTTCTTTGGGTCAGCCCATTCGGATATTCTGATTCTATTCGAGTGTTAGTACAACCGATCATAAATCAAACGAGTGATGCAGTAAAGCAGGAAAGTTAATAGAAATCTGTGTAGACCTTGATAACGCCACTAATGAGATTTCCAGATTTCCTCTTTTCCTATTTATTTATTTGTTTAGACTTTTTTGAGCTTGGGAAACGAGCGGGTGCAGTGGATCAACCTTTCAACCCTATTCAGTTCATATCGATTGAAACTGGTGCCAAGAAAGTAGCTGCCTCGTAGCTCAGCAGTTTACTGCGGCTTCGTATCTGTGCCGTGTGCATAAACTTGGGGCACGCACAGCTCCATTGTGAAACAGTTTTAATCTCATCTCTGACAGGAAATATAATCTGTTGTGAGGAGCTGGAAAACCACTGTATCCCTATTGCTGCCAACTCACACGTTGCTGCAGGCAGTGCGTTATGTGGACTAGGCATTAGTCACATGGGCATGCTATAAAGCTACAGTCTCACAATGGGGGTTTGGAAACGCTTTCATTGAGCAAGTATCCAGGCCCATTTGTAAATCCAGGTAAATATTCGAGCCTTTCCAAGACATGAGGAACTTGCTGAGATGCATGAGTTTTTGAGCCCAAGGACCATGTTTGGATTTTAGTCCATGGATAGTGCTTTCTCCAATATCTTGTCCACCTCTCTAACCCCTCTCTAGGCACCTCCTAACCTCACCCCACCTTGATTGTGATAACCTGATCGGATCACACAGTAGACATTCGTTACTACTCTGCAAACTTTGTGGCTGCATAAAGCGCCAGGTTACCAGCACATTAGTTCCTTCCTTGAAAGTGTTGTTATTCTGCCTCAAAGCATTAAAAGTGCACATTTCCCTTTGTATAAAGCTCCACTTACCTACTGGTGATCTTATTATTTCAGTTCAGTCACCCTATTCCAGTCCTTACCAGGGTATTGGAAGGCAGGAGTCGGGCATTTTCCGATGGGCCGTTGCCTCGGGGTCAATTGTGTCTGCTTTTTTAGGGCTTCTGTAAACCAGCCCACAGACACCTACGGGCATATTTATACTCTGTTTGCACCGAATTAGTATCATTTTTTTAAACTCTAATCCGGTGCAAAACTAACTCCATATTTATACTTTGGTGCTAGACCCCTCTAGCGCCACATTTATGGAGTTAAAGTAGTTTTTTGAAAGTGGAGACCTACCTTGCCTTAATGAGATGCAAAAAATGACACTATGGCCTCAATGCCATATTTAGGGGCATATTTATACTCTGTGGCATATTTATAGTCTGTTTGCACCGAATTAGCGTCATTTTTTTACTCTAATTCGGTGCACATCTAACTCCATATTTATACTTTGGAACTGGACCCGTCTAGCACCAAGGCCCTGATTTATACTTTTTTAGGCAGCATTAACGTCATTTTTTTGACGCAAAAGTGTCACAAACGCACAAAATATTGGCCCTTATTTATACTTTTTGCTGCAAAACTGCACTAACTCAGTTTTGCAGCAAAAAGTTTAGCACCGGCTTGCACCATTTCTGTGCACCAGCCGGGCACCATATTTATGGAATGGTGCAAGCTGGTGCAAAAGGGTAGGCTAGAGTAAAAAAAAAAATGACTTTAGTCGGGTGGGGCTGGCAGTATAGAAGAAGAGGGATTAGCACCAAAAAAATGACTTTAGGCAGGTTAGAGTTAAAAAAAATTACTCTAACCAGATTAGCGTCATTTTAGCGTGCTAAACCTACCATGCCACATGACTCCTGCCTTAGAAAAGGCAGGAGTCATGCCCACCACCCCAATGGCCAGCACAGAGGACAGGGATTCCCTGGGCATGGCCATTGCACCCTGTGCCATGTATGGGGGCCCATTTCAGGGCCCCCTATGGCACTTTCAAAAATAAAATGCAATCTTACCTGTACTTACCTGGGATGGGGTCTCCCATCCTCCGCAGTCCCTCTGGTGTGGGTGGGAGTTCCCCTGGGGCCTGGGGAGGGCACCTGTGGGCTTATTCCATGGTGTTCCACCATG
The DNA here is from genome assembly GCF_031143425.1 of Pleurodeles waltl. Taxonomy (NCBI): domain Eukaryota; kingdom Metazoa; phylum Chordata; class Amphibia; order Caudata; family Salamandridae; genus Pleurodeles; species Pleurodeles waltl. The sequence continues at coordinate 341,597,481 of NC_090446.1, forward strand.
GAAATATGCCCACAGGTACCCTAACGCCTGCCCTAACCCAGGCTTTAAAAAATGGGGCAAAGCAAGCTTTGCTCCATTTTTTTACCCCTCCTCCCTCCCTTGCACCATTTTTGCATGGGAGTATAAATATGGCGTTAAGGCCATAGAGTCACTTTTTCCACTGGAACGCCTACCTTGCATCTCATTAAGGCAAGGTAGGTTTCCACTTCCCAAAAATGACTTTAACTCCATAAATTTGGCGCTAGACGGGTCTAGCACCAAAGTATAAATATGGAGTTAGTTTTGCACTGAATTAGAGGGAAAAAAATGACACTTATTCAGTGCAAACAGAGTATAAATATGCCCCTTAGCATCAAATAAATGATGCTAATCTGGTTAGAGTCATTTATTTTGACTCAAAATTGCCTAACGTTATTTTTTTTTAAGCTAGACTACCCTTTGCACCGGTTTGCACCATTCCATAAATATGGTGCCCAGTTGGTGCTAAAAAATGGTGCAAGCCGGTGTAAAACTTTTTGGTGCAAATCTGCAGCCTAGCCCAGGAGCAGCACCCCCTAAGCCATCACTTTCAGGCCAATGTGGGCCTCAGGCGTGCGGGAATATGCAGTGGGCTTGCAGGGGGACATTCTTACCTATGCCCCCCAGAGTAGCAGCAGCAGTCCTGTGTTTTTCTTGACCCCCCCCGGCCAGGTCATTGCCTGAGGATATAGTGGGCTGTGGATGGTGTGAGTAACGGAAGTGTCCTTGCCAGGGGGCAGGTGTTGTCACCTCGATCCCATTGTCTTTAAGGCGTTGGTGAAGGGATGGGGGAGTGTTTGCTTTTGACTCGCTGTGAAATCACCTTTCTCAGTGAAAAAAAACCTGGGATGTAGTAGCATTGTTGTCTCAGAGCTTCTGACATTGGAACTGGGGAAGTATGTTCGAGTTCTGGAGTTAGTTCAACATCCAGTGATTCTGCGCGAATCACTTAATCTCCCTATGTAAAAAAAAAAAAAAATGATTTTGTACAATGTAGCTGGTGCTCATGGAAATTTCACCAATGCCTTTGAGATGAGTTCTCCCTATATAAAACAGCAAAAATAAATATTAATGGTTTGGGACTGAGATAAACTATTTTGGAGAGCTCCAGCCAAATTGTGATCCCAATCCATCCCTGGTCCCGGCTTACATTAAATAGAAAAATAAATCTGGGCTGCCTGCCTAAAACAAAAGCCTTGGTTCTAATGTTGGAAGGTGTCACCCCAATTGAGAGCCATATGTCCTAGAGCCTGGCACAAGACACGTCCTCTGTAGACTACCTGAGCTCCAAATAAATAAAACCTCAACTCAGTAAACAGAGGGTAGACATTACAGGACTGGGATGAGGATGACTGAATTGAAGAAATGTTACTGAATTGTCTCCCACTCATTACTTGCATCCCATTCATTACAAGAGCACATACCCAAGTCAATATAGGCTTTAACCACAGACGGAAAACAAAATCAACACTGGCAAAAATATTTAAACCAGCCTGATATTGAAGAAGTTCGCACCTAATATAGGGCTATGGCCCATTCATGGATGTATCATTGCAGCCCATTCAGCTCTGAAAGCAGCCCCATGGGGTGCAGACTACCAGTAAATGCATCAATGCCAGAATGGCCAGTCCCGCTTTTGCGTCATACACTCTATCTCAGCACGAGAGGACCAGAAGATAAAACTCAGTAATGAAGAAACTGGACTTCTAAAATTTCCAGTAGGCAGAAAAGGCAGAAGTTACTGGCTTCATAGACTGGACCTCATCGCTCCCTACAGTTGGCCATGTGAGAGAGAGAGAGAGAGCAAGGAAGCCCAGCAAAGCAGAAAAATCTAAGATTGGGTGATACAAGAAAAGCATCCATACCCCAAAGAACCCCAAATGAGTGGAAGGATGCAGCCTGAGGGATTCATGGTTCCTAAAGTGTTCTCAGCAGGAGCATATAAAAAGAATCTGGCAACTCGGAAGCACCCACAGAAAATATAGAAATGGAGGTGGGGCTAATAGGATGCCAATAGTCCACACAAAGAAGGAAATCAACAGGGTCGAGGGCTGTGAGGGCTATGAGAAGCTCAATGCATGCACAATATAGCTGTTTTTAATATCAAACCTGAGATGCTGGGGCTATTTTCTCTGCATGGGAACTTCGCTACGTCACTGTGCTTAGCTGTGGATAAATTAAAAACAACAAACTGTGAACCTACCTTTTTCGAAGATACTATGGGGAGTTTTGCAGGCTCAAAAGCAGAAAGTATGGTCAGGGGGATGCTAGAAATTATGAGTGTCTTTTACCATTGGTGTCTTGTTGCTTTACCTTGCTGCATGGATACCCTTTTGTCTCACCTACAGAAGTCACTATGCGCCTTCCTTCAAGTCAACCCTCTTGAACCAATCAGATGTTCCAGGTTTGTGTTCCTGGAGCTCAGAGTGCTGTCTCTATCTCCATTAGTGCAGGACCCCGTATACTGGTTGGAGAAAAGCTGTAGCACAAACAGTGGTGATATCTGCCCTTATTTATACCAAGTTTGCAGACAGAGCATATGTATTACACAGGTTTCGCTTAGGGACCATTTAAAGGCAGTTCATGACTTTTTTGTATTCTTACCAGATTGGTCAAGCCACAGGCTTTGCCCTTCAAGAGTCACCAGAAATGTGCATTAGGACCCTGAGCTCACTGTCTGGGAAGATACAAAACAAAGGCTCAAAAAATGGAGAGACGTCCTAACTGAACCACCTCTCATCTAATAGATCGCTTTCTTGTAAAATAATGGATGTCTACGAGGCAAGGATTGTCCCTGCTCCACAAACGGTCTGTCTTGCTGTCTGCTCTCATCCCTGACCTAAAGTCTACTCCAATATGAAGGACCGGAGGAATGCATTAAAGAAGTCCTACAATTCACATTGCTGTCAAGCAGTCTATCTCCAACCTCCATCTTATGCACTTTTTATGTATGTATATACAGTGCTTTAAATGGAAAAATAGAAGTGCAGGTACTCTGTAATAGAGTACCTGCTTGTTTCTGAGAAGTGCCGGTACTCTCCAATTAAAAGTATTACGTTTTTCTTGAGATATGCCGGTACTCTCCCTCTGAAAATAAAAAAGTGCCGGTACTCAGTACCGGACAGTACCGGCCCATTTAAAGCACTGATAAAAATATAAAAAAAGATCCTATCGCTTCGCTGCCACACAAGCTTCACACACAAATCCTACTGCATATACAGATGATAATCGTACATCCACGATTTATGTCCTATATAAGTGGAGCAAAGGGTCCTTTGGCAGCAGACTGCCACACCAGTTGAGAACAAGAGAGGCCACTAGCCAACTGTCACTGGCAGGAGTCTGGTAAAAAGACCTGTCCTGCCACTTTAATTTGCTGTTGCCACCACTGTCAGTTCTACACTGCCTGGTTATCTGACAGTGCTGCTGGTACCAATCGAGAACATAGAGCTCCGTAATGCATCACACTGGGCCTTCAGCTCACTTGCTTGGTTGCTGGGTGTGCTATGGGGAAAAGACTGAAAATAAGCCAGCAGAAGATTTCTATGGGAAATGCAGAGCAGGGGTTTGAACGCTCCAGAGCCATGCAGGAAACCCTTTGCTTCCCAACAAGTGATAAAGGCTGGGAATGCATCCTCACACACTGAAGATCCAGGCTTTCGTTTTAGGTAGCAGAAGATTTATTTCCTGAGAGACGTTAGCACCAAATGTAAGTAAGAACTGGAATGAGGATGATGATAAATTGGCAATGTCTTCCCACTTCCAGGTTATTTTCACTTTATCTCCTGTAACAGACAACTGCCTGAAGTAACAGTTCAGAGTAACACTTGAATTATGTGCATGTTCTAGATTGTGTGTTAGGCCTATGTTAAAGAGGAAATAAGAGCCCTTTAACAAAAATCATTGTGTGTGGGTTTACTTGTGGCAGCCAGTAAAGTGCTAATCACACTTACTGCTTGATTTCTTAGTCATAGTTTGACTAAGATCAGGCATGCACATGTTTTATTATGAGTTACAAATTATATAGAGCGACTGAGACAAGGCCCCTTTCAGGGAGCTATGGAGAGTACTCCTGCAAGAACTTGTATATTCATAAATGGGCCAATCAGTTAACTTTACCCTAGAATGTCCAGATATTTTGGTTAAGCACTACAATATTTATCTGGAACTCTGAAGAGAAAAGCCATTACATATTCAAATATCCATAGTAACCGCAAGCATTGTTTTTTTCAGCTGCAGCCCATTCGTGTGTGCTCACATTCCTGTGAACACGTGGTATTCCCTAGCAGCTACTCAGAGCTGGATGTACAAATCTACAGATGCACACTAAACTTATTTGTTTTGTTTTTGAGTGCGGAATTTTCAGAAGGTGAACAAAAATCACTTCTTAAAAGCCAATCTGAAAAATATGGACTTTATTCAGAAAGATCTGCTTCAGCATTAGTCTCGTTATGCATACCAGACCTTTCCTTTTAATAAGAGTCTAAAAAGATGTACAGAATCACATCTCAGTGGGTATTCCGCAAAATGTCATGTTAACCTGGTTACAAATGAAAGATCTAGTCACTGGAATCATCATTCGTGCCTGGTTGCACTGAGAAGTCTTACAAGTGAACTCAGAAGAAAATGGGGGGCCAAAACATGCAAGGGGAAGAACTGCACCAAACACATGAATTTAGCTCTTCCCGAATCCCATCTAGATCGTAAATGCCAAAGTAGAATAGCTTCAATTTTAAATTCAATTACATTTTCCATTAATTGAGTATCCCAAACACAGAGAGTGGTAGATATTTATTGATCATGACATTTATTCCACAATGGATCCATGTACTGGAAATGCAAGGATAAAGCTACGTTTAGTTGGGTAGGGCAAAAAATAAATCTGATGACTTCCGGTAAGGCCCAAATTTGCAAATGTGTCATGCAAACTGTTGCGTGATAGGGAGAGAAGGAGAGCACCACATCTATATGATATGGCACTCTCCTCACCTCTCCCTTGAGCCAGTGCAGAATTTTGCTGCTGAGTGCCATGCACAGACCTTTGCTTTGCTACATAGTGCATGGGTGTGTGCATGAGAGTAACATATTTTGTACAAGAAGGCTACCCTTCTACTATAAAATACTGTGAGCCAGATTTATCAAACTGTCACCCAGCATAGTGCAGTAGCCGAAAATGATGTGCTGTGTCTGACAGGTAGGGAGCTGGAGAGTGCCATATTTACAGAGATAAGGCATTCTCCTCCCCTCTTCCTCGAGCGCCACACACACCTTTGCACCATAATGCAAAAAAGGGTTCCCTTCCAGTACAAAATGCTAAGCCAAGACACCTTTTAAAACCTTTCCTACTTTCTACAGTATATATGCTGTACAGTGCAGCACACATGCAAAGTCAGAAAAGAAAGGAGAAATTAAAACATTTCTCATTTTAATGCCTGCTTTCAAATGGCATTGACGCAAAACCCTGTCTCACATTTTTGGCAGACAGTGTTTCGAATCAAAAAGCATGTGTGGTTGCATGGGAGAGCCAATGTAACACCCCCTGGGTGCTAAGTAACACAAAGTAGCACTTTGCGCTACTTGGCCTTAATTTTCAGGCTATTTCCACCACAAAACAAGTTTTTTGCTGGAAAGTAAATAACAAAAAAAGCAAACTGTGCTGGTTTACATCACTTTTGTTTGCATCGTTTGTTTTTTTCCCATCTCACCCGCAGATGCCGTCTTTCCCACAGATCTGGACCCCAGCAGATCTTGTAACCTAGAGGTTAGGGTCTGAGTAGGCCAGTAATTACCTTTCCTTGCCGTTGTACATGCTAGGTATTGTCCAAATGCTGTCAGCCAGGTTTGGGTCCATCTCCGCATGCCACTGGAAGATTTTTGTCAAATGAATCCCACAGCATCCCAAATAGAAGCGTACATCTTGTCCCTTTCGTCACCTCTTAAACAAATCCAGCCGATATTACTGCAAAAGTATTGCCTGTCCTTCTAATGAACTTAATCCAACCCACATTTTATCACAAGAATACTATTGCATGTTTTCCTTAGCTTCGTAATACAATATCATAATGTGATATTGGAAACATATTGCCAGTCACATTTATCCCCCTAATCCAGTCCCAAAACATGTCACTAGAGAGTTATTGACAGCTTCCTTTATACTTCTAATCTTCCCAAATGTATCTCAGAGCGCGCCACTGGAAGGCTACTTCGTGTCTCTTTTATCCTCCAAATTCGCTCTAGGTGGCGATGCCTGGAATAACCCTCCCTGCACTCCATCCTGTTTAACCCAATCCCAGTGCGTGTCACATGAGGTTATCCAATGGTTCACCTTGATTACTGTTCTTTCCAACATGTATTAAAAGGCACTGCGGAAAAACATGTTTGCTTTATGTTCCCACAAACATCTTGCAAATTTCCAGCATATGGTCGTTAGAGGAGGGTTAATGCTATTCTTGGAACACAACATTTAGAAAACATGAAAACAAAACTAATTGGATATACAGATGTGCTTGGAACACAGTACCTGAACATCTGTATCGCCTGCAGGTAAAATAGAAGCAACATTAGGTCCGCTTGTCTTTGGCACATGGCCCACTTCTAATTTCCTATGTACTCTGTTCCTCACAAGACCTCCTCCTCCTTTCCTATCTATTTTCACTTTGCTTATATAGTGCTCCAGCCACAAAATCTGCTTCCAGTGTATCCTGCATCTACGAAAGTACAGCCTGTACAGTGAAACACTGTGTGCCTCATTTTACTTCGCTCTGTCTCTTGACTGTGTACCACAATATCTTTTGAGTAAAATGCTCTAATTTTTAAATAGTTAAACCTTGTAGCTCAAAACTGATGCATTTTATATTTGTATTCATATAAAGTATTTGTACAGTGGTAACATGTACTGGTATTTAAGTGCTTCCCAAACAACAGAGACAAAAGCACATCAACGATATAGCAGTTCATCTAAACTATTAGGCACATTAAAAAGGTTGCTTTTTGAGTTTGGGGTGTGGTGGTAGTTGAATCCATATTCCTAGTACTTGGCTGAAGAAATCTTGTTTGTGTCTAGCATTTTCTGTCTGTAAGGATCCCCTCATTAAAGATAAAGCCTTTCTTGTCTCACCTACTGGGTGAGTAGTAGTTTGCATTTCAGGTAGTTTTCAATGAAGTTCTTTCAGAACTGGAGCTGTATACTTTGATTTTTAGCACCTCTGTAAGACAATACATGAAATGTGAATGAGTTCAAAGCATGCCTCCCCTTAACTTAATGTTCTTTAGAATTTACGTAATGCTCTTCAGAACTCATCCTGGTGGATTAAATCTATCTTGTAGTGATGTGATACTTAAGTACCAATAGACAATTTTTTGGGCTTTTTAAATCACCTTAGTACATCAATATTTCGGTATCTCCTTTTTCCATGCAAATTTATATCCTCTCAAATCCATCATTTCATTAATTCCTCTATATTCTTTTTCACACATCCATTCATTTGAAAACCGGCATCCACTATTCCAAATCTGGAGTTGGTCTTTTCTTTTTAGATGAGAAAGGGTTGCTTAGTTAGAATAAAAGGGAACTTTGTCTGTGTTTTGAGCAGAGAAAAAGAGAAAGAATAGTATTGTTGTATCATAAGTACACACTCTTGCCTGGTACTGTTGTAGTTTGGCAATTTGTGTACACTCACACATCAGACATTCAAGAAGGGGGTGCGAGGGCAACACACACACATAACTGCACACTTACATGCACATTCACATACAGTCATGCACCGTCGCACAGACACACCAAACACGCCACAGCCACCAAACACACACACACATATATGTACACATCACCAACACACAGGTATGCATGGAAACTCTGCACAGGCCCACACTCACACAGTACCACACAACAACACAATAAGTAACAAACATAACACAACACAACAGCACCATGTCCAATCACTTGGCAGGAGTCCACAGGGGACACTACCTGGGGACACATCACACATACATCTCAACATAACAACAGGCAAAAAATTATATACAAATGCACAATCACAAGAATTACCAAGAACACCGTATCAAACATTTCATGCACATAGCAAGCACACAAAGCCACACAGCACACCAACAAACACATTGCAACACAAACAACACACAATACCAACACAACAAAATCTCTTGGACACACAAATGTCCATCACACAACAGATTCCTTACCACATTAATACCAAAGCGCTGCACACAACCTCATACTGCCTAAACAACTCACGTAGCCCAAGCATAACCCACACACACACATACCGACACATAACTAATGTCCATACTAGGGAAAGAAATGCATGACAAAGATGTAACCAGGAACCAACTACATGTTGGTTTAAGTTATTAATAATAGCAAAATTATTGCAAACAACAAAGGCCATCGGCAGTCCTTAATGGAATTAGTCTGGATGGACACAGAGCATAGATGTGTGCCCCAAATTTGACTGCTGACTGCAATGTCACCTCCACAAGTAGGGGCATCTATAGGGCAGCCAGGCACCTCAGGGTTATCTGGTGGGGGAGGGCAGGGGAGGTTAGGTTGAGGTATTGGAGGGGGGCCTTTGGGATCTGGCTTGGGAGGGGGGTTGTGCTTGGATTTAGGTTTAGAGGAGGGGTGGCCTTTAGGTGGAAGGGTAGACTTCTTGGCAGGGGGAGGGACATGAGATCCTGCAGAAGGGGCAGGGGAGGTCTTTGAGGTGGATGGGCCTGACTTAGAGAAACATGTTTAAGGGTATCAGAGGGTGGGGGAGGAGTAGAGAATAGGGCAAACTCCGTAAGCAAAGCTTTCTTAGACACACGGGGCCAGTTATAGCGAAAGGGTGTGTGTGTGGAGAGAGAGAGTGTTTGTGAGAGGTGTTGGTGTGGATGTTTTGGGTGCATGTTTGTGCAAGGTATGCTTGTCTGTTGGATGGGTGAGTGAGGGCGTTTGTGTGTCTTCGAAGGAGGAGGCAGGTGGAGATGCTGGGGGATGCCATGGTGGGTGAGTGAGTGTCTGTTGGTGGTGATTGCAGGTATGGTAAATGTGCTGCATGTAGGCATGTCTGTAGTTGTGGTGTCTGCGGGTGTGGTGACTGGGGTGGATGTCTGAGGGTGCTGTCTGTAGGTAGGATAGATGTAGTGGCTGGATCTGTGAATGTTGGTGTGGTGTCTGCAGGTGTGCTATCTGTGATGCTGGGCAAGGTGGGGGTGTCAGGGCAGGTTGTGACTGTTGCTGTGTGTGCAGGTGTATGTTGCTTGTGTGCATCCCAGTGGTGTGTGTTGTGGTGCTTGTGTTTGTCAACCCTTGGATGTTGAGATAGATGCATGCTTGTCTGTCTGTGTGCTTTGGCTGGGTCTGGGAAGAGGGGTTTGGGACTGGGAAGAGGAAAGTGGAGGGGGGACGGTAGACAAAGGGTGACTGGCTGTCGTCAGTGTGGAGGCCAGAGCTTGAAAGGATCTCTGTAGGCCAGCCAGTGCACTACGAATGTCCTTCAGGAATGTATTATTCTGTTGGATTTGATTTGCCAGTCCCTGGATGGCATTCACATTGGTTGACTGACCCACAGAGATCGACCTCAGGAGGTCAATACCCTCAATGAGGACAGCAGGGCTGACAGGGGCAGGGGCAGAGGTACCTGCGGCAAAGGCAAAGGAGATGCCCACCCTCTTGGGTGAGTAGACACGGCCAACTGGGTGGGGAGCTATAGGGAGGGCAGAGGTAATAAGAGTGGTGGCAGACAGAGATGGCGCTGGGGTGGTCTCAGATGGTTCTGCTACCGCCACGGAGTGTCCACTGGAGGAGGATTCTGAAGATGTATATGTGGATCCGAGGCCACTGTGTCCTTCAGTGTCAGTGATATCAGCACTCCGGGACCCATGGCCAGCAGCTTTCTCCACTTTGCTGTGCCCTGTCTTCTTCGCCTGCCGATGCTGATGCCGAGAAACAGACAGAGAGAAAGAGGATCGTCACATTCTTAACATACACATTCATTACACAATACACAACATTAACAACACATCTATGCCTAATAAAGCCCCAGTTGGGAACCCTTTAGAGCCTACATCATGTCACAAATACATACTTCCAACAATCCTGTATGACAACAGTATCACCAGAACATAATGCAACCATCTGACCACTACATCACCATCCCATCAAATCAGCTGTAACACAAACTATTCATGCACAAGATGAATTGGCTACATCAAAAGTCTCTCCCTGTACATATCATCACTGTGTATCAACAAGTCACCCTTAGAAAATGCTGTTAACTGACAATGCAATATCATGCCTAACCCTAATCCACACTTGCTCAGTCCATAACCAATTGTCATGTTACATGAAAGAAAACTCATCTCACTTCTAATACAACATCGTATTCACAATGTCAAATACATCAGATGAAATCACTACATGTAGCATACCCAAATTGTGAGCCTCATAAAATAATATAGCATGTCGTGCGAACATTTGTCAAAAGTATCTTACTAAGCGTTGGAGTTTTGTGACACACTAATAGACAAAAATTACATGTCCAGCAGTAGGAGCCTACTTAGCACACAGGATACACCCACAGATAACCACAGAGAGCATACGAACACCTTCAATACAATGGACACCAATCATGTTCATAAAAGCCACATACTATTTCACTATTCATGCTGAGTATAAACTTCAACATTAATTCATCAAAATACCTACCTCACTAACAAATACCCAGACATGTGTAACCTAAAACCTTAGGAATTAAGTAACATTGACATACACCTAGAGTCGAGCAAATTGACTGAGAACATATCCCATTGCATTCAATATGTGCTTGTCAAATGGAACCCCAGCTACACTAATAAGTGAGGCATAAATGAGCTAATCAATTACAATATCTGACTTAACTGCCTCAGATTAGCAAAGGTAAGTCTGGCAGAGTAGAGGCCTCAACATAACAATAGGCATGAACTAACAATTGACACATAATGTAGGCACAAAACAATATATGTTGCATCCATATAGGTATGGTACAGCCCTATGCATCATGGACAAAATACATGGCCTAAGGGATCAACAGGCTATCCACTTACCTTCTCAGGACCATATACATGGTACAAAATGTTTGAAAACACATGTCAATGATATGTCTAGTACTGTTAATGCTTTATTACCACCATGCTTTTAACTATGTAGGCTGTCCACCCTGATCAAACATCACAATTGCCAATGTATAGATCAGACATAGTTATGGGGATACTGCCTTACATCTCAGAGGGAGTGTAGTAAGTATGCCATTTCACATTCCTGTTTGGGATGACAGCCTCACATGAAGTTCCAAATGATTTCAGGACACAGGATTACTTGGCCCTGTTACTCATCTATCAGACCCTATGTTGCACATAGAGCTAGATTCGGTGGAACAGGACTGGTCAGAGACCAATGAGCTAGACAACTTACCAATTGGGTATATGGACTGTGGAACAGTAGGTGGGAAGGATGGCACTGCAGGTTACACATATGTATAGCAGTGTAGAGGTACACATATGACACTGTCACATGTGCATCACCACATGCTGTCATACTATGTGGTTGACACTGCTGAGTAACATGTCCCTATACACACTACTATGTTCACATCTGTGTATCAAGGTTGGCAACTGTAGTACTATGTATCCATAAGCAAACCTTTACCTGTACCACTTACCACATTGTCACAGCTGAGATACTTAAACATCATACACCTAACTGGCTTAGGCATAAACATGTGTTAAGTCAGTACTTACCCTCTTGTGGCTGCTGTTCTGCCCTCAAACGCCCATCCACCTCAGGGAAGGTCACTGCCAAAATGCGGGCCCTTAAGGGAGGGTCATGTTCTGATGTGCACCCCTCCCTCGTCAGGAGGACATCCCGAGCTGGGCCTCTTATGTCTTCTGGGCCCAGAGTCTCAGGTCCCCCCACTGCTTCCTACAGTGGGTGTTCTGCCGGTTGTGGACCCCCAGGGTCCGCACTTGCTTTGCGATGGCACGCCAGATTTCCTTTTTTTGATGGGCATTGACCTGCATGGATGACACACACAAAAGCAAAAAGTCATGTCTACATGCACCATACCAGCACAAGTGGATAGAACACTTCCGTGACAGCAAGAAGGCATCGTCTCAGTTCACACTCATGCACAATTTATCATCTGCATGCATCAAATTCTTCACAACTTCACATTTCAGGTACACCATCAAACACCCCAACTTTCACACATTGGTATACCATTGGGCTCCCTTGCTTCTCTGGTGCACCATATAGGTGTTCATACAGGGGTAGGACTTTCTCCACGAGATTCTCCAGCTCTTCTGGGATGAATGCTGTTTCCCTGTCACCTGCAGGACGTAGCATGATAGCTCCTAGCGGCAGTACACAGCAACTCAGGTAGTGGAAATCTTGCTGGCAGCAGTGTCAGGGGTCAAGTGAGCCACGTACAGGACTGTCACCGCTGGCGGACATCGCCATTGACCCAAGTCCACAAAAGGCAGCAATGTGTTCCTATGGAAATGTACACAGCAGTTGTGACAGCCTACCGCCATGATGACATCCGCCGGCGGAGTTAGGTCACTTCCACATGCTGTGTACATACAGTAGGTCAGACAGATGCCATTTGGAGCACATTTCATGTATGGAAAAGTCTTTCAATCTGTGTCATTAACAAATCCCTATATTGTGCTAATAGTCAGTAAGTATTAGTCTATTTGTGCATGTGAGTAGTTAAATCAGTGTAACAGAGTGATGTGCTGATATAGATGTATATCTACAGTATTCTCAACACCCTATGTGCATTCCTAATGTAGATTATGTGCTAAAATGTGTTTCACATGTAAAGTCATTTGGACTAACAAACACTGACAGCCACAGATTAATATGCATGCATAGTACATTAGATAATTGAGGGAATGTGCAGCAAGGGGAGTGTCATAGGATGCATAGCAATTTGTGGTCCTGTAGGTGTCAGATGTTGTAACCAATCTCAATTGCAGATATGTGTGAGTTGTATATGTACATGTTAGTTACGTGTGCATTGTTCATGTCCATACAAATTTTATATGTTTCCACTTAGTTACCCTGGCATGAGGAGATGAAGTAAACCTCCTTTGTACCGCACCCTAGTAGACCTGCAGGGCATGGAAGAGAGACGTCCTATCCAGACATATCGGGGGAATAGGCACACAATCATGGATTTTTGTGATCAGTTGGAGCCTGATCTGATGCCTGCCATTTGCAAACCCTAAAGCATACCTCCCATTGTTCAAGTGATGTCAGTGCTACACTTATTGGCCACTGGGTTCTTTCAGAATACAGTGGCCCTAACTGCAGGGATGTCTAAGCCCATGTTCTGTCTGGTTTCAAAGGATGTACTTTCAGCATTGTTGAAACACCTTGACAGCTACATCAGGTTTCCCCAATGTGCAGACTTGACCTATTTGAAGGCAGAGTTTTATGCTATGGGACACATTCCACACGTGGTTGGAGCCATAGATGGCACCCATTTAGCCTTGGTTCCCCCCAGTGCCAATGAACAGGTATATAGGAACAGGAAAAACTACCACTCCATCAAAGTTCAAGTTGTGTGTTTGTCAGACCAGTACATTTCACAAGTCAGTGCAAAGTTTCCAAGATCAGTGAAAGAAGGGAGATGGTCTCTGAGTTCTTCCAGAAAGAAAGAATGCCATCCATTTGAGGAGGTCCTGAATGCTGATCTGATGAAGCCTCTTGATCAAGATGTGGTGGGAGACAGTGTTGAAAGCTGCTGATAGGGTGAGGAGGATTAGAGCATCCCAGTCTCCCTGGCCGAGGAGGGTTCTTATGTCATCCATGGCAGCAATCAGGGCCCTTTCTGTGCTGTTGGTGGAGTGGAATCTGGATTGAGATGCATCAAGAAGATTATTGATTTTGAGGTAAACTTTGATTTGCTGGTTGATGACCTTTTCAAGGACTTTGACAGAAAAGGGGATCAGGGAGATCGGTCATTAGCTTTTGAGTTTGCTAGGGTTGGCGGAGAGTTTCTTGGGGAGGAGCTTGATCTCAGTGTGTTCCAGTCATCCAAGTAGGTGACTGAGGTGCTGGATGGGTTACAGATGTCTGTGAGCGTGCTAATGATGGTGATGTTGCCAAGGTTGAACATGGGGTGTGGACCAGGGTCCTTGGGAGATCCAGAGTGGATGATGCTTATGATGTTGGTAGTGTTCTGCATGGTGAGCTGGTTCGAGAGGGTGACCCTTTTGTTGACGAGGCATCTGTGGCATCTAGGAGGCTGAGGGTGAAGGCGGCTGCAGGTTGAGGTTTTGAGTTGTTGTAAATGGTGGACATCTTTTTGTGGAAGAAGTCAGCTAGCATGTCACAGAGATCCTGGGAGGAGGTGATGATGTTTTCAGTCACTGAGAGGTTGAAGAACTTGATGATGATGAAGAGTTCTCTGCTGTGGTTGGACCTTGCTTCGATGTGGTTGGCTAGGGCTTTCTTCCTGGTGTGTTTCAGTAGTCTGTTGTAATGGCTAAGTGAAGCATTGAAGGTGGTCCCGTCGGTGGGCTCATTGGTGGTGTGCCATCTTCTTTCCAGTTGTCTGCAGTTGTCTTTCGAGGTTCTCAGGTCCGGAGTGTACCTGCTGGCTTGTCTGGAGTAACTTTTGGGCTTTGAGGGTTTGCTGGGAGCGACTCAGTCGGCATTTTTGGCTATCTAGGTGTTGACATTTTTGACAGCTTGTTTGATGTTCGAAAAGATGTTGGGGAGAGGAGCTGAGGGCGTTGGTCCATTGGCTCTCAGATACTCTGTTTCAGCTGCAGAGAGAGGTGCTGATTGGTCTGACAGCATAGCTAGGGGGTGGGGTCATCCATAGTGGTGGTGCAGTGGATGGATTATTTTTGTATCATGGTGATTCTTCAGCCTTTTTTGTTGGTGAGGTCCCGGTGAACAATCTTGTAGCCAAGGGGCATGGCAGTGTCGGATGTGGAAGCAGAGTTGAGCCAGGTCTCGGTGCGGAAGACAATGTCAGTGGTGGGGGATGTTATGATGTCCCATATTTCGGTTGCAGGTTTGCAGAGCAATTAGGCGTTGTGCAAGAGGCAGTGGAGATGTCAGGGTGCAGTCATTGGTGGCAAGTAGGTGATAGTCATTGCTTGCGGGGTGGTGGAATGCCCAAGTGTGCCAATGTGGTAGGAGGAATGGCATTGGCAACAGGTGAAAGGTCCTGCTGATGAGTGTGAAGAGATGCAGTAGCATTTCTTGTTGACGGGGTCTGGTGTTCAGGGCGATGAGGTGGCGGGAGATCCAGGGTTCGTAGAGCTGGGCACCAGGCACAGATAAGCTTGCTCTTGGCCTCCATTAAGTAGATCCTGGCAAGGGCTTTGGGGAGGTGGGCGGCAGGAACTGGGTGGCAAGAAGCAGGAGGTGGGAATGGCAGAGAACGAGGCAGCAGTTCAAACTGAACTAAAGTGAGCTGCACTATACCAAAGCAAATACGCAAAACTAGTGGGGATCAAACGTAAAAGAAACTATAAAGGAAGCTCAATCCAAGCAAACTAACCAAGGAGCCACAACTGGTGGGAACCAGGCAGCACTGTGCAAAGAGATAGCCCTGAGCCGCAGTACCACTGGTGAGGGAGGCAAGACCAGCAGGTGGGAAGCAGAAAGGGGGAGCTCCTAGATGGACCTGTTCAATTAGGTCATGCTGTGGACTTCATTAAGTGGATCCTGGGAGGGGCTCTGGGGAGGAAGGTGACAGGAAGCAGGTGGCGCAAAGTGGGAGGCAGGAATGGCAGAGAACGAGGCAGCAGTTTAAACTGAACTGAACTAAAGCAAAAGCAAAAATGCAAAACTAGTGGGGACCAAACGTAAAACAAACTGAAAATGAATCTAAACCCAAGCTAACTAATCAAGTAGTACCAGCTGGTGGGAACCAAGTGGCACTGGGCAACAAGGCAGCCCTGAGCCCCAGTCCCACTGGTGAGGGAGGCAAGACTAGTAAGTGGCGAGCAGCAAGGGGGAGCTGGTATGAAGACCTGCGCAATAGGTCTCTGCTGCAGCTTTCATTAATTAGACCCTGGGAGGGGCTCTTGGGAGGAGGGAAGCAGGTGGCGGGAAGCAGGAGGTGGGAATGGCAGAGACTGAGGCAGCAGTTCAAACAGAAGTAAATTGAGCTACACTAAAGCAAAAGCAAAAATGCAAAACTAGAGGGGACCAAACGTAAAAGAAACTAAAAACAAATTTAGACCCAACTTAACTAACCAACAAGTCACAGCTCAGCTCGTGGGAACCAGGAGGTGCTGGGCAACAAGACAGCCCTGAGTCGTAGTTCCACTGGTGAAGGAAGCAAGACCAGCAGGCGATGAACAGCATATTTCAATGCTATTCAAAGGTTGTTTTATCCATTGTCATGAGCTCAGGCTAGACACCACATTGTGTGATTTTTAAAGAATTAATCATGTGTTCCAGTTTGAAACTTATGAGCACTAGAGTACACATTCAGGTTTTTTCATTCCACAAGGAGATTACTCCATTAACCATTGCTGGCGGAAATTCTGACCAGTTTGCTCGGTAATTCACAGACCACTACTCAAGTCTTGCATTAGCCAATAACTTATGATTCTACTAAAATTATACATATAATACTTTTTAGTTCGAAATTCTCTTTAACCATTGGTCTGTTATTGTGTCATTTACATTGTTCTTCCACCTACTCCTGCATTCAGCATGGTACAATGGGTTAGCCACTAGCTGACTTACTAGTGAGTGATGGCATTCTGCTCCTTCGCAAACGAGCACATTTTCACAAAAAGTTGTTCCAATACGAGATAGAGGCTGCTATTGAAATGTATGCTTTTTAGGCACCAAAATATATTTTTGCTTTTAGCTGAGGACGCAGCAGCTCACCCAACAACAAAGTTTGAAAAAGTAAAAGTAGTGACAAGGCAAGCTTTGGAAAAGCTGGCGGACAAAATCAGACCCTTTGGCTTTGTCAATGGTTGTATTTTTGGAAATAAACCCTTTTTGATTTTGATTGGCATGTACAGAGATTTTCTTTGGCACAGCAATACCTATACATTTAATTGAACGTTTGTTGCTTAGAGGACCATGCTCATTGAGCTAAGTGGAGTACGAGCATTCTTTATATATGGACTTCCTTTGATAAGTACTTCAGCGCCATGGTCTAATAAAGAGGGAAGCTTTAGCTTCTTAACTTCACCTTGCAACATCGCTCATATCTAACTGCTGAGATAGACATGGCTTGTTCTTGAGTTGCTGTCGATGGCTCGGTAATGCTGTTCTTGATCTTCAGGTGCCTCGGCAGTAGAGAAAAGGACTCCAAGATGCAGTAAAGGGGGATGCATGCTTGCTTTGTCATAGGGGTTTGATTTACTTGTTAGAGTAATAATTTGCTTAGTTCAGCCTTCCAGCCATTAAAATCAGGCAACCAGAAAACTACATCTCCCAAGACTAATTCCAATGAAATGTTAGTAACATGAACCCCCATCTCCCTGATGCTGTATTCATGCAACTAGCACATACAGTTCACAAATTAACTGTAGTATCAACTCCGTACTTCGCAAAACTGTCAATGCAAGCTAGAGAAAGCATTCCATCAGTGAGAGAAGAGAGATCTTGATTCAATGGTGGTCTCTATTGACACATATGCATTGTGACAGTGAACGACAACCAGTGCTAAACACCTTCAATATTTATATGATGTTTTGTGTCCTCTTTTCGAGCATGTTTTATTCGTGTGTGGCGGCCAGTGTTCATAGAGAAGAAAGAAAGCAGCTGCAGTTGTATTTATGGCTGAGAAACTGTCTGCTTGTAGTAGTCACACTAGTAGAGTGTGCTGGTTGCTGCCACTGTGTTCTGGAGACAGATCTTGGACTTGTGGAGATTATTTGTCCTTGGCTTGGTTATGTTCCAAGCCTGTATTCTGTATTCGTGGTTCTGAGGTGCCTGACCTCAACTTGCCCATTGTGCAATAGCTTTCATAGTTTCTAGAAATAACATTTTTCCTGATTCGCGTTGGTCCTTCTGCAGTAGCTCTTTTCTTGTTTTCTTGAACTGCATAGTCTGTTGCTGCTGTCCCATTTACCCCATTAGTCCGTAGAATGAAAGTAAAATGATCACTGTTGTGGTCAATTGCTCAATGTTTTCATAAAAGCTATGAACTGAGGTTAGTGCTAGCTGTATCTCGAAAGCATCCAGCATGCCTCTCTAGTTACCCTCCCGCCTCATTCTTGGTCTCCAGCCTCAGTTTTCTTCAGTTTTCTGGCAGATGCACCTATAGTGTTACGCTTTCTCCTTAGTAATGTTCAGTTCTTCCTGCTTAATTGTGCTGTGTTTGGTGTCAGTGTAATCCTATATTCTGTTCCGATGTAGCACTTCCAGAGTTGGCCCATTTGTAAATGCGCAGTCTCCTGCCTCGACTCTAGTTACAGTAATACCTGTCCTACATTTTTATACGTTTATAACTTATTTTCACATGATTGTTTGTGTGCTAGACACGAATCTTAGATTTATCCATTATGTCGCCCACCTCACCAGTGACCTAGTGGTAGCGCTTTACACCTTAAAAGATTCTGTATATTAACCACTTTTCTGATCAGAGTAACTTCCATGGAATAACCTTTTTAGGTTCGAGCCTGTGTTGCATGCGCTCGCGCACGCGTATCCCAGCAAGACGCTTTAGGTATTAGAAAAGGGCTCGGAGCCCTGTCGACGTCACGTCGGTGTTTTTCATTGGTTCGTGGGCTTGCCTATTAAAATCTGCTTGCTTTCATTAGTCGAAGGCATGCATACGTCATGCCTTTTCCGTTGGCTAGACCTCCTCGAGCGCATTGACCAAGTACAGATAAAATGCGAGGCTCGCTGTTTTCTGTCCCTCTCGTGGACTACTTTTTCTCTATTTTACTAGCGCGATTTCGCTTGTCAGAATTCGAGCGCTTTACACAGTTAATTGCACTTTTTCAGGTTACGTACATAAATGCACTTTTGCCGATAGGTGAAAAGTCGGGTTAGGAGTTTACAACGCTATCAGCTCTAACATGAGAAAACACGAGACCCGTTGCATTGCAAATGCTTGTTCAATTTTGTTGTTCCCTTGGAACGCTAGACGTATCCGGAGTCTTATGCACTTTACATTAGAGTGTCAGTCATGGGTTGACAATTGTTCACAAAAATGCTAGGAGTACCAAAAGTGATATGCGCAGCCTGACTCAATCATTGACCATCTTACCTGGTGACACGATTTCCCGCCTTTAGCTGCCTCCTATTTGCTGATGTGGTTTATAGGGTGAAAACTACAGAAAGTTTACTCACTGTTCCTATCGCTGCCTTAATGACCCATTAGATCAGAGATGTTAAGGGTAGTACGAGGTGCATGAAAGGGCACATCAGGGGTAAACGTTACCATTTCTGGAACCCCCCAATTGACATGCTTGCAATAAAGCTTTCTTTAACTTTTTATTAATTGCCCATTTAAAAGCAAGGTCATGTCTTCCGACGTGAAACAGGGAAAGCATCTATCCATCTCTGTATCAATTTATGGCCATCTCAATCACTCACCACACTAATTGGGAGCAATTTCAGAACATTTAATCCAGTAGGCCAAAAGGCATGGGCATCATTACAAGTGTCCCAGGTGCGGTGGTATTAACCCTGCATCCTGACAATTAATGCTACCAGGGTCCTGTGAACTTCAAGGCTGCAGCATTGACAGTGTTTGTGGATTGTACCTTGAGAATCCCATGACAAATGTAAAATTACCAGGAAATTGGCAATTCTGGTTCGATTCTTCTGGTAATCTCTTATTTTCTCCTTGACTTTCACCTAGTGGCTATGGCTGTTTTCTCTAAATGAAAGTAAACGGATCTCCAGTGTTCCCGCAGATCTCATAATTCTAATAGAACTGTTAACTGTTTTTACCAGTCCCATTGAAATTAAAAAAAGGACCTCGTAGTGAAATCCCTGGTGACATGTTTCTAGCAAGGGTGGTGAAAAATTAACTGCATCTTCATACCTTTTGCGATCTCAGAAAGAAACAGTTACCTCGAGCTTGGCATACTATTGATATCACTGCCTTTCTGTGCTGCATCTTTCCTTTTAGCTGTGTTTATCTGTTTGTACTTTGTTTTACTACATTTCAAAGAAGTGAAGCCATTGTTGATGGCAGTGAAAGAGTTTATAATCATGCCGTCATAGTGTTTTTTGTTCTACTTAAATAGTTTTTTTAATGTAGTATGCTGTTGATTGTTGTGTAAAACATTTAATTATATTGTTTTGGCAACATACACTTTGATCTTTCTGTGAAGTGTAATTGTGTCCCACAGACCTCACCACAATCTTTCCAATGAACATGCAGTATAAATTAGTAAAACCACAGGCTGTCTAAAACTCTGGGTTGTTTATCCATCTGACTCACCATGATATGGAAGCCATATCTTCTTTTCTAAAGTTTGGTAATATTTCATTGCCAGAAAATTGGCATCGAAGTAATGTTCATCGTCTACCATAGGCCACCACTGTGTGTGGTAATTTCACCATACTTCCATACCCGATCCCTAATTATGAGTCCAGTGGGAATAGCAGATATTGGTGTGCATACAGGTTTTTTTCCTACACCTTTGTCAACAGATAAAACCAGAGAGAATTCATGGAAAGAAAAGTGATATTCTGAGTTGCTGCACCACATAATTAGGAAAACATGCGGTATTACTATGCTACTCTCATTTCATAGAGTGGAACTTGGAACAATGTGACGATACCACACTGGATAAAAGATCAAACTTTAGTATCTGTATTTATTGAGTCTAGTGACTATCAAACCTCCGTGGGTTCAGAGATAAAAAAAATTCTGTGAGAAGTTAAGTCTTGCTCAAGAATTATTTGTCAGAAATAAGGCACACTCTTATCACAGACAAAAACCCTCCATGAACAGACAGGACCCTATACTAAGAATATGCAAAATCGTGTAATATTTTATTGCGAATGTCATTGTACAGCATGAAAATTTCACAAAATTATACTTTTATATCTAAATGTGGGTTGGCTCTAGCTTCCTTCACTCTTTTTTTAGGTGGGCCCTTTCCCTAATAGAGTCTTGCAAGATACGAGTAGGAGACTGGTTTGAGCAGAAAATGTCTCTGGGGAGTCTCACAAATTTCACTGACATAATTAGAGTTTTGCTCAGGCCACCCTCCACTTTCCACAGGACCAATTCTACAGCTAGACAACAGTAAGTGACTAACTACCTTGTCATTAGCATGTAAGTCCCACTAAGAGTTTTAAAAGGTTCAGTGCATTTCTTGCACAGCATCGAGGTCCCATTGCCAAGAGGATTGGGGAAAGGCGTTTTCACTTTGTACTTGGTGCCAAAAACGTGTTGCACTGTCCCTATTACCACAATAGTACATCTTAAAAATAGCATCACCAATAGCTTCAAAATACTTTCTACCGCCACATACAAACAACGTCGTATAGACTCCAGGGTGTTTGGTCCAGCGCAAAACTCACACCAACCAACCACAGAGTTAGGCACAGGAACCTGGCAAAATTGAGGTATTCTACTAGGATGTTACTCCTAATGTGCATGTTGTTTATAACTTCACTTCATTTTTTTCTCATTTTTATTAATTTCTTTTAAATTAAATTTCATATTTACTGTCTCATAAATGATAAGGAAAACGGTATTTAGCTTAGATTGAAGAAAATGTGGCATAACCAGATTGAGCCATGCAGGGCTCAATTCGTAAAAATATAACAAGCATTTGCAATGCAATGGGTCTCGTATTTGCTCGAGTTAGAGCTATTAGTGTTGTAAACATCTAACCGGACTTTTCTTGCCACATAAACTGAAAATTAAAAGTAAACAGTTTCACATAAGTGAGTCTATTCACAGAGCTACGGCCACCATGACCATCAGTGTGAACAGACACACAAAAGGAAAAATAAGTTCACTTGCAGTCAAACTTATCGGCAAAAGTGCAATTAGCCATGTAACAGGGGCAATGGCCAAGGCTGTAACAGAACCTCCCCAAGGAGGGAAAAACGTAAACCATTGGGATGTGTGGGAGAGCTTCTTGGTGAACATGTGGTGCGTGGGTGGCGTTTGGTTGGGTGAGAGGAAGTGGACTGCTTTGCCAGGGGTATGAGACATGAGCCTTGGACATCTTGGTGCTGGACGGGATAGCATTAAGCTTGCTCAAACCACAAGCGTGTGTATTCCCCAGGGTCTCCCTGTTACTCAATCAATCAATCAAAGAAATTTGTAGAGCGCGCTACTCACCCGTGAGGGTCTCAAGGCACTGGGGGCGGCGGCGGGGGGGAACTGGGAGTGGGTGGGCTAAGGAGAGTCACTGGTCGAACAGCCAAGTCTTGACTCTGGTACTCTAAGTTCTACAACTGAATACATGGGTGGAAATCGTGAGAAGCAGTCGGAACAAGAATTTCCTGGCTCACCGAAGAAATCAGTGAGCAACATACATTGGAGTACATGCTAGGAGATCATCAGCTCAAATAGGCGAGGTTCGATGTGGCTGCACTTCATTGTTAAAAGGACGTGGGCTACCTTTGAAGTGGTACTAAGGTATAAAGGCACCATAACTCTTCAACAAGAGAGATAGACTTTTCCAAATAACCCAGTACCTGTGGTACTCACCGGAAAGTTGCTAATGCTGCCAGCTCGCCTATCTGCTCTCTGCAAAAGGTGAGTGAGCTTGTTAAGCTTTCAGTCAGGCTGATGAGGTGCAAACCCTGTACAAGTCACAAGGGCAAGTACGAAAGTGGCAGGTTATATTCCTTGAGGGAACGTGTCCCAGAAACCTGGCTATCAATATTCTAATAACTATGTTGTATGCACAAGTATCGATTTCTCTGTGCATCATTTGATCTGGGGCTTGCCATATAAGGGACGCTGTGTATAATCAGTTTACTAAAGGACCTTGTACACAGCAACCTTTGGGACAGTTGCAGGAGGCAGTGTTTGTGGACCATTGCCTCTTTAACCACATGTCCCGTTGCAGCACTTGGGTAGAGCAATTGTATCACACTCAGAGCTTTTAATGGCAAGGTACTAAGTACCTGCACTAATTTAATTTCAAAATGGGAGTACCTGATTCTCTGCACACTTGTGCAGTACCTTTAATAGTACAGCATCAGTAATTCTAAGTTGCAAACATGTACTCTAGGTTGCTGATCATGCTCCATTGCAAACCGTTATAGGTTTTTCAGGGCCCTCTACTATGCCACAAAAATATATTTAGGAATATGGTTCTCATCTCCTGGACAGACTCTACTACAAAGTGTGTCTGCAACTCCAACACATATTGAAAGATAAGTGATACCTCACAAAGAAGGAAACACATTACACAACACTTTAGATATAATAAATTATTCAGAGGCTGTCCACAATGTTGTTAACTGTGACAGAAGTCAATGCAAGGGATGGAAGGATCACAAAAAACAAAACAAAGGTTTCTAGAAAATCTTTATGATTAGAACACTTTCTCCTAGAAAGAAGGGACGTGGTGACAAGACTAAACTAGGCACCAGTTTCCAATTCCACAGGAACGGTGTATTATAAAGAGCCCCCTTCCATAGTAAATAATGCTCCTGTGGTGATGGGAGGGGGGCACAGATTACTGTTGGAGTTTGGGGGCCGGGCGGCTGATGAAGCTACCATTCCTGCCAGGCCCATCGAGATTTTAAGGAAACCAAAAGTAAGAGCCTATGACTCCTGGAACCTAGATACATTCTACTCAGGCCTGCCTACCTGGCTCTGAGAGTTAGATGGATCAGTGGAGGCCAAGAGTGCGTACTGCTGCACTGCAATTTTATCTGGTACCTGTGATGTGCATGCTCACATACTGGCAGGAAGCAATGTTGAGAAGCATTTGGCAGTGATTGCCCAGCTAATCCAAAGCCAGCGTACAGTCTCTGAGCCAGTGCAGCCAATGAATAACTTGACTAAAACACGTGGCCAGTCCTGCCACAAGCAATCATTAATAAGTCCAAGATTACTACCTTTCCAGCCAGTAATAGAATATGTTTTCACATACGTTATTGGTTGTAATCCCGGTGGGTGCCACACTAAGCCTCCAGACTCCTAGTGCCTGTGAGATTATGGTATAAAATGTCCTTTGCTGTGAAGGAGTGATCACAACACAAACAACATATTTTGGCTTCTTTTATTGAACTGCAATGGAAAATGAAGCAGAGATGTTAGTCATACAGTTCTTGGTGCAGTTTTTCAACTGTGAGGGGTGATGTATTGAAGGTGTAAAGTGCACACCCAATCGGAGCGAAGGAATGCACTAAAACAAAATCACCCAGTCTCTATAGTGCTGAGGGAGCAGCTGTGGTGTACCTGTTCACAGCAGAGCTCAGAAAGACAAGCTCTCCTCTCCAGTGCTACAGATGAAAGATAAAAGTAGTCCCTGAACATATCTTAAAATGGTGAGCAGTGTATTTAGATAGTAGTTGGTCTGATCTCCTGGGAGGAGACAAAAAAATAAAAAAGGTGGGACAAAAAGTAAGTGTTAGAAATGGGGTTTTTGGTTGGCAGTCAGGTTGCCCTCTGTCCAAGCAAGAACCCTCACTCTAGTCAGGGTAAGTCACACACAATCCAAAATCAGCCTGTGCCCACCCTCTGGTAGCTTGGCACGAGCAGTCAGGCTTAACTTAGAAGGCAATGTGTAAAGCATTTGAGCAATAAATCATACAACACCATAATATAACACCACAAAAATACACCACACAGTGTTTAGAAAAATATATAATATTTATCTGGGTATTTGCAGGTCAAAACGATCAAAGATGCAATATGAATTTGTAAAGATATCACTGAAAAGTGATATAAAGGTGGTCATTCCGACCTAGGCGGGCGGCGGTTGCCGCCCGCCCGTCGGAATCCGCCTGAATACCGCCCCGCGGTCAATTGACCGCGAGGGGTATTCTGACTTTCCCGCTGGGCCGGCGGGCGATCTGATTCAGATCGCCCGCCGGCCCAGCGGGGAAAGCGCCTTCCACAAGGAAGCCGGCTCGGAATCGAGCCGGCGGAGTGGAAGGCGTGCGACGGGTGCAGCAGCACCCGTCGCGCTTTTCAGTGTCTGCATCGCAGACACTGAAAAGCCTAGTTGGGCCCTGTTAGGGGGCCCCTGCCGTGCCCATGCCATGGGCATGGGCACGGCAGGGGCCCCCAGGGGCCCCGCGACCCCCCCCTACCGCCATCCTGTTCATGGCGGCTTTCCCGCCATGAACAGGATGGCGGTAGGGGGGGTCAGAATCCCCTCGGCGGCGCAGCGAGCTGCGCCGCCTTGGAGGATTCTAAGGGTCAGTGGAAAACCGGCGGGAGACCGCCGGTTTTCCCGTTCTGACCGCGGCCAAAGCGCCGCGGTCAGAATGACCAAGGGAGCACCGCCGGCCTGTCGGCGGTGCTCCCGCCCCCGTTGGCCCTGGCGGTAGGGAACCGCCAGGGTCAGAATGAGGGCCAAAGTGTCTTAAGTCTTTAAAAAGCAAACAAAGTCTCTTTCAAGCACAAAGTACCTGGTTTCTGGTGGAAAATCTCCGCAAAGGGCAGCAGAAGAAGAGATACGTGGAAAAATGGTGTGTGCGTCGATTTCTCCCCAGCACACACGGACTTGCGTCGTTATTTTTCACGCGGGGAAGTCGTGCGTCGTTTTCCGGCACGCGGACAGTCTCTTTCTGTGGATCGCGGGGATTACCAGATGTCCCAGGTCTGTGCGTGGATTCTCCTGCTTGTTTTCCAGCTGCACGTCGTTCTGCGGGGCTGTGAGTCGAAATTTGCTCAAAGATCTATTTGATTTTATAGACTCTGGACAAAGTAACCAAATAGACATGCAGCATTGTGCAACAGCAAAAACAAGCTGTGTTGTGTGACAGGGAGGGAGCAGAAGAGTGCTATATCTACAGAGATAATGCTCTCTCCTCCCCTCTCCCTACCATCAGTGCTGACTTTAGCTGCCATGTGCCACGTACACATTTCTGTACCTTATTCCTGGAATGTTACACTTCCAGTACAAAATACTATGCTTAGATTCACTTTAAAACTTTTCACATGTTGTATACGTGCTGCACAGTGCAGCACGCATTCAAAGTCGGAAAAGGATGGAGAAATGAAACCATTTCTCCTTTTATCACCTAATTTTAAAAGGGGTTAACTTTTGGTCTAAAACCCTGTCTGCTATTGGTTATAGATAGGGTTTGTTTCAAAAGGTATGAGTGGTTGCATGGGAATGCCCATGTACCACCCATGTAACGCCCCCTTTGTGATAAGTAACACAAAGCAGTGCTTTGTGCTGCTTTGCTTTACTTTTAAGGTACTTTCCAGCGCAAAACAAGTGTTTCACTGGAAAAGTAAGGGCCTAATTTAAAAGAAACTGACACATCCTCATCAATGCATCAGATTTCTCGTGCCTGCCCCACATCCCCTAATGATGCCATGGATTCACTATATTTACAATACAGAGCTCCATGGTGCACATTTTCACAGATGCGTCAGAAATTCAATTAATCTTTTGGCATTAAAGTGCCACATTGCTGGAGTTGCATCGTTAAATTGATGCAACTCCAGTGATGAGAGGAGAGCCCCATTGGAAAAAAGCCCTGTATCAATTTTACACCGGGTCTGAGCAGGTGGTAACATTTTCATTCAGTGAAGTCATAGAGTGACGTAGTGAAAAGTTGTAAACTTCACTTCATCAGTTCTACGTAGCTTTTTTTCCGTGGGAACGCTTACCCAACATCATATTATACATGGTGCAGGTATAATGTGATGCAGTGCTTCACAAACTGACATATTGGTCCCAATGCGTCCGTTTGTAAATATGGAGCAGCATAGTGCACTTCTAGAGCTGACGCTGCCTTAAAAAAAAATTTGGCAGCGGTGGTGCAAGGGACTTGTAAATTAAGCCCTTAATTAGGTAAAAAATATTTTGTGATGGTTATCGTCCATTTTCTGATGCTAACCCAGGGCAAAATGTTTGTAAATTCCCCACCAACCCCTACGTTATAGCAAAATGCACTTTTCACTATAGTATTTTGCAAGAAATTGGTTTATTTTTCAAAGAAACATTTTTTTGTCACTTTTATGTTGCTGTTTATTGCCTAACGGAGAATTTGTGAAACAAAACTCATCAAATTAAGTTTTGGGTAAAATACAGTTATCCAGGTTTACAGTTACTGGGTGTACCTGAGCCATACCTCTTTCAATGGTGTTGGAATGCTAAATTGCACGATCTTATATATGCACCTTATGTGTTAGGGCTCACCTTTAGATGACCTATTCTTTTTGTCTGATTCCTATTCTGCAAAGGAAAAAATACGGTATATGTGGTCAACAAAATCATTCAGGCAATGAGCAGCCGCATTTCTCCACTTAAGTAGCTTCTCAAATCGGACATCATACTTGCAGGCGAGAGATTAGACTTAACCCTTGACACACAGTTCGGAAAGACTAGGTATCGAGAAACAGCCATTGTTTAACATCAGTTCCTATTGTAACAAGCAAACTGTGTGGCGTACGAGAGGCTATTTTGAGAAACCAGATTCTTTCGAAGCCAGGCATGTGTTACGAATATGATTACTATTATGGCTTCTTCTTAGCCAAAAAGCTAAACACGCACTATGGATAGAGAGGCTCTTGGTTCTTGCTGGACGCGCCTCTATCCCCCCCTCCTTTATTTGCACCCCTGGCGGGCTTCCAGTCCTCTTCCTAATCCAGCTACTTGGCTCAGATCATCTTTGGACTCTTAAACAGTTTCTGCTCAGGACTAGTGGTTTTAGATTTCAGCTGGTTTACTAGGGATTTAAAGTGCCACCCTGGGTTAAGCTGATTTTCCCAAGATGAAGCACAGCAGTTTAGGCTGAAATGTGACTCGGTACAGAGACCCAGGGTGAGATAAGCAGAAATGAGCTGTGCATGGCTGTATTCTGCCAGATCCTGATTGAGTTTGAAAGCCTTTTCATAAGGCAGTGGAAAATCTCCCGCTGATTCCAGGCACCAGAGGAGGCGCAGGCCAGACAGATGTAGCTCCTTTGCCTATTGTTCCTAGGATTCAGAAATCCCACTGTTTCCCAATGCCTTTCGTACACATTACACCCACATGTTTTTGGTTGAAGAAGGTTTGATTGCACCGATGAGACCCGAGTAAGTAATAGTGTGATTGTATTATAAATAGTTCGTGTTTCTATTGTGTCGCTTGGTTAAGTAGAACTTTTGTTTGTAGTATGCATGACGACTGGCAGCCGGTAGTACATTTGTGGTATCCTGTGTTTCCTCTTTCCCTGTATGTGTGAACTGGTAAATGCTTGTCTTCCACTTTCACCAATGACAGCTACTCTGGAACTTAAAATCTCGAGACTGTGCAAGATGGCACCGGCTCCTGGTGGCGTAGCATATAACCTGATACCCAGAGTCTGTCAAGCAACCTGACGACTATCATGTGTCATTACTCTGGCACCTGGAGATCTACATTAAACGTTTTCTGGCACCATCAGAGTGTGAATGTACATCAGTTTGGGAGTGATTACTATGATACATGCAAAAATGGGATGCCTGAAATCACTAAAGGGATGACTTGAGGTCTGTATGTGAAAGATGTGACTTGAGGTTGTGTGGGATTTCCTTTTATGCCACACATGTGTGGATTGTGCTCTCCAGCTACATGAAATTCTGACCTTTGTGAAGAGGGGTAAAACAAATGTGTTTAAATTATTTCCTCTTTTTTCCTTGGATACTTCTGTTCAGTGGGCATATGATTTATTCACAGCCTAAGTGCATTGTACCGGAATTAGACATGGCTTTGAAATGGTGGCACACCAAGAGTCATGCTATTCATTGAAAGAGTCAATTAGAGACTCCAGTAGATTCAAATCTGATCTTAAAATGAGAAAGCAGCAGAAGCTGAGAAGCGTTGGGCAGTCTGATAACCCATCTTTTGCCTCTTTTCAAAGATCTTCACTTAAAATTGAAAGTGAACTCAAAAGAGTAAAACGTTAATCTACTAGCAACTGGGAAGAGATGGGCTACAGGTTAGCAAGGTAACACTAAGCAGATCCTTACCGCAACCACAACCCCACTTGTCACAGGGCCACCACATCTCCAATTGTGGCGGCTTTAAATAAATTATGGGAGTTGTAATTGTTGTTTAATTTACTTTAACTAGTCGGACTAATGCATCTGATAACAATTATTTGCAAACCAGAAGTTCAAAACTGAAAACATAGCATGTCAGCAACATGGAGGCAAGACACAAGTGGAAGGTGGATGAGAGTATTTGTCATTAATGTCTTCCTTTTAGCCCCAGGATGGAGCACACTTTTCCCTTTAACTGATCAGTGGAGTAAGATTTTCTACCATTACACATTGTTTCGCTGTAAGTGTTCTAGCCTTTTGTATACACATACAACATGACTTTCATGGGCACCCTGGGTGCATTCAACTTGCCACTTAGCTGGGCATGGAGGGGGTGTCAAGGAGGCATCCAGTGACAAGGTCTCTCACATCAGTCATTTAGGTCATTGGGTTGTACTTTGACTCAGTTAAAGAATAATAGCGATGAAACAAAAACATCTCACTTTCACAGTGGAGCGAATCACTCTTGGATATTTTTGGGTAAAATAATGTAAAGAAGGAACTTGCTATATGCAATTATTACCCACTCTAACCAGGTGTTCATTTCACTGCAGCTGGAAGGATGAATGGCTCAGTTGACATTGCCAGAACCTGTAACCAGCAGGTTAGGCGCAGATCTCAGCGGTAAGCTTTGAGCTTTATTAACTCGTGCACCGGGTCTTCAAAATGAGCCATGACACAGTAAATGACAGATGTAGATGTGAATAAAGATATTTATATCTATATACCTCGATAGCATGCTACAAATCTGAATATGCAGGGGGCATTTCACAAAAACAATACTGAGTACTGGAAGTAGTACTGCAGGAATAGTCTCTTTGATGCCTTTAAGAATTTGCCATCGATATTAGTAAAAGTGTAAAGAGTGCATTGTCCTTTCCATTCATTTTGATTCTATGAATATTCCCTGAGTATGCCCAATTTAATTTCCCAATGTTATTCTCCTTTTAGATCTGTGGGCCAATCCACAAAGGGAGGGAAGAGATAAGGAGTACTGCGGAAGTACTCTTTTACATGCTCTTACATGCTTTTGTGATTCAGTCCTAATAGCAGAAATATCACTTTCTTTTACTTTGTTGCATGGTTCTTATGCTTGTCTGTTTATCCATTTTTAGGTAGAGCATAGCAGCACGCAAGCACTGCTTTTCCCACGTGTTGGTATGTATCTGGGCTTTTAACCACGCCCACCTCACGCCCATCACTACCACTTGTTCGTGGATTTGCCCTTCAAATACCCTTTGATGACATTGGTAAATGGTTTACGTTTTTCCCTCATTGGGGAGGTTTTGTTACCGCCTTGGCCATCCTGTCGACTGCAGTCATGCCTCACCTGCATTCACTGTTATACACATAAGGTCGGGCCTCCTGTTACACACAACTGACTATGCCCCTTTCGCCATTGATGCACTAATTGTGACTACACCATAAGGGTGTGCATTGGAACCACATTAATGACAGGGCCAATCGCAAGAGTTTTTGTCAAGTCACACTCAGGCCTTTAGGGTACAGGTTCATACATGTTTGCTTTTCCTTCGTTTCTTCATTTGCTAGTCCTTTCTTATTTCCTTACTGAAACTTTTCCATCTCACCCTTCACGTCATATCTTACCCCCAATTCCATGATCAACCCACACCTTCATGCTTTGCGCAGCATAATGCATTGCAGGGCATTCCTTTTACAAAACATTTTTGTCCATTACCCACTGTGTCTAGGTCATCTCTGGGTTCCCACATTAGATAACCCCAAAATGTTACTAGAAATATAGTAAATAATGGCAATAATGGCAATATTTTCAATTTTTGCTGCAGATAGAGGAAGAAGGTAAATACAAGCAAATGCAAGACCTATTACATTGTAAATACTTGTTCATCTTGCATGCCAAATCTTCAAACTGATTGTAATAGTCGCACCGTCCTTTTCAATAAAAAACATGTTTTAAGTGAGTTTTTTCTTGTGGTCATTATTTAATAGTCACATTTTCAGGAGACTTTTATTTTGTATTTTTTAACAAAGGTGGTTATTTACTAAGGGTTGCTTGGGCACTCTTGTGCTGCAGCACAATATTGCGCTTTGGCTATGGGCTTTTATAATGATAAACAAACCAACACAATGATGTGCAATCCTTTGGGTGAACTGAGCGTCCAGGCAACTCCTGGGTAAATAACTGCAAACATTTTTATAATCTCCACCCGTGGCTAATCTTTCTAACTATAGTGACAACCACTTGCTTATGTACTGCTCAAAACTAATCTTACGACCTTTGGTTATTTTATGAGTTGTGTCTATCAAAATATTTCAGATACTGCATGAGGTTTAGAAGATGGCCCCAAGGATCAGATCTGCATAATTTGGACCTAGGGAACCAGGTTCAAGTCTGGGCATTGGTTCATCATCCTGTGAATCTGGGCAAAACTCTTATTCTCCTGTGCATAGAAAAATACAAAAGTTGACCTTGTGTAATGTAATCTGGTGCTCAAGTAAAGTGATGGCACCTTTCGTCCAAGCTTGTACGTTTTAAAACTGCATCAAAAGTACTTGCCATCCTCTCGATCTAACCTTTATGCAATGGCGTTGAACTGCTGCCAGAGTGACTACACATAAGCATCTTTTTTGTTTTTATTGGCATTTCAGTAGATACAATTCCATATCAAATGCAGCCTTGCAACCCATAAACATTTTATACTATAGCAGATGGAAATATCAAACTTACTCAATACAAGGAGGTGGTGCAATACATATCCATGAACCAGGATGATAGTGAGATACCCCATCCCTACCCCCTGCCCGAGATCTACTCAATGCCCGGGAAATATATTGACAGTTGAGCAAGTCAATATACCATGAAACTGAAACCTAGATTGCAACTAATCCAAACAAAAACAACCCACCCTCCCACCCCACCTCTCCCACACTCTACCCAATTGTGACATCAGTCAAGACCAGTGCCCGCCTATATCGTGACAGGGAAGATATAGCCTCTGTGGTATGTTTGATTAAGGCACTCCAGTTCAGGACCACAAAATGACAACCTGCATACCAAGCACCACTACCTCCCCCCGAATTACACTCTATAGGATTCAATTATCTGGAGGGTCCAGCAAAACTTCAAGCATGGCAGCCTACGGACGCAAGTCATCCAACGACTTGCTGACACATCTGCATTGACACATGCAGCACTCCTCTGCTTGACAATTCAGCCATATCTTTCAACCATCTCCCAAGAGCATCTTCTGTTATATTATGAACCCAAAGATGCTTGTGAACGTGGAACTGTATCATTTGTATAGGGCTTACAACTTCTAAGTGGGACGCTGAGTGCTTCCCACAAGGATAGTAAGCTATATCGTGTAGGGTTTGTGGTTGGGTGTGTGTTGTTTCTGTTTTGATCCTATATGGGAAGTTTGGTTATGCCATGCACGATGACCACTGAGGTCTGGTCACTGTGTAATGAGATTCAGCACCACATGGTGTGATGGGTGAGGGTATATGAAACATAGACAAAAATTAACCAGCTTAGCAACAGGGGCAGTTTGATGCTGTGTGCCTTAAGATCTAAAAAGTGGGTAATCACCAAAGGCCCAGTAGACAATACAATGAAATGTACCAAAGAGAGATGCTGTTGCATGAGAAAAAGGGTACCAAAAAGGCAAAAATGGGACTTGATGACAAAAGCAGGAGCACCATTTTATTTTATTTGTTTAATATATACCGTCTGCTTGCCACACATCCTTACTAAAATTTCAGGAGACCTAAAATTCAATTAATATAATTTTAGAAGTCCTTTCACTGTTTAAGAAATCCAAGTACTTAATTGTATATACTATTGGGAGTAAATTACTTTTATGGAAACATATTGGCTGTCTATGGTTATGTCAGGTACTAACCAATCAGAATCCTCCTACTGCAGATTTTCCAATTCTGACAGCAAAGAGAATTGCAGAGGAGCCAATGGGGTTTACTAGAGTAACAATCTGTGGAGACCCCAGGTAGGCTTTGAAGCCCAATAATCAAGTTCATAATGCTTCCAGGGCTCTGTTTAGAATAACGTCCTACTTTAAGCACAGTCATCTACTGAAGTCTGTGACGTCCAAGCTCATACTTTTAAGATTAGCTTCTAGTCTCTAGCAGCGGCGGCTCCTAAGCTATGGTGGAGGAGCATCGCCTGCCACTAGCAACAGCTGCAAACCTTTAACAATAAAACAGTAATAAACTACGTTCATGATCGTGTTTTTGTTAAAGGAGCAGGGCCATGGGGCATGACAGGGATGGAGGGGGAGTGCACAACACTCCTATCAGTGTGTATGTGTGTTTGGCCAGCTGTTTTGGGCCGGCCAAACACACATGCGCACTGAGCTCTCTCAAACCCAGCACTTTGTTTCCGGGTTGGAGACGGCAGGCAGAGGCTCCCAGTCTGCCTTGGAGTGCCAAGAGAGGGCGCTCCAGCCAATTCTAATGCTGCTTTCATGCTGCCAGCAGCATGAGATTCGTGTTTAGTTGACCACTGGCCAGGCTGCAAGTGGAGCCTGAGGAGAGATGCAGCAGCTCGCAGTAAAATACATTTTTAAAAAAATTTAACATTTGTTTTGTGTCCCGTCGACCCTGCCACGCACCGCACCACCCCACCCCTTTATTGCACGGTGAGCCATGACTGGTGTCTAGAGAGTTAAAAAACGACTTAACTGAAACATTGATGTAACCTGTATTTTGAAAGGTACCATCATACTGAGCCTTTGCCCAATGAACCCTAAGTAAATCATTTGTAAGGAAAAGTCAAGCAGTATGTCTCAGATTCTTAATTTAAATTGGTTCAGTCAGATTTGTGACAAATTCTCCTTTGGTTTTCAAGCAACGTCATATAAATAATAAGTGTATAATATTTTCAACAGACTCACAATCATGAACATAAGTATAATTTGGCAATAATGTACTTTCGATTCTCCCGAGGGCAGTTGTGATTAGTTGTGGCCATTTATGACAACACCTATTCATCGTTAGGGGGTCTTGGTCGAACACAGGTAGAATCACCTACTGAGGTTTCAAGTTTAGAAATGTGTGTGATACTTGAACGCCTGGCCACTAGGAGAAGGTTCTCTGCATCTTTCCAGCCTCAGTGTGTCTTATGTGATAAAGGCCTAAGGACATTCATAGCATTAAGGTGTACCTGTGGTGGCTAACACAATCTTGATGAAAGCCATCAACAAAAAATGGTGTCAGTCTTATTTCCCAGCGCATAGCTGTGTAATTATATCAGTGAGATGTAAGTGCATATGTAAAGTTGTAAGCAAGTGGACTGTCTGCAGTGGATTTATGCATCAGCTATATATGCAAGGAGCAAAGAAATGGCTTTATTTCTGACATAGTGGAGTTTTCTTACTGTGGATGAAGAAGAAGGGTAAATGGAGTTCTGTGAAAATGGAGCAGCATTGAATTGATGTCCCACAAATCAGTCAAGAGGACTACAAGGCGTATGGGACCCAATCCAATTGGTGCCCCCTTGATTAGTCTCCCCTTTTATTCTAGATATCTTGATGATCATTTACTTAGCAACTGTACATTTATGGACAATTTGAATGGTTTTAGGGAGTTGCAGTTTGGAATAACCTTTGCCTATGTATTTCATAGTGCATCAACACTGGGTTCAGAGGTTATGAGGTAATGTTTACTCTCCTAGGACTGGAGATTCGCAAATCCTTATATCTCATTTAAGATGCTACATAGTCTCTCACACGGGCTAGACCCCATGAGTTGGACACAAGGAAGTTCTTCCAATACTTGGTAGTAGCTGGAGTTTGGGGTTCTATTGCCAGTCAGTGAGGGGTGTTGATCATTCACTGAAGATGTATATAGACAGGCGTTAAAAATGGAAGGGGACATTGGTTTTCCCTGAGGACACAGGAGCTCAACATGGAACTTATTGAGCTTTCCCTACATCTCTTTTGACAGGGCTATGAGTGTAGGGTTCACATGTAGGTCAGGGTAGGGAATTTGATCCCTGAGGACGAGGTGACTAGTATCCAGATGGTCATCCCTGTAGAGGCCGGAGCAGGAAGAGGAAGAGGAGGGCTCCGGAGGGGACAACGGACAGTGGGGGTTCGTCAGAGGAGAGAGCCAACATGCTGTAGAGTGCGAAAGTAAATAAAGGATGTCACCTCTGCTTGCTTTGTACTGAGTACTTCTCAACAATCAGCGGGAACAATGAGACGCTATTCCAATAGAATGAAGAGTTTATTTTCTAGTCAATTTAAATGTGGGCCCACGAGAAAAGAGAAAAGGTCACTGGAGGTCAAATATGATTTTGAGAACCCTTATTTGCCCAGAGGGCTAGTGAAAGGGGTGGTCATTGATGGATTCTGTGGGAGAGAACTCCATTTAAGAGAAGAACTGCCATACAATATAAAATGCTTTCTTTCATCTATATTTAGATTCAGTGGTCTTGTTGATCAATTCAATAATGAATACGCTGAGGCCACTATACAGAGCTACGATCCATATTATCTGTTTTGAATTCACCATTGTTTACAATTACAAGAGGTCCAGCCTCCAAAAGCAGGTACAACACTAAACTGAAGCTGACTATATGCATACAACCTAGAATAGAAAAAGGTTAACACTTCCTTTTTGATGAAAGTATCAATATTCTGTTAGTTGTAATGAAGGATCACTGTCATTAGGGCAGCAGATGTAATGGCACCCGGTTTCATGGGGGTAAGTATCCACTTCTTCCAACCAATTATGTCTATCTTTTAAGACTCAACTGAGTGGGGCCAAATTCCATTCTTACACTGGGGCCAATGGTAACCTTGCCATAAAACTGCTTACAAACATCCACGCCTGGGTTGCCTGAATGTTTAAGTTCACACCGTTGGGGTTAGAGAGCATGTTCTCAAGTACACAGTCACTTTGTCATCATGGCTACCAGGGGCTGCTCCTCATTCAATCAAAAGAGAACTGTAGTAGTATTGCTGCGATGCTAGGCATTTCCTCCCGTGGGCTGGATTCCGTGGAGGGCACTGTGGGTGCCTCTGTCTCTTTCTCCAGTTCCCTGCTGTTAATTGCAGGAGACACACTGAGGCTTCAAGAGAATGAAAAAAAAGGAGAGGGGGAAAGAAGAGAGAAAGCAACCAGAGAGAGAGGAGAGAGAGCAGAGAAGGACATTGAGAGAATGGATGGATGGCAAGAGAAAGAGTGAGCAAGGAGATGAGAGCAATGCTGTTTTGAGCATTTTTGCAAAGGCCACATTGGTTCCCGAGTCTGGCCCTGCAGAGATGGAAGCATTTTTTTTCTAAATTGATGGTAATATGATGACATGTGAAGGTTTGTTTCCCAGAATAGAAATCAATTTATAAAGTCAAACGTTTTGAGAATTATTTTATATAAAGATGACACTAGGAAACTGGGTAAAAAGCCAACAGTTTGTCATGTGGTATGACTCATTTAATTTCCAATGTCCTGTAACATTTGCTATGCATTCTTACTTATCATGTGTGTTTGTATGTTAGGACAAACTTCTTTGCTTTATAGGGTCCACCTCCAGCATATAATTTGTAAAAATAAAAAAGTGCTGGGACTCAATTTTTTTCTTAGGAGTCCATCGCCGGCACTATTGAACACTTTGATTTCTGAATACCTGGACTTCCTGGCATTTATTCTACCTCCTGCATCTTTCATCACTATTTATCTCACTAATGTTGGATAATTTTCAAGCCTGCTTTCACCCTTTGTCACAGTTTTCCTGTCTCTCTCTTCCTCTTTCTTTCTCCTTTTTCTGCCTTTCCCTAACTTGGTCTGGGCCAAAGTGTAATAACGAAAAATAAGTCTTGCTCTCAAAAAGTGAGTGCCTCCACCACCCGTAATCTTTGGAACAAATTAAGCACAGCATGCCTTCAAATGTGCATTACCTGGTGTTTAATTTATAAAACGATAAGTGCCAGGGCCATGTCAGGAGGCCACTGCACCTTACACAATTACAAACCATGTAATCATGTGTTCAGACCATTCCAGGTATCCAGAGCTATAAGAAGAGATTGGGCAGCAGATATTAGCCGTTTTAATGTATATGGAATTAATAAACAACTGTTGTGCTCATCTTTAAATTAGACAAACAACACCACTATGTGGCAGACCGTCAATAGTGCCAGGGTTGACAATTACATGCTGGTGCCGAGCACGAAAACCCCTGGTTAAAATTAAGCACTGGTTTTACCTCGTCTGGAGGGGAGTACTAAGAGAAAGGCTTGCAATCTGCAGAAAACACATGGCGGGTAGACTAGACGGCAAAGCGCTAAACTGTAAACAGAATCCTTACAAGGATCAACTATAGATACTTGACTCGAAAAAAGTCACATGTTTCAAAATTAGGTAAAATGGATTGGAATCTGTTCTTTACACAGACAGCACTACAACAAGTACACAAATCCACTAGTCGATTTTACTAGGGTTGATCACAGTTCTGGTGAACGGATTAATTGGCTGAGTTATTTTAACAGCAAAGTGAAGTATGACATTTGTTACCAACTCCATAAAGAAATAGGCAAATCACAGCAGTTTCAGAGAACTTTGTATATGCTGTCTCATCAGAAAATGATGCACAGACTGATCAATTTTCACTCTGAGTCTCAAACACAAAGCGCACTGTTATGGAGTAGCACAATTTTAGACTCCATCCTTTACAGTCAATTATTGCACAAAAATGCATTTATATTTCAAATTACATTTACTGTGCGCTTAAATATTATATAATGTATGCACATTTTGACGCATTTATGTAATGTAATCATTGAGAGATCAACGTTTCATAAACGTGCAGACTAATGTTCATTTAACATTGCTTGCAAGTATTCATTATTCACGTTCTACATTTACACCTTAATTTGTATTAGTTAAAGGAACATGTAGTTCTTTTCTTCAGTTGCACATATTATGAAAAGTTGAAGGTGCATATGTATAACCATGTATTCAACGTACACAATAAATGTTTGTTAAAATCAGGCTAACTTATCTGACTTGAGGTCCTAATTCTGAAATGCATTTTTGTTTGGCTAATGTGTTTTTCTTTGCAGGTACAGTTCACTGCTTCTGTAGCTATAGAAAAGGAGTATAACATGTTAGTTTTATTTACAAGGCCTGAGAAGAGAAAATCTTGGCATGAATGTGAAGGTTTAATGAGCAGTTGAAGACTCTATTTATTGTATACCAAGACACTCAAAGCCACTGAGACTGTTCGAGTTTCATGGGATGGGAATCGGGGAATCTGGGTGATGTTACAATTTGTGAGCCGGACTCGACAACCATTGGTCGTTAGAAGAAAAGGAGCGTTAACATTATGTCGAAGGTTCAATTAATTTTAATTAATGCTTGCATTGCTAGAATTTCCATCAGATTTTCCCAAGACTTGAGAGGTACAGTCCTTGCTGCTTTCCCTTTTTCTGCAAGTGTGAGGCTTTATGCTAAACACTTATTACTTTTGGAAGACTACTGGTGTAGTCTTCACTATACTGACATCTTCTCACATTCTCAATTGTCCAAAGCCACTCTCTAACTTGCCTTCTGCTTTTATTCCAAAAAACCATGAGACTTATTTCTGAATTGTCTTCATTTCTCATTCAGAATACAGACTAGATGCCTTTAGAATGATTTAATGTTTAAGAAGGTGAACAGGAGTTTATTTATGGAACATCGTTTTTTAATTCTCAGCTTCTGTATTATTGCAGTTTGAATTGCACTATATCAAAATCTATTGAGACTGAACCAATTGAGATATTTCGGCTTGCCAGCTGTAATTCTGTATTGTTTGAAATTGGGTCTTTGGTTGACAGTCAGGTTACCCCCTGTCCAAGCAAGGACCCTCACTCTAGTCAGGGTAAGTCACACACAATCCAAACTATCCTGTGCCCACCCTCTGGTAGCTTGGCACTGAGCAGTCAGGCTTAACTCAGAAGGCAATGTGTAAAGTATTGGTGAAATCCCTCATGCAATAACACAGTATAACACCACAAAAATACACCACACAGTGTTTAGAAAAATATATAGTATTTATCTGGTTAAATGCAGGTCAATACAATCAAGATTTGTTAAGTAAACGTTAAAATATCACTTTAGAGAATGATAATGGGAGTCTTTAGGTTTGAAAAGCAACAAGTGTCTCTTGCGAGCACAAAGTACCACGTTGGCGTTCAAATTCTTCGCAAGGGACCGCAGAGGAGGAGATGTGTGGAAAATGGAGAGGTGTGCATCGGTTTCTCTGGGCGCACACAGACGATGCATTGGTAATTTTTCACGCAGGGAAGGCTTTGGGTCGATTTCCGGCGCACTGACTTGGATCCGCTTCGGTTTGCAGGGTTTACGGGTGCCCCGGGGACAATGCAGAGAAATCCTGGGCGTGCAGGACAAAGTCACAGGAGCTGCATCGATCCGGTGGGCGATGCGGGGAAATTTCTGTCACACGGCAGGCGCTACGTCAATTCTTCTCGCAGGAAGTCAGGCTGCGTCGTTCCGGTTTGGCTATGCGTCCATCCAGTTGGCAGTGCGTCAAAGTTCCGGTCGCAACACTGGCACTGCGTTGATCACCTCTCAGGGAGCCGGGCTGTGTCGTTTCGGTTTGGCGTGCAGTGATTTTCTCACTGCGATGTCGGATGTGCGTCGTTTCTGGCACGCTGTGCGTCGCATTTTTACCACTCAAGGATTTCTTTGCAGGAGGAAGTCTTTTTGGTCCTGAGACTTCAAGTAACAGGAGGCAAGCTCTATCCAAGCCCTTGAAAAGCACTTCTCAGCAGAGCCAGAGGGCAGCAAGGCAGCAGGGCAACAGCAGGGCAGCAGTCCTTTGCAGAAAAGCAGTCAGGTGAGTCCTTTGGTCAGCCAGGCAGTTCCTCTTGGCAGGTCGCAGGGTCTGGTTCAGAGTTTCTTTAACAGTGGTATTTTGTCCAGAAGTGTCTGCGTTGGTAAGGTCAGAGGCCCTGTTATAATACCCAAATGTGCCTTTGAAGTGGGGAGACTTCAAAGAGTGGCTTAGAAGTGCACCAGATCCCCTTTCAGTTCCATCCTGTCTGCCTGGGTCCCAGTAGCAGGTTTGGCAGTCCATTGGGTGAGGGCAGGCCACTGTCCTTTCAAATGTAAGTGTCAGGCCCTCCACCCTCCCAGCCCAGGAAGACCCATTCAGTATGCAGATTTGTGCAGGTGTGACTGAGCATCCTGTGTCTGGGGTTGTCTGAGTGCAATGCACAAGGAAGCTGTCAAGTAAGCTAGCCAGATGTGGATTGTAAGGCACAGAAGGATTTAAGTGCAGAGAAATGCTCACTTTCTAAAAATGGCATTTCTAAAATAGTAATATTAAATCCAACTTCAGCAGTCAGCAGGATTTTGCATACATATGACCTTGTTACTCCTTTCAGATCAGAATCTACTAATCAAACAGTAGATGAGGGTAGCCCTAATGTTAGCCTATGAAAGGAGCAGGCCTCACAGCAGTGTAAAACAAATTTATAAGTTCTACACTACCAGGACATATAAACTACACCGGTATATGTCCTGCCCTTTACCTACATAGCACCCTGCCCTATGGGTTACCTAGGGCCTACCTTAGGAGTGACATATGTAGAAAAAGGGGAGTTTAAGGCTTGGCAAGTACTTTTAAATGCTAAGTCAAAGTGAGAGTGAAAATGCACACACAGACCTTGCAATCGCAGGCCTGAGGCATCGTTAAGAAGCTACTTATGTGGTGGCAGAATCAGTGCTGCAGGCCCACTAGTAGTATTTGATCTACAGGCCCTGGCACATGTAGTGCACTTTACCGGGGACTTACAAGTAGATCAAATAAGCCAGTTGGGTATGAACCAATGTCACCATGTTTTAAGGGAGGGAGCATATGCACTTTAGCACTGGTAAGCAGTGCTAAAGTGCGCAGAGTCCTAAAACCAGCAGAAACAGTGTCCAAAAAGTGGAGGGACGCAGGCAAAAGTTAGGGTTGTCTACCCTAAGGCTGTTAGGTCTAACATGTATCTAATCAATATTCTAATGGCCTGCATATATATTCTATTGAATACTGACTGAGAATAAATCAACTTGATCTAAGTTTTAGATTCCTGGTCCATATTTTGCATCTAAATGGGTTTCACAGTAAATTAAAATTGTTGTTGTTGTAACTCTAATGTGCTTCTCAACCAACATAAAAAAGTCCATTGGAACAAATGTGAAAAAGTGCGCACTCTTGGTTACAAAGTTAGAAGTTTGGTCTAGTGGAATTACTCATATGTTTTGGATTTATTTTCATCTGCACGAATAATAAAGAAATAAATAATAAAGAAACAGTTGTGCTTTTTCATATTTAGGGTTTTCCAGGTTGAGAAAACCCTTCCTCAAATCTCCTAAATCAAGGGAGTGGAGGTTCCTTCCCATTCCCACCCTGGAAATCTGGGAATGTATGCACTTCTGCTCGTGACAAGTGCTCAAATTTGTTTGTAATCCAAGACCTAGAACTTGCAACAGTATAGTGACAGATTTGCCAAATTGTAAGTGCAGTTTGTAAACTGTAAAATGACATCAATTTCCATTCTTTGAAAGAGAAATAGAATTGTACACTTATAAAGTGCTTATTATTCACACCTGCCTTGTGCTTCGACCTGTAAAAGTCTCATTCCAGGGGTTCGTGTTCCTCAGCTGGCAGTTTCTGGTCCTTCCCTTCGGCCTGGCCACCTTGCCCCGGGATGTTCAGGAAGATACTAACCCCTTTTGTTATTTTTTCGTATTTGAAAGGTATTGCGCTTTATCTATATTTGGATGACTGATTTTTGACTGCTCCATCTCTTTTGAAGGCGCAACAGGATGTGGAGCTGGTGCTTGAGGCCCGGGGATAGCTGAAAGTGCTATGATGCACTTCTAGTTTAAAAAACAAAATTTCATAACATAGCATAGCATTACCTCCTATCCCTTCCTCGGCTTCCTTATTAACCAATGAGGCCCTTTTGCCTCATCTAGATACCTCCCTTCCCACTTCAAAAACTCCCTCTGCCACAACCCCCTCCTGTTTCTTTTTGTCTCATCCTATGGACTTACTTTTCTTTTTTTCCTCCATGGCGGGGCCTGGGGCTGCTTCGGTGTGCCATCGCTGTGGGTTGTGGTGCTCCCGGTGGCGACTCCTGGCTTGGCGGCGCGTCGTAGGGGTGAAT
Source organism: Pleurodeles waltl (assembly GCF_031143425.1). NCBI lineage: Eukaryota > Metazoa > Chordata > Amphibia > Caudata > Salamandridae > Pleurodeles > Pleurodeles waltl. The sequence continues at coordinate 341,639,818 of NC_090446.1, forward strand.
GTGGCTACTTCTGGTGACGCCGCTTCTGAGCTGTTCTGATGGAGTCAGACTGCTCTGGTGTGGCTGTGCTTCCGGGTTGGCACCTTGCAGGGCAGAACGCGTCCTTGGCAGAATATTGATGTTCTGATATGCAGTGAGCACAGGTTTTTGAGCCCAGTTTTCTTACTGTTTTGCGGGGAATCATGTTGGCCCTGATTGGAGAGATGTTTTTACCTCATTCCCATTGGTATTTGCAATTGGGTTCTCTCCCCTATTTATGGATGCCTTTGATTGTGTGGGCATCTGTGTGTCGCAATAGAGGCTAAATGAGGTGCAAAACGGAGGCACATTTTGTCCTCCTCGTCTTCTTCCGAAGGGGAGGATTTTCTGGTTTCCTAAAGGAAACCTCATACGCCCAGAGGCTCTGATGCCAGGAATGCACCTCTCATGTCTGGAGAGGAGATGCAGGACATGATAGAGATAGCTGTGTCCAGGGCCCTTCAAGCAGGGACTGCGCAACTGAGGCGTCCATCCAGATCATGGAAATCATTGGCTGGGGTAGCTGCTCTTCCTCAGATGAGGAGGCTCCTTCTACTTCCTATGGGGGAAGTATGTGTCACAGGAAGAGATGTGGGACATTCTGACACATGTAAGGGAAAATCTGGGCTTCCCTTCGTTTCAGCCAGCTGAGGCAGAGTCGCACTTGTTTCCTTAGTAACTTACCCCATCTTGTTTTGCTATGCCTTTTAATTATATTGTTTTTTGTGAATGGAAGGATGTGGACAAGATCCAGGTTCCACGTTTCCTTTAGAAGTTGTATTTACTGGAAGGTGAGGATACTCTGCCTCCTTCGTCTGGCTGGATTCAATGCTTGCTAAATTGATGCTAAATTGATTGGGAACACCGCAGTCATTCTGGACGATGGTACTCCTACTGATGCAACTGATCGGAAGGTTGACTCAGGACTCGGCTAGCAGACGGCAGAAGAAACATGCTCGGTCTTGTCCTAAATATGAGCCCAGGTCTTCCAGAAAGCATAGAATCCAGCTCCGCTTTTCTCCTAAGCTTTCTGTTCCATCTAAAAACAGGGGCACCCCAGAAGGACTCCTGACAATACTGTGCTGGAGGAGACTGGCCAGTTGGAAGAAGGATATGGCACTTTCTGTCCGTTTGGCAGTAGGATGTCGTAGATCAATGGGTACTGAATATTGTGGAGAATGGCTACTACATAGAGTTCGATCTGGTTCCTCTGGATACTGGTGTTCAGTCGACACCAATTCCTGTGTCAGTAGTCAGGAAATTAGCGCTGCTAGATGGGGATTAGGAGTTATTGTGGAAAGGAGCCATCTCCGGAGTTCCTCTGAGGGAACGATGAAGAGGGGCTTATTCTGACCTGTTTCTGGTTAGGTTTCAAGTGGGTAAATTATTGGATCAGGACTGTTCATTTCAGGATATTTACTCTGTGGGCAATTATTCCTCTGGTTGGTCCTGGAGATTTTTTGGGGTCTCTGGATCTGAAGATGCCTACCTTCAAGTCCCTGTTGCAGCAACCTCTCAGAGATTCCTGTGATTTGCTTTAGATGACAATCATTTCCAGTTCTGTGTTCTTCCTTTTGGCCTCAAGTCCTCTCCCAGTGTATTCACAAAGGTGCTGGCACCTCTGATGGCTCTTCACCATGCAGAAGGGGTGTTTGTGCACCCTTATTTGGATGATCTTTTGATGCAGGCTCCCAGCGAGTTCCAGTTATGAGTTCATGAGTCAAGAGTATTGCAGGTCCTCCAGGGTCACGGGTTTTAGATAAATTGGGGGAAATCAGATGTAGACCCCCCTCAGGACTTGGTTTTCAGTGGGGCTCGCTTTCAGACTCTGCAAGAGTTGGTGACCGTGTCAGAAAGGTGATTGCTTTGCCTGCATAAACAAATGAGCACATTATGGAAGCAGGTTGCTCCCAGGGCTCTCCAATAGTTACGTCTGTAGGGTCACTTCGCTTCAGTGGCATTTCTAGTGCCTTGGGTCAGGTTTTATCTGCTTTGTTTGGTCAACTGGATTCTCTCCCATTGGTCTCTAGATCCCTGTGGTCTTCAGGCTCAGATTCTGTCAGCATCCATATGCAGGGAGTTGAGTTGGTGGTTGGTGCAGAGAATCTATGGTGGTGGGTCCCTCTGTCTTCCCGGGTTCCAGTGATTGTGACAACCAACACCAGTCTCTCTGGGTGGGGGGCTTGGCTGGGTTCAGAGCAGGTTCAGGGGTGTTGGTCTCTCGGGGAGTCCTTGAACGAGGTCCTCGAATTGGAAGGAATTGAAAGCTGTTCTTCTGGCACTGGTACATTTTCAGGAGCTCGTGAAGGGAAAGGCAGTACTGGTGCAGACAAACAATTTGGTCACCAAAACAGACATTAACAGACAAGGGTGGACAAGGTCCAGGACTCTGAATCTAGTTGCAAGGGACATTTTCTTGTGGGCTTGTCTCTTTGCTATCTCTTCGGGCCCCATACTTTCGTGGGTAGACAATGTCTGGGCAGAGCTGTTGAGCAGGGTAGTTCCTTCGTCTAAGGATTTTTCCCTTCTGCCGTCTCTGTTCACTGTTTTGGTGCAGAAGTGGGGTCATCCGGTTGTGGACTTGTTTGTGTCCACAGGGAATGAGAAAGTGGGGAAATTCTGTTCCTGGTTTCGAATATACGTCGGAACAACGCATTCTGGAACAACGCATGCCTGAACAACGAGGTCGGAACAATGACCTGGGAAAGGCATTAGTGAATGGCATGCATGGTTCCAGTATGCATCCCCCCTGGCCTTCGACCCCTAAAAATTACCGCAACCCCCCACCCCTAAAACCACCCTAATCCCCCACCCCTAAAATTATCGCAACCCCTCACCCCGCCCCTAAAACCTAAAACCACCCCAACCCTAAAACCTAAAGCACTGCAACCCCCACCCCTAAAACCTAAACCACCCCAATCCCCACCTCCAAATACTACAAATACCCAGCCCCCTACCCCCGCCCCTAAACCTAAACCACCCCAAGCCCCCACCCCCAAAAACTAAAAATACCCCGACCCACACCCTCGACCCTAAAACTAAAAATTCCCTGATCCCCCTCCTCTGCACCTGAACCTTAATCACCCTGAGCCCCCACCCCCAAAAACAATAAATACCCGACCCCCGCCCCTAAAACTAAAAATGCCCTGACACCCCCTCCTCCGGCCCTAAACCTTAATCACCCCGAGCCCCCCACCCCACCCCACCCCAAAAACTAAAAATACCCTGACCTCGTACCCCGCCCCTAAAACTAAAAATGCCCGACCCAAACCTCCCCTGTCCCTAAACCACCCCCACCCCCTAAAACTAAAAATACCCTGACCCCCACTTACCTCCTGCTTGATCGCGTCGTCCTCCTCAGCCGTCTCCCTTCTGTGCCTTAACCACGCATGTGCGTGGTTCAGCACATGTGTGGTTAAGGCCCTGAACAAGGAAGTCGTGGTTAACGAAAGCGTTGTTCCGCTTTCGTTTTCCACGACTTCGTTGTTCAGGAGTCGTTGTTGAGGATGCTTCCCCCCAGTTTCGTTGTCCTCTGGTTTGGGCACTGGATGGACTAACTTGTCAGAGGCCGTGGGGTCTCCTATATGCGTTCCTCCCCTTTCAGTTTCTCAGGTCTTTTCTGGTGCGAGTCCACAGGGAAAGGGCTCAGGTACTTTTGATTGTGCCACCCCTCTCCTCTGGTGTTTTCCAAGCCTCTCCCTGCAGTCCTTGAAGAGGCTGCATTTGACGGCATGAAGGTTGAACAGCGTGATTTGACTGTTCTGGGGTGCCAGAACAACTGGCTCTGATCTGACAGGCTTCTAGGCAGTCGTCCCCTCTACATTCTTAAGCTCATCATTGGAAGGTGTTTTCATCTCTTGGTGTTTGCAACAGCAGGTGGATCCTACAGTGGCTTCTCTGTTTTTGGTGATGCAGTTTTTGCAGGATGGGGCCATTATGGTTTTGTCTGCGGACAGTTTGAGGGTGCAGCGGGCTGCAATCCAGACTCTTCAGGGTCATTGGCAGAATTTGAAGGATGAAGGGAATTTGATGCCTACATTTTTTCAGGGTCTGTTGATCTTGTTTCCCAGACCTATTTGCTCTTTTCCTAGTTGGAATCTCCATTTGGTGTTGGATGTCTTGACTGGTCTGCCTTACAAGCCTCTGGAAGAAATTGATTTAAAACATTTGACTTTCAATACTTTTTTCTTGGTTGCTAGTACATCTGCCAGGCGTTTGGTGGATTTGTCTTTCAAGTTCCCTTTTAGTAAGGTTTTTCCAGATAGGGTTTTCCTTGTTCCGGTTCCCTCTTTTGTCCCTAAGATGAATTTGGTTTTTCATGTGAGCTAGGATGTGACTCTGCCTGTTTCTTGTCCGGTCCCTACAGTGGCTGAATTGCAGGGTGCTTCTGTGGTGGAGATTTGTAGGGCTGCTACTTGGTCCACTCCCTCCACTTTTGTTCGTCACTATTGGATTGCTGCGTTGGAAAGTTTAGATGTGGTTTTGGGGCACAGTGTATTGTCCTCTATGAAGGAATAGAGGTGTTTTAGTGTCTTACCTGGATTGTGATTACAGTCTTTCTGTGTTGCAACTCGGTCATGCTTTACTTTCTATGTCTCATTATTTAATAAGGAAGGCAAGGGATGCAGTGCGTCCATTACATACCATTTATGGCGTTACTCCTAGTCTGCCTTCCTTACAGTTTCCTCCCAGTCTCCCGGTACAGGGCAACTGAGTTGCTGTTTGGCTTGTGTCTATACAGGAGGGGGTTGGTGCAGGGGGAGTTGTTAAAGTTGGAAGTGAGGGAGTATAGGTAAGGCAAGGGGGCCTCTTTGGTTAATAAGGGAGGGGAGGGAGTAGGACTAGGAGTAATGCCATTAATGGACACATAATATTGCACAGCACAATACGATCTAAAATAATTTAAACTAAGGTAAGGTTACATAGCGTGACAATAACATTCAGTCACTTGGAATGAAAAAAAGAGTCTAAACTCTTCCCCATTATCAACTATTTATGTACACTGACAACATTCCTGTAATCCTAGGGTTTTTTATTTCTCCAGCTCTCCTGTTTTTAACACCAAACGTTAACGCTTTGACTTTAAGTCTTGGGGCATGATGGTGAGGTTAGAGCGTGGGTGGCAAAAGAAGCCACGCCAGAGGCTAACGGTCTTCCGCTTGACGATCCAAGAGGACCTCGGGCTGCGCCAGAGCCAGGGATCTCGGTGGGGCTTATAGTGGCTTTCCCACCTATCCCAGATCAAGAAAACACATCGCGTCAGTGGGGAGCTAGAACTCCAAACCACGGCTGCTGACTCCAGAGGCAGAATCTTAACCACTTAGACCCGCTCTGTTCACCGTTTTTGGATCTCACAACCAAGGGTTGTCGCAGATCCCTTTACCAGTCCTCCTCGATTTCGCACGTGACATTGAGCAGGAGAGAAAGATGCAGCTTGGAAAGACGCAGGAGTGCGGCTGCGCGGCTCCATCCGCTTGACATCAGGAAGGCCCGGGCGGCGAAGTGCCCTTGGCAGCGCGCTGCACCACTTTTGCTGACACGGTAATCACCATTAACTTTATATCTTTCAAAATCATTATTATTGCCTTTATGCCTTGTTGTCAGTTCCTGCGCAGGATTCACGGCCCCGGCACTGCGAAGCTGGCGCGTGGCCCACTCTGTTTTACTGCCCTGGGCACTGCGCCCTGACTCCATCTTGCCATGCTACCCTCGCCTGGCTGATGAACGGTACCTCCAGGAAACCTAAAAAGGCGCGCACTTCGCCCAGCACGTAGCCATCTGCAGGGGAAGATAAACTGAGAGTTAACAGGGAGGTCAGGCGTTCTGATGACGGCAAGAGCTGGCTGCTAATGACCATTATCTGTGCCTCAGCTTAAAGTTCATTAGTTTTACATTAAGTCCCCTAAAGCCAGAAGCAATGAACAAGTCAAGTCTTTGTTGAACTGTGGCCTAATCTCCCTCAGCCCTAAAGACAGCACAGCGAAGAGGCAAATGAGCACATTTAGTCTCCATTTAACAGCTGCCTCCGCCTCCCACTATGCCCAAGCCAGTTCTGAAACTAAAATGGCAGATCAACATCCCCTCATGTTCATCCATCTGCCAGTTATGTTTTAAGCGAATGTCCTTTGCTTTCTGGGACATGTAGTTTAATTTTGTATGTCTACAGTTTCTGAATGTCAAGTGCTCTTGACTCCATAGCCAACAGTCGCTGAAAACGTTCCACATGCATGGTGCCCTTTAGTTGCCATGTCCCAATACAAGCCATAGTAACCCAAGGTCTGGCCTGCACCAAATTGGCTTCCTTGCCTGCAAACTCGGCTTGTGCAATCCGTACTGCACACGGCAACCATTTATGCAGCTCCAACTGGCGCCTAATTTGTACTAGGCCTTCATAGTGCTGCACATTGCACTAAGAGTTAGGGTTACCAACTGTCCCAGAAACACAATACCGGTTGTTTGTTTATGATGTGATATTCTTCAAGGGCTAACAGTAACACTTCATGTAAAATTCTCAGTAATCTGTTTAAAAATGATAATTATCCCTTTGAGTTACAATTAATTTACAAATAAATTCGACAGCTCTCAAATACTTTTTGACTTATTTCTTTGCTCTTTATGTTGATTTGTAAATAGGGGAAAAGTTTCAGATTTCACTAATGATCCCATTTTTTTTACTAGTATTGTCATGAAAATACAGGCCATGCTAGTAAAATAACGACCAAGTGGCAGCCCTACTTAATTGTAGCAATGCTCTATACAAATAGCTACACAGTGCACTAAAGCAAGGTAACCAGATTTCTATAGGTAGACTTGCATTCAGTTCTGAGAATTCCTTTCAAAAGGGAAAAACCCTTTGCTATCTGGCACTTTACTCCATGAAGTGCTATTAATTAATCAATTTGTCAATTTACGAAATAAATATACAGGAGTGGAAACGTGATGACCTAGAGTGTCACGCTTACTAAAAATGATCATGGCAATATCATGTTCACAACAATTAAGCGACCACCCACAAACAATACATGTTGAATAAAGTCCCACCAGGGTTGTATGAAATTTCCAATGTGTAAACCTGCATCGTTAGCACCTAGTCCAATGACGCCCTTGTGAAACTGAATTCACTTACTAATGATTTTTATGGATTTTGGATTATGAATCTGCATTGAATTTGACTAACATAGAAAATAATGTGCAACAGGAAAATGTGCCCACTCGAGTGTCCTTATTAAATGCTTTTTAATATTAATTGAAGTGCCCATGTTTAGGTTATTGTAGCAATGCAGTATATTAATGATTTTGCATTATGTGTTTGCTTTATTAATTATAGGCCTTAAGTTAGCAAGGTTTGGGCCTAGTTGCACAGCCTCCTATTAAGCTGCCCTGTTTAAATAATATCATGGGAATGTATGTCTAGAGAAATCAATTTATATATTATTTTCACTGTGTTGACCAAACGTTAGCAGAAGCCTTTAACTTTCTCATGAGATCTGCCTGCTAGAATGTCTCGTATTAGAGGTTGATACATTGTATAGTTTGATGCATGAGACAGCGATGTTCCCAGGAGCTAACAATGGATGCACTGACTGGAGTACCGATGGATACAAAAATGTTACCTGATGAGCCTGACAGTGGGAACAGGAGAAGAGGAGCCAATCATCGACAAGTGAAAGACAGTTTAGTTATATCTTAGATTTGAGCTTTTATTTCTATTGGACTAATTGTAAACATAAAATTCTTCGTCCAGTGGAAACGTGGGAAGTTCTTTAGACAATTTTGACTTAGCCGACTGCACAGAGAGAAGTGTGCTCATTCCTATTTTGATTTCCTCTGTAGAGGATTTTACCTTTAACTTTATTGTTTAGACTTCTAATGCTGAATGCTGATCCCTTAGATATTGTTTCTTTAATGGTTCAGATAGCTTCCCCATTTCTGAACCATTCTCTTCCATGGTCCTTTGCTGATCAAACTGATGTCCAACTGACAAAGAGAATCGCAGTTTGCTAATCCATATGAGGAGAGGTATAACAAAATGCTATGGTGCTTTTTATAGATTATGGGGGTCATTATGGCCCCGGCGGTCGATGATAAAGTGGTGGTAATACCGCCAACAGGCGGGCGGTGCTTACCATTATGACACTGACGGGTTGTCTGAAGCCAACCCGCCAATGTACCACTCCGACACCCATGGCGGAAGCAGCCGCTGGGCTGGAGATAACGATCTTCAGACCAGCGGCCGCCATTGTGCCGCCTGTGGTATTATGACCCCGCCTACTGCCATGATGGTAAGCCCTATCAGTGACAGGGAATTCCTTCCCTGTCACCAATAGGGGCCCCCCACCCCCCCTACCGCTCCAAAGACCCCCCCTACATACCCTACATCCACACCCCCTTCACACACACACACACACACACGCATACACACACTCATTCACACATACATGCACACATGCATACATCTCATCACACATCCGCATACACTTCCAAACATACACACAGACACGCATTACTATTTAAAACATACACGTACTCACACTTCCATACATGCACACATGCAATCGACACTCAACACACACCCGCATTCATGCACACACATACATGCACACACCCCCATGCACACACACAACACCCCTGTCAGAGACCCGACATACCTGGATCCAGGGGGTCTACCGCCAGCAGCACCCACCAGCAGAACACCACCAGGACATATTATTTCTCATAATACAGCTAGCGGCGGTCTACTGGCATAGCGCTGCTGGTGGTAGCAGTGCCACCTTACCGCCATCTGCCAGGATAGCCACAGCCAGATTTCTGCCCTTCTTGTGGTGAAAATCAAGCTGTGGTCATAATTTGGTGGACACCTGGTAGCCGCGGCGACAGTCTTTTGGCGCCCGTCACCGCGGCGGTAGGCGGTTTTTACCGCCAATCTTATAATGAGGGCCTACGCCTTTTGTTTTTCAGGTACCAACCGCTATTTTGATACAGCCATAGCTAGATGTTTTCCAAATCTATGTGATTAAATTGTTTTGCATGAAGCCCAAACATGCTATTCTAATCAGAAGGTTAGTAAGGGAAATCCTGAAATGTTAACAGGTTGCTCTCAATAGATGATACATGTTGCTCAGTTGCTGAATCTAGATGTATGCTATTTCTATTGCACAGTTATTCTTTCTATTGATTTTACTGTGTCTCTCAAATGTTAAGTGATCAATGCATTAGCTAAATTGAGATTCTTTAGAAGATTTAGTCAACCAGTGTTCTTGTATGTATACTATTTTTTGTGACTAATTTATATGACATTAGCATTGTTAATATAGGGAAATAAACATTCTAACTTTTACATAAAGGTGTGGTTATTCATGGCCAAATGGGTCATGTTGTGTAGAAATTACTGATTTAGAAGAATATTTGATAATGTTTATTGATTATGATGAAGTAATTGCAATGCCTTTGAGAGTTATGGTGGAATCACTGTAAGCACAGTCAAAAGGTCCATCGAACCTCTAACGTGTCTCCTTATAAATTAATAATATAAGAATAAATAGGGACAGACGCACTCACACCCTCTATGCCTGTTTCACACTATAGAGCCACTCTCAGATACTTTAAAAAATCTTCTCTATGGATAACAATGTATCACAGTCATGTGTTATTTTTAGATCAACTTAGATTCACATCAGATCTTTCAAATACTAGGCAAAAAAGCAGTACTGAATGGACTGCAAGGTAGGCCTGAATTCATTTTCTACTACTTCGAGATTTCCATATTTCGTGGGCATTGACTATTGCCTCATTTTGCCATGGGGAGACTAGTTTCTAGAGAAAATGTATTAGCAAGAGACATTTTCTACTCAAACCAGTCTCTTGCCAGTATTTCAATTTACTTTTGAATGCAATTGTATTCAATGTTCATGCATGGTACAGAAAGTATGTTTTTAATATAAATTCTCTTAATTTTTGCAATATTTCACAAAAATGTGCAATCGCATGTTACTGTACTCTCCATATGTATTTCTTTGCCAATTTCACTATCTTTGTTCATGTCCTCATTCCAATATCCCCATTTCAATGTTTGTGTTATTCCTGCATCACCATCACAAAGTCAGAGTTCCCAAATAATTTTAACTTTTTCATTGTCATTGTCTTTCAGTATCCATGGCTGCATCTCAATTGCAGTTGTGGAGTTACTGCAGTGGGGTAACAAAACTTCGGGGGGCCCCCAAGCAAAGTAGCTTGAGGAGCCCCTCCCCCTGGACTCGGTCAGATGCCTGTCACACCTGCACTGTGCACAATGCTGAGGGGGGCCCATGGAGCTCGGTCCCACCCCCACACATTGTGGGAGCTGCAGGGGACTTTGTTACTCCACTGAGTTTGTGGTGTATGTGTGAATTGGTTATTGGTGAAATGTGTAAAGTGGTTGATAAAAACGATAACAATTGTCAACAACAGCCTACAATCCGGAAACCAAAAAAAACATTAATCACAGAGCTAACTAATGTCACTGGCAATGATATAGATCAATAATCAATAAAACTATATACATATCAATACAACAAAATCCAAATTACATCAGCTAAAATCATAAAAATCAGAGGTTGCTCTTCAGTTCCACAATAAAGTAATTTGGGAAAGCCCCAACTAAACTTTTCTTTGTTTTTTTTTCTCAAACTAACTAACCTTTTCAAACATTCATTGTGTGATATTCCCCAAACTTCACAGTTAATGGCCTAGCTCTGGGCTGCATGACCACTTTCAACTTGGTGCAAGATATTATGCCCTTGAACAAAGTCAAATCTAGATACCAAATGAATGTGTACCTGTGTCATTGTTGGCACCAGCTTCTTAGTGTCAATGTTGTTTCCCTTATGTTAGGGTTCTAGCTTTAGTGTCCCACATGATGTCATTGTTTGCTTATAAATGACTTGTATACCACCTGAAGTCAATTTCAAAGCACTTGGGATGATGATAAAGCTGGACGAAAGACATGGTGATATAAAAAAAATGATTTAGCAGGGATTAGTGTTTCAGGAAAGACAACCTGCAAGAAGTTATGAAATAACATTTTGGCTACAGAGAGTGCCCTACTTCAAAAGAGGAAACGTTGACAACTAAAACATGCATTTCATTAAATTCATAACATATGATAACTCATTCAGCATTATTATCCCAGCATCAGGCTATAGTTTGTAAATGTCCAAAGAGGAGCAGTTTCACCAATGTTCTGCAAATTAAAGAAGTATTTTGAAGTTGTTTTAAAATGCAGTGCAGGTCTTTAATTTGAGTTTATATACTCAACTATTCAGAGGTCAAGGCAGTGTTAACTTGAGCTAAGTTTTTGTTTTGTGAGCAATCTTTGGCCTGCTTCCAGTTGGCTTTAGGGGGGCAAGCATTACTGTAGGGGTTCTCGGCTCTCCATGTCCTCCTTTGGCTATGGCCCTGATGAAAAGAACCAAGGTAGGTGTGAAATGATAGGTACATGTGATGACCGCCAACATAGTTTTTGGGTTGTGTTTATTCAGGTCACTCACAGACATTTGTGATGCATTTTCACACTTCTAAACTTACAACTGAATGACCCAAGATGAGGTAGTGCAGAAAGTTTGCTGAAGTACTCAAATATTCCTGAAGTTGTCCGCTGAGATGTAAAACCAATAAGAGGTATTGCAAATTTCCATGAAAGTTAAAAAGAAAATAAGACAGTAGTCCATTGTAACAATTTTATAACCCTACCTGTTCGGAGCTCCCACAATGTGGATATTCTGCATGTTCTGGGTTACAAAAAAGACATGTACACCAGCAATTTGTGTATAGTACGCCAACATACATGTTCAAGATTTGCAGATCACATGTTTCTCTTGGGTATGCCTATTAGTTTTATGAATTGCTGTGATATTTACAACCATAAAAAAATGTAGATGATTGTCACATAAATAAGTATTTTCAACTTTCTTTGTGAATCAGCTTTAACGCACAAACTGAGGAAATTCCGCCTTTCACATGTGGTTTACAGCAGTCTGTGTGAGAAGATTCAGCCAACTCTATCCCATTCAGCAAAGCAAGATACTAATTGGGGGTCCGATTCACAAAGGTAAATTTAAACCAAAAGTCTAAGTTTAGACCTAAAGTCTAACTTTATTAATAGTAAAGTTAGACTTTTGGTCTAATTTTAGACCAAAATTCTAAACTTAGACCAAAAATCTAACTTTATTCATAGTCTGCTGCCATAGGTCAATGTTTCTGATGGTGTTTAGCCAGAGGATTTAGAAGATTTTCTTCAGACACTTGTTGATGAAGATCTAGACTCTGTCTGGTGGTGGTCACTGTTGTCCTCTTCTGCTTCATACAGAAGGACTGATTTTATGTTGGTGTTAAAAAGCCTGATCTTGGTTTGCAGCATTAGGTCCTTGTAGCTCTAGATCTTCTTTAGCTGATTGAAGACAGCCTTGTTTTGCTACTCTTGTCTTGACATTGGCAACTCTGCTACCCTGCTTGTTCTGTGACACTGCCCAGGTAGGTGAAGACCTGAACCTCTTCTAGTGCATCGTCTGCAGGAGTTACTGCAGTTATGCTGTAGTGTTAGCCTTTAGGATCTTGTTTTTCCCCCGTGCATGTTTAGGCCAAGTTGTGATGATGTGGCTGCCTCTTCGGTGGTCTTCTTCTGCATCTGTAGCAGGGTACAGGAGAGTAGAGCCAGGTTGTCTGCAAAGTGCAGGTGGTCCAATTGCGTCCAAGGTGTCCACTCGATCCCATTTCTTCTCCTTGCTCTGGATGCCTTCATGATCCAGTCTATGGTGACAGCAGGAGAAAATGCAAGAACAGACAACCCTGATGGGCTCTGGTCCTCACTTAGAAGACTTCCGTGAGTTGTCCTTTATGGATTATATTATCTATCATTCCTTTGTAAGAGTTCCTGATGATTCTTACAAGTTTATCTGTCACACCATAGTGGCAAAGGAGTTTCCAAAGAGTCTCTTTATCCATGTTGTTGAATGACTCCTCTTAGTCAATTAGGTAGACTTAGAGGATGGAGTTCCCTTTCCATCGTCTGCTGAATGATGATGTGAAACGTTGCAATCAGATCAGTGCAGGATCTATCTTTACAAGCCAGCTTGTTGCTCTCGCAACTGAGTGTCAACTTGTTCCTTCGTTCTATTCATGATGGCCTGTCCTGGACACAACATAGACCAAGTACCTCTTCACTTGGATTTTGCCTGCACAATGCATGCTTAATCTCTTGTAAATATAACAAGCACTGGCAAAGCCAGTAAGTCTTACCTATACAAGAGCTACTGGCTTTTGCAATGTTTTTTTTGCTACGTTGTAGATCAGTGACTCTTCTGTTCAGCAAGGCTAAAAGTTGATGGAGTGGAGTGTCATATAGTACAGTGGGGAGTAGAGTGTTGTATAGTTAAGTAGGGGAAGTAGATTGTCATAGAGTTGAGTGTAGGAGAGTAGAGTTCAATGGTTCAGTGGCAGAGAGTGTGGTGGAATGACGTGGGGTGGATTAGGGCAGAGTTGATTTAGGTAGTAGGGTGGCTTGGAATAGAGTGGGGTGGTTTAAATAGAGTAGAGTGGGGTAGATTGAATGGGATGGGCTGGTATGGATTGAAATGGGGAGAGTTGGATTGAAGTTGGGTGGACTGAAGTGAGGTGATTAGATGGAAATGGGGTGGACGGATTGGACTGAAGTGAAAATATTAGGGTGTGGTGGATTGGATTGGAGTGGGATGGATTGGATTGGGGTGGATTGGATTGGACTGGATTGGAGTGGAGTCAATGAACTGGGTGAGTTGGGTGGTTAATGTGGATTGGAGTGGGGCGGGCTGGATGAATTGAGGTAGAGTGAGGTGGATTCGACTAGAGTGGATTGAGTGGACTAGAGTGGTGTGGGGTTGATTGGAGAGGGTTGGATTGTAGTGGGGTTGCTTGGATTGAATTGGGGTGGGGCAGATTGTTTTGGTTTGTAGATGGGCAGATTGAAGTGGCAGATTGTTTTGGATTGGGGTGGAACAGACTGTTTTGGATTAGAGTTGGGCAGGTTGGTTCTGATTAGAGTGGGACCGATTGGAGTGGGGCAGATTGTTTTGGATTGAAGTGGGGCAGATTGTTTTGGATTGGAGTGTGCCAGATTGGAATTAGGCAGTTTGGAGCGGGGCAGAACAGAGTGGGGCAGATTGGTATAAGGTGGAGTGGGGTGGTTCGAGCTGAGGTTGACTAGATTGTAGTGGGGTGGGCTGGACTGAAGTGGGGTGGATTGGATTGGAGTGGGGTAGATTGTTTTGGAGTGGAGTGAAGCAGATTGTTTTAGATTGGAGTAGGACAAGTTGGAGTGCGGCTGGTTGTTTTAGGTTGGAGCGGGAAGGTTGAACTGGAGGGGGTCTGATTGGAGTGGGTCAGATTATTTTGGAGTGGGGAAACTGCTTTGGATTGGAGTGGGGAAGATTGGACCTGAGTGGAGTATGGTGATTGGATCGATGTGGAGTGGGTTGGATTGGGAGGGATGAGGGTGGTGTGGATTTGAATGGATTGAGGTGGAGTAAGGAGAACTGAATTGGAGTGGGGTAAATTAAGGTGGATTGGAGTGGGATGGACTGGTGTGAGGTGGGTGGAATGGAGTGGGTGGATTGGGTTAGATTGGATTGGGGTGGGTTGGTTTGAATTGGAGTGACGTGGGTTGGACTGGAGTGGGTTAGACTGGAGTGGGGTGGGTTGGATTGGAATGTGGGGTGGGTTGAATTGGAGTGGGTGGGCTGGACTATAGTTGGGTGCGTTAGACTGGATGGGGTTGAATTATGGTGGATTAGAGTGGGGTAGATTGGATTGGAGTGGACAGATCTTTTGGGATTAGAGTGAGGCAGATTGTTTTGGATTGGAGTGAAACAGATTGTTTTGGGTTGCAGTGGGGCAGATAGGAGTGGGGTAGATTGTTTTGGTTTGCAGTGGGGCAGATTGAAGTGGGGTATATTGTTTTGGATTGGAGTAGGGCAGATTGTTTTTTACTGGAGCTGGTCAGATTGCTTTGATGCAGATTGTTTTGGAATGGAGTGGGGCAGAGGGGATTCGGGTAGATTATTATGGATCGGAGTGGGGCAAATTGTTTTGGATTACAATGGAACAGATTGTTTTGAATCAGAGTGGGACAGATTATGTTGGATTGGAGAGGGGCAGATAGTTTTGGATTGGAGTGGGGCAGATTGAAGGGGGGCACATTGTTTTGGATTGGGGTGGGTTGGATTGGATTGGAGTGAGGTGGGTTGGATTGGAGTAGGTTGGACTGGAGTGGGGTGGGTTGGATTGGAATGTGGGGCACATTGTTTTGGATTGGAATGGGTCAGATTGTTTTTTATTGGGGTGGGGCAGATTGGTCTGGGTTGGAGAGGGGCAAATTGTTTTGAATTGTCCTGGGACAGATTTGTTTGGGGCACATTGTTGGGTTGTAGTGGGGCAGATTTTTTAGGTTAGATTGGGGGGCAGACTGGGGTGCAACAGATTGTTTTGGATTGAAGTGGGACTGACTGTTTTGGATTGAAGTAAGTCAGATTGTTTTGGGTTGGAGTAGGGCAGACTGTTTCGGATTCGAAAGGTGGCAGACTGAAGTGGGGCAGATTGTTTTGGATTGGAGAGAGGTAGATTGTTTTGGATTGTAGTGGGACAGATTTTTTTAATTGGAGTGGGGCAGACTTCAGTGGATCTGATTGTTTTGGATTGGAGTGGGGCAGATTGTTTTGGATTGAAGTGGGACAGATGGTTTTGGATTAGAGTCGGACAGATTGTTTTGGATTAGAGTGGGACCGATTGGAGTGGGACAGATTATTTTGGATTGAAGTGGGGCAGATTGTTTTGGATTGGGGTGTGGCAGACTGGAATTGGGCAGATCAGAGCAGGGCAGAACAGAGTGGGGCAAATTGGTATATGGTGGAGTGGGGTGTATCGGGCTGAGATTGACTAGATTGGAGTGGGATGGGTTGGACTGAAGTCGGGCAGATTGGATTGGAGTGGGGCTGGTTAGAGTGGGGTATATTATTTTGGATTGCAGTGGGGCAGTTTGTTTTAGGTTGAAGTGGGCAGAATATTTTGGATTGGCGTTAGGCAGATTTTTTTAGATTGGAGTGGTGCAGCTGGTTGGACTGTTGTTGGTGTGACTGGAGTGGGGCACATTATTATAGAGTGGGGCAAATTGCTTTGGATTGGAGTTGGGCAGATTGTTTTGGATTAGAGTAGGGCATGTTGTTTAGCATTGAAGTTGGAAAAATCATTTTTGACTGCATTGGGGCAGATTGTTTTGGTTTGGAGTGGGGCAGGTTATAGCGGGGCAGATAGTTTTGGATTGGAGTGGGGCAGATTGTTTTGGATGAGGATGGAGCATATTGTTTTGGATTGGGGTGAAGCAGAGTGTTTTGGATTAGAGTGGGGCAGATTTGAGTGGACCAGGTTGGTTTTGATTCCAGTGGGACAGACTGTTTTGGATTGGAGTCTGACAGATTGTTTTGGATTAGAGTGGGACCAATTGGAATAGGGCAGATTGTTTTGGACTGAAGTGGGGCAGATTGTTTTGGATTGGAGTGTGGCAGATTGTAGTTGAGCAGATCCGAGCAGGCCAGAACAGAGTGGAGCAGATTGGTATGGGGTGGAGTGGGGTGGATCGGGCTGAGGTTGACTAGATTGGAGTGGGGTGGGTTTGGACTGGAGTGAGGTAGATTGGATTATTGTTGGGCTGATCGGAGCGGGGCAGATTGTTTTGGATAGGAGTGGGGAAGATGGGAGTTCGGTGGGTTGGAAGGATTGGAATGTGATGATTTGCAGTGGATTGGGTGAGTGGTTTGGATTGGAATGGGGTGTCTTGGGGCATACTGCACGTTAATGTGTTAAGGCATAATTTTGAATATTACACATAAGAAAGAAATAATGTTGCTTTGCAATATTAATAACAAGATAATAGTAATCTTTTGAGAACAGTGCCCATGAGCAAAAACAAAACACAACATGAGTGCAAAGTGAGAAAAGAAGATGTAGCAAAACAAAGCAAAAAGTTAACTATATAAAATACAACTTTGCAATTTTGTTTGTCCTGCTGAGCACGTGATTGCCAGATCTGCACCTTCTGTTTGCATGGCACTGGAAGTTTAAAAGAACAAAATACATCAGTCACGTTGGGAGCAGCAAACAGCACTGATTAAATTGAATCAAATAATTCTTGGTCCGTGATCCACGGACAGGAACAGAAATGATGATATGCCAGCTGTGACCAACTACGAGGCTGTAAAGAAGAGTGCCATGCAATCCAACAAATGATAAGCAACAGGCAGGCTCAAAGCCCTTTTCTAAATAGAACAATGTCTTCCAAGTGATATGCATGCACTAGTGCATGCTGTCACAGGCTCAACCCTAAAAATATCTTAAAAGGGGCTTACAGCACAACAATAGTTCATCATTTGTTGACTTTTTTTGTCACTCTAATTTCCTTCCTCTCCATTGGTTACTGTGTGCATTTTTCTGGTGATTTCCTATATCTTTTTCTCACCATTCATGTGTTTATGTTTTCTCTGGACCATGGACCAAGTACCTCTTTCTTTTGGTGTGATCATCCTCTGCTTTTGTTGCTGGGCCTACTTTTTCTTCGTAAACAAAACTGAGTTGTTAAGTTGCTGCCACACTGCCGGTTGCATGTTATACTGACAATACAAGATCATGAACAGCAGGTGTGTTGACATGAACTTTGTAACCTCCAGCAGATCTTGTGATACTGAACTCAATGACTTTTCCTCAGCCTGCTGGTCAACGTGCTCCTCTCCTGCCACCCCTGGCCAGACAACCACAGAGGGCAGAACACGTCCGCTTGGCCCACTACACTGGTGATCGTATCTGCTACAGGCCGTACACCATGTTCCAGACTGAGAAACCCCCTGTAACTGTCCCTTTTATGGTCCGATTTCAAAATGGAGGGAATGTGAACCAGCATTGGCAAAGCCAATACATTTCGGCTATGTGAAATCTATTTGCTTTGTCAATGTTTTTTATGCGTGATACAGTGCAGTGCGAGCTGCTGTGTAGCATGACATAGAGTTAATAATAAAGTTCTAGGACACAGCCAGCATTGACCACTTCATGCCACTTTTTTTCTCTTTAAGCCATATTGCACAACAGCGTGAGCTGCTATGCAACATGTTAAAAATGCATGGACCAAACCAATAAATCTTGCATAGGCAAAACCTATTTGCTTTGCCAATGCTCTTTGTAACCAGCAACAGCCAATTCTCTGTAAGAAGCCAACATGTTATTATTGCTGTCTGTCGGTGAGCTAAAGTCCCTTACTTTTATAAAGGACATTTTCTAGCACTGCACTCTAAAGGCTACAGCTTACCCCGTCCTCCTCCCCCCATGGGTTTAGAAGAGTATGTCTGTCTATTGTGAATATTCCTTCTTTCAAGCTGAAAGATATCTGTAAACCCCAAAACATGTCATCCTCATGTTAGATTCAGTGCCTTCATGCTCACTGCTTCATATTTTTGTTTCCAGCTCAGACATTCTTGTTATTTCTCATCAGGTCCTTTTTGACAATCAGCTGAGTTTTAATTGCAGGGAACTATAGCCCAAAAAAGAGGGCCAGGAATGTAGAGAATCTGATTTCTGATGAGTGTGTGCATCAAACATAGTCTGTCTGACTGTTAAACCACTTATGAGGCGGAGGTTCTTCATCTTCTCATCTTTGGCATGCAATGGGAAGAAACCTGAAGACACCCATCAATCATATCCTCAAGACCACAATATGAATCTATTGAGTGCCTGAGCTGCCCTTAGTCAACATTCTCTGTCTCATCCACAAAAGTCCCAGGATGCTGCAGTAATAAAAGTAGGTCCTACATACACTTGTTTGTAAAACATAGAGATTCTGCTTTAGGACAGCATGGGAATTAATAAGGTATAGGGGAAACTCTAGAGCCCACCTCAGCAATCACTTACTTTCCCTGCAACTCTAAGAGAGGGCAAACAGTGTCTTAGAAAACATTTTGAAGATAAGTACTGAATGGACAAACAAAGAAAAACGAAGAATTAAGGGTCAGGCAGATATGGGGCGTTTTATCTGATAGAAACCCAGAGCCATCCGCCACCCTGATAGAGTTTTTGATGCAGAAAGCCTAAACATTGGACAACAATCTTGAGTTTTTGGAAACGGTGAATAGATGTTCCGACTTTTTCAAATTCATCTAATGTTTTACCGTAGAACTTTGAAAACAGATGAAAAATAACCAGGGCCATCCCCATGCATGAGCAGATGGACAGCTGATAGGGGTGCAAGGCATTGCAAGAATAAGGACTGAACTGCACACGCAAACTTTCAACCAGGAGCTACAAGAGAATAAAGCATTGTGTTTGTTCGACTTCAGTGTTGAGAACAGCAAGAAGTTAAAATATCCTTTTTAGATGCAGACCCTAAGAACACTTTCCACACATTTTCGTACCCATTCCACCAAAAGCGTTATACTGAAAAAAACGAGTTCTTTCATCTTTGTCAATGTTTATTACAGAAAAATTGTACACGTACTCAAAATTAATCAATTTATTGGTTCAAAACAACATAGTGAATTCCGAACAGGCTTTAAAAATAGGAAATCATTCCCGCTGGATAAAGCATGATGACCAATGTTGGGATATTTGTGCAGGTTATACACAAAGAGAAGAAGCGTGGAAGAGATGGAGCTAAGGATGGTTGTCTTTGGTTCATATTGGAATCAATTTTTGTTCCATCCGGGGCAGTGATGGACCAAAGAGTCGCCCTTGACGATAGTTTTCTGGAAAATGCAGAGGACCTTGAATCGCTGGTTTCAATATGCGATGATGGACATTCCTTACTATGATACATCATTACAAGGCAAAATATCAACACATCATAGAAAAGCTGTGATCATGTAAATCCTGTATCTCAGTACTGACCTTAGTCACTTGTCTGCTTTGATAATGGCCTCATTGTAGACCTAAAGATTTTCTACAATATTCATTTGATGCAGATTGAGTCATATTTCCACCCAGCTACTTCTTTATTATGTAGGCAGTGTTATGCTTAGGATCGTATTGTATGGCAGGATTATGTGTGAGTCGTATCATAGTCCTGGTAAAACCCCACCTTGCCCCAAAAATCCCAGTTACCAATAAGGGGACCATTGTACCTCTGTGGGTTGGAAATGCTCCCCATTTCACATTTCTGTGGATAACAAATGATAGTCTGTGTTTCTACACTGAACATTTATGCTGCTTTGTAATAGGTCCAATCTGTTTTTTTCTCCCCCCTTTCCTATCTTCATCCTAGCCTCTTCTGTTTGGTTTTCCTCAGGGGTCTTCCCAAAGCCCCATCACTTTTTAATATCTATATGGCTCCATTAGCAGACATCCAACCTTTGGAGTATGTAGATGATAATCAGCTACTGCTGTCTTTCTCTGAGAACAACTGCAATCCACAACAGTCTATTCAGTCCTTCCTATTGCGAATGGCAGATTGGATGAGGAAGAGTTGAAGAAAAGCCAAACTCCTCTAAAACGGAGGTTAGACTTTTTGGCTGCTCCCCTACCTTTTGGTTTAGCGCCTCGTGGCCTTTGGAACTTGAGGCCAGATGTAGCAAAGGGTTTTACCCAGTTTATGTCTATGGGAAAATGTGTTAGTACATATGGCCCTTGGAGTATGTCCATCCCCGGTGCTGCAGGCCAGGAATTTGGGATCAGATTTGATAACAAACTCTTTTTTACTCCACAGGTTAAGGCTGTCTCAGACCTCTCCTTTTAGATTTTAGAATGCACCACGAAATTACATTACCATCATGATTATGCAAACATTCTTTATCTTAGCCTTCCGGAATACCTTCCCCAGGGTCTCCAGCCAGTTCAGGATGTCGCTGCTTCTTGCTTTCCATTATCCAAAGACGGGGCCCTATCTCAGCACCACTAAAGTCAAAACATTAGCTGCAGGTGCTTAAGCGTACTTCTTTTAACTACATACTAGTTACCTATTGTGTCATTCATAACAACGGTCCTGTTGATCTCAGAAGAAGAATTCAACACTAAGCCCCTTCCAGATCCTTAAGATCTTCCACTCAACTGTTACTCAGGGTTCCACCAGTTCGGCACACCCATCAGCGAAGCCATTCCTTTACTCATCTGGCCCCTAAAATGTGGCATGCCCTGACGCAGTCTATTAGGGCTTCCCCGGGCGACTGCCCTTTTCTGAAAAGGATTAAACCCTGGCTCTTCCAGTGATGAGGACCCTTATCATCTTCGGAGATACTGCAGAAGCACCGGGACGCCTTTTGACTGCTGTGCGCATTATAGGTGCCATATTCGTTCATTCGTCATCAGGGCAAGTAGCCTATCAGAAGAAACTTATGTTACAACTTGCTGCTCCTTACATATGACCTAAAATCAGGGTCTTTGTAACTAAACGATCTTGCAACTGCATAATCAGGCATTTAACGCGTTTGCTACATAAATTACAGGAAGCATAATTTCCAGATTTTCATAAAAAAATGTGTACACAGAACAGACAGATCAAAGGTTTCTAAGGTATGGGGTCAAGCGCAGTGATCCCCAGAGGCAAATCCTTTTGGCATGGATAAACGGTTTCTGTTTATTTGCTGAATGTAGCTCTAGCTTTAACTACTAGTAAAGTGTTGAAAGTATGTACCCAGAAAGCACAAACGCCACTAGGATTGCAAAATAGACAAGTAGTACTGCTACAAAATGTGCAGCATTATGCCACATGCTTTTGTTTTATTTGCTGCAAAAGTTGATTGCCAATTAATTCACTTGGACCTAAGTAAAGTAAAAAAACAAAAAAGTCTAAATATGGTTATGGGCGCTCCGTGATAAAGGGACTGCGGCAGACTTTTGTTTTTAAAGCACCGAGTAAGCTGCTGGTCTCGGTGAGAAGCTCCAGCTCCGCGTGTGTTACTGAGACTTGCACCCAGTCATCTGACTCCAAATACTGAGCCCCCCCGTCCGTGAAATCTGGCGGATTCGAATCCAGGAAGAGCCAGCTGGCGCCAGGCCAGATCCCGAACTTGGCGCGATCCAGGATAAGCCGATAACGAGGAAAGCTGCCGTGAGCATTGCCTAAGCCAGTTATGTGTAACATGGCTGTATGCTTTTCACGATACTGGAGGGAGATGTGAGCGAGCCCGTCCCCTGGGAGGCCTGGCTCTTACTGTAAAGTCAGGCCCATTGCTGCTGGGCTTGCGCATCGGTCTGCACTGTACCTCAGGGCATTGTGCAACTGCAACATACTGACAGGAGTCTACAGAAAGAACCAGGGTTGCCAAGTGGCTGTTGTCATGTGTGACATCGTCATCCAACCCTGTTATTCAACCAACACTGGCACTTGTAGTAGTTTTGTCGTCATTAAAATGTGCTTAAATTGAATGGCCTGACCGGAGGTATCACAGAAGATCTTACATGGGACACATGAAAGCCAGTACAATCACTGTGTGGCGCTGTTAGCCTCGCTTCATATTGAGATCAACGAATACAGTGTTTTGGAGCAAAGATGTGCAACATTATTTGTTCATTGTTGGAGTTGTTGTGTAGAGGCACTTGCGACACCCATGGCCACCATGTTGTATTGTATGTTAGTATAAGAGTTTTGGGTCAGCCTCATTCTACTTTTGGATTCTTTAAAATTTTGAGAGATTGAGGACCATATAACCAGCAGTGACATGTGAAGGTGGCCATGGGTGATAGCATAAAGATTGACCGGTGGCCTACTGCACTAATTGTGGGGTGCCTTACACTATTGTTACGCTTGCAGTATATCTTTATTATATAATTAACATGTTGCTTTACTCATTTCAGCTCTCAACTTTCAACTTTCAGTATAAGGAGGTATATTTATTTTTTCAAACAGTATAATGGTCATCCATGTATGGTTCTGAAATATAAACTGGACCAGACCAGGAATTTTACCAAACTGCTCCTCACTCAAACGCTGCCAACCCTCATTTGTGCATTATATATTCTTTGACAGAACTGTGCATGTTATCTATCTATCTATCTATCTATCTATCTATCTATCTATCTATCTATCTATCTATCTATCTATCTTTCTATCCAAGTTTTTTTAAAGGGCAAACATACACCCTGAGAAAAGGTCTGTTTACACAATCGGAGCCCGTAGTGTGTTCGAAGGAACTCCCTATTAGTTACTGTACTCTGCATTGAACAGCCATGCTTTTAATTGTATCCCAAGGTGAAAAAATGGTCCAATTTTTATGTGCTAGAGCAAAGAGTTCCAAAGCATAGAGCCTAAAAATTTAAAACAGTTCACTGATGTTTATGGACAGACAAAAGCACTATTGATGTTTGTCTAGAGATCCTCCTTTGCACATACACAAAAATCCCTGAGCATGACCAAGATATTATTGATTTAATGATTTAATGAATAAAACGTCAGTGTTCTGGATCAAATTACTGATGTTGTATGGTGTCTTTTTGGGATTCAGTTTGATACTGTTCGGCATCGACCTAATGAGCCAACATATTTACAGCTTTCGTCTTGGCCAAAATAAAACAGGGAACTTATGCTGCACGACCCAGGAAAGAGGAAATCAAAGGGTTGGCTCCTTCACAAAGGCGAAGGAGCGTCATGCCCACGGCTGAGCCAGCAGCAGGAAAATAAAAATATAGGCTGGCCAAACACAAATGCCCACTTAGGTTTCTCCAACCTGGCTGTGTTGAACAGCCGGTCTGGAGAAACTGCACAGACCCCAGGGTTGTGTCTGGACGGCAGGCCAAGCCCCTCAGACCAATCCTGATGCTGCTCTCATTCTAGCTTTAGCATTAAAGCAGTGCCGGGATTGCTGGGGAGCCTGTGCTGGTGTCGTGAGTGAATGCTGGGACACCACATCGAGGGAAGAGGAGAGTCGAGTGAGGCAGCAGGAGATGGCGGCATTTTGGTGAGAGATAAGTTTATTTCATTTTTAAAATGTATTTATTTTCACCCTGTCTGTCTCCATCCCCCTCCCCTTGAGATTTGTGGCTGTCACCGTTGGGGGAACAAAAGCACAATTAAGTCAAGTTTGGAATGAAGACTCCCAATGGTTTTTCTGCAGCAGTTTAATCCGTCTTCAAAAGCTGGAGTTGGCACAGAGGCAAGCCCATAGACAATTTGTACCCAAGATGGATGCAGAATGAGACAGCCTTTGCTGGCAGACTGCTTAAGACTCGCAAACATTTTCATGATGCACATGGGTTGTGGTTCACATATTTTATTTTGTGTACATTGCATCTTTGGTCCTTGTACTCAGGTTTCCTTATGACCATGAAGAACAGCTGGGGCAGTTGTAGCACCAACCCATGTTCCAGCCCTTCCTAGGGGCTGAGGCACCACTCTAAACAGTGCACTAACTCCTGTCAGGCAACAATGAGCTCCCAGTACACTCATTATTCAAAGTCGGAAATCTGTGCTGAATTATATCCTTGCAGGATTTCCACTCATCTCCTAACAGCTGCATCCAATGGTAGCTTCTCTGGATCACAAAGGCAAGATGAGAAAATGGATTAGAAACTGGTAATACATTCACTTGACACTTTGTTTATTTTTCTATTTATTTAAAAGAGTTTTATATAGCGCAAATAAGCTCTTCGGGTGACCGAACGCTTTACAATAATAATGAAAGAATGCTAATGAAGGAACAATATGAAATATTCATAAACATGGAGTAGGCCATGCCATAAAGTTACATAAGCAAATAATTAAGTCAAAATAATGGGAGGAACAGAACAGGCACACAAAGTCATTCGTAATGTTGGCATGGGCAGCATGTGATACTGCAACATGAAAGAAGAATTATTTATTGAAACATTTTATTAAGCGCCACATGTCTCATAAAGAAAAACAAAAAATTACTCACTACATGAATGATAGGCAGTACCGGAGATAAAGGTTGGCAAGTTGTGGAAACTAGTCCATGAAACAGACATTTTTTGATCATTCCTTTTGTTGAGGTAGAAGTCTAGTTGAAGCCTCTGCTGAGCAACTCGATTTTCAAGAAAAAAGATAATTTGACATGGAGTGAAGCTGTGTACTGATAAAGTTCTAGCATTTGCACTCCCAAAGATATGCCACTGTGGGTTTTTTACCAGCTCGTTGTTGGATCAAAAAGCGTGGATGCGGATCTTAAATTCATGGTTAGGATGTAACGTGGAGCCATGATTTGCAGATAGCTTAGTCCTTTACCTCCATAAGATGTTCAGATAATCCAAAGTATTTTGATTTTAATTTTGTATTACTTTGTGGGCCATTGAAAAACCTTCTATTGTGGCTTGTGATAGCATTGATGACATGGAGTCTCACCCTCAAAGAAGTGATAAGAACATTAACAAAGCCTTTTTCGTAGACCAGTGCTGCTGTGGAATACTAAGTAATTTTGTTGTAAGAAAAGCAACTAATATCAGTAGAGAATGCTGGGTTCTGTCTAGAACAATTGACGATTTTACACTCACCTCCGAAGAAAATTAAAGAGAAGTGTGGGAGAAGTCATGAAAAAAAAGCAAAGGCTAGTTGCCCTTAAGTACGTATCAACAAATTCCATTTGAATAATAACTTCAAACCATTAATTGCACTCTCAAATTTAAAGACCCATCTGTTTTCTTTAAGCTTCAGAGCTCTTTCCAAGAAAGTGCCTGTTCCATTGCTCAATCACTTATCACTATAGTTTTTTAGGTCGAACATAGCAGGGCGCTAGTGTTGCTTTTCTGATGTGTTGTTATCTAGCTGGGCTTTTAGCCACGTCCACCTCACACCCACCACTTTCACTCATTCATGGGCTTGCTTTAAAAAAATCCTTTGATGACATTGTTAAATGCTTCACATTTGTCCCACCTTGGGCTGGTTTTGTTACTGCCTTGGCCATCGACCTTGTAACATGGACAATTGCACGTTTGTTGATATGTTTGACTGTGAGCGATCTTCTTTTCCCTTTTGTGTCTCTCCTTTGCGCTCATGCTCTTGGCGGCTGTGACGATTTGAATGACTTGCTGATGTCAACTGATTTACTTTTCATTTCCAATTTATGTGGCAAGAAAAGTAAAGGTTAGGAATTTACAAGGCGAATAGCTCTAACTCGAGTAAACGTGAGACCCATTGCATTGCTAATGCTTGTTTTCTATGTGATACATGCCCTTGAACTGAAACACAAGGTCTGCATGTTTACACCCCGAAAACACTTTAGAGGGATGTTACCATATGTGTATTTTGACTGATGGTGTAGTTTTGTTGAGACCATTCAAGTTAAATGGACAGAAATTCTTGTAAATTAAAAATCTGCAGTTGCAATTGGTATGGTGCGCCACAAGTCTCAAATTGAAACAAATGTCTTACAAAAAGACACCCAGAATTTTAGGAAACCCCTTCTTTAAGAGTGTACGTTTTCACATAGATTTGTCATAATGTGGTGCTCCTCCCAAATGCAAACTGGTGTTGCTGCAGTGGAAAATCATCGTTTCCAGCAAGAGGAATTTTCAAATCAACATGAATATTTAGTGGGACCATCCATTGTTGAAGCTGTTTCGCGAGATAACTTAGTGAACATGAAATTGCTGCATATGGCAGATTAGAAGAAATATCTTTAGACCTGCTTATGGGCGCAGAAGGACGATGCAAGCTGAGAGCACTTCGGCAACCCCATCCATCCTGGCGAGAGTCTCTGTTAAAACAAAATGAAAAGATTAGAAAAGGTCTGGGGAACATGTGCCTCTAGGCAGTCAGATTAATGCACTAATGCTGCACTATTACGCAGGTTTAATGCAGTTGGTTCTTCTGGTGAAGTGCAGAAGAACTCAGGATGTACAAAACGCTATGTTCAAAAGTGCAAATATAACATGGTTCCACACAGATCCAGAACATATGAACTGGAGATCCTGCTCAATGAATTATTTTGGGCAGCAACACTTTTCCATGAGGTGGAACATGAAAAAGACTGGGAAGTCTGTGTTTTTGCCAGAATGTTTTTTTTTGCTTCATCTCTGTCTATCAAACGGTTCTCCAAAATTTGATTTGGTAACGATGCACAAAGTCCATATTTAGAAAGTCAATGATCTACGTCTGTAGGTTTCTTCTAATAAGTGAAGTCGAGTTCTTCTTTTTTTTACCAATTATATGTCAGTTTCATGGGCTTGATAGAAAAATATGTGATACACTGTCACACTCAAGGAGGTATCTAAGACGTGACTTTGGGGACCTCACAGATACCTTGTTTAGGTGCACTATTGAACTAAGAATGAGGTCAAAATGTGGAATTGGCAAGTCACCATAGATGAAAGCCCAATATAAGTGTTAACATTTTGGCAATCCAAGATGCGTTGCCTTCACCTTATTTCATAAGTGTGCTAGATGAAGGTTCATGTGCTGGCATCGAAAATGTCCAGAAAACAAGGAGAACATTGGTAATTCGAGTAAATATGAATGCTTTGAAATCTCAAGGTGTACAGTGCTATTAGAAGGGCACAGTTTTGACATCCTGCTCCATTCAGGATCTTGTGCACTTTATTGAACAGGAACAATTTTGACGAAAGATTGGAGATTGTGGGCTGGTGATGGCAGAAGCACATGGTTGGTCAGGGGTAAGGCAAATGTCTTATAAAGTTGGTTGAAACAGCCTGTATGAGAATGGGATATTAAGATCATAACTTGATGGGGACAGTTACAGAGGTAGGGTGTCACGGTGGTAAGTTAAATTCAGGAGAAATCCAAATAGATGCTAACAGAATTGAATGAATCATGCTGACGGGAATCCATCAGACGATTTTGTTTTTGCCAAGTTTTGTTATGTTATTATATTATATGTTATTTCTTAAGTGCATCAGGCACCGTAGCTTTATGGCACTAAAACAATAATACTTCCCCAACACTCAAATTGATAA
Source organism: Pleurodeles waltl (assembly GCF_031143425.1). Lineage (NCBI taxonomy): Eukaryota > Metazoa > Chordata > Amphibia > Caudata > Salamandridae > Pleurodeles > Pleurodeles waltl. Next base: position 341,667,733 of record NC_090446.1, read on the forward strand.
CTAGGAAGAAAGTCCATGAAAGATTAAAAGCAGAGTCAAACATTCAAGTGTGCAACTACTTTCTGAAAAGTACAAATGAAGCATGCGAATTAAGGGTGAATACCAATTTTTCCAATAGCTTTGTTAAATTAGGGAGTATGGGAATGGGGTGATAATTTGCCGGATTGACCACTGCTAACGAGGGATTTTTCAATAGTAGTCTAATCTAAAAACAGCATCTAAACAAAGGTTTGAAATATGGATATATTTGTGCCTTACTAAAGATAGATAGAAAGTAGACAAATTATTAAAAAACATATCCAACAAAAGCTCTTGGGTTGTTCCAGGCAAAAATGTAAATCCCCTGAAACAAGAACGTGAGGGTTTTGGATGCTAAGTATAGATACGGTATTTATGAATGCATCTGTGGTTTCTGTGGTTTTTTTGAGCTGACGAAAAAGTAAACAATTATAAAAAAATAAAACTAATTTAACTTCCCAAAATAAACACTCTCCTGGAAAGGATCACTGAATGTTAACTGGTCTGATGTTAAAACTATTTTTATAAACTACTGCGACCCAACCTAGCGTTTTTTAGAGAGGTCCCTCCATATAATTGAGTAACTTGGTGTAATTCATTCCTAAAGGATGTAATCTGCTCGGTTGTGTAGTCAAATCTCATTGAGAACTGTAAGTCTAAATTAACTGTTTCACTCAATTCAACATGCTCTGTCTTGTGCTTAAGCACAGATCTAGCTGTAAGTCATTAATGAATTTGTCTGAGAGTTTAGTGGTTACTTGATTTTCAAGTGGCAGGAAGAGAGTCAGAGCGTAGGTTTACAAGCACAAAAAACGACAGTACTAATGAAGACTTTTGCACTTGATGGGCTTAGTACATAAGATCATGTTAAAAAATGCAGCAGTTCTGGCGGACTACAGAGTATGACTGGTGCTGAACCTGATAAAAGAACACCTACATTTGGAGATACGTAGGGCTTCTTTACAAGTTTTGCTGTCTGTGGACCGCTATGTATGTGGTGGCAGTCCGACCGCTGCAACTCTGGCAGTCCGACAGCCGTATTACAAGTTTGGCTATTGGACCACCAAAAGATTGTCAGCGGTCCACCGGTCCCATCATACTGACTGGCAGTCAGTATGGCAGGTACCGTGGCAGTCCTTCACAGTGGCAATCAGTGTTAGAGATCCTGGCACCAGCACTGCCATAGCTATTACGGCTTGCCAGACTGCCAAGTTTTCATTGAAAATTCTGCCGCCATGAAAATCTTGACGGTCCGATAGGTAAGGGCCCCAAAGGGATTTCAGCCGGATTGAGGGGGCAGAAGGGGCACTTGTGGGCCCCCAAACAAATTTAGGGTTGGGGGTACACTGTGTCCTGTGCACTCCACGGTGCATGGGAAACAGGCTGCCCATTGTGCTGACAGGTAGAAGAGCATGGCAGTCAGTAGCTCCATTGTACTGCCCCATGCCACCGTCCGCCAGTCACTCCAGCCCCGTGTAGAACTCGTAATTCGGCATTTGCTGAACACTACTCAGGCACCATTCAAAGGACCAGAACCTTGACATCCTGAGAGTCAGTTTGCCAAACTCATAATGAGGCCATAGTTTTGTAAAAGGTGAAGTAACCAAGGGTAAAATGTCCTCTTAATCGCTTACACCATCTCAGATTTCAGCACATTAGTTCTTTATTCACAGATCTCTCTAAATTTAGCCATTATAAAGTAACTAACGCTGTGATACAAGCGATGTCAGGAGTAGCCAAATGCCCAAATAACCCACTTTTACTCCATACCCAACTGTGGATCCCTAATAGAGCAAGAGTAGTGTTCAGCAACTTCATATTGATGCAGAGATGTCTACAGAAAATAGTCTTCTTTCTGGATGAGCGTCTTGATGCCACATACTTCTAACTGGAATTTAAGAACCTGAAAACTTGGGGGACTTTCGTAAGCAAATAGGAGTCAAACCTGCACAGGCTCTCAGTCATAGATTATTAATACATTTTGCTTCTTTCCTTATAGTAAGTATTTAATGTCAAGCAAGTTAAGAGCTGTGTAAAAACTATTTTGTTCCAGATGCATGACCTAATTATTCTTGAATGACAAACCTCGTGTCCATTGATACCTTTGAGTAGTTCACTATACAAATGATTTTAGACTGGACTGGATCGATCTAAACTCTCATAACCACCTCAAAATAGAACAAAGTAATCAACACATAATTAGATTTTTAATCAAACCAATCTGGGTCAAAAGACAAAGGACCTCATTTAAATTTTGGCAGAGTATCAGCACTGCCACAAAATGTGGTCCCTCGCTCTATTTAGAGTCAGGTGAATGGCTTTGTTTAAACTACTGGCTCATCGTGTGTATCCTTCTGGCAGTCCATCCAACAATGAGCCGCCAGTTTACGATGACATGATCCAACCCTGCTAAGGGCAAGGCAACCATTGCTCATTTCCCCTGTTCATGTCTGCCAGACTTCACATGGGAAATGTTGAGTGATCTCCATAAACAGTGAAAAAACTTCCCTGTTTTTCAGGTCATTAGTTTTTGCAGTGAGAACACAAACTCCTGCTGTGGGATTTTATTTTCTCAATGCAAAAATGTTTGCTGATTGAGCACTTCAAACGTGGCACCAGTTCATCAAACCTTCTGTGCTGTGAACGGAGATGCAACAATGGTGGTGTCCTCCACAGCACTGGGATCCCTTACAGACAGGTGAGGATCTCTAAAAGGATTACCACACAACTCCCTTGGTGTTCCCACACACTATCTGCTAGGGTCTAAGTGTCTCCCAAAGTTTCCATATCAGTTCTAATTTCCTTGAGGTCTCAAAAGAAGGTCTTGATTCCTTCCCAGAATCGATCTCCTAGCTCATCTTTAAAATGAAGACCTAGAAAAAATCAGATTTTAATCAGCATGAATGAGTGGAAAATCAAGATTTTATTAAAGACACAGAGGAAAATATTATGCATGTCCTCTTTATTGCCACTCACCTCGCAGCAGAACCTAGAACTTTCACATTTAGAACTCAGAACAAGAATCTAAACAACATTCTTATCCATTATATAACGCACAGCACAGCATCCATCTTCCTTCTTTTTGCTATGAAAACTTTATAAATAGTTCTATTTTCCAAATGCAAACACAACTCCATAGCTTTAATCCTTGTCATCTTCTCCCGGCATCTTCTTTATTTCCTGAATTCATTGTTGCCCGAAATATAAAAAATACCCATTATAAGGTGGGATTCCAAACTTGGGTTAGATAATATTTGCCTCTGTGTCTTCAATAAAATCATGATTTTCTACCCACCCATCCTGTGGAAAATCTGAATTTCATGTCAAGGCACGAAGGCCAATATTATGCATGTTTGAAGCCTTGCCATAATAATCCTCACAGCACTCACCACTGACTTAAAGTAAAACTTTTAAAACACAGAATCTGTCACAGCCAAAACACTGCTTAGACTTCCACCTATCAATAAGGATTTAGAAGCAGTTGCCCTCCTTGCAGAATGAGCTCCAAACATTTTAACATCTACCCCACCCCTTTTCATAACCTCCTTAACCCAGATAGCCAAAGTAGGACTAGATAAAGGTTTATGAGGATGTCTGAAAGAAACCAGTAACTGCCTTTCTCCTTGACCGCATAAACTTGCTGTTCTTCTTTCATACTCGCACAGACTTTTTACCTCACATATCTTTGAATTCTCTTCAAAGCATGGATAAGAAATAGTCTGAGTCATAGTCTTAGTTCTTTTCCTAATAATAATACAAACTCCCACTGACGAATAGCTTTGAGATGATACTTTCAGTGTCCTTACATCTGACACCCTCCTAAAAGAGATCAAGCAAATAAGCAGTACTAGTTTCTAAGACAAATGTCTTAAATTCAAAAATTAATTGTCATCCCAATCAGTTAATTTCCTCAAACCTAAGTCCACATCTCACATGGATGAATATTTAGGCTCTGGTGGTGTCTTCAAACGTACACACCCCAACAAACGTTTCCCTACATCAGGTCGCCCTACAGGCATACCATTTGCCAAATCATGACATGCTGATATCCCTGTCGCTGATATACTCAGATTTACCGAACTATATGAACTTCCTCCTAAAAACACCTCAGTCAAAAAATTAGTCACATTCACCACAGATGTTGAAATGGGATCCAGATTCCTTGCATGGCACCAACATACCAATCTTGTCCATGCCTACCTATATCCCTTTGTGGTTCCTGGAGCCCAGGACTCCTTGATAAGTTTTGTTGCCTCTGCCGATAATCCTGAGACTTGCCAAGCTCTCCAAAAATCAACCACCCCATCATATGCAGCTGACCCCGTAATACCAGATCATGAATATCCCCCCCCCCCCGGTTCACTAAGAGATTATGTAAATGGGGCAAAAGAACCAAATCTTCTATCAGCAGTTCCATAACATCTGGAAACCTCACTTGGGATGGCCAAAAGGAAGTTGCCAGAACCATCTCTGCTTGACCCTTCCTCACTTTCAAACCAATCTCTGGATCAAAGTAACCGGAGGGAATGCATAGATGCAGCCCATTCCCTATTGTTGCAGAAATGCATCCACTGCCTTTATCTCTGGATCTTGTCTCCAGCTGTAAAACCTGGTTAGCTGAGCATTCAAACTGTTCGCAAAGAAACCCACCAACAGTGGACCCTACATGATCTCGAACACCTTGAAGACTTCCTGTTCAACATCCAATTGCTGGAATCCCTTAACATACTGGATTTCCACTCTGTCCCTTTGTTTTACAGATCTGGAATATATTGAGCCTGAACCATAATGTTTTTGTCTAGACAAAAATGCCAAAACTCTTTCGCTAACTCCACTAAAGCTTTCTACTGTGGACCTCCCAATGTGTTTACCTATCTTACTGCAGAGATATTGTCCATCTTTAATAGAACACAACACTTCACCTGATCCCTGAGAAAAATCTTTACAGCAAAGAAACCTGTTAACAACTCCAGATAATTGATATGCGTTTCCCTTGCAAATGGAGACCACTTCCCTCCTGTTGCAACTGAACCACATCTTGCTCCCAATCCAAAAGGCTGTCATCTGACTCTATTATAATATCCACGCTTTTCCCAAAAATAGTTTTACCATTTCATGCTTTCAAGTTTTCTAGCCACTACTCCAACTCTTTTCTCACTACCATATCCTTCTGAACTCTCTGAGAATATCTCATCCCTTTGTGTAGATATTTTGCTTTAGACCCTTGCAGTGCCCTGTAATGTAAAGAGGCAGGAAAAATTGCCTGAATTGAGACTGACAACAAAAATCCTTTCTATCTGTTGCAGTGTTACCCAAGTGCCTGACAACATCTTATTTATTTTTTGTGTGAATATTCTTCACCTTGTCCATCTTCAACTTCAATACACTTTCAAATGTTTGAATCTGAAGTCCCCAAAAAACATTTGCTGAACTGGTTCTAGACAAGGCTCTTCTTGTTCACCACAACGCCAAGGTCTTACAATACACACACTGCCAACTCAGTATGCTCTAAAGCTGACTTTTTGCTTTCTGACAATATCAAAATACCATTTAAATACACTATTAAGCAGATACCACTTGTCCGGAGCCAGGTCACAATTGGTTTCATAACCTCTGTGAAGCACCAAGACGCCAAAGTTAGACCGAATAGAAGACACTTGAACCTCCACATTGTACCCTGCCATTGGGATCTCAGATCATCTCTTAGTTCTGTACAAACTGGGCGAGTCAAATATGCATCATTCAAATCCAATTGTGCCATCCAATTTTTTCTCTAGAGGTCTCTCAACATGTGGATACTGTCCATTTTGAAATGATTGTACTGTACTCAATTTTTCACATCCTTCAGGTTGATAACAGGTCTCATTCCCTTGTCCTTTTTCTCCGCTGAACGTAGATTGCTCACAAATCGAATGAATTGTCCTGTGATCTCTCTGTTGCTTCTTTCTTGTAAAGCTCTGGTAATTCCTCCTTTACCATATCCGTCTCCATTTTTTGAAAATCTTAATGCCCTCTGCTTCTTCACTTGCACCGGCATTCCTACAAAATCAATATGATAACCCTGAACTGTTTGTGGTACCCAAAGATCTTGAGTTATTTCCTTCCATCTTTCTACAAACTGGGCGAGTCTGCCACCCACTTTTATAGGGGTACACAAAGGCTCTTTTCACAAACATTCTCCTTTTGCCCTTCTGTTTTCCTTGGATATTCCTCTCCTCATCGCTCTTTATGGGGAAAATCCTGGGGCCTGAAATCCAGAGGGCTGTAACTTTGTGAAAATGAAGCGCATGTAACTCTACAACTGGGAAATCGACCGCACATTCTCCCGGCCCCTCCAAAAACCTTTTTAAAATCCCTTTGCACTTTGTGAATAGAATTAAAGGCTCCTGCTTATTTAGCCACTTCTTTCACAATTTCATCACCAAAAAGTAAACCATTGGCATCCTGCCCCGATTCCTTATTTGCAAGCTCAGCATGCTTTGGGTCAATCTTCATTAAAATGCTCTTCCTGCTTTCAATGCATAATGTTGCATTAGAATTACCTAATAGATAAACGGCCCTTTGCACCTACTGCTGCAGCTCGAGAACATCCACAGATGTTTCCTATAAATACGCTTCCTCACATAGATCAAACATTTTGGTAAGGGCCCGAAAATATCTAGCAACCTGTCTTGTCACCCTTTCAATCCTTTATCCAGACCTTTTATTGGGTCGCACTCTGTGTTATTTAAAAACGGCAATATCTTTGGATCTAGTTCTGGAATTTAAGCAAATATATTAAGAACTGCACATATTCAGCTACATTATCTGTGGGAACCCACGGAGGGGAAAGCGGATGCTGGATTAAATGAGGATCAAACATATATTCCCCAAGAAGACCCTTAACCTGCTTATCTGAATCGAACCTCCCATGAGCTCTGTTTGGCTTTTTTTCTCAAGATGTCTCCATCATCTGTGTCCCCCAGAACAGAAATGATCACATCACCAGATGACTTGTCACATGCCACTGTTCTGTGACTCCCTTTATTGGTCTGAATAACGTTCCCTGTTAACTCTGATTGAGTTACCCCTAGTTTGCCTTTAGAACTGTTATTTCCTTTTCAAATCAGAGCCTTTCTGACTTTGAATATGTTTTCTTTTTTGAGAGGTTTTACAGCCTTCATGTGACCCAACTGTCTTAACAGTTGCCTCTTCTACTGACCTAAACTGTTCCTCCTCATTTCTGTTGCCTTAAAACTTTCCTTCTAATTTCTCCATGCAATTATCTAGTTTCTTACCTTATTCATTTGCCAATAAAGAAACCGCCTTATTTACACAATATTGCACCTTTTCTTCCAGAGATATTTCAACCTGTGAATCTTCCTCCATATTTCTTTAAATAATTCTTTATAAATCTCTCACAAACCCTCTCTAAACAACACCGTTTCTAAATCAATTTGTTAAAGATTCACAATCTTCTAGATTATGAAGCCTTTTTAGTGAATAAAGCACAAAAACCAACATGCACTGTTCCTCTGTGTCAACCCTTAAAGAAAAAACTGACAGGAAAAACAATCTTTTATTCCCCAAAATATGGTCACCGTTAAAATCTCAATAACTTCCTATGTTAGCCCAGTTAAAAAAGGCCACCTCTAACATTACAAAGCTATGTAAGCCCATAGAGTGCAAAGCGCGTGCCATCCAGCGCATGTCATGTGACTTCACAAGGTCGCTCCCAAGCGCGAGCTCCTCCGCATGTGAATATTAATGTATTTACTACTGTTGGAATTTGCTACTGTTGGAAAAAAATGCCTAGTAGGACATGGAAATGTGAGTACAATCAATTATTTAAATTGCATAGTAACTGCATTTGTAACGATTGCGTAGTATTGTGATCTATTATATCAGATGTAAAAGCACAAGCGAGTCGGGCACCTTTGAGCACAGAACATAACTCAGTTCACACGCGCCTCACTGAAGATCACATAGGTAACTGCAAAAAACTCAACCAACACACGCCCTCCTAAAGACTACTTACGCAACATTCAAAACTAAATTAAGCTATTTTGCATCTCCCTGAAAAACACTCAACAGCTTCAGAGTAAAGCAAATACTCATTCCATTCAGCGTACACCACCACTAGAAAACACAACACACATTAATTCGATCACTTAAAATATAATTTGCATAAATAATAAAATAAACCTATACTCAAAACACAGCGATAAAATTCCAGCACCATTAACTCTCATTACCATGCTCAATCAACAAATACGCCTTATCTACTTAAGTACAAATAATTAAGCCTCTAAGTACTTATCTCAAGGGTGAGCAGCAACAAAGAAGGAAGATGGGTGCTGTGCTGAGGATTATATAATGGATTAGAATGTAAATTTGGATTCTTGTTCTGAGTTTTAAATGTGAAAGTTCTAGTTCCCGCTTTGATGTAAGTGGCAATAAAGAGGACATGCATAATATTGGCCTCAGTGCCTCACCATAATATTAGAATGAATGAACTCAGTACAGACAGGTGATTATCCTGTCCTATGTTTAGCAGAGGCCCATATTAGGTTTGTTGTAAATGTTCAGGAACAACTTTGAAGGACAATTCAAATAATGACATCAACATCATAAGTGGTCTACATCTTGTTTCGAAATTACACATACACATTGGTCCAGTAAGGAAAGAGCCATGCATTGTTTTAATAACACATTCAAAGTGTGTACCTATCCTTGGGTATAAAACAATGAACAGTCCTATACTCTCTCTACTTAAGGCTCCCAAATGGGCCTTGCACTGTCACACTTGACAACCACATTAAAACAAGGTCCATCTCTTAGTTACACCTTGCTTCAATTACATTACTGACTCCACGCCTGTGTAAAAAAGTTCAAAAACTCATGAATCGCTGAAAGTTAAGAGACAGAGCTTCATGATACATTTTCTAATAAGAGAAGCTTAAAGGTCGTCAAATCCCTTTATGAGCCTCTCTCTTAACTTGTCTGAATATTTACATTTCTCATTCCTACACGTTTTGGCCTGGTAACTCTTTATGTGTCAGGCCAATAACATGCCACTTGTTCTCCAACTACAACGAATTTCCGAGGATCGGATCCTTAATAACGCTTCGATATTGATGGCTCTATGTATCCAGACCTTAATTTCAACCTATATGGTTCTAATTTAAGATCAAAGGTCCTCGCCTAAAGATAACACTTTCCATAACACTTGGATTCCTTCAGTCTTCTTCAGTCATTGTATTTGTGCTCAAATATTCCACAGTGAAACCTCTTAAAACTGGCATACCATAAACAAGGCTCCTAGTTTTCCATTTTAATAATAAATACAGAAAGACAACAATCTATTTTCCAGTCTGTATTCATCTTTAAACGTGGATGTATACAGGAAGTAATTTGTTTTTAAGTGAGTTAAAAAAGCTGTCAGTTTCAACTGCCAGGCCAATAGCTCTTTGAATTGAAAGGTAAGAGAACCAACAATTTTGAAAACTTTCCTAATAATGCTAAACAGCAGAAGGTGTGTACAAGATTCATACTAAAATGCAAACGGTTTCATACCAGTGTATCAGTTTACGATTTATGGTTATTAAGTATGGGTGGGCATTTCTTGATTTAATAAATGTGGAAGTATATTAGTTTCAGCTTATTTTTTCAAAACCTGCCAAAATATGGATAAATACAGATAAATGTATCAAAAATTAAATATGGTTTAATATAGATGGAAAATGTCAAAAATATATACCATTAAACCAGGAGCACTAGCTATAAATAACTGCTATGTTTGTATTAACCACAAAACGTCATTTCTGTTAGATTCTATTAATTCTGGTCCAATATATCACGTGGTTAAGGCTCTCACCAAAAGCTGACAGTTATACTGACTGTGGAGAAATCAACAGATGAACAGAGCAGAGGGATAAGGAATTTATCCAACCCCTTTAGAAATGTTACTAAGTAACTGATGTAAAATCAGGTCATATTGAAGGAGGAATACATGCATATTTGTTAATGTATCGAATATGAATTCCTTCTTCCCAAGGAAGTTTGCCAGGCAGATATCATTAAATTCTAATCGGACCTCAAATGCTTGATTGCTGTGCTTACTATTGACAGCCAAGCCATGTTACTCCCTGTTGTTTTGCTCAGTACCAGATTTATAGGCAAATTATAACCCTGGTCACCAAAAGAGGAACTAAAACATTGGATCATGAACCAGAGCAACACAAAAAGGCAAAATAGACTCAGACTATGGGGGTTATTCTAACTTTGGAGGAGTGTTAATCCGTCCCAAAAGTGACGGTAAAGTGACGGATATACCACCAGCCGTATTATGAGTTCCATAGGATATAATGGACTCGTAATACGGCTGGTGGTAAATCCGTCACTTTTCCGTCACTTTTGGGACGGATTAACACCTCCTCCAAAGTTAGAATAACCCCCTATATGTGGATATGTTGTCAGGTAAGTGTTTCTCCTGTTACACTTTGCTAACTGCCTTTTGACTTTCCTATCTGAAATGTATTTGGTCATTCTGAAATAACTGGTAGAACTTATCATACACGCTATAGGACAACACAGTTCTCTGAACCAAAGGAGATTAATCTTAAGTGTAAACACCTAAAAGACTGGTATCCTATAATAGAACTCTATCGGTTTTGGGAGCGTGGTCTGGCCATGTACAGTGATAGCCACTACAAGGATTGGCTGAATGAGCCAGAGTGGCGCAGATCGGGAGGCAGGGCTCTGACCACCTTGGGGGCACCCACGCTCATTGCCCCTGCTACCTCAGGGAGGGATCACGGGGAGCTCTCAGACCCCATGCCAGGGCTGTGCAGCTGAGGAATTGTGGATACATTGGTGCCTCCTGCCAATGCACAGAGAGGCCTGTGACCATCCCCACAGCTAGAGTGGTGCTGCAGGCTGCCAGACATGCTTCCTGCTATCGCAATGGCCCCAGGGAAAGCTGATAATGATGCATCGATGCTGAGTTACCTGGATCTCTGGAGACCAGGGGGGAAGCCCCTCCCCGACCCACCCCATCCGGCTGATACATCATGGGGGAGGTGACCCCAGACGGAATGTAGAAAAAGAGACCCTGTGTGACACGCATCATACTGGGAGTGACTGGAGAATCAAACAGGAGGTGAGAGGGTTGGATCCCCGGCCTCCCCCATGAGAAGGTCTTACTGGACAGTGCAAGGTGTGGACCCTGGCCGAGCTTTGCCCTGGGACTCCTCGTCCAGTCTGATCTGGTGAATGGTAGCTCCCAGGCACCACAGCACCAAGTTACCCATCCAAAGTCAGGACATAGACCACGCCGCCAGTTGCTGCAGTGACCTGGCCTATCCTCTGCTAACCTGTGTCATGAGGCAGAGGAGTGGGATGTCTATTATCTACCCCCTCTCCACCTAACCAGCCTGAATGTACCCTGGTGCTGAGGTGCTGCTCTACCGTGCCTGGCTCCATGCCCTTGCCCTAGCCCTGCTTCCCTCCAGGGGCAGCACAACACTAGGCAGTGTTCTACTCTCTGGCCACTGGGCCTCACACTGGACTGCAGTGAATGCTGCTGGAGTACAAGACCTGGACACGGGGAGGCCCATTGCTGACAGACTCCCCTGTCACAACCTCTGGGGCTCTAGTAGACACTAGGGGCCTTCTCAGGCTTGCCCTTGTGCCCTTGTGACAGCCTACTTTTTTTCTTCATCCACCCCAGGTGAGCACACATCACTCCACCCCTGGCCTAACATATTGCTGGTAGCCATGCGGGACCCCTTAGCGAGTGTCTCCCCATGCCATCCAAGATAGGGTTGGCTACTGCCCTACAGTCTGCCTCTGTTGCCACAACATTCACTTTCCAGTCTCTGGGCTGCCCCCTGGTGCATTTATTCCCACTGTAATGTTCTTAACCAACTGTATGACCCCCCCTATTAAGGACTGCCCTTCGACTATCTGGCTGGTATGGGGACTGGTCGGCAGTGTGCTCAACCTGGCCTGATAGGACCCGGCTGGGGGCACCGTTGTACATTGTGTTGCTGCTTTTCTATCTTCTGCTGACTGACACCAGATCAGGGAACCACTGTTCCCTTCTTGACACTGTGGGGCACCTGCCCCCCTCACGCATCCCCCCATACTCCCCCTCACCGCCCAGATGCCTGTAGTAGAGATGTCCTCTTGTAAGGGCACAGGCAAGCCCCATTGCCAGCTACTCTTCTCAGAAGTTGTTTCCCAACATCACCCTATGGCCACCCAGCAGGGCTCATTCACTGCTGGGTCTACCATGACTCCTCCATGCCAGCATCAAGAAATCACTATTGAACATATACTGCTTGAGATCATAGTGGTCAGCTGCCTCCTGGACGGCGTGGACTCCAAAATCTCTGACTTGACAGCCAAAACCAAATCCATCCCCACTGATATCATGGGCTTTCAGGACCAGGTGGAGGGGATGGAGCAGCAGCTTGCGACAGTGAAGGCCCGCCTGAACACCCAACTGGATAGTGATCAAGGCCTCTTATACTTGTGAGACAAACTGACTGATCTGGAAGACAGAACCCACGGACAATGTCTGCTTCTTTGGCTCCCTGGAACCTCTGGAGGGCATGGATGCTAGAGCCTTCCTCAGGGATCTCCTCCCTACTTTTGTGGGACTCTCCTTCACTCCACCTTGGAGTTCCAAAGGGTGCACCGAATGGGCCGTCCATGCCCAGACCCTTCAGGAAGGTGTGCCAGATCATAGCCTGCTTCCTTTGACACAAGCAGGTGAGACATATCCAGACAGCTACCCACTTGCACAGTCTGAATGCATATGAGGGACATAAAATCCGCATTGCTGCGGACTTTTCAAGGCAGACAGAAGGAAAGTATTCCTAGCCATCCAGACACAGCTGTGCAGCATGGCCATTAAGTTCGGACTGTTCGAACCTGCCTCCATGTGGATCACAAAAATAAGCAGGTCTAAGGACTTCTTTGACCCGCAAGTCCTACGTCTCTTCCTGAAAGTACTCCCTACACAGGAACGGATATTGCTTCCCTGGACTCAAACTCTGTCCCTCTCCCCGCTGTCATGCCTCCCCCTTCCACTGCTACCAGAGGCCGTTGGCGCACTTTAGGGACCGAGGACAGGAGCAGAGACCTGGTGAGGCCAGCCCGCTCCCATGATGACAGGGATCTGGTCCTCATGGCAGTGGTGGCCCTAACTCAGGACCAGGGCTGCAACAAATCCCGGTCCCCACTAAAGCCCACCCACCCCGATGGCTGAGATATTTTCCTGATAACAAAACTTGTTACACTCCCTGTGCAATTTGATGGCCGTTGGGGGCAGTGGTCTTCAGTCGACAGACGGATGAGTAGTGAGCTGCATGTCTCTTTCTATCTTTAATGGTGTTTGCATTGTTAATCCATTTTTTGATTGTTATTGAGTGTTTGTAACTTGTTCCAGGCTCAGTCGTGCTGCACCAAGTTCTGTGTAGCCATACGCTATTGCATTTTCTCTGTTGCGCCATTACATGATGGTTCCTGCTCTTAAAAATGTTTGTTATGGTTAAGGGTCTCCCTGTTGGGTGCTCTCCTTTGGCTCACTGGGACCTCACCACCTTTCACATCCTGCAGCTCCCAGCCACTCATCGGGTCCAGCACCCATACTCCCTTTGCACCAACCTCTCCTCCTCTGGCTGCCTCCTAGGACTCCCTGTCCTGCAGCCTCAGTCCAGTCAAACCGATTAGATCCGCTCAACTCCACTGCCAAACCTCCATCATGTTTCTTGTCTACCTACGCTCTGCAGTGCTGTGCCCTTGGCAGCCCCTCCTGCAGCGTGGTGGGGGACCCCCTACCGCTCCCCCAATGCCCAGGGATACACCTCACCCCACTGCTACAACCTCTTCCCCGTGGCTGCATCCTCCCCCTGGGTTTTCTTTGCCCATGTACATCGCCCTACCCCTCTCTGTGGGCCCTCTGGCTCATTGGCACCATGAGTCTAGACCTTCAGTTTACAGTTTCTGTCCTCCTCAGCCTTGTGCGGAATAGTTTATTTCTCTCCTCCCCTTTAACCTCAGCCCCTGCCTTAACCTCAGCACAGCTCCCCACGCCAAATCCAGGAGACCCCTGAACTCTCCTCCCCCCTTTCCCTTCTTCTCTCTCCCCCTTTCTTCCTGTCTCTCTCACCTTTTCCCCATTCCCTCCCTTTCCCTCTCCATACTTTCCCATCGCCTGCCCTCCTTTTTCCCCCACCCCCCTATTTAGGATTTCCGAAGTCTGTCATGCCCCCCCCGGCCCATGCACCACACTTATGGAGGCAACTGCCCCCTTCTCCTCTACCCCCTTACCACGATTTCGTGGAGCGTCAGCAGATTTACTCACTATATAAAACAAACAAAAAATGTTGTACTATTTGGAGTTGAAGCCAATAGACATGACCCTCTTACAGATGCCTCACCTTGTATGACTTGAGTCTGAGATACTGCGGCATGAATGGGTGGGTAGGGTGATTCACAGTAGCTGCCCGTTGGCACTTACGTTGGGCTGTGGCCCCCATTGGAAATGTGAAATTGCAATACTCCTATGTAGATTACTGCCAGTGGCCATGCTAAAGTCCTGGTCCAAACCAGATGGCCAATATGCTTTTGCCAAATCGAAATTTGCCCTTTCTTCCCCCAGCTCAATCGCCTCCCCACAGAGATTGAGGCCTCCCAATATTTGATTGGAGGTGACTGGAACCTGGTGTGAGATGAGGTACTGACCTGTATAAGTTCATTGGATGTTCTCAACAATGCCGACAGGGCCCTTCTGGTGGACGCAATATCCGATCATGGCCTGGTGGACCAATGGCGCCTCTCCCCTCCAATGGACAGGGAATATACTTTTCTCTCGCCCTTCCATGTTACCCAATCTAGGCTGCATTACTTCCTTGTTTCCCACCAGGTGGTGGCCATCATGCAAGAAATCCAGATGCTGGGGCTGCAATGTCATACCACGCCCCAGTCCTGCTTTCCCTGCCCTCTGCCTCACCTCCCTAGGGTCAAACCATGGCCACTGAATGTATTATGCTATCACACTCCCCAGGGTAGGTCCCAACTATGTTCTCATGTCTCCACATATCTGGATGACAACAAGGGTTCGGTGCCCTCCCTTAGGGTCCTGTGGGCAGCCGCGAAGGCGACGATCCATGGCCAGCTCATAAGAGATGCAGCACTGGCCAATGTGCAGAAAGTGACATGCCAGAGGGAATGGGAAGCAGAGATCTCAGCTTTCATATTTACACAGCAAAGCCCTTCTCTCATACCTGTCGTCCTCTTGAGAAGTCACATATGGACCTTAATGCCTTGTTCACCTCTAAGGCCGAATACGACCTACAGAGACATAAAGGCTGTCACTATGAGCAGGGTGAGAAGGCAGGTCGCCTTCTAGCTGCCCAGCTATGCCACCAGGAGACTGCGTTAGCCACCCCTGCCATTCATCCCGCGTGTGGCACCATCCTCACCCTCCCACACATAGTCAATGAATTCACACCGTTCTACGAGATTCCCTACATCCTGTAACTGACAACAGACACCACTGGTGTGGCTGCCTTCTTTGAGGGCGTGCACCTTCCCAGTGTGCCCACCTGGATGGAGACATAAGCAAGACTGAGATCACGCAAGTCATCTCTAGACTTCCTTACCACAAAGATCCTAATGAGGACGGCTTTACTGTGGAGTTTTACAAGTGGGCTGGTGGGGATGTCATTGATACTCTTTGGAAGGCCTTCCATGAGGCCAGCCAGGCAGACTCACTTGGTTCTATTTATAACAGAGCAGTGATAGCGGTTTTTCCCAAACCTAGGAGGGACCATCTCTTGTGTAACAGTTAGAGACCAATCTCTCTATTTAATGGGGAAATAAAAATCATTGCTGGTGATCCTGTCCTTCATTCACCACATACATCAGGGGGGTTTGTCCAGGCAGTTCCTCCAGGATTCACCTCCATACCCTCGCTTACACCTTGTATGCAGCCAAATATGTACCAGATGAAGCCTTAGCCCTCTCTCTGAATGCCAAAAAGGCGTTCTACTGGATCAAGTGGGGGTATCTATTTGAAACTCTGCAGCGATTTGGACTAGGGGATGAATTCATAAACAAGGTCTGCTGACTTCATGACACCCCCACCATCCAAGTTAGCTGTGGGGGCTTCTTGTCAGACCCATTCCCGAGGAGGAGGGGACCCAGCAGAGTTGCCCACTGTAACCCTTGCTATTCCTCCTAGCCATGGAGCACCTTGAATCCTCCCTTCGTCAATCCCCGCTCCTCTCTGGTGTGTCCATCCCCAGTTGAATGTCCACAGTGTATCTTTACACGGATAATATCCTCCTCACCCTTGCGGACCTACGTAACTCCCTTCCATCTCTACTGGACATCATCGCTGACTTTGCATCCCTGTAGAATACTGAGTGACTGGGACAAGAGTGAAGTATTGCCCCTTTTGCGCGTGACTATGAGGTTGGCTCACCAAGGCCACACTTTCTTCTGAACGCCATCTCGCCTGAAGTATCTGGGGGTCTATGTCAATAAGGGGATGGACCATATGTTTGCAGACAACCTTGACCCTTTGAATCCCCAGTAGAGTACAGGCTGTGAGAAAGGTAATCCCATGGTTTACATACGTACTTTGCATCTTGCCTATCCTGGTCCCCTTGTCTACCCTATGCTCCATGGACGAAAATATATGCTCCTTTGTCAGGGGTCCTCCCGGACTCGATTGGCCCATGCCAAACTCTTGGCATGTCACTCGATTGGAGTCCTGGGCCTTCCCTCAGTTGAACATTACACCCTGGCCCTACATCTTTCCCAACTGGCTTATATTCTGCCCGGGACACTGGACCACCACAGTGAATTGAGGCAGAATGCACATTATCTTAAGTCAACACAGACTTGCTCCCCTCTACGAAGATGGTTTTGCACCATCAGATCCTGCTAATCTGATCTTACAGGCCATGATGAAGTCCTGGCACAGAGCTAAACGTCTCTTCAGGGTGAACCTCCTTCTGCACGACCATGCACCATTATGGGGTAACAACTGCCTGAGTATCTCTGCAGCACTTTGGGAGGAGTTCGGACTGCCGCACCAGCAAGGACGGAGGCACCTCCAATTACACCACTGTCTCAAATGTATCCTGGGCACCTACCCTTGGACCCTGCAGACCTCCCAGGTGGTTTCCTACCATAGGACATAGGGACGCTTCCGTGGGGTTATGTCTGGTTTCTATGGCCTACTAAACTGCCACCTCTTGAAAGACACTGCATGATTGGCACTGGCTCCCCGTGAAACTGCGAGCGGAAGGATTGCTGCCCTTCATGACCTGCTGGCATTGCCCAGCTGCCTGATTCAGCACTCTGTATGTGACTTCCCCTCGATTCAACCCTTTTGGGATGTGGTGAGAACCACGCTGTATGAATCGCTACAGCTCTGGACCTCACTGTCTCCCCTTCTGCTCTATTTACATGACACAGGTGATGCCCCTAACTACTTCCATCCTCAGAGTTGACTTTTACATATGGCCCTTGCCACTGCCTAGATCTGCATCCTTCGTCACTGGCATTGCCCTATGCCCTCCCCACTTGAGGAATGGCTGGCAGCAGTGTATCAAGCTGCCTCCCACGAACAAATTATTCACAATCTCCAGGATCAAGTGGAGATTTTCCTCTAGAGGTGGGCACCCTTCCTCAGGTTTGCTGGCACTAACCCCTGCCCTTAGCTGTAGGTCTCCCAATCTCCCTCCCCCAACAACTGTCTCCATCTCATGAAAACACCAAACACTCGTCCCAAGCCACGGCAGGACGATTCCTAGGTGCTGCACTACTTTTATGCTCTTTTCCCCTTCCACCCTTTCCTCCCTCTCCCCAGACCCACCTCCTCGCCCCATAATGGCTCTGCCCGGACTTCTATCTCCTAATCCCTCTCCCTCCATTTCTATGCATTTTCACCTTCCTTTTCCCCTCGGATGAGGGCCAATACTGCTCCTGCATAATAATGTGTACCTTGGACCGAGTAGTACTGGCGGTAGTAGAACTTTCTTTTTGGAATAATATGATCCTAATGTATATTTTGTGTTCCGAGATTGGTTTTTCCATGTACTACCCCGTCCTATGATCGTTGTGCATTTATTCCCTATTAAAGTGTAACACCTGCGTTGTAAATGTAAGCATTACCTTGCTCTCTACCTGTCCGTTAAATCCACTGTGTTACTGGTATTCTTTTTTACTTCTAATAAAGAATTGCTAAACTAAAGACCTCTATCAGTTTCTAAAAGTTATACCACTGAAAAAAACATTTACCATTTTCCTGTCACTCTGCCTCCGTGCTCTCAATATTTTAGGATCTGTAATCCCTTCATAGCAGTTGTTTGCAACTAGCCACCATTGGACTAATAACTCTGATTAACCCACCCACAACTGCTTTAATGTATTATTTGTTATAGTATTTTATAGTTTTATATTTTACTACCTAGCCAGTACCACTGCAAGAAGTTAAGCCATCATTAAACTTGGGTTGATCATGCTTCTCTTAGAGAATTCAAAAAATGAGTAACAAATGCACTAACCAAAAATTATGAGGCTGATTTTCAAAAGAGGCAGGTTGGAGCACAATGTTTGTATTGCTGTGAAAACTGCCTTCATTATTGTAGTGCAATAGATGTTCAAAGCCGTTGCACCACCAAGGAACTTTTCAATCAGATTCTTACATTTCCTGCTTTATGAATATTAATGAGGCAGGAATTCTCATATGGAGGCCATCAAAGGATAAAATTCCTTTATTCCAGATTCAAAACTTTGGGGCATATTCTCAAACTACATTTTGTAGTACATTTAGGAGCATTACAATATCACTACCAACATATTTAAAAATGTTATTCCCTAACTTGCATGCAGATGTCAAGGCCTCCTCATCAGCTACATTTTATGTGCAGGGTTCACACCCCTCCCAAACTGTGGAGATCTCCGTACACATAGGTATACGTTTTAGTAATAAATGTGGAAGGGATGGGAGAGTGGTTAAAAAATGGAGCATACTTACTACTCAAGTGGAGAGATTAACGCAGGAGCAAGGAGGGGTTAAGAAAGGGCTAGGGAGGGGTTTTGGGAGGGAAATATATCCACCCTCAAAAGAGTAAGCCGATTGTTATTCAAAAACTGAACTTCTATAGTTACTACTGCCAATAGAACCTAATAAATTTGGAAACGTACTCCAGAGTGGAGATAGAGCAAGTCCATCACCACTTACGACCATTCAAATGTAGAAGTACATATAACAAAGGGGTCCTACGAAAACATACAAGGCATGTAGTTAAGTTGATACTACACAATCCAATACAGTGAACACATAATGCAGGAGGGTGCTGAGCAGCGTTTGATTTTTCTCCGGGGACCAATAAGTCATATGCGGCAGAGAGGAGGTGCTTGGATATATGGTTGGGACAGCATACGGAGGCTGATTGATTAAGAGAGGCTTTCTACACTTGGGATTCACAAGAGGGAGGAAGATAAGGGTACATTGTTACAAGAGTGTGTAGTTGCTGATTGATACAGACATGTTTTTTATTTTGGAGATTTTCAGACATTTTCTGGCAGCACGTTTTTCCATTGGCAATACGCATCTTAGAGGAAGTGATCTGAGAAAATTTTGGACTTCGCGCTCAGAGACGCAAGTGGATATATTTACATTGGATGAGGAGCAAGAGTGCCTCTGCCTGTTACAAACTGTGTTTGTCCAGATTCCAGGACATATGTTGCATGACCCCAGCTTGCTCCTTTTTGTTTGGGTTTAGTCCTGATGAAGACCAATCATTAAGTTTTTAAGTGGCTAACTTTTTCTTTGGGTTGAAACATCAACGATAATCTTGCTACTTGCCTGTACTGGATTTTCTCTTTTTTCCATCAGGGAATACAAGAATAGAAGCTGTTACCCTCGCTTTTGGATGAACATTGTATATATGAACATTGTATTGGTAATTCCAAATGTATACAGACAGGCTATGAACTTGTTTATACAAAGGAGCAACCACTGC
Source organism: Pleurodeles waltl (assembly GCF_031143425.1). NCBI lineage: Eukaryota > Metazoa > Chordata > Amphibia > Caudata > Salamandridae > Pleurodeles > Pleurodeles waltl. The sequence goes on from NC_090446.1 coordinate 341,687,784, forward strand.
ATTTTCAGATGATGTATATTTATTACTATTTTCAAATATAGATGAAAGACTTTGTATAGATTGGTATTTTTGTTGTTATTTTCTACCTCTTTTTCCTCTTTAAAAAAAAATATTTATACATTCACTGTCTAGGATTGTGTAATATCAATTGAGCTTCATATTTTGTATTTTTTCATAGGACTACTTTGTTAGCTTTGCTACAATATACCCAGGTCCTGCGACTTTCTGGGTTATCCGATTATTTTGTAATGACATTCAAATGTAGTGCCACACATTCCCTTAGAAAATAAAACCCCCCAAGAAATTATGTTAAAATTAAATACATTATTTAAAATAGTGAAAATATATATAAACTTTTATTTTATTGTATTAAAGTAAAAATAAAATGAGACACACATATAATTTTATTAAAATATGTTACTAACCATTTTTAATTTCGAATGAAAAATGAATGTGGTCTTTAAAAAAAAACTAATTTAATTTAAATGAATTCTAAACATAAATGTAGTAACTTTTAATGCATAAGAAATATAAACATTTTGGTGGTCATTATTACATTGGCGGTAAAAGCCGCTTACCTCCGTGCAGAAGACCACCAACACACCGCCGCATCAGCGGAATTCTGCCACAGCAATTATGACCCACAGCTCGGAATCTGCCAAAATTCAGACACCTACACAAGTCCGCCACACCAAAGGTCAGTGATAAACTAGCGAAAACAAAACCTCCACCGTCACGCCAACAGAAATACGCCCACACTATCACGACCCACGAATCCACGCAGTGGTCTTTCAACCGCGGTATTCCATTGGCGGTACACACCGCCGCGCTGAAAATACACACACATTTACAAAACACAGCCACATTGGACAATTCCAAATACACACACCTGATACACATACACACACCACTCCCACACACTCAATACAATATAAAACACACACCCACGTCACCCACAAACCCTTACGACAACAAATCACGAACCAAAGCCAGAGAGAGACACCACCAGCAACAACACTAGCATCCACAGGCACACAACACCATCACCCACATAACTTCCATGCACCTCACACTACACACCACTATATATCAGCACACTTATCACCCCACACACACCACCCCACACATCACCCACACCACCCCATGGCACGGCAAAGACACCCCAGGTTCTCGGAGGAGGAGCTCAGGGTCATGGTGGAGGAAATTGTCCGGGTAGAGCCACAGCTATTCAGAGCACAGGTGCAGCACACCTCCATTGCAAGGAAGATGGAGCTATGGCGAAGAATAGTGGACAGGGTCAACGCAGTGGGACAGCACCCAAGAAATCGGGAGGACATCAGGAAGAGGTGGAACGACCTACGGGGAAAGGTGCGTTCCGTGACTCAAGACACCACCTTGCGGTTCAGCGGACTGGCGGCGGACCCCCACCTCATCCCCCACAACTAACAACATGGGAGGAGCAGGTCTTGGCGATTCTGCATCCTGAGGGCCTCGCAGGAGTAGGTGGAGGAATGGACTCTGGTAAGTCAAAGCTTTACTATTACATCCCCCACCCTACAAGCATGCTAACACATACCCCCACCCTCGCCCTTACCCCCATCACTCCTACTCCTCACAAATGTCCCAACATCACAAACCACACATCCCAACACCAAGCCCTGCATGCAACACCAAAGCATGGACACCCATCACTAAAGCATGCCCACTGCACATACCCATACACCCCCCTAAACCATCATCACACAAGGTCCCACACAGGAATATTAGCACTGGGGTACACGGTCACCCACCCATTGCACACCTTGACACACACAGATGCAATAATCATGCCTTTATACTCCTGCAGGACCCCTTACCAACGTCACCGGACAAGAGGGTCCACACATGTCCACACCACCAACAGTAGAGGCCCACAGTGGTGACAGCACCTCTGTCCAACTGGATCTAGATGACCAGCCCGGCCCATCGGGGACCTCGGGACAGTCGGTTCCCAACACCCAGTCACAGGCCACTACAGAGCTTACCCCCTCTGGAAACACCAGCACAGACCCCACCCAGTGGGCCCATACCTCTGTCCCCAGGACATGTCAATCAGCAGTGTGTCCACCACTACAGGGAACCCAGGCTAACCCACCACCCCAACAATAACAGGGACTTGGGGGCAGTGGTAGTAGGCACACGGTCCAGGGGACGGAGGCCCAGGAACACAGGGGAACTGGGAGGGCTGCTGTGCGAAAGGGGGCGGACAGGCCAAGGGAACCCACTCTCCACGAGGCCCTCTCCTCCATCATGGGAGCCTACCACCACTCCCAGGAGACAATGGCAACGGTACTGGCCAAGTTTCAGGAGACCCAGCGCCTGCAGGAGGAACAGTATATGGGCTTCAGGGAGGAACTCTGAACCATCAATTCCACCCTGGGTACCATCGTAGGGGTGCTGAAGGAAGTACTCAACACCAGGAGGGACACTGTGGCACTACAAGGGGGCCCTGACACTAGCCTGAACGATGAACTGCCCACCACCTCCGCCGGCGCTAGTGGACAGGAGGCACCGCCACAAGACCACCGCACCAGCACCCCACCCCCTGCAGAGGGAGAACCACCTTGCAAACGGTCACTGAGATCCAGGAACAAGACAGAGAACGATGCCAAGACCCCCGCCAAGAAATGAGACCACCCTGATTGTCATCCTACTATCCCACTTTGTCACCCTGTCCATACTTAAACTTCCCCAGCTCCACTTTCTATGCCCATTTGGGCAATGCACCTGTGAGACTAATAGACTGGACTCTGCCATGGACATTCCTCCGCCATCACCCCTCACCATTTTGCTACCCCCTCCAATTTTGAGCGCTAAAATAAACACCCTTAAAGCACAAAACAATCTGAAGTCAGTCTGTGATTTCGGAATACTGTATTAGTAATAACTGTGGCAAAAAGTTCTTTCATTTGTAACATACCTATGTCACACAGCTCTAGTCCATGAGGAATCAAAGCAGATGTCACACTGTGGGACCCACATCTGTGAAATTGTAAGGGAAAGTGACAACTCAGTGACCATACACTGGGTGAAAAAGACAGACAGTAGAGAGGCAGTAGTGTTTAAGTACATGTAGTAGGCAGGTTTGTATCCTTACCTGTGTTTCACTGGAAATATTGCTGGATCACTGAGTCCCTGTTGTCCATGTCTTCTTCCTCTGCTTCCTCGTCTTCACTGTCCACAGGCTCCACAGCTGCAACAACACCGCCATCTGGACCATCCTCCTGCAGAAAGGGCACCTGTCGTCACAAAGCCAAGTTGTGAAGCATACAGCAGGCCACGATGATCTGGCACACCTTCTTTGGTGAGTAGAATAGGGATCCACCTGTCATATGGAGGCACCTGAACCTCGCCTTCAGGAGGCCGAAGGTCCGTTCGATCACCCTCCTAGTTCGCCCATGGGCCTCATTGTAGCGTTCTTCTGCCCTTGTCCTGGGATTCCTCACTGGGGTCAGTAGCCATGACAGGTTGGGGTAACCAGAGTCACCTGCAAATGGCGAGGGACAACTGTTAGACACACACTAAGCTGGAGGGATATCCCCAGACCCAGAAAACCATTCCCACTGACTTGCTTCCAGGTGCTCACCTAATAGCCACACACGGTGCCTCTGGAGTTGACCCATCATATAAGGGATGCTGCTATTCCGCAAGATGTAAGCGTCATGCACTGAGCCAGGGAACATGGCATTCACATGGGAGATGTACCGATCTGCCAAACATACCATCTGTACATTCATCGAATGATAACTCTCCCGGTTTCTGTACACCTGTTCACTCCTGTGGGGGGGGGGACCAAAGCCACATGGGTCCCATCAATGGCACCTATGATGTTAGGGATATGGCTAAGGGCATAGAAATCACCTTTCACAGTAGGCAAATCCTCCACCTGAAGGAAAATGATGTAGCTCTGCATGTATTTCAGCAGGGCAGACAACACTCTGGACAACACGTTGGAAAACATAGGCTGGGACATCCCTGATGCTATGGCCACTGTTGTTTGAAAGGAACCACTTGCAAGGAAATGGAGCACTGACAGCAGCTGCACTTGAGGGGGGATTCCGGTGGAATGGCGGATAGCTGACATCAGGTCTGGCTCCAACTGGGTACACAGTTCCTGGATTGTGGCACGGTCAAGCCTGTATGTGATTATAACATGTCTTTCCTCCATTGTCGACAGGTCCACCAACGGGGATGCCGCCATCTCCTCACATGTCCCAGCGGACGGTGCCTATGAAGGACAACAGCGAGCACAGAGTCAAACAACTCAGAGGTACATACCCACAGCTTACACAGAACACCATTCATACTCAAAAAGTGGCCTGTATGTGTGTTGAGTCTAGGCCTAGGTATGTGTGACGCAGTTGAAAATGAAGCCGTGTGGGCCTCTGAAATGGCACCTGCCTCACTTCTAAAGTGGGACAATGGGATGTGAGATAACTGCGCTGGCGTTGTACACCGTCGCGGTAGGCGGTCGAAGACCGCGGTGCAATGCTGCATTGGTTAACATTGGACCCTATGGGTCCCAGGAGCCAATGACGATGTACGCCGGCGGTGACGGTACGCACCGCCGCGGACGTGACCGCCATTTTCTATCTGTTCAATCACTCTATACCTGATCTTCGACAGGAGAGGACCTACACTGCAAGTGCTGCTGTGACCTCGGTCTGGAAGAGACAATGGCTCGAGGGTCTGGGGAAAGAGCCCCTGCCTTCACATCGGAGGAGTTGGAGAAACTCGTGGACGGGGTCCTCCCCCAGTAAACGCTACTTTACGGTCCTCCAGACAAACAGGTAAGTACACTGGGAGCATGATGTATGGGCTATGCCTGTGTGGAGAGAGGTGGATGTAAGAAGGAAGGGGGGAGAGTGTGGCGTGCATGAAACGACGGTGAGTGCATGTGCCACATGGCAAGGGTAGGGATGGGGGCCAATCACTTTGACTGTGCAGTTGGTAATAACTTTCTCTTTCCCCTGTACAAATCATGTAGGTCAGTGCCCACCAAAAAAACATATTTGGCGTGCCATCGCCAAGGATGTCGGACCCTGGGGGTCTACCACAGACGGCGCACCCACTGCCGGAAAAGATGGGAGGACATTCGCTGTAGACGGCGGAGGCTCAGCTGGGGATGGCCTCACAATGTGGGAGGGGTGCCCGTCGCACCATGACCCCCCTGATGTTCAGGATCCTGGCGGTGGCGTACCCGGAGTTGGATGGGCGCTTGAGGGCATCACAGAAGACACAAGGGGGTGAGTACACTCGCATTCTGTTGACTTTACGCCCAGTGGAGGGGTATGGGTGGGGGAGGTGGGCTGTGGGTTTCCCTAGGCCAGGGCGAGTTCAGTAGGCAAGGTCCCTCCGTAAGGCAGGCCATGTGGCACCCAAGCCCACCTCCGTAGAGTGCCAAGTACACCTAGTCATGCCCCTGTGTCATCTATGTGTGCAGATGTCGTCCATAGCCTTGTAGGCCATTTCCCAGAAATTGATCAGTGGAGCCCAAGAGCGCGGCGTAGTGCAGGGGGCTTCTGTGTCTGTCATGTCTGCCAACGGTAGCGGTAATGCATGCACTCAACATGTCTTTCTTCTGTCGCCCCCCCCCCTTTTTGTGGTCTCCCTGTTCTTGTGTGCATTAGCATTATCAGACGGAGGAGCAGTGGCACTGGAGCACCAGGGGGCTGCATCCCACATGGCCATGGAGGGCCACACTACGGACTCAGACTTCACCAGTGGGATGGAGGGCGAGGGGAGCTCCACGGCGGGGACAGGAGCTGAGACCAGTGACACGGACTCGTCCTCTGATGGGAGCTCCCTTGTGGTGGCGGCAACATCTGTGCCCCCCATCTACAGGTACAGCCGCCACCCCCCTTTCCACCGCCGCCCTCTCAGCAGCCCCTCAGCCTTCGCCCTGTGCCCGCTCACCCGAGAGGGTGGGCATCAACTTCGCCACAGGCACCTCAGGCCCTGCCCCAGTCACCCCTGCTGCCCTCAGTGAGGAGGCCATTGACCTCCTCAGGTCCCTCACTGTTGGGCAGTCTACCATTTTGAATGCCATCCAGGGTGTAGAAAGGCAGTTGCAACAAACCAATGCATTCCTGGAGGGCATTCATTCTGGTCAGGCGGCCCTTCAGCGAGCTTTTCAGACTCTGGCCTCAGCACTTATGGCAGCCATTGTCCCTGTGTCTAGCCTCCCCCCTCCATCTTCCTCCACCCTGACCCGATCCCCTGTACCTCAGCCTCTCCCAAGCACACCTACAGGCCAGCATGCACACACGTCAACACACAAGGGAAGCTCAGGCAAACATAAGCACCACACATCCCACAGGCACTCACGCAAGCATCACACATATGCAGACATACCAACATCCACTGCCTCCACTGTATCCCCCTCCTCCTCGTTTCCCTCCTCCCTCCCAGTCTCATCTACACTCACACCTGCATGCACTACATCTACAGCCACTACATCCCTCTCCAGCACACCCACCACCACACCCCGCTCACATGCAGTCACCCCCCCACTACCATTCACAAGTCCCCTGTGTCCTCCCCCAGTGTGTCTGTGACGCCCCCTCCGTAGATACACAAACGCAGGCACACACCCACCCAACAGCCATCCACCTCACGACAGCCTCCAACGCATGCACATTCACTCAAAGTCAGCAAACAAACACCTCCTACAACCACAACCTCTTCCTCCACTCCCAAACCCCCTCCAGCTACCCATCCCAGTGTGTCCAAAAAACTTTTCCTGTCCAACCTTGACCTCTTTCCCACACCTCCCCCACCCCGTCCGTCTCCTAGGTCCCGAACTAGCACCTCAGCCACAACATCTCCGGGACCAGTGGTGCCTGTAGTCACCGGAATCTGGAGTGCACCGGCCACCAGGGCAGCCAGTGTGGCACAGAGCCACAGCACAGACAGTCCCCCACCTGTGAAGCATCAGAAGTTGGCTAGTGCCCGGCGGGAGAGGGGGAAGTCTCCAGCCACCAAAGCCGCTCACAGGGGTCCCGGTGGGAGTGTGGAGTCAGCTGTGACACCTTCCAAGGTGGGGAAGGGCCACAAGAAACCCGGCAAGTCTGGGAAGAGCAGCACGGCGGAGAAGACCACCATCATTCCCGCTGGCCAGGAGGCCAGCACCAGCCCAGCTGCCCAGGACAGAACCACCAGCACCAACCCAGCTGCCCAGGACAGGACCGCCAGCACCAGCCCAGCTGCCTAGGACAGGACCGCCAGCACCAGCCCAGCTGCCCAGGACAGGACCGCCAGCACCAGCCCAGCTGCCCAGGACAGAACCGCCAGCACCAGCCCAGCTGCCCAGGACAGAACCGCCAGCACCAGCCCAGCTGCCCAGGACAGGACCGCCAGCACCAGCCCATCTGCCCAGGACAGGACCGCCAGCACCAGCCCATCTGCCCAGGACAGGACCGCCAGCACCAGCCCATCTGCCCAGGAGGCCACCGCCAGCACCAGCCCTGCTACCCAGGAGGCCACCCCCAGCACCAGCCCCACTGGGCCATGAAGGACCGCCAGCAAAAGCCCCGCTGGGCCATGAAGGACCGCCAGCAAAAGCCCCGCTGGGCCATGAAGGACCACCAGCAGCTGAGTCCCTGCAATGGAGACCGCCACCTCAGGCACAGCTGAACAGGGCACCACCGCCTCAAGCACTGCTGAACAGGGCACCGCCGTCTCAAGCACCGCTGAACAGGGCACCGCCGTCTCAATCACCGCTGGCTCATGAGCGCCAAGGGCACTGACGCTACTGAGTCCATCACAGGGAGAATGAAGCACTCTGAGCACCAGGCCCCCTCCAGAACCAGTGGAGAATCACATCCACTACCTCAGTCCTTAGCAGGATGAAGTACTCTGGGCACCAGACCCCCTCCAGAACCAGTAGAGAAAGGCATCCACTACCACTGTCCTTAGCAGGATGAAGCACTTATGGCACCAGGCCCCCTCCAGAACCAGTGGAGAATCACACCCACTACCTCTGTCCTTAGCAGGATGAAGCACTCTGGGCACCAGGTCCCTTCCAGAACCAGTGGAGAAAGGCATCCACTACCTCAGTCCTTAGCAGGATGAAGCACTCTGGGCACCAGGCCCCCTCCAGAACCAGTGGAGAATCGCATCCACTACCTCAGTCCTTAGCAGGATGAAGCACTCTGGGCACAAGGCCCCCTCCAGAACCAGTTGAGAAAGGCATCCACTACCTCAGTCCTTAGCAGGATGAATCACTCTGGGCACAAGGCCCCGTCCAGAACCAGTGGAGAAAGGCATCCACTACCTCAGTCCTTAGCAGGATGAAGCACTCTGGGCACAAGGCCCCCTCCAGAACCAGTGGAGACTGTTATCCACTTATGAGACTGTGGCTTTCCACTCCCCAGGATGGAACAGTGGGCAAACCACCCACTGTAGAGGCTTGAGAGACTGTGGCTTTGCACTCCCCAGGATGGAACAGTGGGCAACCCACCAACTGTAGAGACTTGAGAGACTGTGGCTTTGCACTCCCCAGGATGGAACAGTGGGCAACCCACCCACTGTAGAGACTTGAGAGACTGTGGCTTTGCCCTCCCCAGGATGGAACAGTGGGCAACCCACCCACTGTAGAGACTTGAGAGACTGTGGCTTTGCACTCCCCAGGATAATGCAGTGGGTAACCCACCCACTGTAGTGACTTGAGAGACTGTGGCTTTGCACTCCCCAGGATGGAACAGTGGGCATGTGGCCCCCTCATGGATTTGGCATCATGCACTCAACCGGCTGAGGTGCCCCCCCTTTCCCTCCCCCTGAGGTGCCTGTTTTCTTGCTCTCTGATGCCCCTGCAGTGTTCTCTCTGTCATGGTCGGGGATCTTGTGTGGTCCTCACTCATACCGTGTGGTCTCAGTGTTCCACAGACTTAATTGGAGCACTACCTGGACTACTATGCTGGGTATATATTTTGTAAATGGTGTATATATATATATATATATTTCTGCCTACTTGATTTTAATATATTACAATGGTTACACTCATTTTCTATTGTCTTTGCATTCTTCCGGGGGGGTTGGAGGGTGTAACTGTGATGTATTAATATGCATTAGTGTGTGTGTTGTAGTGGGTGGGGGTGGGGTTGTTGCGTGTTGCGTGTGTGTCACTCTCTTTTCCCTCCCCCTCCCCTGTGTCGTAGGTGCAGTACTCACCGGGGTCTTCGCTGCCGGCGTTCGTGCTCCTGGTAGAGGAGCCGGAAGACTATTGCAGGTAGAATTTGGAGTTCCGGGTCCATGGTGTCCTCGTTCCTCGTGGGGTGTGTAGAGGTGAGCGTTTTCCCTTCCAAATTCCTGTTTCCGCCGTGTTTTTATCCGCGGTGAATCCGCCCCGGAAAAGTAGGCAGATTGGCCTGTCATAATAGTGTGGGCAGTACATTGTCTCCTGCCTGTCTGTTGGCGGTGACCGCTGCACTATTTGTTTGTACCGCCACGGTCGTAATTGCAATCTTTTACCACCGGCCTGTTGGCGGCCTTACCAGCGCTTTAACACCACCCGCCAGGGTTGTAATGAGGGCCTTTATGTTAGGTGGCTGTATTTAAAAAAAATATATATCTTAAAAAATTATTTTAAATAAATTTTAGGGTTGGGCGGTAAACACCTCTCCACCTGTGGATTTTGTGGAGTTTTTCCCTCTCTGTGTGTAAAGCACGGAGTTCTGAAAAATTCTGTGTAGTGGAGTTTTTTCCTCACTTGCACTCGTCAACGGTGACCTGGCGAGATCAAGCAAGGAAAATCTTACTCAAGACCACTTCCCGGCGAGATTTCTCAATGCGAGGTGTTTGCAGTATGGCTGCAACCGCTTGCATTGAGAATCCTTCCGTTCATGTTGAGGTAGCTGCCGCTCGAGTAGAAAATCAACTTGAGTGTCAGGAACTAAGCAGCACCCTCTTGGGCATGGAGCCATTCGTGCTGAATGTCCTGTGATTTTTCAGCACAGGACAAACACCTGGCACTAAAAATCAGCTCAAACCGCGTGACCTAGTGCACACTGTCGCTTGCGGAACTCCTCATAGTGCAGTAGTGTTTTTGGGCACTTCGCGGGGCTCAGCGTAACGTAACTCCGCGAACTCCACCCAGGCCTAATTAATTTATCATTCTTGATTTAATGAAATTTAGAATTTAGTTACTAGTGATGTAGTATTCATTCTACATTCCAAATATATATTTTAAAATATTTTATATTAACATTTAACATACAAATATTTAAATGTGTTTAAACTTGAATTATCTCTTTAAAATGTCCTATACTTTACCATACTGCTATTTCCACCTTGATTGCGAAGGTCTCTGCCAAGCATTTGGAGCGTCAACTACGGTTGTAAAGTTATTACTAGTAGTACCTTTATAGTTGTACAGTTGTATATGATGTTTTACTGGCTTCACTCAGTTTCTGGGAGATAGGGCATATAAATTTAGACTTTTGAGAAACGACACACTCTTACACGCATAAATTGTGAATAGCAAACAGTAGTAAAGTTACTGAAAAGAGTAAGGTAACCTACAGCTATATATTTTCTAAAGTGCAATTTTACCCTTGTGAATGGATTTTCTAATAACTCGCAGGATTGGTGTTTGCTCACCAATATGCAAGCAGCTTATACTTTGAGATTGCTTAATGCCTGCCCTTGATATGTGCTAAAAGTTTGGGACTATAAAAGTGTTATAAGGTGCATACCTTTATGAATCACTTGTGCGAGTGGACACCACTTTTTTCCTTTTTCCCTTGAAATTCACATGAAATCACCATTTGAATTTTGCATTTTCTCACACTGCAGTCAGAAAGTCAGATACACCGATTTCAAATTGTATTTTCTGATTCAAAATTCTTGGAGAAAATGAGGGAGAAAATCAGTTTTCAAGTTGATAAAACAGAGGTGAGTTTTGGAGATATCCATGCCTCACCCAGTAAACCTCAAACTAGTCAAGTACAGTACAGTCCTAGGTGGTTTTAAAGTTGATAAAACAGTGGTGCATTTTGGATATATTAATGCCTCACCGAGTAAACTTGAAACTAGTCAAGTACAGTACAGACCTAGGCTAGGCTCACATTTCCGAAGTACCTAAAAAAAAAAAAAAATTTAAGTATAATGAGTAACTTATGACTTGTGGATTTACAGAAGAAGTGAGATCTGGAAAGGCTTCAAGCATTTTCAGACTGATCCCTTATGGTTAATATATTGTGATATTACAAAGATTAAACACAGTGAGTTAGATAAAGAGAATGTTGCTTCCAGCAAATGTCATCTACCATGTAACTCTGTAGTTCGGCAATAACAGAGAATGCGAAGGCAGCACTGACATTGCTCCTTCCATTAGATGAAGAACACAATGCAAGTGAAAAAAAGGGGAATACTTAATATGAAATAATAGATGATTAGTTTTTTTCAGCTTCAGTCTCATTGTCTATTTGATGCCACCTGGAACATCTTAATGGAAAACAACCACTTTATTGACAACTACTCATCTATAATTCTATATCTACCACAGTCCAGTCCATTGCTTTTGTTCACTTTGTCACAGGGACCAATCATAGGCAAATAAGATTTGGCATGCCTCAATTTTGACAGTGCAATCTCACCTGCTATTCCATTTTGCCTTTAGAAAAGATCACAAGCAGTCCCACGGATGAAGTCTAGACAAGTTTCTACCTTGCTGAGTTTCATCAGCGAGAAAGATTTGAAACCTGTGACACAGTGAGCTTTGAACCCATGTCTGGCTATACCCATCACACTACCGCATCTCACTGACAAAGAAAAAAATGTTATGCATAAAAGGATTCAATTAATTTCAGCAGCTGTAATTACTGTGGGGTGTTTTTCATTTCATTATTTTAGATTCCTCTGTCGCAGAGACCAATCTAATACAACCCATCCCATTCCCACAAGACAATTAAATATAAGCTATTAGGCAATTGTTCCTTTGTAAGTTAACACAGCAACACAATCATCTCCAAATACTTTACAGTTATGTTGGGTTTTATTTGAAAGGTTCAGCTTGTGTCTGATGACACAGATACCATGTTTTCCCCTAGAACCATTTTAATTAGGTGGTAGAATCTTTAGCTGGACCAACAAGGAAGCAAGATAAGTGTCTAGATTCTTGAGATTCCAGCTATTGAAATAGGTATTCAGAACTCTGAACTAGCCCAAACAAATCTATTTCTTAGGACTTCAGATTGCTTTGGCAAATAGGATCAGAATAAAATGATAAGGTTAGGTGAACAAAAATAGTAGGGCAATTTGGAAGGCCACCTTCTTTTATTACTATATCATAATTGTTTCAAATGCTCTATGCTACTTTAGTAAAATACAGCTCAGGTTTGAAAACTCTGAACTCTTTGGCAAAGTGCAAACTTAGCCAACTTGCCAGCTCGGGCAAGGAAATCTGGAGTACTGTGTCCCACTATCCAGCTCTGCATTACTTAAAGATAGTGCATTCTGGGCAATGATCAGTCCATAGCGGCTATTGGATTATTTTTTGTATTAGTGAGTTCCGAACCTTTTTTCACCATGGCTGAGCACACACAAGTGATCCACACCATGTTTATATTTTACAGACTTTATTATAATTAATGTCCCTCTCTAGGACAGATTATATGAATAGATGTGTCTATACAAATAAACACAAAAGTTGCAATTAAAGTGTTTATTGGACAGAAATATTAAAAGGAATTGCAACATTGTGGTGGTATTTAAATTATTCATTGCACTGAATAATGGAATATATCTGGTAATCAACCACTCTCTTTTAACCCTAGAGAAATTCTCCCAGCACCAAAAGTGCCTTTTTAAGTTTTATAGGTGACTTCTGACCTACATACCTTAGCTGAACAAAAGAATTGTTGTTAGTTAGCTTCTGAACTTGAAGAAGCTTGCTCTGTCTCATTTATTGCTTTCCTGATCGTATAAGGACCTTCTGTCTCCGTGGAGCTGGTGATCTCACAAGGGATGTTTGTACCACAGCTCACAAGAAGCTCCCAGGAAGTTGAAGATGCCTCTCTGCCTAATACCTTTCAGTAAAATGCTCAAATACACTTTCAGATTATTTTTAAAAGACCATACCTTGTGATGAATGATGTAGAACCAAATAATGTACAATTTGTGTTGAATATTATAAATCATATTAAGTCATATGTATGGATAGCTGATATGCTATCAACCTATAATAATACAAATATTATATGTAGCATATTTGCAGTCAATTTAAGTGCAGAGGGTTTCTGTAACTGAATACAAGTATGCCCAAAAGCATGAATATGTGAATCTATGAAATAGAAGAACATAAGCAGAAAACACAAAGATCACACTATAACAGGAATAAAATAGCAAAAGTTCTAATGAATTTATTTGTAAATGTATCAATGAACATTGATAAAAGGAAAAGCCAGGCAAAAGGCCTTATGCGTAATTTGACTATGCAGCATGATACAAAAGTCAAATATGAATACAAAAGGGTTTAAAAAGCAAAAACTGTCTTAAGACGGCTATACTGACAAACAACATCAACTGCTTATTGTATTTCTCCTATTATGCTGACTTAATTTCACTCTAGGACAGATGGAAGCCTCTAAATCTGAAGCATCGTTTAGAGAATCTATAGGCGGAGGTGATGATGTTGAACTAGTCTTACTTGCTTCAGGAAAATTAAATATCTGAATACTAATTACAGTGATACTGGTAGTCGCCAACTGTAGAAGATAGTGACTCCAGGTTATGAACAAAGATTGAAGCTGTGGAAGTTGGAGATGAATATGGCATCAAAGGCAAAGTCGAAGGGGCAACTGTAGGTTTACTTAGCAAAATGATAATGAATACAACCGAAAATGGTGAGATTGTTAGTGTCACATGAGTTGGCTCCTGTCAGCCAAGTGAGATAGGGTCATCACATTCTTTACATACCACTTACATCACTCTGAACACCTCAACATCACATCTAGTTGTACCACACCCCCAGGTAGTACCAGTTTAATGCCAACATCATGTCACAACAAGATTCAGGGGGTCATTCTGACCCTGGCGGCCACCGACCACGGGAGCACCGCCAACAGGCTGGCGGTGCTCCCACGAGCATTCTGACCGCGGCGGTTCAGCCGCGGTCAGAAGCGGCAAGTCGGCGGGCTCCCGCCGACTTACCGCTGCTCGGGGGAATCCTTCATGGCGGCGGAGCGCGCTCCGCCGCCATGAGGATTCTGACAGCCCCTACCGCCATCCTGTTCATGGCGGGAAACCCGCCATGAACAGGATGGCGGTAGGGGGTGCCGCGGGGCCCCTGGGGGCCCCTGCCGTGCCCATGCCAATGGCATGGGCACGGCAGGGGCCCCCGTAAGAGGGCCCCGCAAAGTATTTCAGTGTCTGCCTTGCAGACACTGAAATACGCGACGGGTGCAACTGCACCCGTCGCACCCCTGCAACTACGCCGGCTCAATTCTGAGCCGGCGTCCTCGTTGCAGGGGCATTTCCTCTGGGCCGGCGGGCGCTCTTTTGGAGAGCGCCCGCCGGCCCAGAGGAAATGTCTGAATGGCCGCCGCGGTCTTTTGACCGCGGTGCGGTCATTTGGCGGCGGTACTATGGCGGACGGCCTCCGCCGTCCGCCATAGTCAGAATCACCCCCTCAATGTACAAACCTCAATAAAACCTTGTCACACACCAGCTAAGCTACCTATATCACACCTACAATACCATGATATAGGTAGAGCTATCACACCAACCAGTCCATAACAAGGTGACTTGGCCACGTGATACTGGGTCTCTATCCACAGCAACATAGTCAACCAACAACCAAGCTATTGGCAATATAGGTAACATACATTTCCAAACATCACATACACAAACTAAACACATACTAACATTTTGACCTGATCTCATGTACCAGGCAAGGGACCTCATTGTATAGTATGCATACAAGCCATACCCACTACAGGTCACTGAGTACACAACCTTCACCATTGAAATTTGCAAACATCCAACTACTCTAATTGGCATGTCCAAATTTTGAAAATGTTTGAGCCAGAACACATCAGCTACATATGTACCAATTGTGATGTAGGAAAGTATGTTACATACATTGTGGACCAAGTCATCTAAGTCATTGTCCTCCTGAAAACAAAGTAAGGGCCTAATTATCTCAGAGCGTTTCACCCACACACATTTACAGGTAGCATAACTACTCTTTCAATACAATGGACACCTATCGTGTGCATGAAGGTGACATATAGTTCAACGTATCATGCTATTATTCCATCAAGAGCCCAATGACTGAGTGACAATATCATCATCCGCACACCAGACATGACTGGCCCTACAGCTGTTTGGGAAAAAAACATGGTAGACACAAACCACATCTGAGTCTACCATGACAGGGACATACACCTTGATGCAACCCAAATGCCTGACTACACATCCCATTCCACTCATGTGTATGTGAACTTCCACAGCTACACCACAATGTAGTCAGTGCAAACAATAGTTTTCCATAAAACAAGGACTCAAAACATATCCAAAACAGCACTTGAAATTATGTTTAATACTCATTGAAATGTGGATGGATGACTGAACCTTACAATGTACACATGATGTTGGCAAAACAGATATGATTGTAACTGTGTACAGGATGTCTTGGCCTATTTATCATGCCTACAACACAATGGCTAAGGAAATAGTTGTGTAGCCATTTCACACCTACAGAACATGAACATGGTACTAACATTCATAGCTTTGACAATAATTAATCTGATCCAGTAGGAGTCTAGCAATACCTCCATGGTTACCCACATGTAGGATGTCCAGTCAGATGACACATTACAGAGGCCTAAGTACATATCTCACTTACCAAGAGGGTAAACCTTGTAACATGTCTGAATACGTTTTGCAAGTATGGCATGTGAAATGTCAGATGAACATCACAGCCCCACATGATGCTGTCACTCATCAGAAACCTAATGAAAAGTAGGAATGATTTCAATTGTCAAACTCTGTGTTGCACATAGACATGTATCAATGGACATTGGAATAGAAAGAGGGCAAAGACCTGGACAACTTACCATCATGGTATTGGGAGTATTGCTTGGTTGGTGGGAAGGAACCAGCAGGGCATGGAAGCTCTATAATGGTACACATATGACACAGTCATATGTGCATTGTCATATGCTTCTGTACCGAGGGGACAACATAGGTGAGTAATGTGTCCCTATATGCAATAGAATGTGCACAGCTGTGTACCAATGTTGGGGACTGTACATCTGTGTGTTGCTTTGGAGATCTTTGACCCTTTGCACTTACCACATTGTCAGAGCTTAGAATCTTTCACTTCATACACTAACCTGGTAAAAGGATGAAAATGTCTTAAGTCTGTACTTACCCCCATGTGGGGTGTGCTGCCCTCAAACGCCCATCCAGCTCCAGGTGGTCCACCGCCAGTATGTGGGCCATTAGGTGGGTCAAGGTCCAACGGGCACCCCTTCCTCCTTGTAAGGACATCCCCAGCTTGGCCTCTCCGGTCTTCCGAGCATAGTGTCCCAGGTCCTTCCACCGCTTCATACAGTGGGTGCTCCACCGGCTGTGGAACCCCAGAGTCTGCACTTTTTTGGCGATGGCACACCAAATCTCCTTTTTTTGATGGGCGTTGACCTGCATGGAGACCCAGACAAGAAGAGAATGCATGTCCACATGCATTATGCCAAAACAAGCAGGGTGAAAATACAAGTAAGTGCAAGTAGCCAAACACAGACTGCCTACAACATCCCCTTCAATGAGGAATGACCATCTGCAGTCAGTCCATGTGTGACGTTGAGACAGGCATACAACATGCATATCCAGGACCAGGTGTCAGTTTGAAACATATGACCAGATCACAATCATATCTCTAAACATGGTATATCTGTTGAAATATTTTTAACACCACCATCAATTATCACATAACACTGTATGTAGGTGGGTCAGGGTACATACATCACACACTCTTGACTTTGTCTCAGGGCTTAAAATCCATCTATGCACATGTGCACATGTCCATCTACCCACACATATTACCTCAATCCTTCATTCAGTCACATTTCCTGAACAAACATTGGGATTGCATTGCACTTACCTGCTCCTCTTGTGCACCATAGAGGTGTTCATACAGGGGTAGGACCTCCTCCACAGGGTTGTCCATCTCTTCTGTGGAGAAGGCAGGGGCCCTATCACCTGCAGGACTTGGCTTGTTTTCTCCCAGAGTCAGTACACAGCAGCTCTGGTTCCGAAGGTCTTGCTGGCAGCAGTGTCAGGAGTCAAGTGAGAGATGACGTATGAGATGCAGTTACCTCTCCCATCTACAAGACCATCACCAACGGCAGACATCCCAATTGGCTCAAGACCGCTAAAGGCAGCAATGTGTTCCAATGGCAATATCCATCGTGGTTGTATCTGCCTACCTCTAGGACAACATCTGCCAGCGGAGTTAGGTCACTTCCTAATGTCCAGTACACTAGGTCAGGCACCTGCCACTTTAAGGCTCATCTCTGAATGAAAAATGTTTTAAAGTAGTGTCTCAAGCTGTGAAACACATCTACGACATTGTGTTCACTGCTGGGTTTAAGCGAACATGTCGAAATGTGCATTTTTCATGCACAAGATATAAATTTGATGTATCCTAAGTTATGTACATGTAGTAGTATTGTCAGCAGAGTAATGACAATCTGAAAATGGTATAGGTGTATCAAATATGTGCAACATGTAAAGAAAGTTAGGGGGTCATTACGATCTTGGTGGGTTTCGGCACTGACGGTCAACAGAAGACCGTCAGCGCACAGAACCCCCCGCCGGCCACATAATATACATCCAGGTGGGCCGTCGGGCGGAAACAGTGTTTCCGCCTGCAGGCCCAGCTGGAAGCAGGGTCTGACATTGACGCCAGCTCCAAATGGAGCCGGCAGCAATGTAGCAGTGCGGCGGGTGCAGAAGCACCTGTCACGTATTTCACTGCCCGTAAATCAGGCAGTGAAATGCATGACGAGGCTGTGCATGGGGGCCCCGATTCACTCATTCCATCAGCCTTTCCCTGGCGGTGCAAACCGCCACGGAAAGTCTGGTGGAATCTGACTTATTATCCGGTGGGCAGCGCTGCTTGCAGCTCTGCCCAGTCGGATCAGAAGCGCTGCCACCGCCAGGCGGCCTGGTGGCGGTAGCCTAGCGGTGGTGGCATTTCAAACGTGGCGGTTCAGCCATGTTTTTATTTGGCGGTCTGGACTGCCATGCCGTTGGAGGCAATTACCGCCACCGACGGCATGGTGGTTCAGACCACCATGTTCTTTATGAGGGCCTTAATGTCACATAGACTGTCAGTGACATGTTTCTCCATTTCAAAAACATGATAGAGGTTAGGGGATGTGAATGGAGTTATAAGTCATTATTTGCCTAGGTATGTGCTGTGTACAACATATGTACAGTTTCATGTTTAAATATTTAGCATCCATATGTGAGGTATGTGTGATCATACTTATGCTGTACAGATTGAGTAATA
The DNA here is from genome assembly GCF_031143425.1 of Pleurodeles waltl. NCBI lineage: Eukaryota > Metazoa > Chordata > Amphibia > Caudata > Salamandridae > Pleurodeles > Pleurodeles waltl. The sequence continues at coordinate 341,706,340 of NC_090446.1, forward strand.
CACATGCATGCTGGTTTTCTCCCACATAGTTACCCTGTCATGAGAAGAGCAAGACAATCTCTAGTGTACCGTCCACTAGTAGACCTGCAGACCATGGAGGAGCAACATGTGATTCAGATCTACTGCCTGGATAGGCATGCAATCAGGGATCTCTGTCGTCAGTTGGAGCCAGATCTGATGCCTGCCATTCGTAATCCCTATAGCATTCCTCCCATTATGCAAGTAATGTCAGTGCTGCACTTCCTGGCCTCAGGTTCCTTTCAAAATACTGTGGCCCTAACTGCTGGGATGTCTCAAGCTTATGTTCGGTCTGGTCTTGAAGGCTGTACTGTCTGTATTTTTGAAACACCGGGACAGCTACATCCGATTTCTACAACTTGAAGATTTGGCCCATGGCAAAGGCTGATTTCTATGCTTTGGACCACATTCCACATGTGGTTGGAGCCATAGATGGCATCCATGTAGCCGTGGTTCCCTCTAATGCCAATGAACAGATGTATCGGAACAGGAAAATCTTCCACTCTGTTAATGTCCAAGTGGTCTGTTTGGCTGACCTCTACATTTCATACGTTTGTGCAAGGTACCCAGGGTCAGTCCATGATTCCTTCATCATGCGGAACAGCAATATCCTACTGCTGATTACACTGCAATACACAGAGAGGGCTTGGCTGGTTGGTAAGTCACATATGTCATGTGTGTCTGTAACCTATATCTGCTACCAGGTATATGGATGTTCAAGATTTATGTTTGGCTTGTTGCAACTATTCCTTACAGGGGACTCTGGCTACTGAAACCGTCCTTGGCTATTGACACCAGTGAGGTACCCAAGCACGCCAGGGGAAATCTGCTTCAATAAGGTCCATGGAAGGACAAGGTGGGTCGTGGAATGGACTTTTGGGCTCCTGAAGGCAAGATTCCACTGCATCGATACATCTGGAGGAGCCCTTCTCTACTCACCCACCTAAGTATGTCAAGTTATTGTTGCCTGCTGCATGCTCCACAAACTCGCCATGAGAAGACAAATCCCATTTATACCAGATGAGGGGGAGCCAGCTGTTCCAGGGGGTGAGAATGCCAATTTGCTAAGTGAGGATAAGTATGGTAAGAATGAAGCTGGAGACATCGGAGCTGATCTAATCAATCACTACTTCACCTGACTTTAGGTATGTGATGTGATGCAATTAAAGTTATTAAGTGGGGAATTGGTGAGTTAGGAATGCTTGATACAGGTCTTAATATGACCATCAAAGAAGTCATAAACAGCTCCAAAGCCCATGACTCAGTTGTGCATGCAGATTGTTTCATGGTGTAGTGTCCAGCCATTTGATCAACATGGTCTAGGTTTTTCACAATGCACAATCTGAGTCACATTTTTATGTATGAATTGGCTGTGTAATGTTTATGTATCAATGTGGCCTATGCCTTATGTTTGTCAACTACAAATTGCAGATTAAGTGAACAGGCTTATCCTCATTTGGCAATATCAGACAGTGTCACAGGAAGATGAGATTTGCAGACTGGCAATTGAAATGGCCATGGATTGAACCAGGCACTGTCGGGCTTGAGATTTGTTGTGTGAGAGTTCTAAGCCCAGACTGTCAGGACAGTGGGATGGTAGTGTTATGTTCCACACTAAAGACCTGTTTGGGATTGGATGTAGGGTCAATGGTGCCAAGTGTGTGTTCCATTGTTTCTGAAACATCATCATATGCTATCCATACCCTCTGGCATCATAATGGTTTGTGTTGCTAAAAACAAACTTGTATGTAGCTGTCAGTGTGTTTCCTCATTACAGACCAATGTGCATGTGCCTTAAGACTGACATAGGTGATTGGCAAGACTACAGATACCTGACCAAGGTTCCATGAGTGGGGACATTTGTACTGACATGATCTGTGGTTAAGTGGTATTTATTAGGGAATGCACAGCAAAATTAGTGATTTGAAACAAAGCAAAAGACAAAGTACAGTGAAGTGACCAGTCATGGTGGATGAAATCATCAGGGTAGCTAGTACAACATTTCGGGACAAAAGTCCAGTGTCCTTGTACCATAGGTAAATGGAGATAGGTCTCAGAACAGTCAACGGGGGAACCAATCAGTAAAGGTTCACTTCCTGGCCGTGGCTTTGGTCTTGGCATCTGCTCCTCTTGGATGTTTAGGGGAAAATCCACGTATGCTGGGGGTTCTTCAGCTACAGAGGCTGGGGTGTCTGAGGAATGCCCTTCCCCTGGCATGGCCTCTATTCAACTACCTGCCACAGATGTAGAAGGGCCTGATGTTTGGTGGAAGAGGCCATATGTTGGGTACAAAACCTACTCAGGGTGGTATACATGCCGTTCAGCACCCCTGCAATGGTAGCCAAGTGGGCATTTTGGCCTGCCACTGCTGCATGACTACCTGGTGGTTGTCCCTCTTCAGTTGTCTGATCTGCCCCATCATGGTAAGTACCTGGCCAATCATGTCTTGAGATTGTTGGTAAGCTCCCAAGACATGGGAGATGGTGTCCTGGCCAGATGTGTCCCTAGGAGCCTCCATCCTCTGGCCCACACCATTCGTCCTATGCACCCTAGCCCCCACGTGCCTGTGCCCCTGGCACAGATTGCCCACTTTTACTGGTGGCCAGTCCATCATTGTCTAGGTTCACAACAGGAGACTCAGGTACCTGTACTGGGGGGGCACAAGATAGAAGACACTGCCCTTTGGACACAGGCTTTAGGGCGAATGCAACAGGGCAACAGAGCAGGGAGGAGTTTATGTGGGCAGGGTGAGACTGACAGTTGTTGACTGACCAGGTGTCCCAGGTGTCCCAGGTGGGCCAGCTTCGTCCTCAATGTCCGCACATCCAGGGGTGTTTTCCTCACTGGGGCTTTCAACCAGAGGAGTAGTGGCAGCCTCTGGCGTCCACTACATAGTGACAATGGCAAGGTTACCTGTAGGAGAAGTGGGACACACAGTTGTTGAAAGTAATGCAACAGGTGATATCAAAATTAGACCGGGAAATATGCTATGTGACATGCACACAAAGCTATGGTGACAGAGTATGAGAGTTAACATTTAACCTGGGCCTCTGTATGGGTGTACTGCAAGTGCATCAATCCTCATATATAGTTTTCCCCACCTGGTGAGTACATGTCATTGTTTGGAAGGTAATTTCAAGGGCCAGTTTAGTAGGGAACACAGCTGTAGCTGTGTGTTGCTTCTAGTAGTACTGGTAGTAGGCAATAGCATTGCTGTCATTGCCATAGATTGTAAAATAGTGGAGCATTCAGGTGTGTTGAATTGATTATTAATTTCACATGCAAGGCTATTTTACTTGTAGCATACTGTTCTGGTTTTCTTATGGCTGGAACAGTGCCTGCTGGGAGTTGTAGTGCTGTCTGTCCCTGTACTACCAATGCCATACACAGACAATGTGCCCCCCCAGGTGAGTTTAGTTGACATGAGGCATGCCAGAAAGGGGTAGTTTGACATTTGGACAAAGGGGTGGTGGGTGGGGCGGCTGTTGAGGTGGCCAAAGGAGATCAGTGTGCATGCAAGACAAAATGTTTTGGTGACATTAATGGTGTAGTGACTTACCTGACTCCACTCCCCCAGGTATTCCTGCCGGGCCTGCAGAATGTCTAAGACCTTCTCCTCCCATGATGTGAAAGTTGGGGTGGGGGCCCACCACAGGTGGGGGGGGGAGTGCCACTGCCATTCTTGAGGACTGCCAGCTGGTGCTTGGCTGCCATGGAATGGACATTACCCTTGAGGTAGTTTCACCTCTTCCTGATGTCCTTCCTTGTGCGTGGATGGCTGCTTACAGAATTTACCCTGTTGAATATCCTTTGTCGCAAATCCATTTTCCTGGTAATAGATGGTTGCTGGACTTGTGCTCCAAACAGGTATGATTCTTCTCTGATAATTTCGTCCATCATGACCCTCAACTCATCATCAGTGAAACTTAGATGTTTTTGTGCGGAAATGGTAGTGTTAGATGAGATGTTGAGGTTGGAGAAATTGAAAGGAAAATAATTTGGTGATGATGTGTGGGTTCTGTGATGTGAGTGGGTGACAGTTGGTGTCTATTGTGTGAGGTACTAATTTGTGTGTTGTGTGTGTTGTGCAGGTGTGGTATGAGTACTAGGTGACGTGTAGGGGTGCCTATTGTATGCTTTGTGATATTTTTTGAGTGTCTTCTATCTGCCTGAGTTTGGCATTTTTCCTGCAAAGGATTGTGAGGGTCTAAAGGGGTGTGTTTTATAGTGCAGTATGTATGTGTGTCGGTGTGGGGATGTGTGTCAGGTGTAGGGTTTTCAAACTATCCAATGTGGTTTAGTGTATTACTGATGTGACTGCTGACCACTGCATTGGTTTTTTGCCATGGAAGAACCGCTATTGTGATTTTTGGATCGTAATATAATCAGAGGTTTTTTGGAGGGCCGGAGGTGCTGGTGGTGGGACTGCCTCTTTCCCACCCTCCAGTGGCCTGGCAGTTTCGGAAATGTGGCTGGATTTTAGCAGGCTTTGCTGTGTGACTCTTAGGCCCGTATTTATACTTTTTGACGCTAAACTGCGCTAACGCAGTTTAGCGTCAAAAAGTTTTGCGCCGGCTAACGCCATTCTGAAGCGCCATGTGGGCGCTGTATTTATTGAATGGCGTTACCCGGCGCTAGCAGACCGGCGCTGCCTGGTGTGCGTGGAAAAAAACCACGTACACCAGGCAGCGCCGGCGTTGGGGAAAATGGCGTTAGGGCGTCTTAAAATGGTGCAAGTCAGGTTGACGCCAAAAAATCGCCTCCACCCGATTTGCGCCATTTTTAACGACGCCCAGACGCCATTTACATGACTCCTTTCTTAGTAAAGACAGGAGTCATGCCCCCTTACCCAATGGCAATGCCCAGGGGACTTATGTCCCCTGGGCATGGTCATTGGGCATTGAGGCATGTAGGGGGGCACAAATCAGGCCCCCCTATGCCAAAAAAAAATATAAAAAAAATAAAAAATTATACTTACCTGAACTTACCTGAATGTCCCTGGGATGGGTCCCTCCATCCTTGGGTGTCCTCCTGGGGTGGGCAAGGGTGGCAGGGGGGGTCCCTGGGGACATGGGAGGGCAGCTGTGGGCTCATTTTGAGCCCACAGGTCCCTTAACGCCTGCCCTGACCCAGGCGCTAAAATCCGGCGCAAATGCGGGTTTTTTTGCCCCGCCCACTCCCGGGCGTGATTTTTGCCCGGGAGTATAAATACGACGCATTTGCGTCGCAGTCATCTCATTAACGCAAGGAAGGCGTTCACGCAAAAAAAATACGCTCTTTCCTCATACTTTGGCGCTAGACGCGTCTAACGCCAAAGTATAAATATGGCGTTAGTTTTGCGCCGAATTTGCGTCGAAAAAAACGACGCAAATTCGGCGCAAACGGAGTATAAATATGCCCCTTAATACGGTGGTGATATGACCGCCAACATGGTAGTGTTTTGCCGGCCGCAACTTCATCAGACTTGCAGAAAGACCACCAAACTCATAATGAGGTCCTTAGTGTTGATTTGTGTCACCTTTGTGACACAAACACAGTGCTAGAACTTAGTGAATATACCCCCAAGTGTGTTGAAGGAATGTATAATTTATGTGTACATACCACACAAGAGATACTTCTGTCAACCATCCTGACGAAAATCAGTTATAGGCTAAGAAATTACTTCATGCACAACTAGATAATAAGTGGATTTTCTGTGATAGAAAAGGGTGCTCTCTGTCATTTGTAGAGGTCATTATCTATCTTACTGTGAGATTGTAAAGAAGAAAGGTAGCTGCTACATTATTCAATGTCCAAGGCACCTTTGACTGTTTGAATGTTTCTAATTCCCAACTTGTGGCTGATCAGACATTTTGGCTTCCCCATGATGCAAAGTATCTAAATAATTTTTCAAGCGATTTAAACCAGAAGAAACGATAGTGGAGTCAGAATGTATGGATTTACATTAGGTTTGAGAGCCAAGATCAATAACTTTAAAAGTAGTTTAGATCATTTTCGTCAGCTTCTCTGATTCTTTTAATCACTTCACTGTTTAATATGCTTGTTTTTCTTTTATTGCTACATAGAGCGTTGTATCTATGAACCTTTAAACATTAACAGGGTTCAACTCTAATCAAAATCACTAAAATACAAAACAATGTATTTTCAACATTTGTTTCTTCATTGCATTTAAGCTAGATTGTTTCAGCCACCTCTGACACAAATTCCCGACATTCTAAAGTATTTTCTCTCATAGGGGGATATGTATTATAACTGGGATCGACTACATTTTCTAGTGAACCTGTAGCTATAGAAAGAAACCAGTGCATACATATATCAGGTACTGTTGGTAATAAGCTTATCCAATCCGAAACAAACAATATATATATATTGTAGGTTTCACTCTGAGCCATCTCATTCAACTTATTATCATTAATGTTTTCCTTTCATTTTCAGCTTCGAAAATGTGTGAAGTTCATTTTCGCAATTGATTGTGTTTTCAAATCGGAACTAAAAATGCAAAGCTTGAAGTTAGTCTACTGTAGTTTAATTTAAAATATAATTTCTTTATGGATTATACCTGCTCTAAACAAGGTATCAGTGCCCTGAATTTGCCAAACCCTAGTTCCCAAGTACGTTTTTCATTTATATTTTCCTCCCAGTATGTGTAACCTTCTAAAAACCAATCATTAAATTGTGGTGAACATACACATATGTGAAGCGAAATGTTTTGAACGTTTCAGGCTCTTGAAGATATTAATATGCAGATGGGTTTGTTTGGTCATCGCCATTAAAACAGAAAAATATTTCCTAAAATAACAGGCAGTGCATCTCAGTGCCCCCACTATATAAAATTGTATACGTCCTTTGGGCCTTTTGATTCATGAATGCAGTTTTGCCGATAAAGAAGGAAACAGAACTCTTGATGATTTTTTTCCATCAATATAGAGAGTTTCCTTTCTTTTGAAGCATACAAACTGTCAGTCATCAGATGTGTAACAGCATTGATGTCATATGACCTAGTTGAAAACAAAAGGAATTAGAATCATGTCTTTAGATTTAAAAATTTGGGAAAGTGATTTTGCCCAACAAACAGCATCAAGCAAAGGGTATGCAGTGATGTTGACAGCACAATAGAGCATTTTAGATCGCTTAAAAGAATGCTGTTGCAATTTCTGAACCATGGGAGATGGTGTTAAATGTCCAGGAAGATAGTACCCATTCACTGTCAACAAAATAATAATAAACCTTAATAGCCATATTGTACTATTTCTGCATAATCAAATCAAATCAAATCACAAGCATTTATAAAGTGCGCTACTCACCCGTGCGGGTCTCAAGGCGCTAGGGGGATGGGGTTACTGCTGCTCGAAGAGTCAGGTCTTCAGTTGCCTCCGAAATGCGAGGTGGTCCTGGGTGGTCCTGAGGTTGGTGGGGAGGGAATTCCATGTCTTGGCCGCCAGGTAGGAGAAGGATTTCCCACCTGCCGTGGTGCGGCGGATGCGAGGGACGGTGGCGAGCGCGAGGTTGGCGGAGCGAAGTTGACGGGTGGGCGTGTAGAAGCTGAGGCGACGGTTGAGGTATTCGGGTCCCTTGTTGTGGAGGGCTTTGTGTGCGTGGGTGAGGAGTCGGAAGGTGATCCTTTTGTTGACGGGAAGCCAGTGCAGGTGTCTCAGGTGGGCGGAGATGTGGCTGTTGCGGGGTATGTCGAGGACGAGGCGGGCGGAGGCGTTTTGAATTCGCTGCAGACGTTTCTGGAGTTTAGCGGTGGTTCCAGCCTATAGGGTGTTGCCGTAGTCCAGGCGGCTCGTGACAAGGGCGTGGGTCACTGTCTTTCTGGTGTCGGCGGGGATCCAACGGAAGATCTTTCGGAGCATGCGAAGGGTGAGGAAGCAGGAGGATGATATGGCGTTGACTTGTTTAGTCATGGTGAGAAGTGGGTCCAGGATGAATCCGAGGTTCCATGCGTGGTCTGAGGGGGTTGGTGCGGTGCCAAGGGCCGTGGGCCGTGGGCCACCAGGAGTCGTCCCAGGCAGACGGGGTGTTTCCGAGGATGAGGACTTCCGTTTTGTCTGAGTTCAGATTCAGATGGCTGAGTTTCATCCATTCTGCGACGTCTTTCATTCCATCTTGCAGGTTGGTCTTGGCGCTGGTGGGGTCCTTGGTGAGGGAGAGTATCAGCTGAGTGTCGTTGGCGTAGGAGGTGATGTTGATGTTGTGTTTGCGTACGATGTCAGCGAGGGGGCTCATGTAGACATTGAAGAGAGTCAGGCTGAGCTAGGAGCCTTGTGGGACGCCGCAGATGATCTTGGTGGGGTCTGAGCGGAAAGGTAGGAGGTAGACACTTTGGGAGCGGTTGGAGAGGAAAGAGGTGATCCAGTCCAGGGCCTGTCCTTGGATCCCGGTGGAGCGGAGGCAGGATATTAGGGTTCGGTGGCAGACGGTGTTGAAGGCATAAATGCAAATATGGTGTCATAGAGGTTGGGTATACCTTTCATGGCCACAAAGAAAGTTAAGAAGTTAAGAATCCTTCTGTAGCATGAACTAAATGCATAAGTTTAATGCATAAACTTTAATGTTTCCTGTGTTTCCTGGGGAAGCGGTAGGAAAACAGCTTACTTTTCAGGGTCTAGATCATTTTCAGCTGCTCAGTTTCTTGCATCTGTATCATTTCACTGATGTATATTTCTTCGGTGGTGCCCATAAGGCTACATAAGGTTGCAGTTGCAGTCATAGCAAGCATAGTTGTAGTTGCCACAGGTTCACTTGTTGAAGATGATACTTGCACAGGACCGGATCAGTACTTGATGATGGGTGTAATGCTGGAGATGCAGCAGGCTCATCAGTCAGTGGAAGAGGTCTGTTGATTTAAGTATGACTGAACTCTTCTCAGGGTATTTCCACAATCAAGGATGTAGTAGACCAGTCTAGAAGCACTTTTGTATTGGCAGCAGGACAGTGAACAGAATAACAAATAATGCTTTTAGATGCAATTGATCAATACCTTTGTGTTTAACTTCATGCCAGTGAGCTTTGCCAGGATTACAGTGCTTGGTTCCACCTCAAGAATTGGAACAGGTTGTCTGTAAGATGAATTTTTGTCCGGGATGCATTCCTGAACTAAATCCCCCACTTTGGGGAACCACCCGTCAGCAACTTTGTCTTCAGTGGCAGGGTCAGAGTATTTTTTTATTGGATAGGATCTCTCCATTTTTAATAATACCAGAATCATGTGAAATAAATGTACACTCCACCATCCTTTGTAAATAAGTATATGTACAAGAAAGTATATGTACAAAGGATAACAAAAACCAAATCCCATAAACTCAGATATTCAAAGCCCATCTTCTAAGTTCACAATCGTTTTTACACTTCTAAGTTTATCAAGGCTCATTTGCCAGCTTACTGTTTGGCATAATACAACCCTTCACTATCCACATTAGGGCGGATTCACATCACTGTGTAACAATACTGAAATACAGTTTGACCAATTATTTACTGTTTGGGACTTGGTTTTTGTCCTCCTTTGTACATATGCTTATTATTCTGGATACTACATATGGAGAAATAGAAGCTTTGAAAAAGCCTGTTCCAGAGGAAACACCTATCGGCTGTACAATATATTGTCTTTCATCTGAAACTGGGAATCTATGGACTTCTTAGCATTTATATTTTTGGAGAATTTGGTAATAAATATCTAAAGACGACATATACACTATTGGGCTTTTTTATTTCTACAAGGAAGTGACATCATTTGTGCTTTGAACTCTTTTGTAGTGCTCCGGTGCTATCTTCAGGTTGCAATTTGGTTGTAACTCAGTGGGGCTATGACATGTGTGACACCCAATAGTTAGTAAGGTGTGCAGGCACTGTATGTAGCACTCAGCATAAACTGTGAACTATTGATTGATACACTTATTAATATGACTCATTAACCCGAAAGGATTGACTATTTTTTGTCAGCTAATTTAGATGCTTGCTTGCTGTGTGCTTCCTGATAAAGGTGGGCTATCTTCCTATGCCTAACATGAGGGGCCAAAACATTACATAAGTCTTTCTGCCAGTTTCACTAAAATTGAATGCACACTTTGTATCTTTTTAAGGCAGAGATGCCCACCTGACGAAATACACTAGTACACTGTGTTTAAAGTGACCCTATCTTCTGATACTTTATCTAGTTTTTTTCTTCCTTTACCTTTCCTAACTTTAATGGAATCTCATCTCTGTTCTCTACCTCCCATTCTGATTAGGAGCTACCTCTCAGAACACAACACTCCTCACATGATCCATCTGTTAAATTTTCTAGTGCCTAATTTACATCATTAAATTAGCCCTTATTTATAGAAAACAGGTGCAGGGATCCAAAGTGTTTATTAGGAGCCGTATTCTGAAGCTGTCTAGCCTTAATCTACCTTGTGCTTTTATCTTCCTCCACCTTACATGTCCTGTTTCTTTATCTCACTCTTGAAAGTTCTTTTTCTGCTCTGTCTTCTGCTGTTGTCTGTTTTCCAATCATTATCTTCCTCCTCTTTCTCTCTTTTTTGTCTTGTTTCCCTCTCCCTAAAAATCTAATGATGAAACATATATCACGGTCACCAACAACCATTGGCAAAGCCTAAACGTCTAGTGTTTGGCTGCCGGCCTTTTGGTTTCACCAGTGCTTATTGTTGTGTCATGGTTTGTAAAAACGTTTGTTTTTGAGTGAGCTGATAAACTCTCAGCAACATAAAAATATGGATAAAAGCCAAGACTTTTTTGATCTAAAAAACACACATTGTTATAGTACCTGGCTTTTGAGGGACTTTCTCCGTGTAAGGATTTATTCTTTGTGAAAGAGTAGAATGCCATCTCTCACAGTGAATGTAGCCATCATCAGAAGAGGTCTGACCCACTGCCCCATTCTGCATGCTATATTGTGTAAAATTAAAATATGAATGATACTACAACAGACCAGTGGTAGAAGAAAAAGAAGGTTGGCCCTAAGCCCCTACAACTAAGTGTATTATATATAATTTTAGTAAAATCCAAATGTCTAGCACTTTTAATTAGTGCTGGTGTTCACTTCTAGCACCCACAGGCACACAGTAAGAAGCACTTCAATGGAACCCAGGCTGGAGATTTGCTTTGGATCTGGACAACAAAGTACATGGTTTCACGCTCAAATAATGGTAGGTCTCTGTATGGACCTGTACAGCATGTCCGAATACTTTAAATGGTCTGAGAACATCAACTCGTCACCATATGGGGATGATCCACGATAGAAAGTCAACATTTTGAATGCTAAAAATGTTCCCAGTTCTAAATCGTGCCATAGAGATGAACGATGCAACAAAACGGTGGCAAATCGTTGGACTGAATGGTATTGTTCATCCCAGAAAACATGTAATGCTGCTCTCACATAGAGAAGTGTTATTTTCTTCTCTCTTGCCAAGGCCATTGGAATGGTGATAGAGGACTAAATATGTGGCAGGGTTAATTAAATTACATGGTAAAGAAAGGCATATTACACAGCATAAGTGGCACATTCTTTGGCAGTATAAATTTAGTCTTTTTACTTTTAACACGCATTAATACTGTCTCGGCAAAAATGTTACCTTATGATAATTAGTTTAACACTTGAACAAAGCAATCAGCAAATCAGGGGTAAGCGGTATACCACTGTAAATAGTGACTAAGCAGCATTACTTTTGGTGATATGTATTAACCTTTTATCCCTTTAGGATAAAAAGAATTTTATTGAAATAAACAGATTATGTAGCAGGTGGTAGATTATGTGGCAAGTGCAGTAGATCCATATTTATACTGAAAATGCCATGACCACAGCATCCCGTGAGTCACGTGGCCCTGAAAAGTACTACCTTTTGACATTATACAACTTTGGAGTGTGTGTGCGATGTCGGCAAGATGTTGCATACTCAATAGCATAACTCCTCCTGTTTCTCAGAGTTTGCAGTTTAATCGCTTCCAGATGTTTTGTTGTCATGTGCTAAGTCTTTTCTTTCCATGCTGGTTTATTTCTATTTTTGCAGTCCATTTCCTTTCTTTAATATATATTGTAGGCACTTGCCCTGTTTTTTAATGGAGCAGCAGTGGTGAGGGGAGAGGAGGGAGCGAGGAGCGGAGGGGTTAGCCAGCAGAACTCGTGCCAAGAACTTCTGCCAGCAGATGAAAGGACTGAGTCATGTTCCTGCTGCGATTTTTGTGGGGTGGCAAAAGTCATGGCCGTTGTGAACACATCACGAGACCACAACAAAGCACGTGAGCACAAACAACTGGGCCCTAACCTCAAAGCAAAACACTGAACCTATGGGAGGTGACAGGCTGCCGCGAGCGCGCGCAGCTGAAGGACCCCTAATATTACTCAACTGCAGACCTTGATTAACCACATCAAACTGAGCCTGGGGCACTGCGAAATGGGATAAGTGGTCCACACAGCCAAAGGACTGACCTATTCCTTCTCAGAGTACTGGGAACCATTGAACAGATCAAAGGCTGGGTAAGGTGAGGCAGCTGATCGCCTGAGTCAGCCAATCGTGTTCCTGCTTTTGGAGGTCCTGTGTGTTGTGAGCATCTACTTCTTTGTCACTTACTGACATTCGCATGAAGTGAGGACACCTTCAGCCAAGAGGTGGCGACACAACATTGCCACATTTATTGGAATGTTTACTTGGGACAGCCGATCATGTTACTTGGAAAGGAGCAAAGCCCAACTGAAGATAACATTCTCACTGCGTGTTGATATCACATACAGTGCTGCTGAATGGTCAATAAACAGTGAAAGGTGGAGAAGATGGGGTTAAACTATAATGAGCTATAATCTTAGTGCACTGATATGCTTGCACGCAGTTCAAAAAGGTCCGGGAAGGCAGGCCAAAGCTACTGGAAGATGTCCTTAGCACTCTCACAAAATTCAACTGACTTAATTATAAGAGGGTATGGCCTGAGAGAAGAACCCATGGCTGTAAGGCATGTCACACATATGGCACATTTATGTGCTAATACTATTTTGGATGCTTGGATATATACCATTAGGGCCCTTTGGCCTGCAGGTTAGGCATATAAGACAGCTAATGGGCTATAATTGATTTTATTGGCAGTCTCACTGGCCATTAACGTTACTTTATCCAAGGACTTTAACTAGGAAACATAAGTATTCCAAATCAACTTGGATTTTGTATACCAAAATAATTTTCTCAGGCTTCAGTAAGACACAGAGAATAATACGACATCGGCACCAGGAGTGCAGGCTTCTCCCTGACAACCAGACAGACTGCACATTCTTCAGCCGCTGTGCAGGCTTCTCTTCCTCACCTTATCAGCATCAATGATACTGGCTTCCCTTGCTTGCAGCACAGGTGCAGCATTGGCATCAGCAGAGCGAATTTCATACCTCCCAGCAGAGGTACACCAGGGCATCAGAAGTGGAACTGCCATTCCTTCAAGACATAATTATATAATGGGCACAAGCTTTACAAGTTATCTAATTCACAGAATAGATGCAGCATGGCATCAGGTTTGCAAACTTTCCCTCCAAAGCAAAATAGACACAACATCAGGATCAGGAGTACATGTTTCATCTAGAAACACCTTGGGTAACAGTGCTGCCCTTCCTTACAGGACAGATGTAACACAGCATTAGCAGTCTAAACCTCTCTTCCTAATTCAACTGGGTAGCAAGTGGATTCTGCCCTGTAGTCCATCCGCATTTTTTGGTTTGATTACCTGATTCTTGGACTTTACTGTGAGCTAGGTTTCCTATTTGTCACGCATGGTAAATTCACGGCTGTTGGACTGAGCGTGTTTACTGCCAATGTCGACCTTTTAAGATGAGCCCCTACAGCACAGCTAGGGCACTTTGAAGGAGAAACCACCTGATGAACTGCATGGATGGATTTTCGGAATTTTACACCAGCTGACCCCCAGGACTAGAATGGGATTCTAGAGGGCCAGAGGCCCAAGTCTCCTTGTGCACTCTGAGCAATAGTGGAAGAACGGGCCTGCGGGGGTTGGGGGGGGGGGCGACTGTGGTGGCTCCTGTACGAGTTTTGTGGATTAACCCTTCAATCCACTGCTGACAGACAGGTGCCCTGCAACATAGCAAGGGGCCTGGAGAGAGTGGCAAGGAAGATGTTCCACTTGCTGACTGTGTAGGGGCTCAGGAAGACACCGCCTCAAGCAGAGGAGAGCCGCAGGGGAGCAGGCAGAGGATAGCTATGGCACAGGGAGCAGCAAAAATCCAGCTCAGCATACATATCACCTGTAGGGACCAGCAGGCCTGTGGGAAATGCTCCTGATGGCTAGGCTGGCCACCAGGAGTAAAACAAGCTAACAATGAAGAAAATCGACCCATCAGGGCTAGATACATTCTCCTTCAAAGATTTTAACAGAAAACAAACTTGACAATCGAGATAGTGGCCCTCAATGCTATTTCTAAAAATACCCCAAGTGAGCCACAGCCTGGATCAGCATATATTTATTTAATTAAATCCCTTTGAAGAGTGGGCTTGCATGGGCTCACCTTCCTAGATTCAGAATGCTCTGAAGGCAGCTATTTCCGCACAGGTCGATGCAAGTATTTTTTTTCTGCCTCAGGAATCCCGTTCCTCCGAGCAGGGACCTTTTCAGTGGACATGTTGCCTCTCCCTCCAATCTGAGGGAGGTGGGCATGCCCACATTTCATTGCTGCTTCTGCTGCCGCCGTAGCAGTAGGAAGAGTGAATGAGCTGCTCTTATTGGGAGCACAAGAGGAGAAAACAGAAGATGAGAGGCTGCCTCCCACCGGCAGGAGTGCAGTGCATGCAGGGAACCAGTGGGGTTGTGAGGGCCTTGATGCACCTCCTGCAGCCACAAGCTATCCTCTGAAATGTTAGATGTGGTTACTTTCTCACCTATTCCACTGTACTCTAAACTCCCCTTCCTATGCCCTGATATATTTTTTCATTCGTTTGCAAAGCACTCCAAAGTAAAGTAAAAGAGGCACATCAGGCCTTTTGTTTGAAGTCAATATATTACTGCTTCATTATGCAATAATAGTGTGCACTGACAGTTCCGGATGCTTATGCTAATGAAGCAGTCAATGAAGAGAAGGAGGGCCTGATTTCCAAAGCTATTGCCAACATCAATTCAGCTTACATTTGCGAGTGCAAAACAAATTCGGAATTCGTAAAACTTACTTTTGCACTAGTAAAAGGATTTACCCACATGCAGATTTTTTGTGAGTACACTTACTCCCAAGGTCAGGAACTGGACACTGCGGTGTGCCTTGGGAAATTGCCTGAACACACTTGCACACTTGTTTGCATTGGCTAAGTCCTCTCGCTGACCCATTCCCAAAGTGGAAAATATCAGAGGTTCACTTCTATCAAGGGCAGATGAAAGTATATTTCAAACCTGGTGGAGGTACAAGGCAAGGGGTTTCTCCACAAGGAAAGTGTGTTTTTGCCCGAATGTGAGGGCATTTCACCAAGAGCAGCTGTGTACTATTTGCAGTCGGCCATGTGAAATGTCTTCACATAGACCTGACCGCAGATTCGCAGATGTTTTCCATGAGTACGAATGAAAAACTGAGCCAGCAGCAGGTTTCCATGCGTAACCTGGGAACCCTTTGTGACTCTCAAAATGAATAGATTTGCACCTGCGCTAGATTCTAAAGCTTCGTGTGTAGATTTACTCATGTTTTTAAAAGTCTGGGGCCTAGTCTGCCACCTTGCCTATTGCAGTGATCGAGTGTCACTCAGAAGATTGACAAGCTATACGGTCACCCTTCTTGACCTTATGAGCTTTATATATAATGCAGTCGTGAGCAATCAGGATGTGTCAGGTTGCTCCGGATCCAAAACAAAAGTCAGCAGACTCTCAGACTATTTTTAACACAGCCGCCCACAGGCCAGAGCTGCACAAATTTGCTGAACTTTTTTTCCCCTCAAAAGACGAAAATGACGTTCTATTTTTTTTTTGTATTTTTTTTTGCCGGTGTCAATTTTCTCAGGCTAAGCGTAAATTCTGCCAGGCAGGGGATGATTTTATCGGGCTCTGGAGTTGAAGGACTTCTATGTTTGATGTGGGATAGAGAGTTGTACCTTGTAAATAACACGAATGAAGGCGCACATGAAGTCATGGGAGCGGAAGGCAGGCTTCGATGCCCGCAGCCGGCAGAGAGCTGGCCTGATGCCCTTGCCCAATCTTGCTGCCAGGTATCTTTTTTTAAATTCAGTGTTTTTCAAACAGCATCCACATCTTCTGCACACCTGATGAGAGATCATGGTAGTATGTCAGTGTTCCAATGAAGTTACAACCAGCAGAAGCTGTTCTAAGGGCCTGATTTAGGGCCATATTTATACTTTTTGACGCAAAACTGCGCTAACGCAGTTTTGCGCCAAAAAAATTAGCGCCGGCTAACGCCATTCTGAAGCGCCATGCGGGCGCCGTATTTATTGAATGGCGTTAGCCGGCGTTAGCCGACCGGCGCTGCCTGGTGTGCGTGAAAAAAAACCACGTACACCAGGCAGCGCCGGCGTAGGGAAAAATGGCGTTTGGGCGTCCAAAAATGGGGCAAGTCAGGCTGAGGCAAAAAAATCGTCTTAACCCGATTTGCGCCATTTTTTTTCGGCGCCCAGACACCATTAACATGACTCCTGTCTTAGCAAAGACAGGAGTCATGCCCCCTTGCCCAATGGCCATGCCCAGGGGACTTCTGTCCCCTGGGCATGGTTATTGGGCATAGTGGCATGTAGGGGGGCACAAATCAGGCCCCCCTATGCCACAATTTAAAAAAAAAAAAAAATACTTACCACAACTTACCTTTTCTTCCCTGGGATGGGTCCCTCCATCCTTGGGTGTCATCCTGGGGTGGGCAAGGGTGGCAGGGGGTGTCCCTGGGGGCAGGGGAGGGCACCTCTGGGCTCATTCTGAGCCCACAGGTCCCTTAACGCCTGCCCTGACCAGGCGTTAAAAAGAGGCGCAAATGCGGGGTTTTTTGCCCCGCCCACTCCCGGGCGTCATTTTTGCCCGGGAGTATAAATACCACGCACATGCCTGGGAGTAATTTTTTAAGACAGGAACGCCTACCTTGCATCTCATTAACGCAAGGAAGGTGTTCACGCCAAAAAATGACGCTAACTCCATGAACTTTGGCGCTAGACGCGTCTAACGCCAAAGTATAAATATGGAGTTAGTTTTGCGTCGAATTTGCGTAGAAAAAAACGACGCAAATTCGGCGCAAACGGAGTATAAATATGCCCCTTAGTGTTTTCGGAAGGAATATGAACAGTGCTTAATTTGTACATAAAAACGAGACAGTGCCCAAAGCTCTCCTTTGAAACAGGTAGCTCCCGCATTTAAATGTGCAGCACAGAATACTGAGGCAGTAACCCTAACGCAATCTCGGGCCTCTTTAATCCATTTACAACCACTCCCTGCCACTTCAGCTCACTCAAGCAGCTTTCTCTCTTTGTGACGCTTTACCATATTTCTCTTCCTCCGTCATATGTGTCTCTTGCTCGCAGTAAATGTCGGACGCAGAAAAAAAATTCAGGCCCCCAAAAATAAGTGTCCGTGCACCGCACCGGAAAACACCGGCTCCAATGAAGTACTGAATGTGACGGATATCTCGTATCCATTATTACAAGTGCCAAAGGGTATAAACCAGTTGTAACAAGGTGGCCAGAATATCCATAAAGTTGTGATGCAGTAACGAGTCTGTCTAATTCTAATCAGGACCTAAGTTTGTTTTTACATTTTGTGTTTTTTTTATGGAATGTTCAATACCTCACTGGTTACACTGCTTCATAGCTCTTTGTGAGGAGGAGACCTAAGAAGTTGTATGCTAGTGTGAACACTAGATACGACAAGGCAAGCACAATCATAGAGAGAGTCAGAGCCGAGCCAAGGATCTGTTTTGGCCATAAGAGCCCAAGCATGAGCTGAGTCATCCAAAAGTCTGCACATAAATGATTAAATAAATGCAATTTTTATGATAAAACCTCTTTACAATTAAAAAAGATAGGTATTACTTCAGTAAGTGTGTGTTTCACTTACATCGTTAGACTATATCAGTACACAAAGTAGCCTTTGTTGAAAGTAATTGTTTCTGAACATTAACTTCGAAAACTTCAGAAATATCTCTGTACTTTGACTCATTGCCATGAGACAACTAAGAATGGGATCTTTTTTAAAAATGCACTGTAAATACACCCAATGTTGTTGCTCTATGTGAAGCAACATTATTGCCTATAAAACCATTAAGGATTTACATTTCTGTAAGTCCAGAAAATAATTACTTCAGAGCACTCCCAAAGTTGTAGCTCAAAGAAAGAATAAGACACTGAGAAGTAAACAGATATGCTTAGGGTCCAACAACTTGTTTAGGCGAGAAAACAGGGCTTTCAGGTCTGGTTTCCTGGGCTCACATTATGCAATTTATCCTTTGCGTGGATATCTCTTTTAACCTCCCACTTAGGAACAAAGATTTCAGTTCTTTATGGGTTAAAATAGTCCACTATGAGCCTCATTTACCACAAACTGGTGCATCAATTATGATGCACCAGTTTGTTTGCGCCAGCCTAATGACACCATGGTAGCGCTGTATTTACAGTACCGCGCACCATGGTTCTCGTTAGCACAGCTGCTTCAGGCTGCGTCAGAACTACTGACGCAGTTGTGGCGCTTGGCTGGACTAGAGTAAAACATTTTGACAGTAGTTCAGCAAAGCTCAGGGAGGCCCATTCAAAACAGTCTAGCATCAGTTTAACGCCTGCCCTTGAGCAGGTGTTACAAAATGATGCTAGACTGACGCAGTGAAATCTCGTAGATTTCACTGCGCCATTCCTGCATGCCTCCTAGTAGGTGAACACCTCCCTTGCATACATTATACCTGGCTCAGGTATAAGGTGGCACAAGGGTTTCCAAACTGGCGCAATGGTACCATTTCTCCAGTTTGTAAATATGGCACTGGGTGGGGGACTGTTCTAGCCTCCGTGGCGTAAATAAAATTACGCTGTTGTGGTGCAAGGGGCTTGAAAATGAGCTTCTAGGTTTAATAAATACAACTTGCACATAAGGTCTATGTGACAGCATATATGCCACCTGTCTGCCACAGGTCCTTGGTCACCTCAGATCTTCTACCCTATTTGGGGTGGTTATTCAGGTGTACATTTTCCTGCTCGGACTAGCTTGGAAAACTTGGCCGTCCCAAACGAGAAGGAAGGGAAAGGACCTTGTACACTGATGAGACCTCCCGGAGAATAAAGCCTATTAAACAGGAAATGAGTTTGCTTTGGAATATAGAAAACATTCCCAAGTGGAAGCATGAAATACGGCGCCCACTCTACAAGTCTTTAGTACCTCCAACTGTGCCGTGATGTCATTGGCTGTGCTAAAGGAGCAGAGATTCACATCTGCCTGGTGGGAGGCTCCATAGAAGGTATGTGATCCTGGTTGTAAGAATGGAGGTCAACGCCTCCACTGACCTAGCGGACTGGTGGACTAATCTCTACGCTCCACATGAAGATTTTTGTATTTTTGTATCTGCAAAATAGCTTGCTTTCCCTTACTTAACTAAAACATACAGTTTTTTTTTTTTTGTGTTGTATTTTTTTTATTGTTAATTGCATCATATTACATAGTATAGTGAACAGTCTGTTAACCTATCCATTTCTGTTTCCAATCAGGTTTTCTCATAGGGAAGACAACAAGTACAGTTTTACATTCTATGAGTCATTATCAATACACATGTCTGTTTTTTCTAGGCATCATACATGTACAATTGTTATTTTATATCTCTCTTGTCTATTGCTATGCCATTTGCCATAGTTGTGGCTTTTTTCTTATAATAATGCATATACAATCAGAGATATGTTAAACGATTCAATGAAACCAACTTATAAAAGAAGAGGGAGAGAACAAAAAAAAACAAGGATCCATTTGCTCCATGATGTCCTCGTTATACAATTCCACTGTAATAACAGTCGTGGTCAATACTAACCAGGTGTCCCATTTGCCATCTCCTTGAGTCTCCCTGGAATATGCTGCTAGTCCATTTAAAGAGTGTGAGTCATAATGTTTTGTGATAAGGGTGGGATACGGTCAAGGGTAGTGGGGGACCATTAGGAGTGTATTGAGGGATATAAAGAAAAGTAGTGATTAGTTTGGGTTATGAGAACAGGGGAAGGAAGGGGGGGTGGCGGGTGAGGGGGAGAGGTGTCTGGGTAGGAATCTAAGTGTATAGAAAATGTAGAGTAGGGAGGGAGGGTATGGAAGGGGTAAGGGGAAAGCGGGCGTATATATGGATTGTATTAGTGTCCATGGTGTCTAATAGGCAGAAGAAGAATAAGGAAGTGGCAACGATAGTAACAATAAAAATCACTGTAATAATAATGATGTTAACATTAGTAGTGATATTAGTAGTGATAGTGATAGCGATAGTGATCAAGGGGAGGGGGCCGTGTGAGTTCAAAAGGCAAATCATTATAGTGGCTGCTTTCATATGAAGAGAAAAATAGAGCCAGACTATAAAGTGTTATAAGATGTTTTGGGGCAGGGGGTGTGGTGGGGGGGAATGGATCGGGGAATGACACGGTGATATGAACATCAATAGTATGTATAAGGATTGGGATATGAATAACGGAATAGGTTATGCCAAAAAGGTCAATGAATACTGGATGGTGAGCAGCGGTTTTTATCATAGGTTATACGGTAGCTTTCTACCGGGGGGGTCATCTGAGTCCAGGAGGGGAGGGATGGTGTGTTAGGTGTGGGTGGATGTACCTGCATGGGTATGATAGCAGAAATGGTATATTCCCACTACGTGGTATTTTGTGGAGTTCTCTAGGGGTAATATGGTCCTAGTGTCCGGAGATGAAGGGTGACCAGGTCTGGAGAAACACCTCCGTTCTGTCCTGTAAACTGTAGATAAGTCGTTCGTGTGTGGCTGCTTGGTACATTGCTGTCAACCATTCATCATGGGAGGGGACGGTCGGTGCACGCCAGTGTCTAAGGATGCATAATTTGGCCGTTGCTAGCGCGGTGTGTAGGAGTCTACTTTGAGTTCGTGTGATCTTATGGAGTTCTCCCATGTCGTGTAGCAATAGAAGAGATGGGGTGAGGAGTGAAGGGAGGGGTAGGGATTCTCGGAGGGTGTTTCCCACTGTTCTCCAAAAAGGTTGTACGTCTGCGCAATCGTGTAGGATATGGAGTAAGTCGCAGTGTGTGTGTGGGCACCTCCAGCAGTTTGCATGGGGGAGAAGTCTTGCCATATGTAATTTTTGTGGGGTCCAATACAATCATGTAGTGTCTTAAAGAGGCAGAATTTCAGACGAGCCTCGCGTGCTCCGCGGTCCCTGGCTTCGATCAGGTCAGTCCAGTCCTCCAGGTCATATTCAGTTTGTAGGTGCGTCTGCCATTTGTTTTTGAGGGAAGTCAGGAGTGGGAGTGAGAAGAGGTGGCGATTCAGCAATGCCTGGAGTCCAGATATCGCACCTTTCATCTTCCCCCATGTCTCTAGATACTGTAGTATAGGAGAGCGCGGGAGCTGTCGGGGAAGGGCACCTAGTCTTTGTTTAAGACAATGTCTGAGTTGGAGGTAACGCCATGAGTGGTATTCCGGGAGGTTGAATTTCACCTGTAGGTCCCTAAAAGTTTTCCAGGTTTCCCCTGATATAAGTTGGTCCACTCGTCTGATGCCTCGTTGACCCCAATCCTTCCAGGTAATAGTTTTCCCTCCGATTTGGAACCCTTTGTTGCCCCATAACGGAGCCCTGTCATGTAAGTGGGGGTCTATCTTAAGGAGCCGATGTACCCACTGCCAGGATTTCTTCATGGCTCCTATCATAGGATTGGTGGGTCGGGGGCATTTTTGGCTCGTATCGTATAATAGCTGGAGGCCGTAGGGAGCCCCTGTAAGGGCTCGTTCTACGTCCACCCATAGCGGCGGGGTTATTACAGTCGGGAGTAGGAGGACCATTTGTGAAAGATGTAACGCGTACGAATAGTGTTCGATCGAGGGAAGGCTTAGTCCACCGCATTCCCGACGGGCTGTCAAGGTGGTTTTGGGTAGTCATGGGCACATGGATCCCCAAGCAAAGGAGCGGATACAGCGGTCTATCTCTCTTAATACAGGTAAGGGGATCTGTAAGGGGAGCATGCCTAGGACATATAGGAACCTCGGCAAGGTTACCATCCGCACCGCCTGTACTCTGCCTCACATGGAGAGGTTCAGTTGGCAACATTTCTCAAAGTCCCGTTTCATGGTATTGATGAGTGGGTCTATATTGTCTGACACCACATTGACCAACCCTGTATTTACATAAATTCCTAGATATCTTAGTCGGGAGTGTTTCCATTTAATCGGTAAGCCTTGTATGGAAGCACTCACTGTGACAGTGGTAGAGCTTCGCACTTGTCCCAATTGATTCGATATCCTGATATGCATTCAAATTCCATTAGAATCTCCCTCAGGGCAGTGATGGAAGTGGGCAGGTCAGTGAGGATAAGTAAGATATCGTCTGCGTATAAATATGTCAGATTTTCCACCTGGTAGCGGGATTCCTGATATGAGGTTGGAACTACGGCTGGCTGCCGCCAGAGGCTCCACCGCGAGTAGAAATAGGAGGGGTGATAGTGGGCATCCTTGACGTGTCCCTCTCCGGATCTCAAAAGTGTCCGACAGGAACCCCCCACAGTTTACCTGTGCTGTCGGGGAGCCATATAGGAGGCGCACCTTGTTAATGAAGCCTTCTCCTAACCCGAATCGTTTCAAGATTTCGAAGAGGTACCATCATTCTATTCGGTCGAACGCTTTCTCGGCATCCAACGAGAGGGCTAGAGCTTCTTCTCGTGTATCGCGGGCGGCCCAAATGGCATGGAAAAGTGTGCAGAGGTGATTCCTGGAGGAGCGGCCCGGTACAAAGCCTACTTGGGAGTGATGGATTAACAAGGGGATAACTTTTTTAAGGCGAGTGGCCAGTATTCCCGCTAATATTTTAATATCTCCATTCAATAAGGAGATAGGGCGATAGCTTCCGCTAAGAAGTGGGTCTTTTCCGGGTTTCGGCAAGACTGTGATAGTGGCTTTATTAGACATAGGATGTATGGAGCCTTTCCTTTCGGCCCCTTGAAATGCCTTGTATAAGACATCTACAGTGTCGGTTCCCGTCCATTTATAGAATTCAGATGTAAACCCATCCTCCCCCGGTGCTTTGTGATATGATAGATTAGCTATTGCTTGTTGTATCTCTTCCTTACTAATATTACCTTCTATAAGAGCCCTGCCTTCATCTGTAAGATGGGGGATGTGGGTCCTCTGCAGGAATGCGTCTAAGCGGGCAGTGTCTTCCGATGTTTCTGAGGAATATAAAGTTTGGTAGTACCGGCCAAATTCTTCTGCAATCGCCTGGGGGTGTGTAATGAGTAAGTTATCCTGGGTGCGTAGTGCCGGTATAGCAAGTGCTGTTTCCCGTTGGCGTAGTTGGGCAGCCAGTAGGCGGCCCGCTTTCTCTCCGTGCTCATAGTGGCGTCCCTTCTGCCGTTGTAAGGCATATTCTGCCTGTGAGGTGTAGAGGGTGTTAAGCTCCATTTTAGCCTGTTCTAGGGAGCGGCGATTGGGGGGGGTGGGTTGTTGTGTGTATTTCCTCATGGCCTGTGTTATTGTGTCTTCTAGCGTGTGTTGTCGGGCCCGTCTATGGGCATTGGAGATAGCTGCATCTCTCATTAATTGCCCTCTGATAGTTGCTTTCGCCGCAGCCCAGAGAAGTTGTGGTGAGGTCACTGAGCCTTTATTGTCCTTCAAGTATGTGGCCATATGGGTCTTAAGTTGTTCCTTCCCAGTCGGGGATCTGTATCTAGTGTTAGGGAGGCGCCAGGGTTTACGGCCGGGTGTAATCATTCCGAGTTCCAGGGTTATTACTACCGGAGAATGGTCTGATAGTGCGGCTACCAGTATTTCTATTGACTTAACCGCTTGTAGTATTCTATGATTAAGTAAGAAATAGTCTAGCCGTGACTGGGTCCTGTGGACCGAAGAGACAAAAGTATATTCCCTATTGTAAGGGTGGGAGAGACGCCAACAATCTATTAGGCCATGATCTGAGAGGATGTCTTTGAAAACGGCTCTATCTGCATTGTTACCCGCGTCAAGACCAATTGATCGGTCTAGAATGGCATCTTGGACTATGTTCCAGTCCCCCCCAAGAATATATTGTGAGGCACCTATCTGTGTCAGAAGACGGTTGAGGGAGAGGAAAAAGGTGCGCTTCGAGCCGGTGGGGGCGTATATGGAGCCTATGCATATTGTGGAGGATCCCACCACTAGCTTAGCCAGTACGTAGCATCCCTCTGGGTCATGCCATGTTTTAATTAGTCGGAATTGCAGGGAGCGACGCAGTAGTATTGCCACTCCACATTTTCTTCCCGTTCCTTGTGTACCTGCCAACATGGGTGGTGTTCCGCTGTATATTACTTTTCCCACCCAATCTCTACGTAATTTCTCTGATTCCGTCGAGGAGAGGTGTGTTTCCTGTAGTAGAGCAATGTCGGTATGTTTGGAGCGGAGATAGGACAATATCTTCTGTCGTTTAATATAATGGGTCATGCCGTGTACATTCCAGGACAGTGCCGTGAGTGGGGTTGTCGATCCCGAGGGCGCCGGGTGTGTCATGGTTTATGGTTTATTGAATATGTTATGGTCCGTGTGGTGGGACCAGGAAGTAAGTAAGGACTGGGCTGAGAGGCAAGGAATATGGATTTCTTGTTCAGTTAGGCCTTGGGAGGTTGGGAGAGTTCCCCTTGGTCACAATACGAAAAATATAGAAGAGAAGGGAAAAGAAAAGAAAGGGAGGGAGGGGGATGGAGAGGAATAGCGTGGAATGTGCAGAGAGAGACGGACAACGATTAAGAATAATTGATAAAAGTGATAAAGAATAAATAGGTAAAGGAAAAAGGAATAGCAAATGGAAATTGGTCAGAGGATGAAAACACTCACTACTGTCTAAAACCTTCTAATCTGCGGGTCTAACCTGTAAGGCCCGCGCGCCGGTAGGGTATTATATTAATGGGGCATGATAAGGGAATAGATGCTTCGTTCCTGGTATCATGGGACCTCCCAGGGGGGAGAAGGGGGGGGCCTCAGTCGTGTGGGTGCATAAATGGGTGCATAAATGGGTGCATGAAGTGCCGGGATGGGCTGGGCACGGGCCCGGAGTAGATGTTATGGTCCAAGAACGAGGAGGGAGGGGGGAGGGGGAGAGGGACAGGCCCGGGGCCATGTGCCACAGGACCTCCCGCTACACGTTCTGTGCTTATCATCTGTTAAGACATCGTAGAATATGAGAATTCTTAGTATCTTATGATGGCCTGCGGTGTTGCATTTTGAGTGTTCGTCCGGGAGCATGCCCCTTGTGGTAGTCTTGGAGCCGCCATGACCCCGAGTTGTGTTAGTCTGATTACTCTCTTCAGTGCGATTGTTATATGCCTGAGAGTTAACTGTGCTGTTCTACAAGTATGCCTATGTGTTCCATTGTGGCAATCAGTATTTGATAAATGTGTTTTTAGTAGGTCCCCACTCCCCTATTGGGTGAGCAGCATATGTGGTGAATGGGTATGTCACTTATCTGTCCCAAGGTGAAGAGTAGATGTTCTAGAAGCGGGTCCGGATCTCCAGGGCAGCTGTCCTACTGTGGGTTTAGTGTTCAGCATGCTGATCTTCTGATGGTGGTTTCAGGGGGGAGCGGGATTTGTCTCTGCCCGTGTCTTGAGTGTGATCAATCACTGCTTGCAGGATGTGCTCCCGGGATTCCTGTGTCTTTGGTGACCGATCATATCCTCGGCCTCTTTTTTGCGAATGAGGGCGGTGAGTCTGGGGCCATGGAGTTGATAGACTAATAGCAGTTTCTGTATGCGCCGCTGGGGAGTCCGGACGGCCGGGGGCGGTGTCCATAGATTGCGGGGTCACACTATGTAGATAAGCGCTGAGGTCCTCGGGGTCAGTGAAGTCTCTGGATGTGCCGTGGTGTGTGATCCAAATACGTGCTGGTTCAAAAAGACCATACTTGATGTCTAGAGATCTTAGTTGCGGACGTAGGGCAAGAAATGCTCTTCTTCTGTCATTCGTTAACCTCGAGAAGTCTGCTGCCACTCTGATTTCGTGTCCATCCAGTGATATCGGTTGTCGTGCTTTAGCTGTTGAGATGACCTGGCGGGCTTGTTCATGGCGCAGGAAGCATGCGATGATAGGGCGCGGTTTGTTTGCAGACGCTTTGTGTGAAGGACCAATTCTGTGCACCCTCTGAAATTCTGGAGGTGGTGAAAACTCTATGCCGAAGTGGTTGGTCAGCAGTGAGCTAAGAAAGGTTTTGATATCAGATCCTTCTTTTTGTTCCGGTATACCGAAAAAGCGTACATTGTCTCTACGACTTCGGTCCTCAAGTTCAGTAAGTTTAGCTCTGAGCGACTTTAGTTCTTCTTCCTGATCAGGGGTTGTCGCTATATGGTCTTCTACTGCCGACAGGCGCTGATCTAGGTTATTTGCTGTTTCTCTGAAGCCTGCTATATCAGCGCGGATTGAGGAGGATGCTAAAGTTAAGTCTGTTATTTTTAAGTCCATTGCCTCCAAGCGTCGTCCAACTGAGGCAATCTCTTGCAGTATACAGTCTGTGGCGTCTAGTGCGGGTTGATCTACCGGGGAGATGTATGCCCCTGTGATGCCGTTTGTGCCGTCATAGATTTGGGTTGAGCAATGGCTTCCGAGAATAGCAGTTGACGAGAATGTTTACTTGCGGTCTTTTCGTTGGGCATTGTTCTCAAGGGGTGGAAATCAATTAGGAGATATTATTTTAAGAGCTAGCACTTGTAGGTCCACGGAAAGTTTCCTTGACTTCCAAGGATGGGTCAGACCTTGGAATATAGGATCTGCTGTGGTCTGCTAAGCTTTAGAGCGTGATCTATAGAGGATTAGAATATGCTCAGTTTCTGATAGAGGTCCATTGATATAAAGCTGAAGAGAGATCAATGAATTTTGAGTGTGATGCAGCGTGCAATAGGGGGGGGGTATCTTGTCTATCTTTTATTTTAGATCAGTCTCTTATTGTTTGGTTGGAGGGTCAGGTTGCGTAGTGCGACACATGTTGTTCTACTCTTCTTTCTTCTTCCTATTCCGGTTTTCCTCCCCCTTCTTTGCTTCTTTATCGTTCCTTATGTGAGAAATCTTTGTCCCTCTGTTGCTCTTTGAGATCCTTTCTCTGTCTCCCTTTTGTCTTCCTTCCCCCTTTTCCTCTGCCTCCCATCTGGATGTCGTGGAGATTCTTATTCTTTGCGCGCTAGGTCATAAACGAGGGGGGGGGAGTATGTCCTTTGTTTGCTGCTGGTGGTGTCGCTAGATAATGTTGTTTGAGGGGTCTCACCGTCTCAGCGTGCGGTCTCCTTCAGGCACTATTTAGTCCTCGTGTGATATTGCTTCTTTTCCTTTCCGCCATGGTCATCGTGGTCGTCCTCAGGCCTAGGTTCCTCAGTGATCCATCCTCCTCGGGGTCCCCTCTCCCTCCATCCTCATGAGGGGGAAGAGGGCCGATCCGGGCGCCTCCCTCGCGACGCGTCCCGGGCCCGTGTGGCACCGCACCTTAGTCCGCAGCTCCGTGGAAGCTCGGAGGCCGCATTTGCTCTCGCGTCTCCGGACGTGTCTGCCGTCGCTCTGGTCCCACAACTTTGCCCCTCCGGAGGCCCCCTCCCTCCGCCAGCCGGGAGGCCACACTAGGGGTCAGGATCGCAGGGGGAAGACCCTCTGTTTGCCAGCTTGACCTGCCCGGCGCGCAGAGATCTTTTCTCAGGCGGCCATTTTCTTCGACGGCCAGACCACGCCCCCAAAACATACAGTTTTAAGTGTAGCTTATTACCTCAGTGATGACAATTAAATACATTATCAATACAAAGCAGCCTGGGAGATCCTACAAGGGGTGCATTGAGCTATGGACCGTCATGAAATACATACGAAGTGAACCTGGCTACAGAGACGTTAATTTTTATCTGCTCTTAATTCAAGATACAAAATAGATCTTATATATCCACTCAGCGGTCCTGCAACAACTGTATTTGTGTTTCAAAAACTGCATTAGGGAGAGAAAGGCGGCTTGGGGTGCTTGTGTTGGATATGTTTTGGAGCCACTTCCCAAGGGACAAGGGCCAGGCCAGACATTTGGCAAGCACCTTACTTAGCTTGTCTACCTCTATAAACAGAAGGATCACCCAGGACTGAGTGTGGAAAAGTCTGTTTTTGCTTTAACTCCCTCGGTTTGGTGATTTTCATTACGTGGCTTTTGTACTCCTGCACTCTCTGGATGAAAGGAATCAATTTGCATCTTGAGAAAATGGTGAATAAAGTGGCACTACGCTGGCAAATAATTACACCATTATGCACGTATCCGACACAATTAATTTAGTGAAGTGTATCATATGAATAATAACTTGTTTTAATATAGTTCTTTATACCACACACTTGGCAGGTCTAAGCACATTAAATAACAGGTTTTATTTTTCACCAATTTAATACTACATAGAGTACTGTTTTTAAAGGGACAAAAGGCTGATTTAGCCTTGCTGGGATTAAAATACCTGACCAGCATATGACAACAGATGTCAGCAGCGAGCGCTTGTATCACTGAGCAGGTTTGCTAGATAGTGGTGAACTTCTATTTCATCTAAAGCACATTGAAGCATCGCCTGGGTAGTGTAAAGTCCTCTCCAAACCAATATTGTTACTAGACTAGTAAAGAGGATATTTAAATGATTGGCACATCAAGTACCCATTGATGTGACTCCTGACATTACATTCCATCCTTCCACAGGATTACATCTCAAAGTCAAGTGAGAGTTGACCCAGGCATTACTGGGATATATGCATTGACAGCAGTCTTTTATTTTTATAGCATGAACATGACTCAAAGGCATTAGAGCGTTTTACAAAAAAAACAGCTTAAGAAACACTTTTTGATTTTAGCTTTAGCCCCATGGAGACTAAGGGACTGATTTTGATTTTGGCAGACGGAAAACTCCATCCGCCAAACTCCTGACAGGGTGGCCGCCGTCTATGCGGTGACCTCTCCGCCGGAGTTATTAAGAGTTTCCTGCTAGGTCACTGGGTGGAAACCTGAGTTTCCGCCCACTGGCGTAGCGGGAAATAGGCTACAGCATTGTCTCAGGCTCGTAATCGAGCCGGCGGCAATGCTGCAGCCTGCAGGGTGCAACAGCACCCTCACAATGTTCCCTGTCTGCAGAGCAGAGGAGACCGTGAACATTGTGATGGTACATGCCGGGGGGGCCCTGCACTGCCCATGCCAAGTGAATGGACAGTGCAGGGGCTCCCTGGGGCCCTCTGCACCCATCCTCTGCCAGCCTTTTTATTAAAAGGCTGGTAGAGAATGAGGTCTTAATCCGCAGGGCAGTGCTGCATGCAGCTGGTGGCTCCACCGCCAGGGTTGTAATATGGCACTTGGACTGCCGCATTAGCGGCGGCCCAACCGCCATCCGTGAACCTGGCTGTCTAATGACTGCCAGGTTTGTAATAAGACCCTAAGTGATTTGCTCAGAATCACAGTACGTTGAGCCACAGCCGGATTCAAATCTAATTCACCATGTTCAAAACTCGGCAGCTTTAGCCACAAGGCAACATCTCTCCCATTTCTTTTCTAAAACATACAGATATTGCAAAGTCAAAGAGAATCTACAATGACGAAATTCCTGCGGTTCTGGAGTTAGATGTTAAGGCGAGGTAGAGTCTACTGTCAATCCTCATTTTCTTTCATCTGCAGTGGAATTTCCATTAATTTTGATTTAGGGTTATCCAGAAGCTATGCTCCACAGCCAAAATTACTCACCACTGTGTCTAATCAAATCTGTCAATAACCCCATGCCTGGTTTCTTCAACAT
Source organism: Pleurodeles waltl (assembly GCF_031143425.1). NCBI lineage: Eukaryota > Metazoa > Chordata > Amphibia > Caudata > Salamandridae > Pleurodeles > Pleurodeles waltl. The sequence continues at coordinate 341,736,244 of NC_090446.1, forward strand.
CAAAATGTCCGATAATTGAGGAACATATGCTGTATCAAGTAGCAAACAACATTCCCTCAGTAATACAGCAAAAGATAGCTCAGGGAACTAACACAGTCACTGCAGAGTTATTTGATCAACCTACATTTAACATTTTAGACTTGATGATTCCACATAACCACTCATTCTATTGCGAATAGTAACATTAACAGCAGCGACGTGGTCATATTTATTAATTTTATGTTTAAATGAAGCACATTTTCCCCAAAGTTGGTGTCAGTACAGACACTTTGAAATACTGACCTCTTACACATAAATAGATAAGCCAATGATAAATCACTTAAGAGTGGTTTGGATGATGCAAAAAGATGTGTAGATAGGAGAGGAAGAAGGAGACAGGCCACATAATGAAACAGAGAGAGAGGAGGAGAGGCCCTGGTAAACAACAGCCCAGATTTAAGAGGGCCGAGCACCTCCTTGCGCCACATTAACGTAATTTTTTTATAACACTAATGTGGCCCAATGACGCCAAATTGCTGCACCTTATTTACAAAATGGTGCCATGCATGCCTTCTGCCACTTTGTAACCCCTTGTGCCACATTATGCCTGGGCCACACATAATGTATGTAAGGGGGCGTTCCCCCGTTAGGGGGCCACAAAAACTGCGCAGTGTAATCTAAGAGATTCCACTGCGCCATTTCTGTTGGCTATTTTAAACACCTGCACAGAGCAGGCATTAAAAGGGGTCTTACTATTGTTTAGAATGGGCCCCTAGGTACTCCAAAATGTCGGCTTTGATCCTGCACAGTACATCATAGCGTCAAATGTTTTGACGCTAATGCCCCTGACCTGCGCGATGGTGCCCTGTATTTTAAATACGGTGCACAAATGATGGCGTTAGGGTGCCACTAATGGGCACAAGGAAAGTGGCGCTGCATTGGATGCGCCACCACTTTTCTTAAATCAGGGCCAATATTTGTTAGTAGTGAGCTGTAATGGCTCTGTAGCTCTGACACATGCTAGGTCTTGCCAGCTCTCAGCTACACTATCTCAGAACCTTTCAGACTACCAGTGGCAATTCTACTGCTTGTTCTTGACAAAGAAGACATACACTGCGCCGTCTAGGTAGCGTCCCCTCGTGTTCTTTGAATGTGAGTTGCAGTGTGATACCACAGCTAGTGAGGCTTGAAGAGTGTAAGCCAGTAACATGAAACACGTGCAAAAAGGGACCCTCTTCTGCCATAAATCCTAACCAATGATTTTAGCACAAGGAAAAGCTGTCTAGCCTGATTGTGAATAAGCGATTCCTGGGTGTCCAGTCCCAGCAGCTTCCATTTATTAGAAAATTTAGGGACCCTCCCCACACAAACAACCCTTACTTACTCAAGAAGCTTCTAAGGAACCAAGGGCCTGATTTAAGGAAAGTGGTGCTGCACCCAGTACAGTGCTACTTTTCTTGCACCCCTTAGCACCCCCCTTATGCACTATAGGGGTAGTTAAGGGAACTAGTGTCACAAATTTAGACGCTATTTTAACTCCTGCTCTGAGCAGGCTTGAAAGTGCTGAAAAAAATAATGCAAAGAAATCTTTTAGATTTATGGGGCATTTGTTTGGCCCCCCTAAGGGGGGAACGCCCCCTTTGCATACATTATGCCTGGCACAGGCATAATGTACTGTAAAGAGTTACAAAGAGGCGCAATGCATGCATTGTGCCAGTTTGTAAATTTGGTGCAGTGATTTTGGCCTTGTTGGGACACATTGGCATAGAGAAAAATGGTGCTAACATGCCGCAAAGAGGCGGTAGGGGCTCTTAAATCAGCCCCTAATTACTGGACCAGCGCATGGGCCACTTAGTACCCTGCTGCCTAACAGAAAGAATTAGTAGTGCTGGATACCAGGTTCTTGGGACACATCAATTCCTAGCACAAGGTTACTCAGCCGACTTGTCCTGAAGCCTATAGTGATAACACAGGCACCTACTAGACTCCCAATTTTCACTGCATTTATTATTATTTTATTCACAAACTTGTATAGGTGAAGGACTTCCTAAAGTTATGATCACTGACAATGGTACGCACGTCACTTAACAATTTCATGTTTATTTAAAATGGAGTGGTATCGGGCACAACACTAGTTCTGTATAACATCTTGAAGGGAATAGTTGTTTAGAACGATTTAATAGGGTTTTAAAAAACATTATCCAACTAGCTTATCATATCAACCTGGACTGGAAGAAAGAGATAAAAAATGGTTTGAACTTATAGATTAGCCAACAGTGAGCTAACTGGTTTAAGCCCATTTGTATTGATGAGGGGTGAGGGTTCAATAACGAAAGACAATCCTGGAAGGTTGTCTAGTGCCAAGATTGTTGAACGGTCACCTGAAGGGATAGCAAATCCCAATCTGTGTACAAGTCATGGTATGACTGCAAGCAGAACATTAAGGAAGTCGAAATTAAGCCTGGGGATTGGGTTAAGGTTAAGAAGAGAAATACCTAAAGGAGAATGCAGGTATTCTGAACCATTACATGTTAGGGCCTAAAGATTGTAATTCACCCTTATTACCTGGTGCTTGTTAAAGTTATCTTATGCAATAATAATACATTATAACAGTGAGTACAAGTATGATTCGTGGGAAATTGATCTTTCAGAACATGACACTGGTGGCCTACATAGTGGTACTGGGATTTGTGAAGGTTCTACAAATAAATGTGAGGGTGACAATACTTCATTGGCAAGGAAAGGCAGGTTAGGAAGGTCCATAAGCAAACCCACAAAATGTAATGATTTAGGGGTTCATGTAGAACGGACAGGTTACTCCATCACAATGGTGATGGATGTCCCGTCCACCAAAATCTAAATCCCATTGGATATAATTGGATTTAGATTTTGGTGGACGGGACATCCATCACCGTTGTTACGGAGTAACCCGTCCGCCAATTTCTAAATCAGGCCATTAGTATTATTATTTGCAAATAGGTAAATTAATTCTATTTACGTTATTTGAAAGGTATGTTACATTATATAATGAGTTACTTTGACGTTCTTTTACACCCTTTTGAAGTGTAGAAGCATTGCAATATTTATTGTTATATTTACAAACTATAGGAAAAAGAACATTTTTATGATTTGTTTTTATCATTTTAGGTGGAAGGACTGCTGCATATGGTTCTACATCTTGGTAAATGAATGAGCACTCCTTTTCTTTATCTTTCTGGCTATCGTATTTCGCTACCAAGCTCCATTCTAGAATGTGGGGAGTCGGCGGTCTGGGAGATGGTGCTGATTCTGGAAGGATGAGGAGCATGATGTTGCCGGCTGAAATAAAAGTGTACTTCTTGTAAACCCTACAGTGTTACTAGTGCTTTACTTCATAAGACTAGCCCATGTTCCTTATGCCATAGCAATTGTTCATAACTTTTGGGTGAAGGGGATCTTTCTTTGTAAGCATTTCATGTTACTGGTACACAGCTAGCTCTTCAGTGCTTCTATGGCAGTTACTTCTTACACCAAATCGCCACACATAGACGTCCATACACATGGGGAATGATTAAATCACCTGAAAGGAAATATTAAGAGCAGTTTAAGACATTATGAGAAATTTGCCATTGAAGTTATTCCACCTCCTCCTTTTTCTCCCTCTGACTGGACTCTTAAACATCTGTTGTATACCTTTAGCAGACCCCCATAAAATTCTGAAAGCTTTAAAGGGGATACCTGCTTCCTCAATTCAGTCCACACCCATTTTTCTGTATCATTCTACCAGCATCTCGTTGAAATGAAATACTTCAGTCATGTAGTACATGTGTTTATTGCTGATAAATGTTCCTTTTCTTGGCAGTAGCACACACAATACCTCCTATTATTTTGCAAGGTTTCACTTGACCTTTTACTGTCCTTCAGTGCCATCAGTCATAATACCCTCCTCCAGAATCTATGCGTTGGGTGGGCATTGAAAGTGTACAGGAAGCTGTCTATCTATGTAGTGTACCAATGTAAGGATCACTAAGCAGATAGTCCAGGGTGGACTTATTGGCTGACAAGGATTAAAGAAATAAACCTAAATGCTCTCTTTTGTGGTGGTGTGGGTGAGCAGTTAGGCTTATTAAAGGGTAGTGTTAAATATTTATTGCACACAAAGTGCCAATAAGCGAGGCACATGCTCAGTAAAGAAATCCAACACCAATTTATAAAAATAACACATTTTTATATGAATTTAGATACTAAGATCATCAAAATCATGTAATTACTTTCTGAGATATGAATTTTTATACGTTTCAAAAGTTGACCCTGCAATTTCTGGAGTGGTAATGTTTCCATACTGGGAAAAGACAAATGCTGCATTCAGGTATTTCACAACGAACCTTCAGGTCTGTTCTTATGGAGTTATGGTAAGTATGGAGGGAGGTCCAAAGCAGCACCAACAGGTTACTTCGGGAGGCACTGAGGCGCCCAGGTGCGGGGATGCTTTTCAGCCTCAGGTGCCCTGATGTTATCCTATGGAAAAGAAACAGCACTGCATACAGGTGCTTGGCAACGACTTACAGGATTGTTCTTGTGGACATCAGGTAAGTATGATGCAAGGTTCAAGGCAACACCAACAGTTCACCTTGGGGGCTCTGGGGCATCTGGGTGCAGAGGTGTGTTATGGCATCAGGTGTCACATTCACTTCAATGGAAATCGGTCCAGTTAGATAGTGGTTACAATCAGGGTCCAGGGAGCCACTCTGGGGGAACCCACTTGGGAGGCTCAGGTTTCATGATGTTCAGGGATGTGAGGATACCTTTGGTTCTCTTCTCCTCGGACGGGGCAGCCAGGTGCAGAGATATCCTGATGCATTGGGCTTTTGTCACCAAAGGCACTTGAGGTGGAGGGGGCCTGGACAAAGAGGCTGCAGGAGACGTTGAGACATCCACTGGTGTAGAACCCAAGGTGGGCTTTGGCTCAGGAGGGCCTGGGGACCACATTGGCACAATTAGCCCACTTTAACTTGGGTTAGGGGGCACAGAAGATGGTGCTTTCAAGTGTCAGATTTTGGCAGTCTGGAGCCCTTGTGAGTCTTCTTTGGTGCCTGCAGGGTGCAGGGAAGCAGCACTGCTACTCCACTGGAGATCCTGGTTACTTTCCAAAGTGTTGGCAGACCTCACAGGCATTTGAAGGCAGAACAGCTGCAGGAACAGCTATCTTTGGGACAATTGTGAAGGATAGCAGGTAGGCCGGCGGGATTAGTGCCAAGTTAGTTGCTACTCCTCAGTTCTTGTTTCTTATGGTTCTCCATGTCCTTTTCCTTTAGCCCAACAAATATGAAGTCCTGGTATCAGGGGGACCTCTAAATACTCAATTTAGGGGTGTTAGGGCAGTAGAGGGTAGTAGCCAATGGGCTACTTTTACCTGGGGTAACTTCTTCCCCTAGATGGCCACTTCCTTTGGGGAATGGGCATCACCCTGTTCCAGAACTCCCAATTCACCACACACAAGATTGTGGAATTCTTAACTTTGTGTTAATTTCAGGCTGGTCACTCTAGAGGTATGTCCAGGTTGGTAGTGCAGCACGTCTCCGAGTAGCTAATTTCCCCACCTGTCTTGGTGCCAAATGAGTCTCAGGGTTGGGGGTTGCATCTCCCAGGTCTGGGTGAAGCTGGGTCTGGGGATGTACACCAAAGGCAACAGAGACTTTGACGTTCCTGGCCTTTATATGCAGATTTACTAACCGTCCTGTTGGGGGAGGTGATAACACCTCCTGCCAGAGCAGGCATTGTTTTTTATCTCAGAGAGCAGAGGTTCTCACTTCCATCAGGGTCAGATACTTGTCTATGGTGGCAGGCTGGTTGAAAATAATCAGCCAGCACATTAGTGGACTAGAAGATTTCAGGGGGCACCTCTAAGTTTGCGCTCTGGGTGCATGTCATAATAAATCCAATACTGGCATCAGTATGGATTTATAAAGATGAGGTGTTTGATACCAAACACCTCCATTTTCCATGCAGCCATCATGTAGCCTGGGCACTCATGCTGACCAGTGTCCAGTACATGCTTTAAGATGGCTGCCCTGTCACTTGCAATGTCTAGTAATGGAACTAGACATCACAGGTGCATATCTGCTAATGCAGATATGTCCCCACATGCATTATAATGCACTCTGTCTTAGGGCTCGTAAGATCTGTGTTAGAAATGGTGTCTCTGGTTGACAGTTAGTATGCACTCTGTCCAAGCAGGGGCCCTCAATCTAGTCAAGGTAAGGGGGTATACACCTAGGATAACCCGTGGTAGCTTGACATGCAGTCTGCAAATGGCAGACTGTGTGCAGTATGTGTGTGTGTCACTTAGCGTGGCATAAGTTAAGCTGCAGCCCTTAGGGATCATCTTTAGTGCCCATGGCCCAGGTACAAGAGGTACCATTTACTTAGAACTTACAGGGGTGCTGAAGTCTTCTGACAATTGTAACAATCAGACATATCTTGTTTTAAGGAAGGAGCACTGGCAGTGAGGTCTTATTAGCTGGCCAAAAGTGCACTGTTGAAGTCAAAATCCAGCTTCTAGTAGTTCTAAAAGAGGACAAAAATTGAGGGGAGGCATCTGTAAAGAATTCCAATTTCCTATAAGTGGGATATTGACCTGGTTCAAAACATATCTCCTCACATCACTAAAAAATATATAACTTGTAATTCCATATTAGGCCAACACTGCTCCTTTTTGAGTACCACAAAGATATATTGTAACTCCCTACACATTGAACCGTTAGTGAAGATTTTTTCCAAAGCATATAAGAAATGCACCAGTATGCAGAGACTACACAGCTGCATCTAAATATAGACAGTATTGTCAACTTAGACACTGTTGTCCAAAGTTCTTCCTACTGTCACTAAGCAACTGTAAGTTCCTCCCTCGAGAATGACTTGATAATACAGGCTCTAAGCATTTTAAGAAAAAATGCTAATATAGCTAAATACCCCAGTTAGACTTTCACATCAAAGAAAATATGGCAAGGTCTACATTCCAAACAAAACTGCTTATAAACATCAGGGGGGTCATTCTGACCCCGGCGGTCTAAGACCGCCGGGGCCAGGGTCGGCGGGAGCACCGCCGACAGGCCGGCGGTGCCCCGCAGGGCATTCTGACCACGGCGGTTCGGCCGCGGTCAGAAGAGGCAAACCGCCGGTCTCCCGCCGGTTTACCGCTGCCCTTAGACTCCCCCATGGCGGCGCAGCTTGCTGCGCCGCCATGGGGGATTCTGACACCCCCTACCGCCATCCTGTTCCTGGCGGTTCGCCCGCCAGGAACAGGATGGCGGTAGGGGGTGCCGCTAAGCAGACACTGAAATACGCGACGGGTGCAACTGCACCCGTCGCACCCCTGCAACTCCGCCGGCTCAATTCTGAGCCGGCGTCCTCGTTGCAGGGGCATTTCCTCTGGGCCGGCGGGCGCTCTTTTAGAGAGCGCCCGCCGGCCCAGAGGAAATGTCTAAATGGCCGCCGCGGTCTTTTGACCGCGGTGCGGTCATTCAGCGGCGGTACCTTGGCGGACGGCCTCCGCCGTCCGCCAGGGTCATAATCAGGCCCCAGATCTCACATCCATAAGAATTACTTTAAATCTACTCATCAAGCACTGACGACAACTCATATCTAGTATAGTATTGGTCTTCTTATTAGACTCCCAATATCCCACTTGACCCCTCTCAAAGTGTTTTTTTTCATCATTTATGCATTACTGAAGGCCTAATTACAAGTTTGGCAGTCCGGGCACTGCCATGGCGGTGGCAGTCCGACCACCCCAGTGTTGGCGGTCTGACTGCCATATTAGGATACATGCAGTTACATAGACGAAAGACCGCTACTGTCCCACCCACACTGCCAGCAAATGGAGACTGCGTCGTTGGTGGGATAGGCCAATGCTACTATCGGAGGGCGGACCGCCAGTGCAAGCACCATCCCAATCATGATGTTGCTTTCTGCTGACATGACTGTGGCTGTTCAACTACCACATTTGAGCTGGTGGAAACAGAGGGGTTTAAGGCCAAAACTCACCTATAGGCAACGCCACACATCCTGTGCCGCCATGGAGCCGATCCTACATGTCCTGCTGCTGCTTGTGCTGCTCGATGGTGCACAAAATCAATGCTATCATGGTGCAACTGAGGTAAGCCAAACACCTATCTGTGTCCTCCAACTCCACAGCAACTCAACGAGCTGCCGTTGACCTGGTATGTGGCTGTGCTCCATGGCCCAGTATATGTTATGTGTCCCAGTTCGTAGTCTTATACAACGTATGTCCCAATCGCAGTCACATGGCGCCCCCTTTGGCTAGATCACTGACACCTCACCACCACACTCTACAAATCTTGATATGTGTGTACATCTCAGGTTCAGGGATAGTGATGTGTTCATAACATTGGGTCATACAACAGCAAATCCTCATCAATATCACATAGACAACTTGAAGGGACACATTTCCATTCAAGTGTATAGGAAGGTAGCACAATTGAACAACTTCCATTTGTGGATAAACAAACCTCTAGCTTGCCCACATTAAACAAATGTCCAATCTACATCAGGGGGAGAAATACAACCCAATTGATGTTGACAGTGGCCAAGCCAATAAGAAATACTTGAGATATGAAACCACACCTAAGGCAGTGCTACCCCAATTGGATTACATCCCACACATCTATCCCTAAAACATTTCCCCTTGTCCTAGGTGACCTCAGCAGTGGTTCCAAAGTCAGATCTTACCAACCACATCAAATGGATCATCAATCAGGGCAAAACAAACACAACTGTAGTCATACATCACAAATTATTCATGACTATCAAAAAGGTAGAAACATAATGGCAGGACCAATGTGTAGCAAAGCAAACAACTGAACTTTATTTACAACACTCCAGTAACGGAGAAAAGACCAATGGCCAGTCCTTGGTAAAAAGTGTTCTGAGCACACTGCTGTGCACCGCAACTTGCAAGTGTCACAAGGGAGGACTTGGACATGGAAGGGATGGGTTGGGGTGTGGGTGGGGTCCATTTTTCTTTGGGATGGTCTGGAGGTTCACAGGGGTTAGGGCAAGGCCAAACAGGATACTTTCTTTGTGAAAATGGGAGGGTGTACAGGAGGGACTAGGGGTTGGGAGGTTGAGGAAGTGCTTGTTTCAGGTGTGGCTTTAGGTGTTGTTGGTTCTGGTGTGTGTCTGAAGTATATATGTTTGTGTTTTGTTGGTGTCTGTTATAAGTGCTAGTTTGCACCTCTTAGTGGGCTGTAACGTAGATGTGATGGGTAAGGTGGGGAGGTGGATGTGTCTGTGTGAGAGGGGGCGGTGTCTGGAGGTATGGTGTAAGTGGTGGCTGTGTCTGTGGTTATTGGGATGGTGCCTGGGGTATGGTAGATGTGGCTGTGTCGTTGGGTGTTGGGTGGTGTCTAGAGGTATGGTAGATACAGTATAGTGACTGTGTCTATGGGCGGTGGGGTAGTTTCTGGAGGTATGGTGGATGTGGTGGTGGTTGTAAGGACTGTTGAGTGCTTGCATGCTTGTGTGTCTTGTGGTGTTTGCGCTTATATGTGCCACTTCTGGCTGTGTGCATGCAAATGTGTGAGTGTGCTTTGGACAGGTCTGGGAATAGGGAAATGAGGAAGAGGAATGTGGTAGGGGGAAGAATGTGGGGGTTTGATGTTTGCTGTGACGGAGGAGGCCAAAGAGTGAAAAGATCTCTGTAGGCCAGACATAGCACTGTGAATGCCTTCCGTTGGAGCTAGGTACCCTTCACCTGGATGGCATTCAGAATGGCAGTCTGACCCAAGGAAACGCTCCTCAGTAGGTCTATGGTCCCCTTATTCAGAGTAGCAGGGGTAACAGGAGCAGGGGGTGAGGTGTTTGGTGCAAAGGACACAGCTTCGCTCTTGGGGGAACGGGCCTGTCCAACTGGGTGGGGAGCAACAGGGAGGGTGGAGATGAAACTGGGAGCTGCGGACAAGGATGGAGCAGGTGTAGGTCCTGAGTCTTCTGCCCCCAATAGAAAGTGTCCACTGCAGGTTGACTCTCATCCTCTGAGCCACTGGTTCCCACCGTGTCTGATGTTTCGTAACAGGATATACACTGATGTTGGCCGTGTCTCCTCTTGCTTATGATGATGCTGAAATGACAAATAGTGTCAGTCCCTTTGCCTGAACACACTTAAACAACAGCTTTGATTACAAAGCATTAGCATAATGTACAGCAGCCCCCAGTCACAAGGTCCTCCAAAGTGTCTCCAACATTTGCAACACCACATGCAGGCACGCTACATGAACTTTAAGCATTTGCACGCAGGAAAATCAGAATCACAGACAACTTCAAATGCATGAGTGAAGTTGTCCAATCACAATACCCATGGATCAAGTAGGAGACCTTGTTGCCTTGAATGATTTGGCTCTTATAGCACCCCTCACTAACCTATTGGCATCAAATATATTTCAATGCCTAGGACATTCTCACATATTCCACACAAGCTCTGCAATCAGCAAATGTTCATACACAATACATGATGGAATGATGGGCAAATAATACAACCATTTTGCAGTAAGAAGTACAGTAGCCTGTAGAAGGTGACATGTAAACATCCTTGTCACACTGTAAAAATGAACCAATGGTAACTTCACAATATGTGCAATGTCTAAATAGTCTAATGGAATTTGTATTAATGTTGCTTTGCTAGATAATACATATTGCATAGAAAACTACACTGGAGACATTTTGATCTAAATGTCTGGGAGATTTGTCTACAATAATCCACAGCACAATGAATCAGCTAGGCCCAGGGAAATCCCATATTTCAATTGGTACTGCTGAGAACACCCTTTTAACATTGGATAACTAAAAGGCAATAGTCCATTGAATGTTGTTATGGCCTAGGGAAGCTCCAATATCTGAAGAGGGCCTTTAACATGTTTCACAATGGAAAGGCACATCTCTGTACCTTTTGGTCATGCAAACACAGATTTTATTGGATTAATGTGTGTACACACTCACATATGATTCCACAATTTCTGCTTGTCACTCACTCCCTGACGCATGTCAACAGTCCGGTAATGAACCTCCAATAACTGATATGTGCAAAGCTCTTAGCCAAGTTATTCAACATAAATGGCATGAAAATGCACATTGTGAGTAATCATTGTCTAAAAGTAATGTCCTTCATTGCTTCTGCAATTGTTCACAATAAATGAAATAGAGTTACCAGTTAGGGTATGTGTGACCCAACAAACAATGTTGACACCCTTTTGTCTGTGATGCCACATGACCTGTATACCCATCAGATAAAACTATTTTCCAATAGATTTTGGCATGCATACATATGTGATGGAATCAGACAGCATCCCATGAAGACAGGCAGATAGTATATGAAACAGTAGTATAAATGATACTACAAGTGTGCAAGGTACAGTTGCTAATATGTAGGCACAAATACGGATGCCAACAGTAATGTTACCCAAATCGTGTAACTGTACATTCCCAAATTACCAAGGGAAAGTATTTCTCAGTGACTGCACACAAAGTACAATGTATACTATGTCACAGACACATAACTGAGTACAGTGATCTATTACCTTATGTTGTTTGATGTTGGGGATGACACACTGAAGACAAGTGGACTGTTGGGTACAATGACACCCACAACATGAAACAAAATGAAGTGATTGATCTCTGCACTCAGCCATGTGTCTTCACAAGACAGTATACTGGTAGTGGACTGTACTCCGTTGTGTCCCTGGTCACTAGGACAATAGGCAAGGCACATCCGCATGCACCAACCACCATCCTACACAAACATGGCTGCCTCTAATACATCAACCTGGGAATATAACAGGTATGAATCTGCCCAGCACTCACCCCGTTGTAGCTGCTGTGCTCCCCTCAAACACCCATCAAGCTCAGGGTAGCCCAATGCCAGTATGTGGTCCATCAGGGGGGTCAGGGTCCATCGTACGCCCTACCCACGTTGGGAGAACAGCCCCGGCTGGACCTCTGCAATCTTCCAGGCCAAGTATCTCAGGTCCTCCCACCTTTCGCAACAGTGGACACTCAGCCGGCGATAGACCCCAGGGTCTACTCCTTCTGAGTGATGGTTCTCCAAATCCCTCACTTCTGATGGGCGTTGACCTGTATTGCTGCCATAGACAAATGAAGAAATCAAAATTACATTTTTGAGGGTAACTGATTGTTTAACACACATTCAGAAAACACCTAGCACAAGCATTTTGTAATTGTCAACACACAATATGTGTAAACCACACATGGTGATAGGCACAGGGACATAAATACACACTTTTTGAGCCATCTGCTGATTACCCACAAACCTTGTCATGGCTTACACTAACTAAGCAAGCCCACTGACATATTATAGACCAGGGCCAAGCAACATGTACTATAATGTGAGCCACTAGGAAACACAACACACCATTGTGACCTTCTGAAGGGTAAACTACTCGTGCATGACTGTACAGATACCTTTACATCCAGACACTTTCACTCACTTCACACAGCACATACAGGCAACTACTATGGTACAGATTACACCCTAAGACTTAGGTGACAATGAAAGGGCTGGCATGGGTGTCACTGAAAGCTTCTTCTCTGTAGATGTGTGGACATGTGGTCTACATAATGGAATCTCCAACCACTTCTGAGTGGGTTTGTGTGATATGTACTGGTATCACGGAAGACACCTCTTAACATGTGTGGCACTCCTACAGAGATGACATTCAACATACCAAGGTACTTTTGATCTGATTGGTTGCATGTAACAAAGATAGTGATTCACATGTCACGAACTCCCCCGCATTAACCAACTATCTGCACTGTCGGCCTGTCACTTGTGTAATAGGACTGTCCTGTACAAACATGATTTCTGGAAAGTTAACAACAGACCTGTGGCCAACACATGTTTCATCTGGGACAATCACCCAACGACTTTTTCAAGGCTTGTTATGGCTGAAAGATGATTACACATATCAATAACCTCATGAAATTACTTATTAGGCAATCTAAATAATCACATCATGTCAATTTACGTGCTCTTCAATTGAGATGTGGAAACCTCTCATATTATGTTACCAAATCTACCCATATCAACCCTATTGCATCAACAAACTTCATATAAAATTAATCATCATAATCGTGAGTCACAATTAGGTTTAGCATTGTGAATACATTAACTTATTAGTTTGAGTGTGTAATTATTGTTTTGTGAAATCTCAGCAAAGTGCAGGTCTAATAACATGCATGCACACACATGTGAAAAGAAATGATGTGTACCTTATAACCCTATGGTGAGTATTTAGGAAACTTGTCCTGTACCTAATGTGTAGAATCTCCTTTACTCAAAGTATGTTTACTTCCGATAAATTGGGAGTTCATATCTTTGTGAACCTCCTGTATTTAACAACGAGAGTTATAAGTTTTGGATATAGTAAAAAGTGCCCCCAGAGTCCTGTGCTGTAAGCTAAAATGTGACGGCTTACCTAAGTGAAATTCCCCTATGTCGGGATAATCCATATGAAATTATATCCTTATTCATAAATTTAGTAATCCTTCTGAAAGCATAAAAATATTGCATGTTTTAAATGTGAGCGTCATTTTGCACATGAGCTCAACTTAAAATATCCCTGTTATGCCCACTCACCAGTCCTTCAGTTACTAGTTCATTCAGCGTGTACGCCAACCTTAGTGTCATCTGGAATGGCAACAAGAGTACACTTGCATGCCGCGATTTGCCCTGCCTTTTAGTTCCGCTGCAGCGACAGTATTGAAGAAGGACTGTCGCTACAGAGCTGTAAGATTGAAAACGGACCACCCTCCCTCCCCTGTCGGATGCCCAACTTACCTTGTCCAGCGAGGAGGTCATCCTGCAGGGAACGGGAAGGGGCACTGCCACCGGCAGTGCCCCGCCAGCAGGACGCTGCCAGGCCGTATTAATGGTCTTAATATGGTTGGCAGAATCCTACTGGCGGGGTGGTGCAGGTGGTAGCAACGCCAGGGCGCCACCGCCCACCAGCATGGCTACTTCACAGTGTGACAGAAATCCAGCAGTACCCATTACATGGCAGGCGGAAAACCACTAACACTGGCAGTCTTCTGGTGCCCATGGCTTTAGCGGTCTCGCTGAGAGACCGCAAAAGTCATAATGAAGGCCACAGTGTCTATATCTGGTGGTATGTCACAACCTATATTCAGTGGTGTTTTAAAAGACGTGTTATCAGCAATGATGAAACATATTGACAGCTATATCAGGTTCCCCAGATGTGAAGATTTAGCCAATGTGAAGGTTGACTTCTATGGATTTGGTCACCTCCTACATGTTGTGGGAGCCACTGATGGCACCCATAATGCATGGATGCCACTGCATGCCAGTGAACAAGTCTATTGAAACAGGAAGCACTTCCATTTTATCAATGTGCAAATTGTCTGCTTGTCAGATCTGTACATTTCAACCATCTGTGCCCAGTTCCCAGGTTCAGCCCGTGGTTACCTTGTTATGCAAAATAGTATCATACCCCAGCTGATGTCACAACTGCAACTGGAGAGGGTCTGGCTTGTTGGTAAGTTACATCTGTAGTGATCTTGTGTGTGCAACGTCAGGTGCTACAACCAGGAAGTGCATGACTCATTGTGGCACTTATGCCTCATTACAAAACAGGAGACTCAGTATATCCCAGCTGTCTTCAGTTGTCAACGTTGCTGAGGAATCCAAAAATGCCAGGGTAAGTCCTCTTCCATGAGCCCCATGGAAGAACATGGTGATCAGTTGAGCAGGCTTTTGGGCTCCTGAAGGCCAGATTTTGCTGTCTGAACAAAACTGTTGGAGCCCTCCTCTACTCACCCGGGAAGGTGTATCAAATCACTGTGGGGTGCTGCATGTTCCACAATATCGCTCTGCAACAGAATATCCCTTACATCCCAGAGGAAGCAGAGCCTGGGGTACGGGTGAGAATCCAGTATTGCCAAATGAAGATGATATTGGTGAAGAGAAAGGAACTGACTTGCGACAAGATCTCATCAACAGCTTCTTATGAGTGTAAGTATGTCATGAGATGTCATGTCTTTGGCTGTATAATGAACTCTTGTTGTGATGATGTGAGGAGTATATTTTTAGGAAAAGTTTGGAAGTTGAAGCTCTGGCAAATACTGGCAAAGTATGTCTGATGAGAAAGCTTTTGACACAGTCACATTTTGGGGATGTTGATTTGTTTGTGTGAGATTTATGGGCTGCGTTCTCCAGACATTTGCTATGTGAATTGTGTCATATGTCTGATTTCATAACTGCACTGATTGTTTTTGCATTTGTTTGGGTAAATCACCATGACATCTTCACTGGGACATTTCCGAGTTGTGACATTGGCAGGTATATGATGCTGTTGGGACATAAGCAATGAACATGGATTGTTCCTGGGAATGTATGTCACAGACTTTGGGTTTATAAGACCTGTGCCAAGACAATTTGCATACTGATAGGATGGAGTTTTAAAGAGTGCATTTGACTTGTTCCTTGTCGTGTGGTGGCCCTGATGCTTCGTGTGTGTCATCATGTGCTCAGACTATATGTATTTGTATGCCTAATTCATGTTAGTTTCACTTCACATTGGCTAAATACTCTTTTTGTATGAACTGTATATAGCAGTTAATGTTTTCCACCATTGTAGGGGAAAGTGCCTATGGCACATCACTAGGATTTGTGTGTGTCATACCACCAAATGAAGAAGCACTGAATTATAATGACTTTTTGATCAGAAACTGTCATACTGCCATGTGTCTGAGTCTTGTTTTATATGATGTTGGATTCCTTTTGTGAGGTAGGCAATATGGCTCCAGCTGATGACATCAACCAAATTCATTTTGCCTATTGAAAGGACAATGTCTGATATATGTCTTCCTTCCATGTTCTGGAGGTAGGTACCTGTAAATTCAATCACTTACATAGTATGAATCAACCATGTATGATTTTTTATTTTTCTGGCATCTTGACAGCTTATAATTTGAACAATGTATTAAAAATATTCTTAGACAAGACACTTGTATGTATGTGTTTGTGTGGCATGGTTGTGATCATGAGCTTAACATTGTGTACATGCAACATATCCCTGCTTCCACAAGTAGCTTGTTTTTTCATTGAATGGTTCACATGTTCTTACTTATCTACATTTCTAAATGTGAAATTTAAGAATTTAAGACAGCAATTACTTTGAGACTGGTGAATTTATTACAGTGCTAAGAGTGACAAAAAACTTGTGCCAAAGGATTAACATAAATGACATAAGAAGGGGTCAGACATGGCGATTGAAATCATAGGAGTAGATGCCACACCATCGGAAGTTTAAAGTCCAGAGTATTCCTCCCATCAGAAATGGAATGGGGCTCTGAATTAGTCCACAGAGTGAATATGCGACAAACAAAGGAGGACATTAAGAATAAGCCTTCTTGCTGGCAGTGGTGGGTGTATTGCCATCCACACCTCCTGGATTTTTCATGGATGTCCCCGTTTGTGAGGGCAGAAGGGTTCAGCTGCTGTAGAGGCAGGTGTGTCTGAGGGTGGTTGGTCCCCTGTTCCTTTGGCTGCCGCAGATGTATTTGTGCTTGATGTAGTTGGCCCACAGGAAGGCCCTGCTCAGGGTTGTATGGATGTCCCTCGGAACCCCTGTTAGGGAGGCCATGTTGGAGTTATGGGCCTCCCTATGTTGGTTTATGTCCCTCTGCAGATGGAATTCGGTTAGCACCTGATCCATCACACCTTGGGACTCATGATAGACCCCCAAGACTGGACTGATGGTATTCTGTTCGTGAGTGGCCCCAGTCTTACTCTGCCAGTCCACAGCATTCCTCCCACAGATCCTGTCCCCACGAGCTTGTGCCCTTGGCACAGGTGTCCTCTCCAGCTGGGTCCTGGACCCTCAGTGTCAGGATTGTTAATTTGCACCTCAGGATCCAGGATTAGGGGGCACAAGGTGGTAGCAATTGTGATATGTACACAGGTTGGGGGGGGGGCACTTTGTTGTCTGTGATGTAGAAGCATCTTGGGGGAGAGGTGTTGTGGACACAGTGAGACTCACAGTTGCCATATGACCAGGCTGCCCAGATGGGCCAGGGCTGTCATCCACGTCCACATGTCCAGAAGTGTCGTCATCACTAAGGGCTTCATCCAGAGGTGAGTTGGAAGTCTGGTCGGTGGACAATGTCTGGCCAGGTGTTGTACCAGCTCGACCTGTTGAGAAAAAGAGTACATTGTTATTGTTTGAAGTGTGGAATCTGTATCCAAAGGTTTTGTGTCACTGTAAGAAGAGACCTGAGACAATTTTAAGTGGTAGATTTGCTGATTGTGCTGTGTTACCATGGTATTGAAGTTCACATGACGTGTGAAACTTGCAGAAACTATTAGACTCAAGCAGCTCATTAGATGTGCTGATCAGTTGCACTTTAGATGAGGGAATAGACATGACTTCTTAGAAACTGTTAAGCCAGCACAGTGGAGAGGAGCATGTATTTGACCATTCCAAGGACTAATTGTGTGAGATACAGGGGATGACACAACTTTGTTGTATATGTAGCTGTAGCCATCATATGAGCAGTGCTGAGTGAATGTTTTAACTGCCACTACCAATCTGACGGAGCAGCTTAATGCCTTAGGAATACTTGATGTACAAACTTGGTAAGGTGTCATCCCTGTCCTCAATAGTTTCATTAAGTGATACCAGGACAAGAACAAGCTAGGTATATAGACACGTCTCTGAGTTGAGAATGACATGTAGATTGCTCACTCCCATGTGAGTGAACATCATTTGAGAGGTGGCACGCAGGTGTATTTGGACAAGTGCAGAAGTCCTGTTGGTTTGAGGTAAAGAAAAAGGGCCGCCTTGTAATTGTAGTCATGTCACTCTTTGTATTTCCCAGCAATTGGCTAATGTTTAGTCTTACATATTTAGTCCCACAACTCAGTTACGTTGGACCAAACACTTACATACACCATTCCAAAATATGGCATGTAAAGAGGATTGATTCATGTGATGTCTTGTATGACAGTGCGCATTGACAAGCTTACATATCTCCTACTCTGGGCATTGCACATTGGGAAAGTAGATGAACAATACAGTGGAAAAAGGTAAGATGTGAGCATACATGACATTAAAGATTTGTGACAGTTTTTGTGTTGTAACTTACCAGACTCTGCTTCCCCAGCTATTCCTGTCAAGCCTCAGGATGCAAGATGGCCAAGACCTTCTCCTCCCAGGGAATGAGTTGTAATGGGGCACTGGGAAGACCACCACCAGTATTATTGGCCTCATTGTGTTGCCTGGAGGCCAGGGTATGGACCTTCCCCATCAGGTGTTCTTCGTTGTGCGCAGGGTTGTGCCTACAGCATTCACTTTGACTAACCTTTGCACGTTTCCATTTTCCTAATGAGAGGAGTATGCTGAACATGGGCTCCAAACAACTGTGGCTCTGCTCTTATGATTTCATCCACCATGACTCTCAACTCATCTTCAGAAAAACAGGGATTTTTGGGACGTGTCATGGATGTAAATTAAAGTGAGTGACAAGAACTTACTTAACAAAAAATATGATATAGGGAGAAAATGGACAAAAGTGTGTAAAAGGTGTTAAGTGGGATGGTGAAAAAAGGGCTGGCTTATCTATCAATGATGAAAAAACGGCGTGCTCTGGTCTCTTTCTTGCAGTGCTGCTGTAGAGTGACTGCAGTAGAGAGGCAAAGGATCATGTTCTCGGAAAGGGTGTGTTTTATATTGTGATTTGCAGGTTTGTCCACTGGGCCAATGTATCTCAGCTGTGCTGTTTTTGATTCCATCCAATGGGTACTTGTCTGTTGCTTTGCTGAATGTGTGCAGCAGCAGCTGACCACCACCACCTAACTGCCACATCAACTGTGTTTTGTAATGGGCTTGACGGTTCATTGCAGCCATGACAGTGACAAAGTGCACAGCGCCAAAGTTTGCAGGCCGCCGCACAGTGCGTGGGCAGCCATTTATTTTAGCTGTTGGTGGTTCAAACTGCATACATCGTAATGCAGAGGCCTGGAGACCGCCGGCACATCAGTCTTCTTGGGACCACTGCAGTGGTCTGGCAGTCTGACTGTCAAACTCATAATCAGCCCCTAAGTATCCTTGATGCTCTTCTCCTTACCCCCTTTTGAGTTTCAGCCTAACATTTACTCCCGGCGTTTAATTCTCCCACTACTCACTGTGATCCATTTACAATATATCCCTGACTATTAATATGGGCCTTTTCATGTACTGATTCTGTGCAGTTTGTACTTTTTTGTTATTTATTTAAATATCAACCTAATGTAATGTAGTGCCATATCAAAATCTAGTGAGTAAACTACATGAATAAATATTTAAGTATTTAGAGGGGACACCTCCATAGTATTGTTACTTTACAATACAACATGTCTTATTATATCTGGAAAAGAATTTGCTCTCAATTACTCCTGTCGTCTTTCTCAGTAACAGATATATGAATACCAAAGCCAGTTTACATTTTCTACACTTACAGAATGTTGTCTGTATAAAATACTCTTTCTGTTGTTGATATGAAATTAATGGAAAAAGACTCATTCTCCCATAACCCCAAGTGAGAAAAGGGACGCAACATATCAAGAAGTAAGAGTGACAAGAAAACCTGAATATTCCAGTTCTTGAAATCAGATTTCCACTTAGAATTTAGGTCTGCTTCACTTTACTTTGTTTTGTCAGGGGGCTTTGATGGATGTTCAGATTGCCAGTTGATGAAACAAGTTCAGCAGCTGGGGGAGGTGGACAGGATGCACACTCACACTCATTCATTCACACACGCACGCACATCCATTCACAACACTCATCAACATTCAAACATGCACCAAACATTCTTTTTTAAAAACACACTCACACTTACCTTCAGCCTCAGAGTTCTCAGGAGGGTTGGGATGCTGCCTTCCCTCAGAGTTGGATGGGGGTCAGTGAGACTGCTGACCCCACCCCACTCTGTGACGGGGTGTCACTGATTGACTATCTCCTTGGGCACTTCAGGGCTTAAACCTGAAGCACCTCGGTCAGAGTCAATGGGTGATGCTTTCCCTCGTCACTGAGGTGGATGGCCTCGAGGCACCTTTGCTGAGCAGGGGAGGTACCGCCCATAGAGGCTTTGACCTGTTCAGGCCAGCAAAGTACAGCTCAGGCAGCCAGGAGTCTATGCAAATTACGCTTGACCAGCTCCTGGCTGTCTGAGCTGAACATGAAGAGTGTCTGTCAACCTGACCTTTGCTCAGCCTGACAGGCACTCTTCATGAGGGGCAAAAGTTGGGAGGGGCATGGCCCCTCCATCCTAAAGGACAGGCCGTGGCTGGAAACAAGTCACAGCATTAGCACTCATAGGCTTTGGGGTGCCTGTTTGTGATGAACATGGAAATTTTGGCCCTCATTACAACCGTGGCAGTAAATGCCACCTACCGCCATGCTGACAGCTGGCAACGTACCGTGACCGCGGCGGAAATCCGCTATGGGCATTATCACCCATACAGAAAATTCCGCCACTATACCGACACCCACACAAGTCCGCCACAGCAAAGGTCAGTGATAAACTGGCGGTACCAAAACCCCCACCATAACACCAACAGGAACACGCCCACAGTATCACGACCCACGAATCACTGAGGTGGTCTTTCAATCACGGTAAACCATTGGCAGTACACACCACCGCTCTCAAAATACACATACACTTACAAAACAACACAACATTGGACAATTCCAAATACACACACCTGACACATACACACACCACACCCACACAGTCACACCACTATAAAACACACACCCACATTACCCACAACTCTTTATGACACCAAGGATTTGACAACTGAGAGAGAGACAAGACAGGAGCACCCACTCAATCAGAGGCACAGACAACATCACCCACACACCATCCACGCACCTCACACCACACACCACAACACATCACCCCACACATCACCTCACACATCCTCACACCTACCACTCACACCACATCCATGGCACCCCAAAGACACCCCAGGTTTTCAGAGGAGGAGCTAAGGGTCATGGTGGAGGAAATCATCCGGGTAGAGTCATAGCTTTTCGGATCACAGGTGCAGCAGACGTCCATTGCATGGTAGATGGAGCTATGGCAGAGGATCGTGGACAGGGTCAACGCAGTGGGACAGCACCCAAGAACAAGGGATGACATCAGGAAGAGGTGGAACGGACTATGGGGGATGGTGCATTCCGTGGTTGCCAGACACCAGGTAGCAGTACAGAGGACTAGCGGTGGACCCCCACCTCCTCCCCCACAACTACAACATGGGAGGAGCAAGTCTTGGCAATAATGCATCCTGAGGGCCTCACAGGAGTAGCAGGAGGACTGGACTCTGGTAAGTCAAATCTTTACTACTAAATCCCCCACCCTACCTGTATGCCATCACAAACTCCTACCCTACCCTCACCCCCATCACTCAACCACCTCACATATACCCCACCATCACAACCCACCCATCCCCATACCAAGCCCTGCATGCAACACCAATGCATGGACACCCATCACAGACCTGCATGGACACCCATCACCACAGCATGCCCAGTAAATCACCACTCACACAAGGCCAAGCTGACAGGGAAATCACAATCATAGAGGGAAACACACCAATGCACAATATGGCCCACGCAGATACTCTAACACTGCATTTGCATCCCCATAGGACCCCTATTCAATGTCACCGGAGAGGAGGTACCAGCTACAACCAAACCACCCCGTGAACAGGCCCACAGTGATGACAGCAGCTCTGCATGCCTGGATCCGGATGACCAACCTGGCCCATCAGGGACCTCTGGACAGTCGGTTCCCCTGCCACAGTCCCAACCCACTACAGACACGTCAATCAGCAGTGTATCCACTACTACAGGGACCCCAGGCAACCCTACAATCACAGGACGATCAGGGACCTGGGGTCAGTGGCAGTGGGCACACAGTTCAGGGGACAGAGGCACAGGACAACAGGGAAGCTGGGAGGACTGCTGTGCGACGGGGGGGGACAGGCCCAGGGAGCCTACTCTCCACAAGGCTCTCTCCAACATCCTGGGAGCATACCACCATTCCCAGGAGACCAGGGGCCAGATACTGGCCAAGCTGCAGGAGACCCAGCGGCTGCAAGAAGGACAGTACATAGGGATCATGCATGACCTAACAAACATCTACACCATCCTGGTCACCATTGCAGGGGTGCTGGGTGACATGGCCAAGACGACGAGGGAGGCAGTGGCACAACAACTGGCCCCTGACACTAGCCACACAGATGAACAGACCTCCACCTCCGCCGGCGCTAGTGGACAGGAGACACCGCCACAGGACAAACAGGCCACCAGCACCCCTACTACTGCACAAGGAGAACCACCCTGCAAACAGTCCCTGTGATCCAGGCAGAAGACAAAGAACATTGCCAAGACCCCAGCCAGGAAATAAGACTCTCCTGATTGTCACCCTTCTGTCCCACTATGTCACCCTGTCCATCTTGAACTGCCATTACTCCCCTTCCTATGCCCACTTGGACAATGCACCTGTGATACCAAGAGACTGGACTCTAACTGGATCTTCCTCCACCATCACCCCTGCCCATTGCACATCCCCCTCTACTTATGAGCACTGAAATAAACACCCTTGGACCAAATACAAGTACGGAGTCTGTCAATTGATTGCAAAATGTATTACGTGAACAGTTACATATACATTGGTATGACCTGTAGTGGGCAGCAGTACACTTAGCAGGAACCAGAGTGGGGCACAGAGATCTGAAAATAGGGATGGCAAAGGGTAAAGTCAGTGGCCAGAGACATAGGGGAAGAGGCTGTCTTGTACAATGTCCAACAGTTAACTGAAATGTAATATTAACGTAAAATGTCTTACCTGTGTGTCACTGAAAGTATTGCAGAATAATATTGCTCCTGTTGTCAACATCTTCTTCCTCTGCCTCCTCTTCCTCACTGTCCACAGGCTCCACCACTGCCACAACACCATCTCCAGGCTCATCCTTCTGCAGAAAAGGCACCTGGCGTCTCAAGGCCAGGTTGTGCAACATGCAACAGGCAACGATGATCTGGCACACCTTCTAGGGTGAGTAGTACAGGGATCCACCAGTCAGATGGAGGCACCGGAATCTGGCCTTCAGGAGGCCGAAGGTCCGTTCTATAACCCTCCTTGTAGTCCCATGTGCCTCATTGTAACGTTCCTCTGCCCTTGTCCTGGCATTCCTCACTGGGGTCAGTAGCCATGAGAGGTTGGGGTAACCAGAGTCACCTGCAAATATCGAGGGATACCTGTTAGACACACACTAACCCTTAGGGAGAACCCTATACCCAGTCTCCTCCTTATATTGTGTCGGTACCTTGGGCTCACCTCTTAGCCACACCCGGGGCCTCTGGAGTTGGCCCATCACATATGGGATGCTGCTATTCCTCAAAATATAGGTGTCATGCACAGAGCCAGGATATTTGCCATTCACATGGGAGATGTACTGGTCCGCCAAACACATCATCTGCACATTCATAGAGTGATAGCTTTTTCTATTCCTGAAAATGTGCTCATTTCTCTGGGGGGGGGAACAAATGCCACATGTGTACCATCAATGGCACCTATGATGTTGGGGATATGTCCCAGGGCATAAAAGTCAGCTTTCACTGTGGCCAAATCCTTCACCTGGGGAACACGATGTAGCTGCGCATGGGTTTTAAGCAGGGTTGACAACACTCTGGTCAACACGTTAGAGAACATTGGCTGAGACATCCCTGACGCCATGGCTACTGTTGTTTGGAAGGAACCACTTGCCAGGAAATGAAGCACTGACAGGACTTTCACTAGACGGGGGATACCATTGGGCTGCCGGATAGCTGACATCAGGTCTGGCTCCAATTGGGCACACAGTTCCTGGATTGTGGCACAATCAAGTCTGTAGGTAATGATAATGTGTCTGTCTTCCATTGTTGCAAGGCCCACCAGGGGTCTGTACACTGGAGGATGCCACCATCTCATATGCAGCCTCAACGGTTGGAATCGAACGGTGACCAGAGGGTCACATTCCCACATCTATTGCACTAATGCTGTTTTTTTAACATTACAGAAACAAAATATGAATCGTAAAATCATTTGCCGTGCCAATGTCTGCTGTGACGCAGTTATCTGCCATGCCCTGTGGCCCCCTGAAATTACGTATGCCTGACCTGTGAGTAGGGACAAGTGGAAATGAGTTAATTGCGCTGGCGTTGTGCGCCGTCGCAGTAGGCGGTCGATGACTGCGGCGCAACTTCACATTGGTTATCATTGGGCCTTATGGGTTCCAGGAGCCAATGGCGATGTATGCCAGCGGTGACGGTAGGCACCGCCGCAGATGTCACCGCCATTTTCTATCTATCCACTCACTTGCTACCTCGGCATCAACAGGAGAGGACCTACACTGCAAGTGCTGCTATGACCTGTGTCTTGAAGCAACAATGGCTTGAGTGTCTGGGGAAAGGGCCCCTGCCTTCACTGTGGAGGAGTTGGAGAAACTGGTGGATGGAGTCCTACCACAGTACACGTTACTCTACGGTCCTCCAGATAAACAGGTGAGTACACTGTGAGCATGATGCGTGGGCCATGAATGGCTGGAGTGCTGTGTGTGTAAGCCACATGTTGGGGGGGTCCTGGCCAGAGTGCACCATGTAAGGTGGTCAAAGTATGTGCGTCAGGGGATGGGTGGGATCTTGTGGGCAATGAGTGTGACAGTCCAGACGGGTGACTAATTCCCTTTTCTGCTGTCTTTTCCCTGCAGGTCAGCACCCACCAGAAAAAGGGTATTTGGCGTGCCGTCACCAAGGAGGTGCGGACCCTGGGGGTCTATGACAGGTGGAGCATCCACTGCCGCAAGAGGTGGGAGGACCTGTGCCTCTGGGCAAAGAAGATGTTGGAGGCCCAGCTGGGGCTGGCCTCCCAATGAGAAAGGGGTGCCCGTCGCACCATGACCCCCCTAATGTTCCGCATCCTGGTGGTGGCCTATCCGGAGTTGGATGGGTGCTTGAAGGCATCACAGCAGCCACAAGGGGGTGAGTACTGAATCTGACTCCTTCTGTGCGTGTGTTAGGAGTTTTCGGGGTGGGGGGTTGGGGCTATGGGTGCCCCTGGGCCAGGGCGAAGATGGCAGGGTAGGTCCCTTGATGGGCAGGCTCTGAGGCACACCTACACCAATAGTGTTAGTGGGCATCTACTACTGGGCAGGGTCCTTTGGGTTTCTGGGGTTCAGCTGATGGCGTTAGGCATTGTACCCCATGGGCTGGTGGCTATCTTAGGAACTGGTTGGGCATGGCCTGGTGCATAGGGCTGCTCCCTGTGTGTTGTGTCCACCAACGGTAGTGTTGTTGCCCGCATTGACCAAGTGTTTCCTCTGTCTCTCCCCCCACTTTTTGTGTTGTCACCCTATCCTTATGTGCATTAGCATCATCTGGCGGAGGAGCAGAGGCACCGGCGATGGAGGGAGCTGCATCCCACATGGGCCTGGAGGCCGAATCCACCAAAGGTGAGGGCACCAGTGGGATAGAGGGCAAGGGGAGCTCCATGATGGGGACAGGAGGTGACACCACAGAAAGCGACTCCTCCTCCGATGAAAGCTCGCTGGTGGTGGCGGGAACCTCTGTGCCCACCCCAACAACAGGTACAGCCGCCAACCCCCCTACCAACACCGCCCTCCCAGCAGCCCCTCAGCGTGTTTCCCGTGCCCGCTCACCCAGGAGGGTGGGCATCTCCTTCGCCCCAGGAACCTCAGGCCCTGCCACAGTCAGCCCTGCTGCCCTCAGTGAGGAGGCTATTGACCTCCTGAGATCACTCACTGTTGGGCAGTCAACCATTCTGAATGCCATTGAGCGTGTCGAGGCATTTGCAACAAACAAATGCATACCTGGAGGGCATTCACTCTGGCGTGGCAGCCCAACAGAGAACATTTCAGGCTCTGGCCTCTGCACTGATGGCAGCCATTGTCCCTGTGTCTAGCCTTCCCTCTCCAACTTCCTCTACCCAGTCCCAATCCCTCCAACCCCAGCCTATACCAAGCACATCTTCAGACCAGCATGCACACAAGACAACACACAGGAGTGGTTCAGGCAAACACGAGCACCACACATCATCCCACAGGCACTCACACAAGCACCATCCCCATGCAGACACACCAACATCCACTGCCTCCACTGTGTCCCCCTCCTCCTCCTCGTCCACCTCCCTCCCAGGATCGTCTCCACTGCATGCACTACATCCTCATCCACTACTGCCACCACCAGCACGCCCATCACAACACAACGCTCACGAGCAGTCACCACCGCCACAACCATACACACGTCCCCTGTGTCCTCTCCCACTGTGTATGTAATCCTCCTCCCAAAGTACACAAACGCAAGCACACACCCAGCCAACAGCCATCCACATCACAACAGCATCCAGCACATGCCCCTTCACCTAAACTCAGCAGAAATACACCTCCTACAACCACTCCATCTTCCTCCAATTCCAAACCCTCTCCATCTTCCTGCCCCAGTGTGTCTAAAAAAACTTTTCCTTGCACAGATTGACCTGTTCCCTACCCCTCCCCCGTCATTCCCCTCGGGCCGGGGTATCCAGAACCCAGCCCAGCACCTCAGCCACCAAGTCGCTGTCCAATGGGCTGCTGTGATGCCCATTTCCCTTTGTGGGCTCAAAGGGGGCACCCGTCAGGAAAGCCAGTGGACCACCAACCCCTGCAAAGGACCAACCATACTGCCACCTGGCAAGGTGAAGAAGGGGCCAGCATGCAGCAGGGGCATGGATGACAACCCACCCAGCAAGGCCTCCTCTAAACCTCCAGCTGACAGAGCCAAGGGCAAAACAAGGTGAGGAAGGGGCAGAACACCAAAGGCAAGGCACTTCAGCTGACGGAGGATGCAGCTGATGCCCTGGTGCCCACCAGCAGAATCGCCAGCCCCGCCACCTACACCGTGTGCAGCACCGCCAGCAGCCGGGCCGCAAGCACTGCCACCTGCACCACCGCTGCCACCACTACTGTCAGCAGCAGCATCCCCAGTGGGCAGCCGTCTGAGGCTGAAGGAGAAGGGCTGGAGCCTCCCTCCACCACTGGCAGCACCGGCACCTGCACCACACCCAGCACCGCCAGCAGCCCTGCCGCAAGCAACGCCACCTGCACCACTGACAGTAGCACCACTACCAGCAGCAGCAGCCCCAGTGGGCGGCAGACCGAGGCTGCAGGGGAGGGGCTAGACCATCCCCCCACCACTGCCAGCACCAACACCAGCACCGCCACTGCCACCACTGAGCTTTCGTCACCACCGGTGGACAGTGTGTAGTCCTGCCTCCATGGCCTGTTGTGCATCCTGCCCCTGTAAAAGATGTTGGTGTGACACCAAGGTGAGAGACTGTGACCTTGCACTCTCCAAGGTCTGCATCACAGGGCACAATGCCCCCTCCAGGACCAGTGGAAGAAGCCATCCATTCACCCTATCCTTGGCAGGACGAAGCAGACTGGGCACCAAGACCCCTCCAGACCCAGTGGAGAAATGCATCCACTCACCCTATCCTTGGCAGGAGGAAGCAGACTGGGCACCAAGCCCCCTCCAGATCCAGTGGAGAAATGCATCCACTCACCCTATCCTTGGCAGGATGAAGCAGACTGGGCACCAAGCCCACTCAAGAACCAGTGGAGAAAGGCATCCACTCTACCTATCCTTGGCAGGATGAAGCACATGGGCAAAAGGCCCCCTCCAGAACCAGTGGAGAGACTTGAGAGACTGTGGCTTTGCACTCCCCAGGACCAAGCAGTGGGCAAACCACCCACTAGAGAGACTGTGGATTTGCACTCCCCAGGACCAAGCAGTGGGCAAACCACCCAGTAGAGAGACTGTGGCTTTGCACTCCAAAGGACCAAGCAGTGGGCAAACCACCCATAGAGTGACTGTGGCTTTGCACTCCCCAGGACATCGCTGTGGGCATGGAGCCCCCTCGAGGAGCCGTGGCGTAGGACCATCTTCCAGCAGAGATGCCCACCCCTTCCCTGTCCCCCTGAGATGCCTGTGTGTTTTCGACCTGATGCCCCTGCAGAGTTCTCTCCGTATTGAGGCAGGAGTCAAGTGTGGGCTTGGCCCATGATTTTTGGCCCAGTGGGCCACGGACATTTACAAAGGACCGTGTACTGCCTTCTGTACATATTGTAAATATTTGTATATAGTGTTTTTCTATTCGTTACATATAGCTGCATATTTCAATATATCACTTATTTTACTCAATTCCTTTTGTCCTTGCGTTCTTCCACGGGGTAACGGGGTGTAAATGTTCTGTTGTTGCATGTGTTTGTGGGTATGGTGTTGTGGGTGAGGGCAGTGCTTAATTTGTAAATAAAGAGGTGCCGGTGCTCAAAGTCCTTCTCTTAAACACAAGGCTGCTGTAATTAAATCTGCCAGCACTGGAAACTGAGACAGTGTAATCCTGAAGCCACCTCGAGCCTCTTCAATCCATTTACGGCCACCCCTGCCCCTCCAGCTCATCCTGCAACTTTTTACTTTATCTCGTTATGACGTTTTTTAGTTTTTCCTTCTTCCGTCTTTCAAATATGTGTCTTTTGCTCACAGCAAATGCTTGAGGCAGAAGAATAAGCCCCGGCCCTCACAAATAAGTGCCAGTGCTCAGCACCGGAAACAACAGGCACAAATTAAGCACTGGGTGAGGGGGGGGGGTGTTGCGTGTGTGTGTCACTCTCTTTTTCCTCCCCTCGTCCCATGTGTGCTAGGTGCAGTACTCACCGTGGCCGTCACCACAACCTTTGATATTCCTCGTGTATGAGGAGGTAGACCAGCATTGGCAGGACCTGCAGCTCGGGCTCCATGGCATCCTGGTTCTTCGTTGAGTGTCGAGCAGTGAGTGGTTTCCCTTCCATAGACTGTTTCTGCCATGCTTTTGATGACGTTGGTACCGCCCCGGAAAAGCTGGCGGATTGTGATGTGGTGGGTGGTACATTGTCCTCCGCCTGTCTGTTGGCAGTGACCGCCGCAGTGTTTGTTGCTACCGCTGTGGCGGTCGGAGTGTCAAAGTGGCTGTATTTGTTGGTGGTTTCCACTGTGGTCGTGATCCCATTTTTTTTACCATCGACCTGTGGGTGGTATTACCGCCGCTTTAACACCGACCCCCATGGTTGTAATGAGGGCCTATGCCTGAGAAGTGCATGTTTCTCATCACAGATCACTTCGTCCGTAGCTAATGGTCATAAACAAATGTCTTGGTGAAAGAATTAGGGAGGAATGAAAATCTAGCCCCAAAATGTATTTTGTTGGTAATTTTCGGTGAACAACTGTACAAATCTAACTCTGTGACCTGGCAAGATATAAATATGCTCCAAAACAAAGCAGAAACAGCTAATTTTAACGACAGGTGCTGAATTTGGTCAGTGATTTTGCAAACATTTATATTGAAAAGAAAAAAGTTCAAAGATAAGCATAGAAAGAAAAAGAATAAATGAGACTGAGAACCAGGAGCGTTTGGGCGATGATGGAACAGAGCAAACATTCTTTCTAAACAAAAAACTTTCTTGGGTATGAACAATTTTCTTAATTCTTTTTTTGTGTGTTTGAACTGTATCCATCTAAGACAATACATATAATTGTGAGTGACTGTGGTTAACAGCAAACATTTACTTTTACATTTTATTTCTTATTTGACTGCATAGAATGGTTCCATAAGTGTAATCTAAAATGGAAATCAACCAAGGAGGCCTAAGTGTGTTCAAGACAAGGAGGAAGGAGGTACATTGGTGATGCACTAAGATTCCCCAAGGTTGAAAATGCCCAATTTGTTGTGTATTCTCCAGGCAGTCAATATTGTAAGTGATCTATGTGTATTCCTTTTACCAGTCCTGCCTTTCAGAAATGTCTTCATACACACTTAGGGCCTCATTATGAGACTGGTGGGCTTCAGACCGCCAGCCCCACAGTGGCAGTCAAGAGGACTGCTGCTGTGGTGGTCTTACCACCACATAAAGAACCTGGCGGTCAGGTCGCCAGGGTTCTGCCAGCACCACCAGGATCAATGTTCCCCACAGTCTGGTGGTGGCAGAGACTGTAATCCTCCAGGTAGCACTGCGTGCAGTGCTGCCCTGCGGATTACGACCTTGTTCTCCGCCAGCCTTTTGAAAAGGCTGGCAGAGAATAGGTGCAGAGGGCTGTAGCGGGGCCCCTGCACTGCCTGTGCACTTGGCATGGGCAGTGCAGGGGTCCCCTCCCAGCATTGGTGCAATGTTCACTGTCTGCTATCCAGACAGTAAACATTGTGAGGGTGTTGGTGCACCCTGCGGGCTGCAGCATTGCCGCTGGCTCGATAATGAGCCGGAGACACGGCTGAAGCCTGTTTTCCGCTAGGCCAGATTATTTTCCAACAGCTAGCATAGCGGGAAACTTCTAATAGGTATGGCTTGGTATTCGCCACAAAAGGTAGCGGCCACCCTGTTGGGTGTTTGGTGAATGGGCATTCCTATCCGCCCAATTCAAAATAGGGCCTCATTCTGGAGATAAAAGGCTTCATTAGACTGCCACTGTGGTAGCCGCTAAAAGGCCGCCATGTTGGCAGTGGTCCACCTGCAGTATTAAGAGTCATACAGCTAAGTCTGCCAAAATCCTGCCAAATTTCCAAAATCACAAGGATACTGCAGGGTGGGAAAGAGGCGGTCCCACCACCAGCACCACTAGCCTTCAAAAAATCTCCAATCATATTAAGATCCACATATCATGAGAGCGGTTCTTCCATGGTGGAAAACCATTGGTGCTGCAAACCGTGGCAGTCGGGGATCACTTCAGTTAAACACCACACCACATTGGATAGTTTGAAAACACCACACCTAACACACACCCACACACCCGACACACCTACAAACTGCACTATATAACACACGCTTTCACAGCTCACAATCCTTTGGAACCAGATTGCGACACACAGCCAGAGACAAGCCCCAAAAAATTATACCAAAGCACACAATAGGCACCTCTACACATTTTACTCAGCACTCACAACACACAACACACAATTTAGTACCCCACACAATACACACCAACCGTCACCCATTCACATCACAGCACGCACACCTCATCACCTATTCGGTGTTCCTCACAGTTCTCACTACCTCGCTGTCGCGTCCATCACTACAATGTCTCCACAAAAACATCCACGTTTCACTGATGATAAGTTGAGGGTCATGGTGGACGAAATTATCAGAGTAGAGCCATACCTGAATAGAGTTGTGGCAAAGGATAGATGACAGGGTGAATTCCGTACCCATGCACAAGGGAGGGCATCAAGAAGAGGTGGAATGACCTCAGGGGGAAGGAACTTTCCATGGCCGCCAGGCAACAGCCTACTTTGATATCCTG
Source organism: Pleurodeles waltl (assembly GCF_031143425.1). Taxonomy (NCBI): domain Eukaryota; kingdom Metazoa; phylum Chordata; class Amphibia; order Caudata; family Salamandridae; genus Pleurodeles; species Pleurodeles waltl. The sequence goes on from NC_090446.1 coordinate 341,767,656, forward strand.
GGAGGAAAAGGTCTTCGACATTCTGCATCCTGAGGGCTACCTGGGGGAGCGGAGTCTGGTAAGTCACTACATAAATAATGTCTCCAACCCGTTTTGTCTTGCCTGCTTACTGATCACATCTCCCCACCTCAATGACCAAACCACCCACCACCCCTATGTACCCCTCTCTTGTATTCCACATGTCAACTATACTCATCTAGGCCCACGGTGTTTGTGTGTGGCATGTGAATTACAGGGACTGACAGCACTACAACTCCAGGCAGGCACTGTTCTACCTGTAAGAAAACCAGAACAGTGTACTGCAAGTGAAATTGCCTTACAAGATAAACTAACAATCAGTAGAACCCATCTGAATGCTACACAATTGAATGGTACATGGCAATGACAGCAATGCTATGGCCAATTGCCTGTACTGTTACAAGCAACATACAGCTGCAGCTGTGTTCCCTTCTAAACTGACCTTTGAACTTACCATCCATGTAATGTACTCACTTGGGGGAAAACTATATAGGAAGCTGGATGTACTTGCAGTACACCCGTACAGAGGCTCAGATTAAATGGTAACTCCCATACGGTTGGCTAGTTGGGTTACCATTTTACACTCTGCATCTGTTACTTGACTCAATGATGCCATACACCTCACTAGGAGATAACTTTACATTGTCAGGTCTTAACTCAGACAAGATAGGAGTCAATCAACAGTCATCTAACCACCAACTACGCCAAGAGCTTGGAGCATGGTGTATGCAATTGGAAATCTCTGAGTCCCACATCACTCAAACCCAGATTTTGAAGCAGCTGTCATTGTCATATCAAGGGGTTCATGTAAGGGCTAAGTGTGCAAGTCACATAGCATGTATAGTGGTCAAACATATATTTCACTTGTTGCATTTCTTGCAGCAATTGTGTGTTCCATTCCTCCTCCCGGTAACCTTGCCATTCTCACCATAGAGAGGACACCGGACACTGACATTATCCTCTGGATGAAGGCCCCAGTGAGGAAAACACCCCTTGATGTCTGGGCAATGAGGACGAAGCTGGCCCATCAGGGACATCTGGTCAGTGAACAACTGTGAGCCTCACCCTTCCCACATTGACTCCTCCCATCCCTATTGCATCTACATCACAGGCAACCATTCGCCCCCAAACCTGTGCCCCAAGGGCAGTGTCTTCCTTTGCATTCCCCCCCCTCCACAGTAAGAGGTACCTGAGTCTCCCGTAGTAAATCTAGACAATGATGGACCTGCCACCAGTGGGAGTGGGGAAACTGTGCCAGGAGCACAGGCATGTGGGAGTAGGGTACGAGGGAGGGATGGTGCGAGGCAGAGGATAGAGGCTCCAAGGGACATAACAGGCCAGGACGCCATCTCCCAAGTCTTGGGAGTTTACCAACCATCCCAAAGCTTGATGGGCCAGGTACTGACCATGATGGGGAGATCAGACAGCTACAACGAAACAGCTACCAAGAAGTCATGTGACAGTGGCAGGCCTAATATGTCCACCTGCCTTCCATTGCTGGGGTGCTGGAGACATGAATACCTCCCTGAGTAGGTTTTGTACCAAACATCTGGCCTCTTCCACTAGCAATGAAACATCAGGCCCTTCTACATATGTGGCAGCTAGTGGAATGGAGGCCCTGCCAGGGGAAGGATATACCTCAGACACCCTACCCTCTGTATCTGAAGAACCTCCCCACAAACGTGGATGTCCCCCTAACCATCCTGGAGGAGCAGATGCCATGACCAAAACTACTGCCAGGAGGTGAAACTCTACAGATTGGTTCCCATCGTGTGGCACAGATACACTGTGTTGACTGTTCTGAAACCTATCTTCATTTTCCAATGGTACAAGGATACTGGAATTTTGTTTACAAATGGTGTAGCAGCTACCCTGATGTATTCATCCACCATGACTGAACCATTCACTGTTTACTTTGTATTATTTGTGTTACATTTCACTCAATTAGCTGTGCACATCCAATAAATACCACTTAACCACAGATCATGTGTTAGAGATTTTTCAATCACATACAACTGTAATGTATGACAACTCTTGCACAAAAATGTTTCTCTCAAATGTAAAACCTTGGTGATGCTCATTACACATGTACTGTATAATCAGGCTAGATATTGCATTGACTAGTTATAATCAATATTACTCAAATTACCTGAATTGCACTTTCAAACAAATAAATTGGGAAAATGCCAATTATCACACAGAGAAGTACTGCTGCTAACTTCAGTGTTTCAGCATGTGTGTCATTCACTCCCAACCCACAGACTACTGAAGTTAGGGACATGTCAGTCTTTCACTGTCACAAGAGGCAAACATATTGCTTCTAAAACCTTATGACATACCCATACCATAGCTCCCAAATTAACAGACCCCATCAGACAGATAGAAGTAGTACTAATGCCCTCAGTCGTAGGACCTTACCATAGTCAGGTATCTGTAGGCTTGCCGTTCACCTATGTCAGTCTTCAGACACATGCACTTTGGTCTGCAAAGAGGAAACACACTGACTGCTACATACAAGTTACTAAGAAACTATCATGATGTTAGAGGGTACGGCTATCTCATTATGACATGTGTCAGAGACAAGTGAGCACACACGTAACACCATTGACCCCACCTCCAACACCAAACAGGCCCTTAATGTAAAATAGGACACTACCATCCCACTGTCCTGACAGTCTGGGCATAAAGCTCACACACCACAAACCTCTTGCCTGACAGTACCTGGTTCAATCCATGTTCACTTTACATGTCAGTCTGAAAATCCCATCTGCCTGTGGCACTGTCTGATATTGTCAAATGAGGATGAGCCAAAACGTCAATTTGGAATCCGTAAATGGGAAAAATAAGGGATAGGACACATTGATACATATACATAACACAGCCAATTCATATGTACAAATGTAACTCTGATTGTGCATTGTGTAAAACCTAGACTGTGGCCTTCATTACAACCCTGGGAGTCGGTGATAAAGCAGCCGTAAAACAAATGGACCACTGCTTATGACCACGGTGGAAACCGCCAACACAGACAGCCACTTTAACACACCGACCGCCACAGCGATAGCAACAAGCACAGCGGCGGTAACCGACAACAGCCAGGCAGAAGAAAAGGTCAGGCCACTGTATTACAAGAAGCTTATCCACCACCTTTTCTGGGGCGGTACCAACGACAACAAAAGCACAGCAGAAACAGAACACAGAAGTCAAAGGACTCACCTCTGGAGACTCGAGGAACAACCACAACGCCATGGAGCCAGAACTGCAGATCTTCCCCATGCTGGTCTACCTCCTGCAACACCAGGAATACCAATACCGGCGACGACGACCATGGTGAGTACTGCCGCCTAGCACACAGGGGAGGGTGGAGGAAAAAGAGAGTGACACACACACACAACACCCCCACCCCCAACACCATACACAAAAACAGGTGAAGTAACATTACATATTCACTCCATACACCTCAGGATTAATGCAAGGACAAAAGGAAGTGATTCAAATGACTGTAATAAGATAAAAATCCAGAAAAACGTCCATAAAAATTCAAAACAGTATTTACAGATATACAAATGGAGGGACACTGCCCAGTGCATAATGTCCGTGGGCCACAGGGCCTCATCACATAGGCCAAGACCCCATCTTACTCCTGCATCAACACGGGGAGAACACTGCTGGGGCATCAGGTCAAAAATACACAGGCACCTCAGGGGCACGGGGAATGGGGGACACCTCAGCCGGAAGATGGTACAACGCCACTTGTCCCGGAGAGGGCAACATGCCCACTGCTTGGTCCTGGAGAGTGCAAGGCCACAGTCTCTCAAGTGGGTAGTTTGCCCACTGCTTGGTCCTGGGGTGTGCAAAGCCACAGTCTCTCTAGTGGGTGGTTTGCCCACTGCTTGGTCCTGGGGAGTGCAAAGCCACAGTCTCTCTTGTGGGTAGTTTGCCCACTGGTTCTGGAGGGAGCATTGTGCCCAATGTGCTTCATCCTGGCAAGTATGCAGTGAGTGGATGCCTCCTTCCACTGGTTCTGGAAGGGGCCTTGTGCCCAGTGTGCTTCTTCCTGGCAAGGATGCGGTGAGTGGATGCCTTATTCCACTGGTTCTGGAGGGGGCCTTGAGCCAATTGTGCTTCATCCTGGCAAGGATGCAGTGAGTGGATGCCTTCTTCCAATGGTTTTGGAGGGGGCCTTGTGCCCTGTGATGCAAATCTTTGGAAGAGCAAGGTCACAGTCTCTCACCTGGGTGTCACACCCACAGGATTTGCAGGGGCCAGGAGGCACTATAGTCCATGGGGGAGGCTCCAGCCCGGTAACCTTGCCCTGTAACTTTACCATTCTCACGTCTCGGACGGCTGCCCACCGGGGCTTCTGCTGCTGGCAGTGGTGCTGGTGGCGGTGCAGGTGGCAGTGCTGATGGTGGTGCAGGTGGCGGTGCTTGCAGTGGTGCTGGTGTCGGTGCTGCCAGTGGTGGGGGTAGGCTCCAGCCCTTCCCCTGAAGCCTCCGATGGATGAAGCGCCATGTCTGGTTTTGGGGGCTCAGATTCTGTCACAGCACTAGGCCTCCTGTCCCTCCTGCCTGCAGGAGCAGGCCCTTTGCCCTTACCGTGTGGTGGTGCCTCCTTGCCCCTTCCGTCTGATGGTGCCTCCTTGCCCTTGACGTCTGGTGGTGCCTCCTTGCCGTCTGGTGGTGCCTCCTTGCCATCTGGTTGTGCCACCTTGCCCTTCCCCTTGTAAGCTGGTGGTGCCTCCTTGCCCTTCCCCTTGGCAGCTGGTGCAGGCACACTGCCAGTGCTAATGGTGCGTCTCCTTGGAGCCTCTTACACCTGCAGTAGCTGCCGAAACTACAGTGGCCGTGGACTGGGTGGCTGAGGTGCTGGCCTGGGTTCTGCCCACCCTGGCCTGACATGAAAGATGAGGGGGTGGAGGGGTAGGGAAGAGGTCAACGGCGGAGAGGAAAAACTTCTTAGGGACACTGGGGTGGTAAGAGGGCTAAGGTTTGGGAGTCGAGAAAGAGGGAGTGGTTGTAGGAGGTGTCTGTCTGCTGTGTTTGGGTGCAGGTGCATGGGCTGGATGCTGTTGTGAGGTGGATGGCTGTTGGGTGTCTGAGTGCTTGCGTTTGTGTACTTTGGGAGGAGGGGGCACAGACACAGTGGGAGAGGACACAGGGGACGTGTGCATGGATGTGGGGTGGTGACTGCCAGTGAGGGGTGTGTAGTGATAGGTGTGATGGTGATGGAGGCAGTGGGTGTGGATGTAGTGCATGCAGGTGTGAGTGGAGACGCTACTGGGAGGGAGGTGGACGAGGAGGAGGATGGGGACACAGTGGAGGCAGTGGATGTTGTTATGTCAGCATCTGAATGGTGCTTGTGTGAGTGCCTGTGGGATTATGTGTGGTGCTTGTTTTTGCCTGAGCCACTCCTGTGTGTTGTCTTGGATGCATGCTGGTCTGAATGTGTGCTTGGGACAGGTTGGGGTTCAGGGGCATGGGACTGGGCAGAGGAAGTTGGAGGGGGAGGCTAGACACAGGAACAATGGCTGCCATCGGAGAGGAGGCCAGAGCCTGGAATGATCTCTGTTGGACCACCACGCCAGAGTGAATGTCCTCCAGGAATGCATTTGTATGTTACGAATGCCATGCCAGGCCCTGGATGGCATTCACTATGGCTGACTGCCCAACAGAGATGGATCACAGGAGGTCAATAGCCTCCTCACTCAGGGCATCAGGGCTAACTGGGGCAGGGCCTGAGGTGCCTGGGGCGAAGGAGATGCTCACCCTCCTGGGTGAGCGGGCATGGGAAACTCACTGAGGGGCTGCTGGGAGGGCAGTGCTGGTACAGGGGGTGGCAGCTGTACCTGTAGTTGGGGTGGCCACAGAGCTGTCTGCCACCACTAGGGAGCTTCCGTCGAAGGAGGTATCACTTTCAGAACTGTCCCCTCCTGTCTCTGCCATGGTGCTCCCCTCGCCCTCCGTCCCACTGGTGCCCTCACCGTCGGTGCCCTCTCCCGGGCCCTGTGGAATGCAGCTCCCTCCATCGCCGGTGCCTCTGATCCTCCGCCAGAAGATGCTAATGTACAGAAAGACAGGATAACAAAACAAAAAGGGGGGAAGAGACAGAGGATACACTTGGTCAATGGCAGCAACAACACCACCGTTGGCGTACACAACACAACACAACAGCCCTGTGCACTAGGCAATGCACTACCAGTCACAATGCTAATCACCAGGCCATGGACAGTAATACCTAACGCCAGTTGCAGCATACCTGAGACCCACAGAGCCCTGCCCAGTAGTGGATGCCCACTAGCTTGTCTGGAGTTCATCAGCCGTTGCCCAACATGGAATCTACTCTGCATTGTCCGGCCTGGCCTAGGGGCACCAACAGGTGCACATCCCCCACCCAGAGACCACCCCACCACGTGCAAGTAGTATATTGGGAACTGTACTCACCCCCTTGTGGCTGCTGTGATGGCCTCAAGCGCCCATCTAGCTCCAGATAGGCCACCGTCAGAATGCAGAACATCAGGGGGGTCATGGTTCAAAGGGCACTCCTTCCTCGTTGGGAGGCCATTCCCAGCTGGGCCTCCGCCGTCTTCCTTGCCCAGCATCTCAGGTCCTCCCACCGTTTGCGACAGTGGGTGCTCTGCCTGCTGTAGACCCCCAGGGTCTGCACATCCTTGGTTATGGCACACCATATACCCTTTTTGTGATGGGTGCTGACTTGCAGACAAATAAACATAGAAAAGGGTATCAGTCATACCGTCCGGCCTGTTAAACTCATAGCCCACCATAGCCCTCCCATCACTTTACGCACAGACATTGCCCACAATACATGCATCACGCTGCCCAGGACCCCTCAACCATCTCCCTCACATGAGGCCCTCACATACAGCACTCTATGTTCTCGACCGCCTCCCGCAATGGCGCACAATGTCAGCGGCATTACCTCATTTCCACCTGTCCATCAACACAGGACAGGTGGCCGCCATTTCAGGGGTGGGCAGGCCATGGCACCTAACTGCGTCACAGCACACATAGGCACATTTTGGGGCTAAACATCAACATACTGTTTCCGTCACAACGTGCAATGCACTGTACATTAGCAAATGTTGAAAACTGACCAAATGCCCATCGTTTCCCCATGTAGATTACAACCGCTGCAGATGAATGGGAGATGGAGGCATCCTCCCATATACAGGCCCATGGTGTACTTGACAACAATGGAGGACAGGCACATTATCTTCACCTACAGTCTTGATAGGGCTACAATCCAAGAGCTGTGTGCCCAGTTGGAGCCAGACCTGATCTAGCTATCCGTTTCTACATATGTGTACCCACGTTACGACACTGGGATCCCCCCTCTTGTGTAAATCCTATCTGTGCTCCATTTCTTGGCAACTGGCTCCTTCCAAGTGACAGTGGGCTTGGCAGCATCAATGTCACAGCCAATGTTCTCAAACGTGCTGACCAGAGTGTTGTCTGCCCTAATGAAACACATGCGCAGCTACATCATTTTCCCCCCAGGTGGAGGATTTGGCCACAGGGAAAGCTGATTTCTGTGCAATGGGACATATCCCTAACATCATTGGGGCAATAGATGGTACACATATTGCCTTTGTCCCCGCCCGGAGAAATGTACAGGTTTTCAGAAATCGAAAGAGCTTTCACTCTATGAATGTGCAGATAGTATGCCTGGCGGACCAGTACTTTTCCCATGTGAATGCAAAGTATCCTGGCTCTGTGCATGATGATTTTATCCTGAGGAATAGCAGCATCCCATATGTGATGGCTCAACTCCAGAGGCACCGGATGTGGCTAAAAGGTGAGCCCGTGGTCCTCACTCAGTGGATGTTGGTATGTGGGTGTGGGGTTGGCCCTAAGGGTTATTGTCTGGCTAACTGGTATCCCTCAATATTTGCAGTTGACTCTGGTTACCCCAACCTCTCATGGCTACTCACCCCAGTGATGAATGCCAGGACAAGGGCAGAGGAATGTTACAATGAAGCACATGGGCGAACAAGAAGAATTCTAGAGCAAACCTTTGGCCTCCTGAAGGCCAGGTTTCGGTGCCTCCATCTAACAGGTGGTTCCCTGTGCTACACACCCAAGAAGGTGTGCCAGATCATCGTGGCATGCTGTATGTTGCATAACCTTTCCTTGAGACACCAGGTGCCTTTTCTGCAGGAGGATGAGGCTGGAGATGGGCGTGTAAGAGCAGTGGAGCCTGTGGACAGTGACGAAGATGAGGCAGAGGATGAAAATGTGGACAACAGAACAGCAATCATTTGACAGTACTTCCAGTGACACACAGGTAAGATACTGTAACTTCACCTACCATTGCAGTTTTGTGTTGTAAGTTTTCACTGGCAAGCTGATGTTCCCACTACTATGGCCACTTACTGTACCCTTTGACATGTCTATTCACAGATATCTGTGCACCACTCTGGCTCCTGGTGTATTGACTGCAGCAAACTACAGGTCAATACTTGTATTTTTTACAAGGATGTTTATTGATGTGCTAATAAGTGAATGGGGTATTTCTATAGGCTGGGGGTTGTAGAGGAGAGTCCAGGATAGAATCCAGTCTATTTGTATCACAGGTGCATTCATTGTCCAAGGGGGCATGTGAAGTGGAGCAATGGCAGTTCAATGTGGACAGGGTGACAGGGTGGGACACAAGGGTGACAATCAGGAGAGTCTTATTTCCTGGCAGGGGTCTTGGCAATGTTCTCTGGCTTCTGCCTGGATTGCAGGGACCGTTTGCGGGGTGTTCTCCTTCTGCAGTGAGTGGGGTGCTGGTGGCCTGTTGTTCCTGTGGCAGGGCCTCCTGTCCACTAGCGCCAGCGGAGGTGGAGGGCTGTTTATCGGTTTGGCTATTGTCAGGGGCCTGTTGGTGTGCCACTGTCTCCCTCATGGTGTTGGCCATGTCTTCCAGCACCCCTGCAATGGTGACCAGGGTGGTGTGGATGTCGCACAGGTCCTCCCTGATCCCCAGGTATTGTCCATCCTGCAGCCGCTAGGTCTCCTGCAACTTGGCCAGGATCTGGCCTATCGTCTCCTGGGAATGGTGGTATGCTCCCAGGATGTTGGTGAGTGCCTACTGGAGAGTCGGTTCCTGGGCCTGTCCTCCCGCACAGCAGTCCTCCAAGCTTTCCTGTTGTCCTGTGCCTCTGTCTCCTGAACTGTGTGGCCACTGCCACTGACCCCAGGTCTCTGATCATCCTGCATATGTGGGGTTGACTGGGGTCCCTGTAGTGGTGGACACGCTGCTGATTGACATGTCCTGGGGACAGAGGTATGGGCCCTCTGAGTGGGTGCTGTGGTGGTGTTTCCTGAGGGTGAGGCTCTGTGGTGGTATAGGACTGTGCCTGGGTAACTGACTGTCTGGAGGTCCCTCATGGGCCAGGATGGTCATCCTGATCCAGACGAGCAGAGCTGCTGTCATCACTGTGAGCCTCTTCTGTGAGGGGACTGGATGTTGCTGGCACCTCCTCTCCGGTGATGTTGGATGTGGGAGCTGTGGGGATGTAAATGCAGTGTTATTGTTTCTGCATGTGACATGATGTGCATGGGTGTGTTGCCATGTATGGTTGTGATTGCCCTGTCAGCTTTGCCTTGTGTGAGTAGTGATTTTGTGGGCTAGGTGATTCTCTCTAATGTGCATGCTTTAGTGATGGGTGTCCATGCAGGGCTGTGAGTGATGTCCATGCATTGGTGGTGCATGCAGGTCTTGGTATTGGGATGGGTGGGGTGTGATGGTGGGGTGTATGTGAGGTGGTGGGATGATGGGGGTGAGGGTAGGGGTGGGGGTTTGGGATGGCATGCAGGTAGGAGGAGTGATAGTAATAGAGATTTGACTTACCAGAGTCCAATCCTCCTGCTACTCCTGCCAGGCCATCAGGATGCATGATTGCCAAGACTTGCTCCTCCAATGTTGGTAGTTGTGGGGGAGGAGGCGGGGGTCCACCACCAGTCCTCTGTACTGCTCTCTGGTGTCTTGCTACCTCGGAACGCACCTTCCCCCGTAGGTCGTTCCACCTCTTCCTGATGTCATCCCTCGTTCTTGGGTACTGTCCCACGGCATTGACCCTGTCCACTATTCTCCGCCATAGCTCCATCTTCCTAGTGATGGATGTGTGCTGCACCTGTGATCCGAATAGCTGTGGCTCTACCCGGATAATTTCCTCCACCATGACCATCAGCTCCTCCTCTGAGAACCTGGGGTGTCTTCGTGGTGCCATGGGTGTAGTGTGAGTGGTGTGTGTGAGGGTGTGTGGGGTGATGTGTTGGGGTGTGTGCTGTGAGGTGCATGGATGGTGTATGGGTGATGGTGTACTCTGGCTCTGGTTGAGTGGGTGCTCTTGCTGTATCTTTCTCTAGTGACAATTTTTGCTGGTCGTAAAGGGATATGGGTGATGTGGGGGTGTGTTTTATAGTGTTGTGGGTGTGTGGATGTGTGTCAGGTGTGTGTTATTCAAATTAACCAATTTAGTGTTGTTTTGTATGTGTGTGTATTTTGAGTGCAGCGGTATGCACTGCCAATGGTTTACCGCTGTTGAATGTTCACCGCAGTGATTCGTGGGTCATAATGCTGTGGACGTAGTTCTGTTGGCGTAACAGTGTGGGTTTTGCTACTGCCAGTGTATCACTGACCTTTGGGCTGGCGGACTTGAGTGTGTGGCTGTATAGTGACGGATTGCTAAGTGTGGGTCATAATATGGGTAGTGGTATACCGCCGCAGTGGTGGTATGTTGGTGGCAGTCCGCATGGCAGTAAGTGGGACTTACTGCCAATGTCATAATGAGGACCTGTGTTTTTGACATGTCTGTACACAACTTAATGTAACAATCTGCCTGCATATCTGAGTCATGGGCTTTGGAGCCACTTATGACTTCTCTGATGGTCATACTAAGAACCTTATCAGGGATTCCTAACCTCACCAATCGCCCATTGATTCACTTTACCTTAAGTCAGGTGAAGTACTGATTGATCAGATCAGCCCAATATCTCCAGCTTCATCCTCCTCATGCTCATCCTCGTTTGGCAAACCTGCATTTCCACCCACAGGAACTGCTGGCTCACCCTCATCTGGTACGAATGTTATCTGACATCTCAGGGCAAGGTTGTGGACCATGCAGCAGGGAACAATAGTTTGACATACTTTTTGGGGTGAGTAGAGGAGGGATCCTCCAGACTTATCGATGCAGCAAAATCTTGCCTTCAGGAGCCCAAAAGTCTGCTCTACAACACGCTTTGTCCTTCCGTAGGCCTCATTGAAGCGGACATCCCCGGGTGTGGTTGGGTACCTCACTGGTGTCAACAGCCAATAACAGTTTGGGTAGCCAGAGTCCCCTGTAAAGAATAGTTACAACAAGCCAAACATAAATCTTGGGCACCCACATATCTGGTAGCAGAAATAAGTTACAGACACACATGAAATATGTGGCCCTCTCTGTGTATTGTTGTGTCATCAACAGAAGGATATTGCTGTTCCACATGATGAAGGAATCATGGACCGAGCCCGGATACTTTGAACAAACTTGTGAAATGTGGTTGTCAGCTAAATAGACCACTTGGACATTGATGGAGTGGAACTCTTTCCTGTTCCTATACACCTGTTCATTGGAATTTGGGGGAACCAAGGCTACATGGGTGCCATCTATGGCTCCCATCATATGTGGAATGTGTCCCAAAAGCATAAATATCTGGACCAAATTTTCATGTTTTGGAAATCTGATGCAGCTGTCCAGGTGTTTCAACAATGCAGGCAGTACAGCCTTCAAGACCAGACTGAACATAGGCTGAGACATCCCTGCAGTTAGGGCCACTGTATTTTGAAAGGACCCAGTGGCGAGGAAGTGCAGCACTGACATGACTTATACAATGGGAGATATATTATTGGGATTACAAATGGCAGGCATCAGATCTGGCTCCAACTGACAACTGAGGTCCATGATTGTCTGCCTTTCGAGACAATAGATTTGAATCACATGTCACTCCTCCATGGTCTGCAGGTTTGCTAGTGGACAGTACACTGGAGAATGTCTTGCTCTTCTCATGCCAGGGTAGCTATGTGGGAGAACACCCAAATGTATGTGTATCTCCCAATCTGTACAGCATAAGTATGATCACACCTATGTCACATATAATGTTACTTATTGACACATGAAACTGTGAAAAAGTTGTAGTCAGCACATACCCAGGCAACATTTGGTTTATAACTGCATTTAGATCACATAACCCCTATCATGTTCTTTGAATGGAGAAACATGCCACTACAAGTGAATGTGACAGTAACTTACTTAACATGTTGCACATATTTGGTACACCTATACCACTTACAGATTGTCTTTACTCTGCTGACAATACTATTTCATGTACATAACTCATGATACAGCTATTTAATATATTCTACATGATACATGCACTTTTCTACAAGTTTCATAAAGGCAGCATTGAACACAATGTCATAGATACGTTTCACAGTTAGTGACACACCTTTCTAAACCTTATAGTTCATCTATGAGCCTTAAAATGGCAGCTGCCTGAACTACTGTACTGGACATTCGGAAGTCCACCGTCGGATGTCGTCATGGTGGTAGGCAGATACAACCGAGGTGGACATTGCCATTGGAACACATTGCTGCCTTTTGGTGGGCTTGGGCCAATGCCAACATCCACCGGTGGTGACGGTCCTGTACGTGGCGGACGTGACTGGCATCTCAAACTTCTCCCTCACTTGACTCCTCACACTGCGGTCAGCAAGACCTCCACGACCTGAGCTGCTGTGTACTGCCTCTGGGAGCAATCATGCCATATCCTATAGGTGACTCGCCTCCTATCTTCTCACCTCATGAGTTGGACAAGCTTGTGGAGGAGGTCCTACCCCTGTATGAACAGCTCTATGGTGCACCAGAGGAGCACGTAAGTGCATAGCAATGCCAAGGTTTAAATTGTTGAGTGTATGAAGATGTTCTAGAAATGTGGTTTAATGAAGGATTGAGGTAATATGTGTGGGTAGATGGACATGTTTACATGTTCATATCTAGCTTTTGTGTCCTGATGCATAGTAGGAAGTGTGTGATGTATGTACCCTGAGCCACCTACAAACTGTATTACATTCTTTTTGAAGGCGGTTTGAAAAATACTTTGACAGATGTACCGTGTTTAGAGACATGCTTGTGGTCTGGTCATATGTTTGAAGCCAACACCTGGTGCTGGATATGCATGTTGTATGCCTGTCTCAAAGTTAAACAGATGGTCATTCCACATAGAAGAGGATGTTGAAGGAATCCTGTGTATGGCTACCTGCACTTACTTGTATTTTCACCCTGCTTGTTTTGGTATGGTGCATGTGGACATGATATTCTCTTCTTGTCTGTGTCATCCATGTAGGTCAATGCCCATGAGAAGAAGGGGATTTGCTGCGCTAATGCCAAGAAAGTGTGGACCCTGGGATTCAACAACCCGTGGAGAAACCCACTGTCTAAAGTGATGGGAGGACCTGAGACTCTGGGCCCAGAAGACCGCAGAGGCCCAGCTGGGATGTCCCCCAAAGGAGGACGGGTTGCCCGTCAGACATCGACACCCCGCAATGGCATGCATATTGGCGGTGGCCCACTCTGAGTTGGATGGGCGTTTGAGGGCAGAACAGCAGCCAAAAGGGGACAAGTACAGATTCAACACATTTTCATTCCTTTACCAGGTTAGTGTATGATGTGAAGGAATCTAAGCTGTGACAATGTGGTAAATACAAAGGGTTTAAAATTCTCCAAGAAATACATAGATGTACAGTCATCAACATTGGTACACAGGTGAGCACATTCTATTTTGTATAGGAACAAATTACTCACCTATGTTGTCCCCTCTGTAGAGAAGCATATGATGATGCACATGTGACTGAGTCATACACATATATATATACATATATTATATTATATATATATAGATAGATAGATAGATAAATTTTCCTCGCGCTCCCGCCGTCGCGGGAAGCGCGTATCGTCAGAGCAACCGGAGGGGCAGGAGCCCAGTGTCCAATTAGAAGGGCAGGAGCCCTTTAAATTTTCCTCGCGCTCCCGCCGTCGCGGGAAGCGCGTATCGTCAGAGCAACCGGAGGGGCAGGAGCCCAGTGTCCAATTAGAAGGGCAGGAGCCCTTTAAATTTTCCTCGCGCTCCTGCAGCGCGGGACGCGCGCGGGTGGCGCCCGGGCGAAGCCCGGGCCAAGGGCGGGCCCGTCCTTGCCCGTCATTGCCAGGAAGAGCCAGGGCAGGGCCACCCCCCTGACATTTTGTAATAGGTAAAGGCTGCCTGAAGGAAGCACCATATGGTGCTGTGGGTGGAGTGAGGCACCCAGAAAGATCTCCAACAGTTCGGAACTCCAACGCCCTAAACAGGTTCCACAGATGCAGGACTTGGGCAGTGGCTGACAACTATCTACCTACCCGGACACCTTCTCAAACATAGGTGAACAGCCCTTCATGCCTCTTAGACATCTCAGCACTCCCTAACACAAACCTCAGCAGAGCTAAACAGGGTGAGGAAAAGAGAGGGAGAGTGCTCACAGGAAATAGATTGTTAAACTTTTGCACAGGATCTGAGTGTCCTACCAAAACAAGATGGGTAGACGGAAGGGAGGGATACCTTTGGAAGAAGCAGGCAACAACAAGACCTTAGACGGCTTCCTCCAAAAAGCGGTAGGGGCACTAGAAAAAGAAATTGAACTGGTCGAGCGCCGTCTAACTGCTCCCCCATCTTTCTTTTCACCAGCTTCCCAGTCCCCCTCTGCAGATCCACCAGCACCAACCACCCTCACAATTCAAACACTCAACGCAGAGCCCTTGGACAGAACCATACATTCTTCGGGATCTACACAGCCTATGCCAAACAGGCCTACACCCTCCCCAAATCATGGCACAAAGGGCAAAAGGAAACGGGGGGAGACGAATCTAAAGAACAAACGGGCCCGTGTCCTGGACCCCTCTGTCCATGCCGTGCCTACCAGATCTAAGGATCATATACCTGCCGAAACTACCAACTATGGCAATCTGGATATTACTTCTATCACAGACCTTATTAAAGATGAGTTTCTCAAACAACTACATCCTATAACAATCCGTCTATCAGCCATCGAGGAGAAACTCGATGCCCTCATTAAACCCAGCCAGCCAATTCCCCCCTTCCCCATCGGGTTTGCACTGCTTGCGACAACACCCTATCCTTGGCCCCCCTGTCAATGATGCCAGTAGTCCCCTTCTCCCACCACCTATGGTTCACAAGCCAAAACCACCTTGCTCTGACTCACTACATCAACCAGCGAAGCTCTCTACACCTAGTCTGGCTAATCTCCCTAAAATGTGGTACCCAAAGAGCGATTCCTTTTACCTAAGGCGGACTGGTGAAATTGCCCCTTCCACAAACACGGGCGCCAAACTCCATAGAACCCACCCAAATATCCCAGTAGATCGGATGCGCAGGGACCCAGGAACTAACATGGGAACTTTACATCTACCACCAGAAGCCTGCCCCTACGTGCTTGTTATTACGAATGTCCCTAAGCTCAAGTCCATCATCCCAGAATCATTCACAGAACTGAAAAATAAGGTTATTCATTTGTTGCATAAACATGCTAGATTCGCATTCCATATGATACCCTCAATATTAATGGTGAGGAGGGTGGGTTGGGTGGGTCCAATCAAAAACCCTGGTACTGGGGACTGTATTGTTATTAACTTTAATGCGCCTTCCCTTGTCAAACAGCTTTCCCTAAATGCATGTCATCCCAACCCCCTAGGGGGGGCCACTTCACTTTGCAGGCTTCAGGCCTTTTACCCCCATAAAGCTGCACCAGGCTTCAAGGGGGTGACAATGACATCCAGAGATTTTCCTAGGGCTCAGATGCCAACTGATTTCCAGCCAAGTTGCAATGCTGCCTCGCCCACACTCTCCGAAAACGATTGACTATTACACATGACTTTTCCTAATTCCCGAGGTTCAAGCAACTGGAACAAAAACTATCCTATAGCTGGGAAAAATGAAACTTATAAAACAGGGCAAAACAACTGTGGGGCCGAATATACTCCCATTAGCAACACTAGTGAGTCTACTCTAACTCCCGCTCTCGCCCAGTCAGACTATCTTAAATGTTCTGAAATCCATATCGGGGGAACAGATAAGGAGCGCAGGGTGATTGAGATTAACTTAGCTACAGACCCACTAGATCACAGCAAACCCGCAGACCCACCTCTACTCCAGGTATTTGAATGGCTTAGGCCACCCCCCGACCTAGATGGGGCTGGAAGCACCCTAGACACGACTGAGAAGGGCACAATGCTTCCCCACGGTACCCTAGCCCCAAGAGAGAATCCTGTGGCTGAAGCTCCCCATAACAAACCAGATGGCTTAGATACCATCCTCAGTTGGAACATTGCCGGGTTGGAGAGTAAAATGAACAACCCTGAATGGGGAAAATTTATAGACAAACATAAAATATGTCTCTTCCAAGAAACATGGGCGCTGGAGCCTAAATATAGAATCGGTTACAAAAGCTACTGGGTTCCAGCAAATAAGGCGAATTCAGGGAGACCCTCAGGTGGCCTGCTAATATGGCTCAGCTGTTCTCTCAAATGTCAAATTGAACCAATTGACTTGGGTTGCCCTGATCTAATGGGTCTATCAATACCATCCCTTAGAGAGAAACCACTTTTAATAATTAACATCTATAATAGGAGCCTGGGCAATAAATATGAGTCCAACGCACTGACTATTTTAGACAATTTTCTCACCGCTAAATCACCCTCTCATTTTATTCTCATTGCCGGAGATTTTAACACCACTTTTGAACCCTACTCGCTGGCCCAGGAACTATATAAAGATGAAGATTCTCACTGGGGCATCCCCCAGCTGGTGTCAAGCAAAAGACCTAAAATCAACAGACTATCACACCAGCTCATGGACATTACATTGGCACACGGCCTCCGGGCTTGCAATGGCCGTTCCCGCTCGGATCTTAACCTTCACCCCACATTTAGGCGTGGGTTGCAGAAGAGCCAGATTGATTACATCTTGCTCGATATCCGCCTTTGGGGCCACATGGTCGACATGAACATCACAGAACATGAGGAAAGCGACCATGAACCATTGATTTTATCTCTCAGGAACCTACTACCCCTACTTGAAGCCTCCTGCCCCAAGTCCTATGGACAGCAGCTCGCACTGACCAACAACAGGCGAAATGTTAGATGGAAATCCCTGAACACTGACATAACCACTTTGGCAAAAGTGTACAGGCAGCTGGCGGATCATATGGAATATATACTTCAACCCACGAAAGATAGTGGTGGGCTTATAGCAGCCCACACACTGTTTTTTAACTCTCTAAAAACCCTACTTACTAAAGAGTCGGCAACAGAGCCTAAACAGAACTCTAACGCAAGATGGTTCAACACTACATGCAGAGAAGCACAGCATAAGTTGCTGAGAGCCCTAAGAGGTGGCCAGATGGATTATATAAGGGAAGCTAGAAAAGACTACAAAAAGGAACAAGGTAGAGCCCGTAGGAAATGGGATGAATCAAGATGGGTCCTCCTCCTGGAATCTGCTAAAACAAACGACACCACGAAATTTTGGAAATTGGTAGCTGATGCCAGCAATGAACCACACCGTTCGCCTGGTGCCTCAATACTCCCTGCAGAATGGTCCGACCATTTTTCCCAATTATACCTGGGGACCACCGATGCTGCTTCCCGGGATCTGATCCATATCATGACCACCGAGACCCCCAAAATTGAATTCACTTTGGCAGATACCAAGGCTGCGATTGCCTCAATGAAATGGGGAAAGGCCCCCGGCCTTGATAAAATACCAGGAGACCTTTACAAGACGAATCCAGATGTATGGGCCCCATACTTAAACCTCATTTCCAATGAGATAGCTGCTGGAGCACCTGTTCCGAGCTCCTGGTTAGGAGCAGAGATAGTCCCCATTTTTAAGAAAGGCAACCCCTCTAACCCTGCCAACTATCGCCCAATCTCCTTACTCGACAACTTCCAAAAAATCTTTGCAAAGCAAATTTTGTCCTGTCTAGAAGACTGGATTTTAGAAACAAATGCCATCTCTGATCTACAAGCAGGGTTCAGACCAGCAGTCAGTACTATAGATCAGGTGCTAAGATTTTTAACAATAAAATGGAAAACTGTAGAAATAGGAAGGGGTAACCTTTACGTAGTTTTTATCGATCTCAGAGCCGCGTTCGACCTGGTCCCCAGAAACCAGTTATGGCTGACGCTAGCCAATATGGGTGTCCCACATGGCCTTCTGAAACTTATTACCCGCCTACATGAAAATACCTATGCCCAAGTCAGGAACGGAAAGAAGGGTGATCTCACAGAACCAGTGGCTATTGAGAGGGGAGTTAGACAGGGGTGCGTCCTGGCCCCAACTCTCTTTCTATTATACATAAACAACTGTATCAAGTACTTAGTAAACTGCACAAATGATTCTCCCAAGCAGGCTGGAACCAAAGTCCCCTGCCTACTCTACGCAGATGACACTATTCTTTTGTCTAAATCACCCATGGGAATTCAAAACTTGGTAAACCAGTTTGGTGTATACTGCAGAAACTATGGATTAGACATAAACCATAAGAAAACTAAATTCATGATATACAGCGCCCCGAACAAGAAGCTCAGCGCAAACATAAAGATGGATTTAACTCCCCTGGAGAGAGTAATGGAATATGACTACTTGGGCATTAGACTATCTGACAAGGGCAGCTGGGAGCCAGCCATAAGGAAAGGGGCACTAACAATTAGCCAAAGATGTGGAGTAATAGGACGCAAAGCTAGCACTGCCACAAGCCCCCCTCTGATCCTTATCTCTGAAATATATAAAGCACAAATCCGTGCTGCGGCCCTATATGGAGCAGAACTTTGGGGATTACATAGACAGATGGATACTCTCCAAATCAAAGAAAATAACTTTCTTAGACACATATCTAGACTGGGGAGGGGCACGCCAATGCTCCCCCTCAGACTGGACCTGGGCTTAAATAGTATCAAAGACATAGCATATCTAAGACCACTCCTGTATTGGGTCAGACTATGGAAAACAGATGAACTTGAACCCTACAGGGCAGCAGTCAAAGAACTATTACCACCTCATCACGGATGGGAAAAAGTACGGTGGCTTAGGGAGATGAAAGCGGCATGGGCCAAATTGAGTCTATCCCAGTACTGGGAGAACCCCGAGATGATTCCTGGCAGTGCTAAACGCCTGATCAAAGAACATTATTGGGCAAAAATCAACGAGGAATCTCTCGGTCCAAATGGGTCAGGTCGGCTGACAGCAGAATTCCTGCTGGTCAAACACGTTCCCTTCCCTGAAAGCTCCCTGGATCTACCCATACCAGCCCGTGCTCGCTCTCTATTACTCCAGCTCAGGTACGGGACATTGGCGGTCAATAGCTACACGGCTGGTTGGTCGACTAACAGTTCCCCAACGGACAAATGCATAAATTGCCACTTATGCAAGGAAACTGCTGAACACGTCCTATTTTTTTGCCCTCTGTACAAAGGTCCCCGAGGGAAGTGGATTATTCCCTTGTGCAGAACACTCCAACCACTATCCCGCAACAGTCTATTCAGAATATGTAAATACGACACTTCCATACTGATAATCAGCGCTGTTTCTAAATATCTGGCAGCAGCATGGAAAATTCGTAATAGGACTATTTTAGATTTTAACTCACTGTTTGAAGAGCTGTCTAGAAAATAGTAAATCAGCATCCTGTTATATTAGCCTTGGGCTCTTATTGTAAACCGCGACTTATTGAGCCCAAAAGACCGTATCTCTGAATAAGTGCTACATTGAGTTATTTTAACTAAAGTGTTTTATAAATTTAAAATTATACTCAATTTTATAATTGTCAAGATGCAATTTATTGGATTAATTAACCCAAAAGAACTAATTAACCTAGAGCATCATCTACCACTGTCTGACTTCTTAAATTTTTAATCGGTTTTATTGTCTGGAGTTTTAATGCCTGATTTTATATAGAGATGTGCTACACAACAGTTTTTACGTTAGTGTTATTTTACTGTTCAGGGTTATGTACAGGGTAAGATCCAGAGACTATTCCGAGCACCTCCTTCACCCCACCTATTTATGAAATCTTTCTCAGGCAGCTACTGGACCCCTACTTTTTTTTTTACTATTGTTCCTTTTACTGTGTATTGGTTTATGGTTTTTATCTTTCTGTATGTATGTATATATTTGTAAACCTTTTAAATGGCCCAAATTTGGACCGAATAAACTATTGATTGATGTGTATATATATATATACATATATATCTATCTATATATATATATATATATATATGGTAAATTTGTGTTTTTAATTCTTTTGGCAAGTTATTTCATGTTTTATATTTTTTATATATTAATATATGAAAGACATATATGCTGTTTTAGTAGTACATTTAAAACATGCTAAAAGTTATTATACTGTCAAATATTCTTTTAATAATAGTGGTATATTATATTTATGTATGTACAAACATGGACCCATGTATTTATCTGTTTATGATTATACAAGTATATATTTATTCCTAATATTAAATGTTACTTAGTATGTATTTATTCTGCATTATATGAATGTTATGTATTAAAATATTTTAAATTTACTATTTTATACTGTCTATATAAAAAATATATTTTTGACAAATTTTTTAAGATATTAGTGTGAACGATATTTTTTGGGATATTTTTGTAGTCACCATTATAACTATAGGAAGACGATATTTGTGTCAACTATATTTTTAACACTATATTTCAGTAGCACAATGTTGTTAGCCTCAATATTATGTCATTGATCTGCAGCTTTATGAGGCCAACCTAGCTTCTGTAGCTAAGCAAGGTGTGACCACACATTGGTGAAAAACAATGTTGTTTTCGATGTGCATGTCATCATTGCTGTAGATGTGTCTGCTTACAGATATAATGTAAGGCCCAAATGCAGCAGAGGCTGTTTGTCTTCAAAAGGTACACCTTATTAAGTAAATGGACTGTGTGTGGGCATCTAATTCATTTTGAGAATATGGTGACCATACACATGCATCTTTAGTTTAGAATTCCATAGATCACCAACCCAAAGGCCAGAAAGAATCATCATAATATTTTCAGAAATGCAATCAGTCCACAGAATCTACAAACCCACTCACAAAAACACTGTAAGAAACCCTAAGGGCAGATTTAATAACCCCTAGCACCAACTTAGCTCTCCTATAGTGTCATTTTTGTTTACTCTAAGGTAGCACCTGTCAACATCAGGACAGTGCGCGCTCGACGGGCGACGTAAATGCAAAAACCCAGTCCTTATGCAGAAGCACATTTCATGCATTTTGTTTCTATGCAGAATGTTAACCTTTTGCATTGCAGAGCTTTCACCTTGAAAAGTCATTAATGCTGTGATTCATTGTTCATTTGCAAGGCTTGTTTGCAGGACTACAGGGTGTGGTCCTTTATTCTAAGACTTTCTAGAAGCCTTTCTTGCCGCATGGTTGGGTGTGGCTCATGGGCGGGGCTTGGCTCTATATAAGGGAGCCAGCCCAGCTCCACGTGCTCACTATTAAGAGGTCCCGGTGCAGAGCAGCAGCATTTTCCAGAGCTCCTGTCCCAGAGGCCTATCCAGTCATTTCCAGGCCTGCACTTGCTTATTTGGTGATCTTCAAGCAGGGCGGTAAGGCGGAGGTCGGGTTAGGCCCCGACTCCGTTTTCCAGTGACATTTGAGTTTTGGGCCTGAACTTGAAATCGCGTGTGCGATTGTTTTCATGGCATTTACATTGTGAATTCCGAATAGGCAACAGTGTGCGCAATTCTTTCCAGACATTTATTTCTTGACATTCAGATCGGCAGTGTGCATGATCAATTCATGGCATTTGCATTGTGAATTCCGAATCGGCAACAGTGTGCGCAATTCTTTACAGACATTTATTTCTTGACATTCAGATCGGCAGTGTGCATGATCATTTCATGGCATTTACATTGTGAATTCCGAATCGGCAACAGTGTGCGCGATTCATTCCAGGCACTTACCTCTTGGCATTCAGATCAGCAGTTTGCACAATCATTTTGTGGCATTTACATTGTGAATTCCGAATCGGCAACAGTGTGCGCAATTCCTTTCAGGCATTTACTTCTTGGCATTCAGATCGGCAGTGCGCGTGATCATTTCTTTTTTTTTTTTTTTTTTTTTTTTTTGGAAAGGTATCATACAACAAATACAAATGAGAAAACAAAACAATTTTAGCCCAGCAGGGGATAAACCTTTGGGAGACACATGACCATCTCTTTACATGATGACATACCATTTTGATTTAAACATTAATTATTATGAGCTAAAATCCAATCCTGAAATGCCCCCCAAATTGCCTTCCCTTTCCTCCTCGCATGTTTCCCTTTACGTTCATATAATGCTATCTCCAGATGATACACAGCCAATAATCTGGCCAACCATTGCTGCCAGGACGGAGGTCGGACATTAAGCCAGGCGGATGATATACACAATCGAAATACTGCCATGGCCACAAAAATAAATGCTTCATACAGATTGTCCGTTTCGCCAATAACCCCTAGGACCATTACCTCAGGGGAAAGGATTAAATCATATCCCAGAACTTCTTTCAATACAGATTGAATACCTTCCTTCAAATCCTTCAATTCCCCGCATGTAGCCATGACGTGTACAATATCTGTTCCATACATCCCACATCTTGGACAGCTTGTTCCCAGCAAGCTGCCCCATTTGACAAGATGAGCTGGGGTATGATACAGATCAAATACGGTTTTATAATGTTGCGCTTGGAGGGAGAAGGAAAGTAGAATAGTGTGTCCTAATTCTAATGACCTTAAAAAGATTTTACTCCCATCTTCCAATTTCTTACTCCACTTTTCACAATTCTTCTCTAAGTCATCGGGCTGTTCTGACATTAGTAATCGATAGATTGACCTAATTGATATATTAGGATTAGCCAAAATATCATCCAGCACTTGAACACTCCTAAATCCCTGCACCCCTCCTGTTTTCCTTAAAAGGAAGTCTCGTATCTGTAGATATTTAAAAAAATCCCTCCGCTCTAAACCATAACACTTCTGTAAATCACCAAATGCCTTAACCCCAGAATTGTCAAAGAGATTCCCCAGCCTCTCTATTCCTACAGAGACCCAGCTTGCCATACATTTATCTTTAAATATGTCGGGGAGCAATGGATTCTTTTCTATCATGGTATACCAATTATATCTGCCAAATCCTTTCTTTTTATACCATGACCGCCAGCATTTATAGGCCGCCTCCAATACCTTATACCGAGTTTTCTTGTAGTACCCGGGCTCATGAAATGTTACCAGGCACCCATTAGCTGCTGCTCCTATCTGCAGCTCATATATATTAGGGCAGTCCTCTTCCTGTATCCCTTCTTTTTTAGAACCCCATAAAGGGCGCATATACTGAAAGGCTGCTGCCATTTGATATAATTTTATATTCGGTAAAGACCACCCCCCCCTTTCTCGGGGGAGAGACATAAATTTACTTGCTCTTCTACATTTACCATATGCCCATATGAATCTCATAACCACTCTATCTATCTCTTTAAATCTAGAATTATTAAAGCCCAACGGTATAGCCCGAAACAAATACAGCAACTTAGAGAGAAAAATCATTTTTACCATATTACACCTCCCCATAATAGTTAAATGTAAGTTATTCCATCTGCACATATCTTGTCTTGCTTTAGTAATTATGGGATCCAGATTTAACTTAACAATTTCTCCTACTTGTGGCGTAATATCTATGCCCAGATATACTGCATGATCCACCCTTCGAGTATCCTGAGTGCTAGTGTATTGATTAATCAGTATCTGGGTTTTATCTCTATTTAGAAGGTAACCAGAAAATCTTCCGAACTTCATTGCCACCTTTTCAACCTCACTCAATGCCGGGTCAGGGGTGGGAGTTAATATAGCAATATCATCTGCATAAGCTAGTACTTTTATATCCCATCCCTGCCTATGAATTGGTGGAATCTTGTTGTTATCTTCGATCTGTCTAAGCAAAGGATCTATATATACAGCAAACAAGAGTGGAGAGCATGGACATCCCTGTCTAGTACCTCTCTTAACCGGGACACTCTCCGATTGTCCCCCCATCAGTTGTATTTTTACTGCCGGTGATCTATATAGGGCCCTTATTGCTACAATAAATTTCTTCCCTAGCCCATAATACTCCAATACATGCCATAAATACTTCCAGCTCACCCCATCAAATGCCTTTTCCGCATCAAGTAATGCCACTGCCATCGGCTCCTCATCCACTTCTGTAGCATCCAAAAGTGCTATGACTCTTCGAATATGATCGGTGGTATCCCTTCCTGGGACAAACCCATGCTGTCTAGGGAAAACTATCTTCCTAATCACCAGAGATAGTCGAGCGGCTAATATCTTTGAGTATATTTTAGTATCGCTATTGATTAGTGTAATTGGCCAGTATGACGCCGGATTTGATGCGGGTTTCCCTTTTTTCAAAAACATTACTATATTAGCCGTATCCCATGATGGAGGAATTGCCCCTCCGTTCTGCACCTGAATAAACAGCTCTAACATTACCGGGAGCAGAATGGCTTTAAATATTTTATAAAACTCTAGAGGAATTGCATCGGGGCCTGTGGCCTTACCAATGGCTAAATCACCCAAAGCTTTATCAATTTCCAAGATATCTATCTGTTCCCCTAGACCTAGGATATCACTCTCCGTTAGTTTGTTAACTTTGATGTGGCTTAAAAATTTTAACATTTCTTCCTCTGAGTATATAGATGTGTCATCATATAATTCCGTGTAGTATCTGTGGAAAACCTGCCTAATTTGATCCACTTCAACAACCATTTGTCCTTGCCAATCTTTAATCTCTCTAATAATCCCGGATGCTGTTTTCTGGCTTGCCCGTATTGCTAATAAACGTCCTGCTTTTTCTCCGAACTCATATCCTAATGAACGCTGTGCTAAATATTTCTCCGCTATTCTTTGGGTCAGAGTTTCGTTAATTGCAGCTTTAGCTATTACAACTTCCTCCTGGGCCTTTTTTACATCACCCCCCGTTTCTATTGCTGAAGCCAACCTACTTAATTTCATTTGAAGATCTTTAACTCTGTTTTGGGTGTTTTTTTGCTTTTTCATGCTAAAACTCAATGTTTCACCACGTATTCCGGCTTTTAAAGTATCCCAGACTATCTCTACCGGAGCTGTCCCTTGATTAAACCCCAGGAATTCAGCTATCCACTTGCTCATGTGTGTACAATATTCCGGGTTCCTAAGAAGCCCTCTTTCAAATGTCCACCTCCTCTCCTTTGGTTCTAACCCATCCAATTCCAATTCTAGTACTAAAGGATTATGATCTGATACAACCCGCGGATATAGCTCCATCTTACCCTGGTTTAATAATACAGGAGAGATCAGAAAATAGTCAAGTCGTGATACTTTCACATGCGGGACCGAATAATAAGTATATCCAGGATCTGGTTTACATAATCTCACCCATGCGTCCACTAATCCTAGTTCTTTCTGAATAGCGACCATTGCATTATATACTCGGGGTTTCCGCCCTTGGTACTTCTTTGTAGGGGCTAAAACATCCTGTAATCCCTCCCAGGATCCATTAAGATTACAATCACCACATAGAATATACGGGGGGGCCCATCCTGTTATTTCTATAGCCAGGGTATCTAACACTGTTGAGTCATCCATGACCGCGCCATATACAGAACAAAGTGTAAAGCTACCATGTCCATAGCCACATTCTACAATTACCCATCTCCCTCCCCTATCCGCCTTCTGCCTAGTAAAATTTAGTTTATTAGTCCGATCTAATATCGCCACCCCTTTAGTTCTACCCTCTTGTTCTGATCGAACAATTACTTTCATACCGAGTGTGCCCAAAATTCCAGCATTCTTATATTCCACATGTGTCTCCTGTAGGCAGTAAATGTCTGCTTTAAAAGTTTTAAGTTCCTCTGCTACTTTACTTCTTTTACGAGGGTCATTTAACCCACATATATTAATCGAGGCAATTCGAAGTCTAACCATTTGCTATTTCAGGTTACCTTTCTCTCTTTTTGTTCTCACAGGTTTTTATATCTAACTGCACTTTCTCTTGAATTTCCCACTCGATTTGTCCCCCTCCTTCTATCTCTCCTGCCCCTGCTTTCTGCTGCTCCCCTTGTTGCATTCCTACTCCCCTTTTTTTCCATTTTACTCCCCCGTTTTCTATCCTTTCCCCCCTTCCTCTCCTCCTTCGCCTCGTCCGCAACCCCTCCCTCCTTACCCCTTCCCCCATCTCCCCAACCTCCGCCCCTCCTCCCTCCCCTCCCTTTCCCAGGCCAGTCCCTACCACCCCCTTCCCGAGTGACCTTCCTCCCCGAGACTGGCCCACCTTCCTGTGGAGCAATCAGACCACTCATGGCCTGAATGTTAGCGTCGTGTCTGTGCGCACCCACCCACCATTTACTGGAGCACTTTTGCTTTTCCAAGTAACTTTATTTCGCTATCTGCCCCCCATCACATATTCTTTTGCTTTAATCTCGGACGTGAATACTTCTGTTTTCCCATTCAATATTATTTTAAGACGAGCCGGGGCTAGTAAATACGCTTCCCCGCCTTTCTCTAAGACTGGTTTAATAAGTTATCGGAGCCGCCATCTCCGTTCCACAGTGGCATGACAAAAATCAGGAGGGGTGAAAAAAGTCACCCCATCAACAGTGCGAGGGGTATTTGGACGGGTTTTATCCAAAATCTCCTGCCGTAATAAATAATTCCCAAAATAAGCTAAAACTGCCCTAGGGTATTTAGAGTCTGCGCGTTGGCCCCCCTCTCGCCGGTTTAACGGAAACCTATGTACACGCTGCAATTCATTCTCCCAACTCCAGCTCCCTAGTTCCGGGAAGGCATTGCGCAAAAAGTTAATCATGTATGTCCTTATATTGTTTCCCTCTAGCCCCTCCGGTATGCCCAAAATTCTGAGATTATTCCTTCTCTGCCTATTCTCAAAGTCTTCCAATTTCCACATTACGTCTGTCAATTGTTCGTCCCTCATAGTATTCTGTTCTTTAAGATTGACAACATCCTCCTCGACTGCTACAATCCTTTCTTCCATTAAGGACAGTTTAGATTCAATTTCTGTGCATGATTTTGCTACTTTGCGCACTGTCCCCTGTAGTTTCTTCGTAGCAACCCTTGCACGTCGACTTTCAATCCTAGTTTCTGTCTGCAGCTCTTTAATTGAACTATAAATTGATTGCAGCATTCCTACCTCAGCCCCCATTGCCGACGGACCATAAGTGGGGGGGCCTATATCTGATTCCTTGTTGCCATTAGCTGAGCCCTGAATAGTTATAGATGAAGAATCCGTGAGTCCGATACCTGCATAGTCCCATTTCAAAGTTCTACCGCCCGAGGATAGCGCATTTTCTAGGGGCCCCTGGGCGCAAGGCCGTGTGTTAACCGCTTTACGCTGTCGGCGCAACTGTCATTGTAGGTTCATTGCTTGAAGTTTTGTTTTCCGTCTCCGATGTTTCGCTATCCTCAGACCCGCCAAGACTATGATCGCCACTGCTGAGATCAGACTCTTCCGTCAGAGAGTAAAATTTATCACTATTGTCCTTCCCCCATTCCACCGCTTGAGGGTCTTTTCCTGCCATTTTACTCGGGTTTTTGGTATTTGAGACAGTCTTATATAGGTTCTCTCCTTCTGTTGAAGGTCTAAATATAGATACACCTCCTTCCCCCTCCTGATGTTCCAATCGTTCAGACCAGTCATATTGTTGTGCTTGAGGCTGCCTAGTTTCGGCAGTAGGGCCGGATTTCTTTTCCTTTACCTCCGTCTGGTTGTCTTCCGCCTCAGGCATACTCTCCGTGCCTTGTTTAAAGTTCACAGGAGGATCATCATTCATCTTACCCCTGCTTATGCTGCTACTGTTCGGAAGAGAGTCTATTCCTACCATTTCATCGAGGGGGGTTAAATGAGCAGACCGTATATCCTGTGCCCCCCCTGCAAGAAAAGTTATGATAGTAGATTGACTTTTGCCCTTGACCTTAGTTTCAGTCGGGGGAGTAATAGTAGTATTCTCACTTGTCTTGACGCTACTCAGCATATTTTCCACGGCTGGTTTAGCTACAATTGTCATCAGGCGTTTATTAGTTCCCGTCAGCTCTCCTTTGCCTCGGCCAGCCCGTGTCACTTTTACACCTTCTATCTTTTCTATCTTTTCTCCCAGATTCCGGAAGGGCTTGGGAGGCATCTTGATCTTTAGTGCATGTGCCAATAGCCTAAATAGTCCTTTTACCCCGGACGATACTACGGCTGAATCCGCGATTATTTGTTTTGCCAAGTTTTTCCAGAGCCATAAGGGGGTATATAAATGCAAACCGGAGTTATTTTGCAGCATCTGAGATCTCAGATATTTATTCTCTCTTAGTATTTTTTCCCTTCTTTTTTCCCCCTTCTTCCCCCCTTTCTCTTCTTTTTTTCTTTTTTTCCCTTTACCTCTCCACTTTATCCATTGTTCTTTTCTCCCCTTTATTTTTTATCCTTTCCCCCTTACTGTAGAATGGGGCGCACCTGGACTGACTGTTTCCGCCTGATTTCCACCCGAACTGTCTGTCTGCTTTTCTTCCTGGTTTTCCTCCTGGTGATTCACCACTCTGCTCATCTGGGTGAAAGCAGAGTTCTAATCCCGATAATCTTTTTCTCCTTGGTTCTCACAGCTGCAAAAATCTGGTTCTGGAAAGGACTCTTCAACCCCTTGTGCCTGGGGGATCGCAAAAGGACTGTCCAAACGCTTGTACAGCCTCACCGTGCAGCTTTTGCCCAAACGCCACTGGCTTGATGCAGTTTCTTGATTCCTCCGTGCAGGGAAAAAAAGAAAAACCGACAAGCCGAGATCGGCCCGGTTCACTGCTCGTTTCACATCCGCTCCGTGATGGCCGCCTCGGAGCCGCTACACCCTCCACTCCCCCCCGGAGGCAGAACCGCGGGGGGAGGGAGAGAGAAGAAAGCGGGTCGAGTTCGGCCCCGATCCACCGTCCGACCGTTTCTGGCCATCTGCTTGGCCGCACCGCAACGGCCGCCTCGGCCGCCGCAGCCGTTTATACCCAACGGGGAAATACGGGCCTCCTGGGGCTAATCCTGCCCGGCTGCTCCGCTACGGCCGCCGCGGCCGCCGTGCCTTCGGCTCCCCTTCGGCTCCCCTGGTGGGCGGGACTGCGAGAGCGCAGTTACGCCGACGCTGATGCCATGTTGCTGCGCGTGATCATTTCATGGCATTTCCATTGTGAATTCCAAATCGGCAACATTGTGCGCGTTTCCTTCCAGGCATTTACTTCATGGCATTCAGATCGGCAGTGTGCGCGATCAATTCATGGCATTTGCATTGTGAATTCCGAATCGGAAACAATGTGCGTAATTCTTTCCAGGCATTTATTTCTTGGCATTCAGATCGGCAGTGTGTGCGATCATTTCATGGTATTTGTATTGTGAATTCCGAATCGGCAACAGTGTGCGGGATTCATTTCAGGCATTTACTTCTTGGCATTCAGATCGGCAGTGTGCGTGATCATTTCGTGGCATTTACATTGTGAATTCCAAATCGGCAACAGTGTGCACAATTCCTTCCAGGCATTTACTTCTTGCCATTCAGATCGTCAGTGCGCGCCATCATTTCATGGCATTTACCTTGTGAATTCCGAATCGGCAACAGTGTGCGCATTTCATTCCA
Organism: Pleurodeles waltl; assembly: GCF_031143425.1. Classification (NCBI taxonomy): domain Eukaryota; kingdom Metazoa; phylum Chordata; class Amphibia; order Caudata; family Salamandridae; genus Pleurodeles; species Pleurodeles waltl. The sequence continues at coordinate 341,797,484 of NC_090446.1, forward strand.
GGCATTTAGTTCGTGGCATTCAGATCGGCAGTGTGCATGATCATTTCATGATGTTTGAATTGTGAATTCTGAATCGGCAACAGTGTGCGTGATTCTTTTCCTGCAATTAAATCTTGAATCATAGATCGGCGTTGTGCGCGATCGTTTCATTGCATAAAGATCTAGATGATCGAAACGGCAACAGAGTGCGCAATTCTTTCCTGGTGTTTCACTTTTGAAATACAGATTGGCAGAGTGAGCGATCATTTCTAGACATTGAAACTTAGATGAGCAGTTTTGACTACAGTGCATAATGTTCCCTGAAAATTTAAGTCTTGAAACTCTTAGTCAGAGAGTGACATAGAAGTGTTATTCATGGTATTTGTACAGTTCATTCATATAGAGAAAAAAACATGTGCTCTTTGATTCTTGCTACAATGCAGAGATTGTTCTAAGAAGTATTTTGGAGAGAGTTTATTGTTCAAAATATAATATGCTAATTCTGGAATGTTCATGAGAAATCCTTGCATAATCTTTCTTGATTTCCAGGTACCTAGATTGTTGAGGCCTAGTTAAAGTGAAGCCTTAGGCCATTCATGTTTTCAGCATAAGTGTTTATTTGAAACAAAACTTATTGAAAGTCATTGTGATTAATCTTGCAATTGTGTTGTTTAACTCTTGCTTCCTCAGGTCTCCATCCCCGCTGTTCCCAACCCAAAACCTATTCCCCCACTTGGCCATTCTTTAACACTGTGCTATATAACTAGTGGAGTTTGGAGCTGCCAAGAGGTAGACATGTTGGGAACATGCGCAAGCCCGAGGATCTGGTCTTCTTGACAGGACTAAAGTGGCATTTTCCTCACGCCGTATTTACAAAGTGGCGCAATGCATGCATTGCGCCACTCTGTAAACCCTTGTGCCACATTATGCCTGCGCCATGCATAATGTATGCAAGGGGGCGTTCCTCTGATGGGGGGGCAAAAAAATGGCGCAAGGAAATCTAAGAGATTTTCTTGCACTATTTTTTCAGCACTTTTAACGCTTGTTCAGAGCAGGCGTTAAAAGGGGCTTCCATTATTTATAATGGGCCCTTATTTACTTTGCAGGAGTAGCGCCAAATTGTGCCATAGTGTGCTATATTTTAAATATGGCGCACACATGGTGGGGGTAGGGGGTGCAAGGAAGAGACGCTGCACTTGGTGCGCACCACTTTTCTTAAATCTGCCACTAAGTGAGTATAATAATGCCATATATCACGCAAGATCTGCCAAGTTCCTCTGTAAATGCCTGACACTTCTGAAAAGGGATAGGCTTACAGTCAAATGACCTGAACCGGCTACTGCGATAACCCTAGCTGAGACAACCCTAAAAACACCACACGCTGAAATGGGTTTGGTCTGCAGGTTGCTATGACCCATCCCCCTTTCAAACACAATGGCAGGGAAAACTCAAGATCTAATATAATATACATCTTTCTATGCATTTGAAATCACCTATCAAAGGACAGCCCAACAGACAGCCCTGCATGAGCAAACACACAACCGTAGACACTTATGCGTGTCAGGAAAAGTGCTAAAGGGTTATGTAATTGCCGCAGGGGGGTGTAATGTAGGTGCCTGCAGCCCCTGCGCTCACTATTATAACTATAGGAAAACAATGCCCCAGAGTGTCCCAAACCCTTCAAGGGGTTCCTCACAGCCCAAGGTCAAAGAATATTTCTGAGATATGGGATCTCAGGGGTCCCTCATCACATTCGGCATGGGGACCATAATTTTTTCGTTATGCCACTTACTGACCCACGTGGGCTGCTTTAAAAAGCGTACATAACATAAAACAAAATAATGCAAATGAACATTTGCCCTGCATATAACTTAGGGAGATAGAGTTGCACCCATGTTACCTTTTCTTTATGAAGAAGGAATAAAGCGACTTGTGTTACTGTATTCACAAGGTGGCTATGGTGCCGAATATAGGGACTGACCTTGTTTCCTTTACTGCCGTTAATTTGCCATAAATGGGCAAAGTTACTTCTCTTATATTTTGATGTGTTGCAGGGTAGTAGAGAAAACGGACCATGACATCGGGTATTTAGTTTGCAGTGCCAATCTGAAACAAGTGTTAGTCATTCATCCAAATACAGTGTAAGAAATTGGCAAGGCCTTATTGCGATAATGTCCCTGACCTGACCTTTCGCTGAATGCTTGATGCCTCACAATTGCCCAGGGAGATGCTCATTATTACAATAAGACACCAAGGGCCAGATTTACAAGGCCCTAGCATCCCCAAGCTCCACATTAGAGTAATTTTGTTTGAAGATAGTGTGGCTCAACGAGGCAAAAATCGCTGTGCCATATGTACAAAGTGGCGCAATGCATGCATTGCGCCACTTTATGACCTCTTGCGCCACATTAAGCCTGCGCCAGGCATAATGTATGCAAAGGAGGTGTTAGGAGGCCTGCAAAAACGGCACAATTAATCACTGCAGCATTTTTGGCATCATTTTTAATGCATGCTCAGAGCAGGTGTAAAAGGATGCACCCATTGAAATCAATGGGCCTCCTTGCACTTTGCTGCACTAGCGTCAACATTTTTGATGCTAGTGCAGCAAAGCGCCACAATAGCGTCAAAAATGTTGATGGTATTGTCCTAACGTGCGTCGTATTGTAAATAGGACGCACCCATGGGATTGTTAAGTGGCAGTGGGCGCAAGAAATCTGGTGCTACATCTGAGCCCAAGTCTGTAGATACTTGTGACATGAACTCATCACTTTAGTTTCTGGCGTTTAACCACTACTAATATACATTTATATGAAACAGTTTAAAGGAAAAGCCCACAGGGGAATCTTAATAATGCAGCTATCAGAGCTCGGATCTATAAATAATGGTTGTCTGTTTTCTGCCCAAGGACATATTTCAGGGCTTGTCAAAGTAATTCATACTGCCAGATGGATAAAAAAACACACGGTTGATCAGGGTGTGAAAGTAACAGAGCGTCTTCTCCCACACATAAGGGCCATAGGGGCCTGCGATCTGAGACATGTTTACAGCAGGGAAATAAGATCCGAGTATCACCTTCACGGGAAGTAGACTCAAGTGAGTGGCATTAAGAGCAGCGTCAGCTTTAGTGTTTTTATTATTAATAGAATGTGTGTTCGTGGGGAAGGGGCATTTGTAGCTGTGTCTCAAAGGAGGGGTTACAGTAATTCACAATTTAAGGCGCTTTTAGGAACCTGGGAGAAATTTAATTTATGCCGGTGTGATTTGCATGATTTTAGTAATTTTGTGATACACTTGTTATGCAAAATTCCCGAAAATACACCACTACACTCCTTCAGGTAATTAAGCTCCACTCGTGGTAAAAAATGACTGTGAATGCATAGAATCAACAGCAGTTTTTTTTTGTACTCGTCAAAAGTTGACATAGTAATTTATTCCATGCTAGAATACAGTGCAAATCAAAGGATTGCATTTTGTGTAGTTATGTGTAATTTTGCATAATTTGCTGTAAATTTGAGTAATTATGTGAAAGTAAATTGCACAAATTCTGCACACCAGTAGGTTAAAATTTACAGGGATTAGGCGTAGGGCATCACTGGCGTATGTAAAAGTGAAAGGGTAGAAATCAAATATGGTGCATTTCTGTCCTTTACCCCTGCATTTCGGAGGCCTACCGCCACCGCAGGCTACCTTCCACCATGGTGCAAGGATGCTTGTGTTGTCAGCAGGATTGTTTTTGTTCAGGAAGGGGCTCCTTCCTCCACAGAAACAATCCATAGAGGTGCTTTCCTCTTTCTATGTGTGCTGCAGAACGCAGCACATATAGAAAAAGAAACAAGCATTTGCAATGCATTAGGCCTCGCATTTGTGAGAGTCAGAGCTATTGGCCTTGTAAATGACAATGGCCCTCATTACAACCCCGGCAGTCCAAGAACGCCAGGGCTGTTCTGGAGGAAGCACCGCCAACAGGCTGGCTGTACTTCCCAGGGCATTTCGACCATGGCGGAAGCGCCGCGGGTGCACCGCCAGGGCAGGCGGTTTCCCGCCACAATGGCCCCGGCAGTTGTAATCCGCCAGGGCAGCGCTGCCCAGGGGATTACGAGTCCCCCTACTGCCAGCCTTTTAGGCTGGCGGTACGGGGAGTCACGGGGCCCCTGGGGGCCCCTGCACTGCCCATGCCACTGGCATGGGCAGTGCAGGGGCCCCCTGGCAGAGCCCCATGCAGCTTTTCACTGTCTGCTATGCAGACAGTGAAAAGCGCGAAGGGTGCAACTGCACCCGTTGCACGGCCGCAACACCGCCGGCTCCATTTGGAGCCGGTTCCTGTGTTGCGGCCGAGATCCTCGCTGGGCCGGCAGGCGGAAACTAGGTTTACGCCCGCCGGCCCAGCGGGGATCTCCAAATGGCCGCGGCGGGGGTGCGGCCGCATTGGCGGCCACCCGCCAAGGTCGTAATGAGGGCCAATGTCTTTTACCTAAGTGTTTTGCTTTGGAGTGTAGTGGATGTATGCCAGGTGCCATAGCAACCCTCCCAGGCCTGTCACTGCAGGAGAGAGGACACAACAAGGCCTTCACTTGGGAATGTTTTTGCCTCATTCCTACAGACTGGATGTGATACCCTAGAGATGTAACCCTTTGTAGTTTATTTATCTAAACATTTATAGCACCAAACAAACCACAATTAGGCACATTTGTGGCATTTAAACCTGAGAATGAGGGGGACAAAAGAGTTACAATCAAAGAAAAGGGGGCTGACATATATTTCTGTGTTAAACTTTTAAAGGAATTATTCCTCTACATTGGTAATACCCGCCTAACTTTTAAAAACATTGACTGTATACTAAGAGAATAACAGAAAAGGCAGCTTAACTGAACAAGACATTGGTGAAATAGAGCTTCAGTGGTAGATGGATGGACAGGATAGATCCCAGTGGTCAGATATTTGTAACCCTGGGTTTAAAATGGAAATACAGAAGGGCTGATATTCCGTATTAATTTAAAGCAGCGCTTTGCCTTAATAGTCTCATGACAGCCCTTGGCTCAAGAATAGAACAGATACGTGTAACTGAATCTCCTTGGCCTTGACAGTGCCTTTTCAGTGCATACATTTGTGCACTGGCTGATGGTTTTGAAGTGAGAAATATATCTGTTGAGGTAGCTACTCAAAATTTGAAGTCTTGGCATTGCCATCTGGACCACTCAGAGTAGAGCGGGAAGCCTGGGTTTGGACAATAGAGTTTCATTTTCACCTAGACCAGTGGTGTCCAGTGGGGCTTCTACAGGACTGGTTCATTGGCATTTTTTAAGGATACAAAAATGATTCAAATTTATGTTTTTTCATGGGAACCCAACATAGGTCCAGAACCATGTCAGAGTTTCTTGATACCCACATAAGAAAAATTATGTAAACATAATTTACATGGAACACAGTGGTTACCCTGCAAGCCTGGCATGGATCCTGCCTCCCCACTCCTTCAATGGACATGCGTGTTTTATAATGACATGCAATAAAGTGTTTGAATAAACTCAATGTATATCTATAAATATGTATATAGCACATAAGAACCGCAACATAAAAACAAGCATTTGCAATGTAATAGGTCTTGCATTTGCTTGAGTTAGACCTATTGGTGTAAATTCATAATTGGACTTTTCTTGCCACATAAATTGGTCAACTGTGTCTTAAAAATTGGTCTTTTCCTGCCACATAATTCCTGTGACACTTGTTTAACTGGTGCTTGTTTAGTAGTCACGGTTGTCATCAAGGGACAGGTGCATGGCAGGGCTTATAATTTCTTTTTTTTAACTGTGAAACACTCCAGGGAGGACCATGGCTACCGTTAATAATGTATATATCTAACCTACTGCTAAGATGTCTGTGTTACCTACAGGTCATGTGTTGGAATCCTTGTAGAGCTGACTCAACATTTTATTCTTCATGGGTGGCTCTGGGCCTGAGGATAATATCTATTGTTAAGGAATCGCTAAGTATTTGCTCAATCTGTCTTACACTGTGTATAACTAATTTGAAGCAGTGTTTCTTGTGCTCATGTGTGCCACAAAGGAGGCTTACTGGGCTTGAGTTTTGGGGTTCCCAGAGCAAGGATGTGTCTTGACCTCACGCCTCAGACACATTTCAGACATAGTAGCTGGTGTCACGACTTTAAAAAGCTCATTGTTCACAAGTGCACAAAAGGCCCCACGTAGCCTTACGAAAGCACCCTATTGTATTGCATGGGAAAAAATAAATTTTGTCAGCAAAAATGTAAGTAGCCAGATCTACGGGTTCCCCAGGGCCTCCTGACCTAAAATGCAGAGTATCTTTAGAGATTCTTAACCGAGGCTTTAACCCTGTCATATCCCAGCGCTTCAATCTTGGTACAGCTTTTAAGCTTTTAGATGAAGGCGCATTACATTGTGTCCTCTGGTGTTTAATGACTTGTACTGTGACATCGCTGTTCAGCCTTGTGACTGTATAGCTGTCTGATCTACAGTATAGAAAATGCTGCCTTCTGACTGGCACCTTCGGTGATTTCTAGCTCTCCCTAGTATCAGAGACTTGGAATTTCTCTGGTTCTCACAGCAGAGGGTTCCCCTCTCAATCCTCACTTTGAGTTTGAAAGGGGGTAAACTTTTTTCTGTTTTTTTCAAAGACGAGCAGCACTCAAAACCAAATGCAAAGTAATCCGTCTCGATTTTTTGAAAGTTAGAGCTGCTGGTATTGAAAATAAATGTCATGCTTTTTACTTGTGTTTTTTTTTTGTATGTAGCTGTGGTCCGGACTTCGTGGTTTGGGCACACTGCAATGGCGTGGCCACCGTAGGTAAACATAAAGCACGGCTTGCCACAGAGAAACAATTAAAGGAGCTGGAATGCTTCATGCACTCCACAGAATCAAGCTCAAGCAGAGAGACTAGAGCTGCTGACTTTGGAAGTGAGGTCCCAGGTTCGAGTCATGGCATTGGCTTATCATCACTTAGGCCCTCATTTTAACCGTGGCGGTCTTTGACCGCCAGGGATAATGTGGCGGTATTAGCGCAAATAGGCTGGTGGTACATACCGCCACATTATGAGTGTGGCGGGTTGGCTGCAGCCATCCTGCCACTTCACCACTCATATTGTCATGGTGGTATGAGCCGCCAGGCTGGAGATGTCAATTTCCGACCCAGCGGCCCACAGAGTACTGCCGGCTGCATTATGAGCTGGCCTATCCCCACGGTTTCAGTGGCGTTAGCAACGCCATGAAAACCATAATGGTAGGCCCTAACGGTGACTGGGAATTCCATCCCTGTCACCTGTAGGTGGCTCCCCCACCCCCCAACACGCACCTGACACCCCCAAACCTCCCTCCATCCATACACTGCCCCTACCTAATTCGAATACCCTCCACCCCCTCCGATGCATGGATTCACCCCCCATAAATGTACACACACGCACACATCACCCCCTCACCCAACCACATTACAGTCACAGTGCCACCCACCCCTGCTCCCCGCATACACGCACATATACACCCACACGCACCAGGCATACACCCATTCACAAACACTGGCATACACGCATTCACTCATTCACTGGCATACTCACAGACATTCTTACACACAGGCACACTGACATGCAGACATGCACTCACTTCACCATTCTAACACGCATACAACACAACACCCAGACGCATTCACACACATACTCAGACACACACACAACACCCCCCACCTTCCCACTCCCCTCCCCTGTCGGACTCCCAACTTACCTTGGGCGAGGAGGCCATCCGGCAGGAAATGGGAAGGGGCACTTCTACCGCCAGCAGCGCCCCGCCAGCAGAACACCGCCAGGCCATATTGCAGCACATAATACGTCTGGCAGCGTTCTGCTGGCGGGGCGGTGCTGGCGTTAGCAGCGCTAGATCACCACCGTCCACCATTATGAACACTGCTGGATATCCGCCCTTATTGTGACGGAAGTCAGGCAGTGCTTATAATCTGGTGGCCGGATGGTCGCCACCATGTAGTATGGTGGAGGCTAATGACCGCCTTAATCTTCTCGTGCCTACAAAAAAATAATATGCCCTTGAGCAATGTAGCTGGTACTCATGTAAAGCCTTCAAAGTGAAAAAACATAATTTAAAAAACAAGCGGGCCTCCTCCCTGCCACCACTGGGGACCGCACCCAGGCTCACTTGGCACAAAGAGCCGAGGAAGAGCAAATGTGAGCAAGATAACAGATTGATTACAGCCTTGTTCACAGCAAATCAAAGTTGTGAGCAAGAATGCTCTGCAAATGAAAACTGAAGCTTTGCCGAACACGAGCAGGAAACAAAAGGGAAAAAAAAGCAAAAGAGGAAGAAGACAAAGGCCGTCATTACAACCCTGGCGGTAAATCCCGCTTTCTGTCGTGCTGAAAACCGCCAACATACCGTTGCTGCGGCGGAAATCCGCTACAGGTATTACGACCCACATCTCGGAAGCCGCCACAATACAGACACCCACACAAGTCCGCCACACCACACACCAAAGGTCAGTGATAAACTGGCGATACCAAAACATACACCGTCACGCCAACAAGAATATGCCCACAATATCACGACCCACAAATCAACGCAGCAGTCTTACAACCATTAATCCATTGGCGGTACACACCGCCGCGCTCAAAATACACACACATTTACAAAACACATCTACATTGGACAATTCAAAATACACACACCTGATACACATACACACGCACCACCCACAACACTATAAAACACACACCCACATTACCCACAAACCCTTACAACAAATATTTTGGAAGAAGCAGAGAGAGGGATTAGCAAACACAACACCAACATCCACAGGCACACAACACCATCACTCATACAACATCCATGCACCTCAAACAACACACACCAACACATCCCCCCACACATCACAACAGACAGCACCTCACACATCAAGCACACCACAACATGGCACCTCAAAGACACCCAAGGTTTTCAGAGGAGGAGCTCGGGGTCATGGTGGAGGAAATCATCCGGGAAGAGCCACAGCTTTTCGGATCACAGGTGCAGCACACCTCCATTGCTAGGAAGATGGAGCTATGGCAGAGGATCGTCGACAGGGTCAACGCAGTGGGACAGCATCCAAGAACACGGATGACATCAGGAAGAGGTGGAACGACCTACGGGGGAAGGTGCGTTCCGTGGTTTCAAGACACTAGATTGCTATACAGAGGACTGGCGGTGGACCCCCACCCACTGCCCCACAACAAACAACATGGGAGGAGCAAGTCTTAGCAATACTGCATCCTGAGGGCCTCGCAGGAGTAGCAGGAGGACTGGAATCTGGTAAGTCATATCTTTATTACCATATCCCCCACACCCCACCTGCATGCCATCACATACCCCCACCCTTACCCTCTCTTCCATCACTCCATCATCTCACATATGTCCCACTATCACAACCCACACATCTCAACACCAAGGCCCTGCATGCAACACCTATGCACGGACCACCGTCACCAAAGCATGTCCAGTACAGATACCCACATAGATCCCAAACCAACTATCACAAAATGGCAAACAGAATGATGCAAGCACAGGAGTAGAGGGTACCTCACCCAATGCACAAGATGGCAAACACAGACACTAAAACTATGCATTGACACCCCAACAGGACCCATATCCAACGTCACCAGACAGGAGGTGCCAGACATATCCAGTCCCCCACAGAAGAGGCCCACAGTGATGACAGCAGCTCTGCACGCCTGGATCAAGATGACCAGCCCCACCCATCAGGGACCTCTGGACAGTCGGTTCCCCTGCCACTATCACAAGCCCCCCCCCCAGCAAACACCACTACAGAGAACCCAGGCAAACCCACCAAACCAAGAAAATCAGGGACCTGGGGTCAGTGACAGTGGGCACACGGTTCAGGGGTCAGAGGCACAGGATAACAGGGAAGCTGGGAGGACTGCTGTGTGACAGGGGGAGGACAGGCCCAGGGAACCCACTCTCCACGAGGCACTCTCCAACATCATGGGAGCATACCACCATTCCCAGGAGACCATGGGCACGGTACTGGCCAAGTTTCAGGCGACCCAGCGGCTACAGGAGGAACACTACGTGGGAATCAGGGAGGACTTGAAGTCCATTAACACCACCCTGGTCACCATTGCAGGGGTGCTGGCAGACCTTGTCAACACCATGAGGGACACAGTGGGACACAAACGGGCCCCTGACACTAGCCTGGACGATGAACAGCAATCCACCTTCACCGGCGGTAGTGGACAGGAGGCACCACCACAGGGCCAACAGGCCACCAGCACCCTACCCCCTGCAGAAGGAGAACCATCCCGCAAACGGTCCCTGAGATCTAGGAACAAGACAGAGAACATTGCCAAGACCCCAGCCAGGAAATAAGACCCTCCTGAATGTCACCCTTCTCTCCAATTTTGTCACCCTGCCCACCTTAAACTGCCATTGCTCCCCTTCCTATCCCCCATTGGACAATGCACCTGTGAGACCAAGAGACTGGACTTTGACATGAACATTCCTCCACTATCACCCAAGCCCATTTCACACACCCCTCCACTTATTAGCACTGAAATAAACACCCTTGAATCACCAAACAATCTGGAGTCAGTCTGTGCGTTCACAAATGTGTAATTGCAACACCTCTGAAATATAGCAATGTCAATGTACTTGTTCACATACCAATGTTACACAGCTGTAGGCCAGGAGTAAATATAGCAGAGGGCACAAATTGGGACCCAGATCTGTGAAATGGAAAGCCTAAGTGACAAGTCAGGGTCCATACACATAGTGAAAAAGGCAGACTAATGCTAGGTCCTAAAATAGTATGAGATGTGGGAAGCAGTTCCATCCTCTTACCTGTGTCTCACTGGAAGTATTGCATGATGATGTTGTTTCGGTTGTCTACATCTTCTTCTTCTGCCTCCTCTTCTTCACTGTCCACAGGCTCCACAGCTGCCTCAAGACCACCATCAGGCCCATCCTCCTGCAGAAAAGGCACCTGGCGTCGCAAAGCCAGGTTGTGCAACATACAGCAGGCCACGATGATCTGGCACACCTTCTTCGGTGAGTAGTATAGGGAGCCACCTGTCAGATGGAGGCACCGGAATCTGGCCTTCAGGAGGCCGAAGGTGCGCTCTATTATCCTCCTAGTTTGCCCATGTGCCTCATTGTAGTGTTCCTCTGCCCTTGTCCTGTGATTCCTCACTGGGGTCAGTCGCCATGACAGGTTGGGGTAACCAGAGTCACCTGCAAATATCGAGGGACGACAGTTAGACATTCTCCAAACATTAGGGAATATCCCATACCCAGATAGCAAATTAAACTGTGTGGGGACATTAGGCTCACCTATTAGCCACAAACGGTGCCTCTGGAGTTGCCCCATTACATAATGGATGCTGCTATTCCTCAAAATGTAAGCGTCATGCACTGAGCCAGGATACTTGGCATTCACATGGGAGATGTACTGGTCTGCCAAACACACTAGCTTCACATTCATCGAATAGTAGCTTTTCCGGTTTCTGTACACCTGGTCATTCCTGCGGGGGGGGACAAATGCCACATGTGTACCATCAATGGCACCAATGATGTTGGGGATATGTCCCAGGGCATAGAAGTCACCTTTCACTGTGGGCAAATCCTCTACCTGAGGGAAAACACTCTACACAACACGTTAGAGAACATTGGCTGGGACATCTCTGATGCCATGGCTACTGTTGTTTGAAAAGACCCACTGGCCAGGAAATAGAGTACTGACAGGAGCTGCACTAGAGTGGGGATTCCTGTGGGATGCCGGATAGCTGTCAGCAGGTCAGGCTCCAACTGGGCACACAGTTCCTGGATTGTTGCACGATCAAGTCTGTAAGTGATAATTATGTGTCAGTTTTCCATTGTAGACGGATCCACTAGAGGCCTGTACACCGGAGAATGCTGCCATCTCATCACCTGCCCCATCGGATGTGCCCTATGGAGGAGAACGGTGAGCAGAGGGTCATACAACACATAGGTTTCACAAGGCTATTTAGCACAAACGTTACATTTTCTCTATGTGCCTTTGTATGTCCGTATTCCTGGCCTAAATAGGTGCGACGCAGTTATTTGGCCTGCCATGTGGCCCTCTGAAATGGCGGCTGCCTGACCTGTAAGGTGGGACAACAGGAAATGAGGTAACTGCGCTGGCATTGTACACCGTCACGGTAGGCGGTCGAAGACCGCAGCGCAAGACAGCATTGGTTATCATTGGGCCCTATGGGTTCCAGGAGCCAATGACAATGTACGCCGGCAGTGACGGTATGCACCGCTGCGGACGTGACCACCATTTTCTATCTGTTCTCTCACTTGATACCTGACCTTCCACAGGAGAGGACCTACACTGCAATTGCTGCTGTGACCTGTTACTGGAAGTGACATTGGCTACAGTGTTCTGCCTTCAGTGCGGAGGAGTTGGAAAAACTGGTGGATGGGGTCTTCCCCCAGTACACACAACTGTAGGTCCTCCAGACAAACAGGTGAGTAAACTGTGTTCATGGTCGATGGCACATGATTGTATGGAGTGTCGTGGATGGAGGAGACGGGGTGGACAGGCCAGCATGTGAGGATAGCATGTGTGTATGTATGTCTGGGCCAGGGTGGGAATTTTGTGGGCAATGTGTGAGAAGAACTGTAAGGGAGAGTAACAACCATTATAACTTAACTTTGGCTGTAGGTCAGCGCCCCCCAGAAGAAGGGGATTTGGAGTGCCATCGCCAAGGAAGTGCGGACCCTGGGGGTCTACCATAGACGGAGCACCCAATGCCAGAAAAGATGGGATGGCCTCCCAACGCGGAAGGGGTGCCTGTCGCACCATGACTCCCCTGATGTACCGGATCCTGGCGGTGGCATATCCGGAGTTGGATGGGCGCTTGAGGGCATCACAACCAGTGGAGATTCACATCCACTATCTCAGTCCTTGGCAGGATGAAGCACTCTGGGCACAAAGCCCCCTCCAGAACCAGTGGAGATTCACATCCACTACCCCAGTCCATGGCAGGATGAATCACTCTTGGCACAAAGCCCCTCCAGAACCAGTGGAAAAAGGCATCCACTACCCCAGTCCTTGGCAGGATGAAGCACTCTGGGCACAAAGCCCCCTCCAGAACCAGCGGAGAAAGGCATCCACTACCCCAGGCCTTGGCAGGATGAAGCACTCTGGGCACAAAGCCCCCTCCAGAACCTGTGGAGAAAGGCATCCACTTGAGAGACTGTGGCTTTGCACTCCCCAGGATAAAGCAGTGGCCAACCACCCACTTGAGAGACTTGAGAGACTGTGGCGTTGCACTCCCCAGGATAAAGCAGTGGGCAAACCACCCACTTGAAAGACTTCAGAGCCTGTGGCTTTGCACTCCCCAGGACCAATCAGTTGGCATGGAGCCCCCTCGTGGAGCAGTGGTGTTGCCCGTTCATCCGGCTGAGGTGCCCCCTCTCCCCCTGAGGTGCCTGTTTATTTTCCATCTGATGCCCCAGCAGTGTTCTCTCCATTTCGAGTCAGGTATTTTGTGTGGGCTTTGCCCATGCATTTTGGGACACTGATCCTTGGACAATGATTTCATTAATATCCGGACTTGTGTAGTTGGTGTACATATTTGTATATACTGATTTTAGATTTTGGCCTATCTGATATTTAATTGATTACACTCGTTACAATCATTTCCTTTTGTCCTTGCGTTCTTCCAGGGGGCGAAGAGGTATATATGTAATGATGCTGCATGTATTTGTGTGTATGATGTTGTGGGTGAGGGTGGGGGAGTTGTGTTTTGCGTGTGTGTGTCACTCTCTTTTCCCTCCCCCCCTTCCCTGTGTGCTAGGTGCAGTACTCACCGTGGTCATCGACGGCGTCTTTGCTGCTCCTGATACAAGAGGAGGTAGACCAGCACAGGCAGGACCTGTTCGTGCTCCATGGCATCCTGGTTGTTCGTAAAGTGTCGAAAGGTGAGTGGTTTCCCTTCCAAGTCCTGTTTCCACCATGCATTTGATGTCGTTGGTACTGCCCCGGAAAAGGTGGCAGATAGGCGTGTTGTAATACAGTCTGACGGAACCTTGTGTTCCGCCTGTCTGTTGGCAGTGACCACTGCGGTGTTTGTTTCTACCGTCGTGGCAGTCGGAGTGTTAAAGTGGCTGTCTATGTTGGCGGTTTCCGCCATGGTCGTGATTCAGTTTTTTTTTCCTCCAGCCTGTTGGCGGTATTACCGCTGCTTTAACACCGACCGCCAGGGTTGTAATGAGGGCCAAAGTGTAATTATGCAGTAGTTGGTCCCTGCTCCCAAAAAGAAAAAGAAGGGACAAAGGGGCATGACTGACAACTAACAAGGAAGGATTTTTTAAATGACACTGAAATGAGCAAATTAAATGGCTTTAAGCCCACATTAAGAATACTAAAAGTATACAAGAGGCCGTACGCTTACGCTTGACCTAATGAAATAAAAAAGCTGCTGTGCCTTGCACTACTTCCTGTGTCACCTCGTGTTCTATAAACAGGCCACTCACTCTATCAGCTTGTTAGGTCACCAACATCTCTCCTCTCTGAGAGAGGAGAATGACGACAGAGGCCCAAAGCAAGAATTTTTAGCAAGTAGAAAAATTCTGTGTTCAAATTATTTGAAAAGAAAGTACTTTAGGCTCATATGAATTATGAAGTGAAAAGTTACCAGCCCGAAGATGCTATGAAGCAGCCATGGCTTTGCAGCCAGAGCCACAGATGACTGTTTCAGAATGCAAAAACATGCAACTAGCAAATTAGGCCAAGATTTTGGGTACATAAGTAAACAATGACTATCTGACCACAAATCAATGGCTTATTTTAAATGGCAAGTTAGAATTACAGAGCGAAACAGTAACATAAATATTAATAGGGAGGAGGGGGCATGGGGCTTCCACCAAGTCTGGAATCATAGCTCCTCCAGTTATGTTCTACGCTTGTGTGTGTTTTTTTCTCCGATACAAGGGGCACATTCACTAAGAAAACCTACAGTTTTAAGTTTACTCATTAAGGGGGAGATTTTTGATTCTTAATTTGGAATTCTCTAAGAATTCCAGAAGTAATCCTGGGAGCCATCAACAGTCACAACATTTCTGAAGTACTCACAAACCTAAGCAGCTACACATACATAGCTGCTCATGGAAAACAATTTCATATGAGAAAAAAATGATGACTAAGACATTTACCTTTTCTAACTTTGTCCCTATTTTCTACTGGGAAAATGCTTTTCACAGTGAAGAAGCCACATCTCCTACAACTCTACACATTTTAAGGATGTTTGCCGTCATTCTGTTACTGAGAAATTATTTACTCCTGCCTGTAACAACATTAAGGGGGTCATTTTGACCTTGGCGGACGGCGGAGGCCGTCCGCCAAGGTACCGCCGCTGAATGACCGCACCGCGGTCAAAAGACCGCGGCGGCCATTCAGACATTTCCTCTGGGCCGGCGGGCGCTCTCCAGAAGAGCGCCCGCCGGCCCAGAGGAAATGCCCCTGCAACGAGGACGCCGGCTCAGAATTGAGCCGGCGTAGTTGCAGGGGTGCGACGGGTGCAGTTGCACCCGTCGCGTATTTCAGTGTCTGCTTAGCAGACACTGAAATACTTTACGGGGCCCTCTTACGGGGGCCCCTGCAGTGCCCATGCCATGGGCATGGGCACTGCAGGGGCCCCCAGGGGCCCCGCGGCACCCCTTACCGCCATCCTGTTCCTGGTAGGGGGTGTCAGAATCCCCATGGCTGCGGAGCATGCTCCGCAGCCATGGAGGATTCTGAAGGGCAGTGGTAAACCGGCGGGAGACCGCCGGTTTACCCTTTCTGACCGCGGCTGAACCGCCGCGGTCAGAATGCCCTCGGGAGCACCGCCAGCCTGTTGGCGGTGCTCCCGTGGTCGGTGGCCCTGGCGGCCACCGGCCGCCAGGGTCAGAATGACCCCCTAAGTCTCTAAAGTTTCCAGGCAGAGAATGTTTGTGAGTGGTTACCTATTCATACATCTGTCAATGTGCACAAACTCTCTATGGCATCCCCACCGTGGAATGCACACTCCACACCCATGAGAGCAGATTTACTCCAACCTAATGTTACATAATACAGGTGTTATATTATGTGTTGAAATTGAATTATCAGCTCAAATTCATATTCCACTTTTATAAATCAGGCCATTTACACAAGTAAGTCATGACCGTGAATCAGACAATAAGTGCTATGGGCACATAAGCCCAACTTACTGCTTCCAGAGAAATCAATTGATAAGTAAATCTCATGGTGCCTAATTAGTAGCTGGGAAAAGGTTTGCATTCAAAATATACTTGCAGACTAGTGATAACGCGTCCAGCCCTTATAAATTACCTGTACCTGGACACGTTGGAGGTCGGTGAACCTTTTAGCCGAGTTGGGCTCTCCTCATCTTTGAATAGTCGGGTCACTTAAATCAATAATCAATAACTGTTGTACGCGACAGCCAATACTCAATTAATAGATCGAAATAACACATTAGGAATCAATAACAGTTGGTATTTCGACGCACCATGACCTTTCAGTCATGAATAACCACACCGGTTTATTAAAAGTTAGTGAATTTATTTCCCTATATTAACAAAGCTAGCACAATGTATATAAGTCTCAAAACCAAATGATATATGTATACGAACATTGCTAGCTGTCCATAGCGGCGGAAGAAACGCAATCCACGCAAAATCTGAATAATAATACATTCAGTTATGGCAATACAAATCACTAATATAAGCAACTGAATTTGACTTATTTCATACATCGGTCAGCATGACAAGATTTAAATTCAACATGGTGCGTCAAGTGCATATCTCAACTAACCTCTAATTAGCATTGGCATGTGGGGCTTCATGCAAAACTAAGTTAGTCAACACAAATTTGGAAAATTTCTAGCTTGGGCCCTATCAAAATAGCAGTTGGTACCTAAAAAGAAAAACACAATGCATAATACAATTATCCTTTCATAATTACCAATCATAATCAGCATTCAAGAAAGTCTTCGTCCTTCAGGTACCGGTTCGATCAGCATGGGGCAGATTTCAAAGGGGCAAAGTTAGGGGCAAGTTTCCTTGCAGCAGCAAGGAGAATGGGGCAAAGTTACTGCATGGGCAAGACGGGGCAATTTAAAGTTAAAGTCTCTAGTGTGAGAATTCTCAAAGTCTCTTTCTCAGTAATAGAGAAAAGGGCATCAAGATGTCGTCTAAGATGGCGTCTGGCATTTGGCTTCAAAGATGGCATCAAGGAAAAATGGCTGACTTCTCTTTGTCCAGTGGGTTTAAGTAAGAAACATTCCAAATTCTGCAGGGTCTTCCAATGGAAGGTTCATAGGGTGGATTCAAATTGACCAATGAAAAATGTCTTTCTACTAGTACTCATTTATGCATACGTTGTCCTTGGAGCCTTGGAACACAAGTTGCAACATGGCTTGCCAATTATTTTGGTATCTGTACCCTCATTGTCCGCACCTGCAGAGACTGACCTTGCTTCAAAGTGGATGAAACCAGCCTAGCACGAAACCTTGGTGTTAAGTGTATTAGTCATCTCTACTAGAAAAATACAACTTTAAGCAAGAATATATGTTTCATTAGTTCAAGGAAAAGCCACGCAGTTAGAATTTGAGACCAGGCAACTAGGCCAAAGATTTACTAAATTCAAGCTAAGCATAAAACAGTTTCAACAAGAAATCAAGGCACGCATTTGCAATTATGACGGATTACTACATTTTTCAATTCTCCATGATTAATAAAGCTCGTTTATAATAGTGGCGAACTACTCCGAGGGCACAATTTCCCTCGTACTTTATTTTCTTTACTAAAATCACACTACATTACACGATTTTGGTTACATGATATATGAATATATGTTGGACCCTCTTTTTCTGCGTCATCACTAGGATATGGACATTGATCCAGACAAGGGTGGCCATTGTCCACCTCACTATCATGGCACTTTATACTGCAGTGGTGGTGCCTTGTGTAATATCATGCTGATGCTTGGTCCCCTTTCTGTTTTTGACACAGTTGGGTTGTGAAGCACAGCCGTAAATGAGAAATGACACATACCTTTTCCAGCTGGCAAGCAGTTCTGTATTCTGAGACATGGTGAGGTACAGTCCGCTCCATTTTTTTTAGCTTCTTTGCGACATCACAGAGTGGGACAAACCATGTGAGAGTTAATTTGGCCCAGCCATTCAATGGGCATTCTGTTGGAACATCTGGGCAAAGGAGGGGTACAATTTGCAGCTCCTCATGCAAAATAGAACTGTGCAATTGTACACTAGGTGTCTCCATAAGGCAGCTTCCTTACACCACAGGGTTAGATTAGACCATATACCCTCTGAAAGAGAACTTGTGCATCCCCAAATGCAACAAATATAAAATATACAGCATTAGTGTACTTCTGGTTTGTTGTTGTAGAACACACAATGAGAGTAAGCTAAGACAGTCATATCCCTCTCAGTAAGTGACTTAGCTCTGACCTCTCTTAAAGTCAAAGAAGATGTTCAGCTATAGTCTGTTCATGTGACAGGAATATTTGTGTGTATTGAAGATGCTGTGAACTGCTGCTCAGAAACAATTCAATGTAGTGGTGATGTCTCCAAGCATGTGAAGCATAAAAAAATATTGATCCACCCTCAAATTCTCAGTACCTCACAAGTCCTAAATAGAAATCATGTATTACTTTAGAGGAAGTAGTAACTCCTGTGTTGGAAACCTAGATTGCATCATGTATATGTAGTACAGCTGTAAAGATACATTCCTCTTCATAACCCCATTACACAACTAATTCAATAACTATAATAATAACATTATAATGATAATTTATGTAGCCCACATTAAGCATGCAGGGGCATATTTATACTCCGTTTGCGCCGGAATTGCGTCAAAAAAAAGACGCAATTCCGGCGCAAACGGAGTATAAATATGCCCCTGCATGCTTAATGTAAAACTAACTCCATATTTATACATTGGCGTTAGATGCGTCTAGCGCCAAAGTCCATGGAGTTAGCGTCATTTTTTAGCGTGGACACCTACTTTGCGTTAATTATATGCAAGGTAGGCGTTCCCGTCTAAAAAATCGACTCCGAGGCATGTGCGTCGGATTTATACTTCCGGGCAAAATTCAAGCCCGGGAGTGGGCGGGTCAAAAAAAATGACGTACGGCCGCTTTTGCGCCGTTTTTTAGCGCCTGCAAAAGGCGGCGTTAAGGGACCTGTGGGCTCTGAAGGAGTCCAGAGGTGCCCTCCCATGCCCCCAGGGACACCCCCTGTCACCCTTGCCCACCCCAGGAGGACACCCAAGGCTGGAGGGACCCATCCCAGGGACATTAAGGTAAGTTCAGGTAAGTGTTTTTTTTAATTTATTTTTGTGGCATAGGGGGGCCTGATTTGTGCCCCCCTACATGCCACTATGCCCAATGACCATGCCCAGGGGACAGAAGTCCCCTGGGCATGGCCATTGGGCAAGGGAGCATGACTCCTGTCTTTGCTAAGACAGGAGTCATTTCTATGGGGGTTGGGAGTGAAAAAAAATGGCGCAAATCGGGTTGAGGCGAAAAAATTGCCTCAACCTGACTTGCCCCATTTCTTGACGCCCAAGCCCCATATCCCCCTACGCCGGTGCTGCCTGGTGTACGTCGTTTTTTTAAACTCACATCAGACGGCGCCGGCGGCTAACGCCGGCTAACGTCATTCGATAAATACGGCGCCCGCATGGTGCTTCAGAATGGCGTTAGCCGGCGCTAATTTTTTTGACGCAAAACTGCGCTAGCGCAGTTTTGCGTCAAAAAGTATAAATATGGGCCGCAGTGTCTCCTCTTGGTGCATGTTAGTAAGTTAAGGGGCCACTGGAATGATGCAGTTCTGTGACTGTCATATTCTGCAGAGAGGCAGATCCTTTGCAGATGTCATCTGGTCACTTTTTAGTCTTTACAGTTAGTGACAGAAATGGGTGTGAAACCAATGCTGGATTCCAGACAGCCAAACATTTCTGAAAAGTAGGTAACATTTTTAATTCAGCAAGGGGCATTTGTGTAGGTCCTTCAAGGTTTTCCTACAAAATGTAACAGCTAAAATAAAAAAATATTGAAATTGAGGTGAAAAAAGAGCCATTTCTGTCCACATTTTCTACTATAACTCTTTCCACCTGTGGCAGATTTTTGAAAGCAATGTACTGTTACGTCTGCTGGACTCTCCTGGTTGCGGGCCATATAAGACTTGTAGCTTCATCAAGAACCGTAGGTACCCAGAGATAATAAATGAGCTGCACCTTGCAATGGGTTTTCATTGTATACGGGTATACAGGGATTCATTTGGTGAATATAAAGAGTGAAAAATAGGTGTCAAGGAAACCTTTGTATTTTCAAAATGGGCATAAGGTGTGTTGTTGAGAAGCAGTGGTTATTTGTGCATCCCTGAATTCCGGGGCCCCTATAATAGCATGTGAATTACAGGGCATTTCTCAAATAGACTACTTTTTTACACACTGTCTTACATTTGGAAGGAAAAATGTAGAGAAAGACAAAGGGCAATAACACGTGTTCTATTCTGTATTCCCCCAAGTCTCCCAATACCCGATAAAAATGGTCCCTCACTTGTGTGGGAGGGTCTAGTGCCCGCGACAGGAAACGCAACATGGACATATTACATTTTTACATTGAAATCTGAAATGTTTTTTGGAAAGGGCCTAGCTGTGGATTTTGGCCTCTAGCTCAGCTGGCACCTTAGGAAACCTATCAAACCTGTGCATTTTTAAAAAATAGATGCCCAAGGGAATCCAGGATGGGGTGACTTCTGGGGCTCTCGCCAGGTTCTGTTACCCAGAATCCTTTGCAAACCTCAAAATGTGGCAAAAAAACACCTTTCCCTCACATTTTGGTGCTGCAAAGTTCTGGAATCTGAGAGGAGTCACAAACTTCCTTCTACCCAGCATTCCACCAAGACTCCTGATAAAAATGATACTTCGCATGTGTGGGTAGGCCTAGTGCCCACGACAGGAAATGCCCCAAAACACAACATGGACACATCACATTTTCCCAAAGTAAACTGACCTGTTTTTTGCAAAGTGTCTTGCTGTGGTTTTTGACCTCTAGCTCAGCTGGCACCGAGGGAAACCTAGCAAACCTATACATTTTTGAAAACTAGACACCTAGGCGAACCCAGGATGGGGTAACTTTTGGCGCTCTCACCAGGTTCTGTTACCCAGAATCCTTAGCAAACCTCAAAATTTGGCAAAAAAACACTTTTTCTTCACATTTTGGTGATAGAAAGTTCTGGAATCTGAGGAGAGCCACAAACTTCCTTCTACCTAGCATTCCCCCACATCTCCTGATAAAAATGGTCCTCACATGTGTGGGTAGTCCTAGTGCCCGCGACAGGAAATGCCCCAAAACTCTACATCGACACTTCAAAATGATCAATTACAAAGCTACCTGTTTTTGCAAAGGGGGGACCTGCATTTTTGGTCCTGGGCTCTGCAGCCATCTAAGGAAACCTACCAAACCAGACTTTTCTGAAAACTAGACACCCGAGGGAGTCCAAGGAGGTGTGACATGCGTGGATCCACCAGTGTTTTCTTACCCAGAATCCTAGCAAACCTCAAATTTAGCTAAAAAATCATATTTTCCCCACATTTCTGTGTGGGAATCACCACACATGCACAAATTTCCTACCACCCAAAGTTCCACTCAATTGCCCGATAAAATTGATAGCTCACTTGTGTAAGTGGGACAAGTGCCTGTGACAGGGAAGAGCCAAAAACATGTTGAAATTGAGGGGAAACAACGCGGGTCCAAAAGGACACTTTGAAAAAAACATTTTAGGCTGACAAGTGGGGCAGAATTTTTATTGGTATAGATGTAACAATGCTGGGTGGTAGGAATTGTGTGGATTCCTGCAGACTCCAGAAGGTTCCAGTGCAAAAACGTGGGGAAAATTTAGGGTTTCAAGCAAAGTTGGGGGTTTTCAGAGCATTGTGGGTAAGAAAATGGTGCAGGATGCATGTGAAGCACACCACCCTGGACCTACCCAGATGTTTAGTTTTCAGATATGTCTAGGTATTGTAGATTTTTCTACATGGCAGTGTCCCAAAGACCAAAAAGTGCCATTACAAGTGGGACGATTTTGAGAGTTAGCCAAGCTTTCATGGCCAACATGTAAAACCAAAACCCAAAATAATCAAAAGTCCTCTTGCTTGCCATTTTGATAGAATCTTTTAGTGTGAGGGGGGGTAAGCTGAAAGGCTGTTACCCCCTCCAGTTGCAGTGGGGGCATAACCATACCCATACTGGGTGGTAGCCACCACCCCACTATTTATTTTTTAATTTCCTGGCATCTAGTATGCTTTCTGCCCCCCACTCCCAGGAAGTGGATCGGGGGTAATTGTCCCATCTGAACCACTTTGTCCCCATTATATTGGGCCTTACAAAAATAGGCCAATCTGCCCTCAAGGGGGGCAGAAATAGCCAACAGTAATGTGCCCCCATGGGAAGCAACTTTTGCCCAAGGGACAGCCCCGCAACCGAAATCCTTAATGCCTAAGTGGTTTCTGCCCCACTGTAGGCAGATTGGCCTAATAAAAATAGACCGATCAGCCCCCAAGAAATGGCCTAAAATAAACCCCCCCAGGAGAGCAACCCTTGCCTAAGGGGTCACTCCCCTTACATGAAATTGGCATTAAAATCATCTTTGGTGTCCAGTGGTTTCTGGGGCCGCTTCCCTCCTGTAAAAAGAAAAATTATCCTTAGTGCCTAGTGCTTTCTTGCCGCCCTGGTGGCAGATCAGCCTGGGGGGGGGGGCAGAAATGGCATCATAAAAAAATGCCCCCCCTTGTTTGTTTACTAAAAGTAAACAAACTCCCTGGTGTCTGGTGGGCATTCCTGCAGCTATGCGATCGTGCTGCAGGAATGCTCAGAAAGACATCAAAGGAAAGGAAGAGCCTTTCCTTTTCTTTGATGCCTCTCTGATCTCCCCCACCCATCGATCGGAAGAGAAATGCATTTCTCTTCCCATCGTGCTGGAAGCTGAGCTTCCTGCGTGATGGTGGTGATCTCTGATGAGGTCAGGGCATGATCGTGCGCTGACGTCATCAGACGTCACTTGGGGGGTCAGGGAAGGAGGAGGAAGTGATTCCCCATCCATCACTGCCCAGGGGAGGAGGGTGGGAGGCCCACGGAGAAGGGCTTTCCTCCCCTGTGGGCCAGGAGCTGGACATAATGGTTACATCCTCGGCACCCGAGCAGTGAAGCGAAAGGACTTAACCATTGCGTCCAAGGCACCCATGGGGTTAAACACCTCAAAAATACAATTTGTTTTTAAATAGCATATGCAAGAAAACAGACCATTAGTTGTGTGCCTGCATAAGTAATGGGTCCAGACTGGCCTCCAATGAAAACCAAACACCCCACTGCCACACTTGACTCTCTCAGGCTAGCAGAGCAGAGCAGGTTAAGTCCTATTCATGGAAGGTGGCCTGGGCAGTAATACTATTTGCTGATTCATAGTAATAACACTCAATAAATAATTGTACAGTTTGTTTTTTTCTTTCAAAAAGGAAAAGTACATTTATTACACATACACTACTAAATACAACACAGTAATTTACAAATATATATTAGGCAGGTAGAAGGTACCATAGATGAAATTGCGTGATCACCTCTGACCTCCTAAAGGGTCATACAAAGACATCAGGCAAGACTATTGATAAGGTCAAAGGTTCAAGATTAACAATCACCTTTTAAGACATCATCATTTTAGGAATAAATGCAATAATCAATAATAACTGTGTGTGTGCACTTATTAAGGTTAATAATAAACCATATGCACTTTGATCAGGAACCACTGTTATAATTATTATATCAATAAAGCATTTATAAAAGATCCTCACATGTGTTGTGTGTTTTTTATATACTTTCTTAAGATATTGGTGGTGGTCTCGCTGTCCTGTAGCCACCACATGTGACAGAAAAGGTATGGATAACTTCAGCTCTGCTGGGCTTCATGGAGCTCTCTAGTCACAAGCAGTGAGTATCTTATGCGCAGCTTTCCCCATGCACAGCCTTGTGCTGTGTGCATCCTTGCTATTTTCTTTTTCTGTTTTTTGGGTGCCCAGTCCCACCAGGGCACCTCAAGATGCTCCCAGCATTTGGGGCAGCACGAGGAGCTCACCCCTGACTGCCCCGCCTGCTCCCATTAGGCATCATCTCTTCGTGCTTATGCCAGAGCTAGTAGCTCTGTTCTCCCCGGTAGTCTGTGCAGGAAGGGTGTTGTTCTTTGGATGCTGCCCTGCTCCTCCCAGACACAGGGTGCAGGGATGGTACCACCTCAATTCGGGGAGTGTGACCGCGCTTCTCCATCCTCCTGTGTCAACCCCCAGGGAGATGAGGGCCTCTAGTGGAAGGTGAAATCAGGGGAGGAGGCTCTACCCATGCCACCTCACAGAAAATATAAATCTGAATCCTGCCCTGATCCTCAGGTCCTGGCCCACCCCAGGCCCTTGCTTTGTTCGAAAAAGGTCACCAAACTTTAAAATGCTATAGCTGGAGACAATTTTGGCAATCTAAGGCTCATTTCACTCCTGGTGACGAACACTAGCCTTCTGGAGCACTTTTCCCCAGGTGTCCTGGCCTCAAAGATGACAAAGTTTTCAGGGAGCTGGGTCAACTGGCTCTCTGCACCAGCCTTTCTCCTTTTCTCTCCTGCAGCTCCCTCCTCCTTGGTGCATACATCCAGTATTTTCCCCAACTAGTCCTCAAGGGGTGTAAGAGGACAAGCTTCCCTGGTCCTGGGGAGAGCCCCACTGGTCCTCGGGTCAACTGCAATCAGAGTCCTTAGCCCAAGTGAGATTCAGGGGGTGCTTCCATCCAGTTGTCTATGACTGTCGCCTTCAGTTCAAGTGCCCAGCAGAAAAACACAACTAATTTGGTTTGGGTGGCAACATCCCTGGTACAGTGTGACAGATGATTGACTGAAGCAGTTCATTTTGCCCCACCCCTTTCTTCCATAGGAACTGAGTGAAGCACTGGTAATTGCTCCCTTTGTGGGTAGGCCTTTGTTGCTGTTGCTGGAGAGAAATGCAATTAACTGGGCACAGCTATGTGACAAAAGGCCTGGGCTCTAATCCTCAGCTGAGCTAGAGAAATATGACAATATTGGATCACCCATAAGATTTACAGATATATTTTTGGAACTTACAGAATTGATTTTCCCACACAGCTTACACCCCAATTCAATATGCCAGTAGTCACTTCAGGCCAAAGGGAAGCAAAGCTCTCTAAGGAAGCCTTCCCCATAGGTGTATAACAGAGTGTCACTGCAGATGAGGCAGTAATCATCAATGACTTTTTTGATGAGTGTACACTAGCATTATGAGGCTTACTCCAGTTCAATATCCAGTCTCAGAGTCCCTTCTGTACCAGGGTACATGTACACAGTTACCAGGCTGTGCACAACAGGAGTCTCCCATGCGTAGACCTCATCTTAAAAGGCGGACACTGGCGCTAAACATGTGCAGCCCATTTTCCATGAGTTTACCATGCATGAGTCACAAGTTGTGAGGGTCACCCTCAGTAAAAAGGTCACATACCAGGTGGTCAAAAAGAAAAAGCTTCTTAAGTACAGTTCTAACTCATGCAAAATTTGGTTTGTTCGGTTAACTATTTTCTTTATTGAGCATCAAAACATTATGAGGAAATTAAAATGGGAAATTACATTTTTGGGACCACTTCACTCTTATCTTGCTCCTAACTTGATGGATCAGCACACAACTTGCCATGAAGAGCCAAAAGTGGATGTACTTTTTAAACGTTTTGTGCAGAATCGTCAAACGTTGCTAAATAATGTTCAATGCCATGTGTAAAACCTAAAAGACTGAATACACACATCACAATCAATTTTAAATGACCCAAGATAGAAAACAGATAAGCTTGTTGGAACACTCTCATGCTTTAGAGTAGTACTCATAAAGTCTACATAAATTATGTAGCACAAAGGTTAATAGTTTGCACATTGTTAGAAAAATGTAAATTCCACTGGAAGCTTTTGCATCCTAATTATACAGAATGGATAACTTTGTGTGGCTCAACCGCCAACAATAATGGCCGCTAGGTCATGAAGCTCTGGGGAATCCTGCGCTATATCCCCTGTCTGCAGACACCCGATCGGCCCAAAACGAACATGAGCTGCTCTCCTGTATTGCTGGGGACGTGCTGATACTGCCATCAACATACTGGATGGGAGATCCCTATTGCAGCACAGGGTGCTGGACGCTGCTGCCTGATGTGACCCTCGGAGGCCCCACAGCTACAGGGGCCGCAGTGAGCCCAGGGGTGGAATGGCGCTGGACTGAGTTGGGCTGACCGAGCACAGCGTGCCTCCTGAACTTGACTGACTGGATTTAGAGGTGCCACTGACTGCACAACACATTTGGGGAGCATGTGAGACCCCTCCCCCAATCTTCTCGACTGTCTGCGCCCGTTTCTGTGGGCCAGCACTTTAGGCCTGGGGCTGCCTGCAGGCGCCAGGCCAGGGGGACATTGCTCCTTGGACTCAGCCTGCTGTGGTTTGTGTCTCTGCCCAGCGACCCCTGGCTGTAGACTTTGCTGGTTGGCCTGTACCTGGGACGAAGATGGTGTCTCGGGCCTGCTGAGCAGCCACCAGGACCTTAAATCCTTGGATTCGACATGGCGCACACTGACTCCATGCCTTAATCTGGTGTGGTGGCTCCCTATGAGGCCTTGCCTCTGGGACTATCCTGTGGCCCGGACCACGATTGCAGTGGTGAGTTATTGGCCCCCTCATTTCCCTTTTTGGACTGTTGGGGTGCCAGCTTTCCCTGTGGCTTCACGGTAGCCTGTTGTGCTGCCTACACTGTGTGCCTCGCTGCAGCTGACTCCATTCTGCTGGTTGCCCACAAGATTACTACTTGCTACTGAAGTGCCACATCCTTGCAAATACTATACCTACAAGACTCGGGCACATATCACTTGCTTCTTATCACTGAGTAGCTGCTTGACCCAATCAGCGCATCAGATTTCGCATAGATGACCACACCACTATCTGTCATGTCCACATGGTGCCGAAACATGGGACGGGGTGACCCCAGACAGAAGCAACTATCGTTTGATTCTAGCAGAACGCCCAAGAAGGGCCTGGATCTGCAGACTCGGAGCATGGTGCTACCTCTGCCCTGACCCCAGATGGCACATTGGTGATTATGGCTAAGCTCCAGGCAGGATTCCAGGCTATAGATTCCCACTTTGACACCCTGGATGTGACACTGGATGAACAAACATATAGATCTCCAGGCTGCCAGAATAGATGGGGCAGAGTGTCGGATTTCTGAAGTGGAAGATGGCTGTGTTGACACCTAAAAACATCTGGAAAGGGTAGAGCACTTCCTGAAAGTGGTGGCATTAAAAAATGAAGACCTTGAGACACAGTCACGTCACAATAATGTTTGCATTACAGGCATGGAAGAAACAACAAACACTGGCCGAATGGATAGCTTTGTGGAAAAGCTCCATGTGGAACTATTTGGCAGGGAAGCATTTACCAGCACCTTTGTTGTGGAGAGAGTGCAAAGATTGCGGGGAAAGAGTCTATCTCTGGAGCTCCCTGCATCCCATACTTGCTAGTCTTCTAAACTTTAGAGACCAGGATACTCCTCTACAGCTAGTCCATGAAAAGGGGCCCTTGTGGTATCAGGACATGTCCATTTCCATATTTCCAGCCTTCACACAGCTGGTCCGGGTTACGTAGTGTAAATATGCAGACATTAAGGCAATACTTCAGAAAAATAACATTTGTTACACAATGTTGTTCTCAGCATGATTGTGCATTGAACTTGTGGGCAAGCATCACATCCTCACCTCTCCTGCTGAGGCTGCATCCTTCTGCTAACTATGCCAGCTTGAGAGGTCTCCACATGATCAGCACAGCTTCACAGACTCTACCCCCACATCTCCGCCGCTGTCGCAGGACACCTGAACTTTGGATGGAGACCCTTCTACCTGAATCTCCCCTCCTGACAAGGCTGACACAATGCATGCTTTGTGACCGGGCTTATGACACCGCCCTATCGTACTAGATAACAATTTAATACATTGTCTGCTTTTATACGTTGTCTCTCAGGCTATGGGCACTTTCCCTTGCCTGCATTACCTTGTTGGACACAACAGCTTCCACTGGGGTAACCAAGACACACACTCTTCCCATACTAATGGACATCTTAGGCAATTTCCAACTTTCGGATGTGTGGCGCACCCGACACCCTCACGTCTATGATTTTACATTTTTCTTGTTCCCGCATAACATTTGGACATGTGTAACCCACTGGTACTTCCCCCCTCTGTACTTCTGTGGCAAACTGATATTTTCCCTCTCCCCGCACTTTGTCGGACCACTTTCCTGTTGTGGCAAGACTCAGCATACCTTCTACCACTCCATTGTATAGAACCTAGCATTTTCCAGTAAACGCACTACATGACAAAGTGTTTCGTGCTGAGATTCGAGAGGCTATTATTGACTACTTTACATTGAACACTGGCTCAGTCCAGCGCCACTCCACATTGTGGGAAGCCTTCAATGCATACATAAGAGGTTTATGTATAGCCATACATGCTGGCGTGCTCTGAGCTATTCAGGCTGATCTTGCCAGAGTGGAGAAGCAGCTCGCTGACATTGATAACCAGGCCCGCTCGCAGGCCGAAAATACATCCATGCTTCCACGATCGGAGTTGTTGTAGGAGTTTCATGTCCTGGCTATGTGAGAGGTCGCTCACCTCGGTAAATATGCTAGTGTCCACCATTACGGGGAGGAGAGAGACCTGGGCAAACACTTGCTTGCCTCTCGCACCCTCAATATCAGGCCTCGTACATTACAGCCTTAAGCAGTGAAGACAGCACTGTGATTACGGCCAATGCTGCCATTGACTCTGAATTCACTGCTTACTACAGTCATCTATACACCTCTTGGGTTGATTCACCAGCTGTTGATCTGGTGAATTACTTGTTGGATATTGCCATGGTGTGGCTGGAGAGTGGCCAACAACAATTTTTAGCCTCCCCTATTACTTGTTACAAGATATCCCAGGCCATAGATTCCTTTAGTGGATCGAAGGCCCCATGACTAGATAGATTTACAGGGGATTTTTATAAGGCCTATCATGATATACTGACCCGGATATTCGAGGAATCACTACAGCTGTGAACCCTTCCCCCTACCCTTCGAGAGGCTGTTGTTAAATTACTTTTGAAACCTGGCAAGCCATCTTATCTCTGCGCCTCATATATGCCTTTGTCACTGTTATACCACAATAATAAAATATTAGCCAAGATTGATGCCACCGGCCTTGCTCTCCTCAACGGCAAAATAATTTCCCCTATGCATTCTGGGTTTGTTCCTCCTCATTCGACAGCGATTAACCTGTGCACCATTTTTGTGGTGGTTAATCGGATCTCTCCAGTCTTACCGGCGGCAGTGCTATTGGATGCTGAAAAAGCATTTGATTAGCTTGAATGGACCTTCCTCCATGCCAATTTAACAAAATTGGGAATCCCGAAGGGGTTCAGAGACATAATTAAGCTGCTCTATACAGCCCCTACTGCAACACTGAGCATAAACGGCATGCTCTCAGGGGCCTTTCCACTTATGTGTGGCACCTGTCAGGCATACCCGCTGTCTCCATCGCTGTTTATTATAGCTATGGATCCACTAGTGCACTATTTCCAGGAACACCACTTAGATCGAGGATTAGGATTTCATCAAGGCTGTCTTTTAGGTTCCTCAGACACCGATGACACTCTCCTGTTTGTCCGTCACCCCTCCACCAACCTTCCTCCCTTGATTAGGGAGGTGATACGCTTTGGCGCCTTCTCTGTTCTGTCCATAAACTGGAGCAAATCTGAACTGTTTCTACTAACTGATGCAACTACTCCTTGCTCCTTTGGCTATCTGCTTCGATGGTGTGAAGCCCTGCCAAAATATCTTGGCATCTATCTGCATAGTAATAGTGCTGAGTTGGTACATTTAAAATACGTCCCTGCGATTTACAAACTTACATCCTAGCTAGATGCTGGATTAACTTCCCCTTTCCATGGCCAGCTGAATAGCTATTATTAAAATGGTGGTCCTTCCCCGTTTTTTATATTTCTTTCTCTCCATTACGATTGTGCATAGTTTTTTTTATAGTCTTTGTAGCCTGCTTATGAGACTCATATAGACTGGCCGGTGTCCTCGTGGGACAAGCTCACTCTTCCATAAGAACGGGGAGGATTTTTAGTGCCTGACTTTTGTCTCTATTATTTGGTAGCTGGGAGAAAGTAGCCTCTTTCTAGCATGGTTACCATGATTTTTTTGCCTGTTTGTCAGTGTTTGTCAGTGTGTTTTTACTGTCTCACTGGGATCCTGCTAGCCCATACCCCAGTGCTCATAGTTTGTGGCCTATATGTGTTGTCATTATGCTTGACTGTGTCTCTGGAGTTCTGCTAACCAGAACACCAGTGCTTATGCACTCTCTGTGTACCAAATTTGTCACTATAGGTTAGTGACTCCATAGTCCAATTCTAATTGGCACACTGGTCCCCCCCTTATACGTCCCAAGTATATGGTACCTAGGTACCCAGGGCATTGGGTTTCCAGGAGATCCTTATGGGCTGCAGCATTTCTTTTGCCACCCATAAGGAGCTCATACAAACACTCCTCCAGGACTGCCACTGCAGCCTGAGTGAAATAGTGCACACACTATTTTACAGCCATTTTCACTGCACCAGGTAACTTATAAGTCACCTATATGTCTCACCTTCAGTTACTGAAGGCTAGGTGCAAAGTTACTGTGTGTGAGTGCACCCTTGCACTAGCAAAGGTGCCCCCAAGTTTTCCAGGGCCAATTCCCCAGACTTTGTGAGTGCGGGGACACCATTATAAGCGTGTACCACATATATGTAGCTTCACAATGGTAACTCTGAATATGGCCATGTGAGGTGTCTATGATTGTGAAATTGAACCCCCAATCCAAATCTGGTATTGGGAGGCCAATTCCATGCACCCTGGGGGCTCCACCATAGGCCCCCATTACTGCCAAACCAGCTCTCTGAGGTTTCCACTGTAGCCCCAGCTGCTGTCACCTCACAGACAGGTTTCTGCCCTCCCGGGGATTGAGCAGCCCAATCCCAGGAAGGCAGAACAATGCATTTCCTTTAGGAGAGGGGTTTACACCCTCTCCCATTGGAAATAGGTGTTACAGGCATGGGAGAGGTATCCTCCAAGAGCCTCTGGAAATGCTTTGAAGGGCACAAACTGTGCCCTCCTTGCATACTCCAGTCTACACCAGACAAGGGACCTCCGGTCCCAGCTCTGGCAAGAAACTGGACAAAGGAAAGGGGAGTGGCACTCCCCTGCCCATCACCACCCCAGGGGTGGTACCCAGAGCTCCTCCAGAGTGTCCCTGGTATTAGCCATCTTGGATTCCAAGGTGCGGGGACCCTCTAGGAGCATCTGAGTGCCCAGTGCCAGCAGGTGACGTCAGAGACCCCCCCTGATAGGTACATTCCTGATTAGGTAGCCCATCCCCCTCTCAGGGCTTTTAGGGTCTCTCCTCTGGGTGTTATCTCAGATTCGGTTTGCAAGACTCCACAAGGACTCCTCGCATCCCCTGCTTCAACTTCTGACCGTCAGATCAACCGCAGACTGCTCCAGGAACCGATGTAACTGCAACAAAGTATCCAGGAAGGCCTGTCTTCACCCTGCACCAGAAGAACCAAAGGAATCTCCCGTGGTGTGACAGAGTCACTTCCCTGCTTCAGCAGGCACCTCTCTGTGACGATGACCAGTACTCTTGGACTCCTCTCCCATCGACAAGTCTGATCCCTGGAACACAGGTGGTGGACCGAAGTGATCCTGACTGTCCAACGGTCCAACTGTACAAATTTGGTGGAGGTAAGAGCTTGTCTCCCGTGCCAGACAGTACCCCTGTACATCGTGTCTTCTGCAGCTCCTTGGGCTTCTGTGCACTTCTTCCAAAAGTTCTTCATGCACAGCGTAGCCAGCACTCCATCCTGCGACGCACAGCTCTCTGAGTTGCTCTCCAGCGATGTGGGGTCCTCCTGTGTAGTGCTGTGACAACTGCACTTTGCAACTCCTTTTTACCCGTGTCCTGGGACTCCCGTGGGTGCTGGCTGGTCTTCTGAAAGCTCTCTGAAGTGCTGAGAGCCCCCTCTGTCTCCTTAGTCTGAGTTGAGACCCCCTTGTCCCTCCTGGGTCCGGGCAGTTCCTGTTTGATGCAAAACGCGTTCTTGCATGAACCAAGGCTTGTTGGTGGAATCTAACGATGCAAACAGCCTGCATCTAACAACTCAACGTGGGACATCTCTTACACCAAGCAGGACCCCACAGCTATTTTCTTTGGTGCATTTCTGTACTTTTCTTCCAACCGGAGAATCCACTTTTGCACCTTCTTCCAGGTGGGCAGGGGCTGCTTTTTTTTCTTGACTCTTCATCGACTTCTGGACTTGGACTCCTTTCTCCAAGGGTCTTCAGGTCCAGGAATCCATTGCTGGTTGCTTGCAGTCTTGCTTGGTTCTTGCCTAATTCTTCATCACAACTTGTAGTGTCTTCTGAGGAAACTTGCTGTACTTTACTCCTGCTTTCCTGGGCTCTGGGATGGGGTACTTTATTTACCTTTGGTGTTTTCCTGTACTCCCAGCATCCCTCTACACACTACACTTGCCTAGGAGGAAATCCAACTTTCGCATTCCATTATTTTAGTATATGGTTTGTGTTGCCCCCTAGGCCCATTGCAATCTATTCTGTGTTTCACTGTTTGCACTATTCTATGACTGTTTAATTACCTGATTTTGGTTACTAGTGTATACATTGTGTATAATACTTACCTCCAGTAGGAGTATTACCTCTAATATATTTTTGTCCTTGTGTCACTAAAATAAAGTACCCTTATTGTTGGTAACACTGAGTAATGTCTTCTAATGTGTATAAGTACTTTGTGACTATAGGGGTATTGCAAGAGCTTTGCATGTCTCGTAATTCAGCCTTGGCAGCTCTGCTACAGCTACCCCTAGTCAGCCTAAGCTGCTAGACACTGCCTACATTTCACTAATAAGGGATAACTGGACCTGGTATAAGGTGTAAGTATCTTTGGTACCCACTACAAACCAGGCCAGCCTCCTACAGTAGCCCAGGCACACTTTGCTTTTTTTGGTACTACCCAGATGCCCAACATCAGTATCTCAATCCAGAGCATGTGCAGGCTCTTCCCTTTTCCCTCTCCATGCTTTTGCCACATTGCCTCACCAGCTGGACATGGTTCAAGCTCCTCTGTTATCTAGGCCATGGCACGCTGTACTTCCCCCACCTTCCTCTGTCACTTCCACTCACACTGGCGTAGTTAACCCCTTATCAACTTCACATGATGGGTGACCTCTTTAGTGAGGCCACACTGAAAACTGTTGTTACGTTGCTTGAGGGGCACAATGCAACGTACCTAAATAGTTTTATCCTACGCCATTTATATAGTACCCTACATGCTACGTTGCCTAAATGCCCACATTAACCAATCAAATTCACTCTCTTTAATTATTGTGATCCCTGATAACACACATCTGATATCACAACTCTACAGCATCTTCCTCAAGTTAAGGTTCGTGGGGGCAGTAAAATCCAGATTCATGTGGGAGTGAGATTGCAGCATTCTCTGTCAGATAAACAATGGTTCTATTGCTGTGTACAAACTAAACTTATCTCTAACAATCAAAGGCATAAACTATTGCACTACTAATACCTACACCACACTTATGTAACCCTGCAGAGTCTCACCAAATTAAACTCCACCCAATCGCATCTCTGTCCAGACTACTCTGCTGAGCATGCTGATTTTGTTCATTTTGCCTGGGCCTGCCCCTTGATCCTCATGTTCTGGTACTCAGCACATACCAAAATGACACAAATGATAGGACACCTGCTTCCCCCTAGCCCACTTCTGGCATTGTTGGGCTATGTTTAGCCATTGCCTCTGCATGTCCAACGCTTTGTCCCATTGGCCTTACTCCTTGTAAAGCAACATATTTCACTCCACTGGGGTAGCAGTACAATCCCTACCAAGTCTGATTGGCTGCATGACATGTCTTATTACCACCACTAGTGAAACTTATGCGGCATTACAACCTCCATCCTCCTAAACCAAAGACATAAGGCAACCACTTCAAAATTATTTCTGCCTCTCCAACAAACAGAAGATTTGATTGAGACTGACTCATCTCACCAGCACACTGACTCCTTGGCCCTTCCCCTCTGTAGGGTCTCTACAGACAGTTGTCCTGAGAAATTGGGTGATAAATGCCCTGCTTTTTCCTACTCTTTCTCTCTCTGTTTTGTATATTCTCCATACTGTATCCACCTACTGCATTCTCGTCCCACTATGCTGTATTGCCCCTTATTTTTCTCTAGAAGCTATCAAATTATTGTCAGCACATTTCCAGATTTGGACTATGGTGATGTTTCTATTATCATCTAACTGGTAACTGTTACCTATGTTTGCAATATTCTCTAGATTTGCTATACTGCATAAAATAAAAATAAAGTTAAAAAAATGCCTGATGGCTAGCTGATGATGATGAAGGTTTAGCGCTATGTATCACTGCCCTAAAAGAAACTGTGTATGCAAACTAGGACAGGGAGAGGCTGGAAGAAACAAAAGACAAGACCTCCTGCTACCACAAACCCAGATTTTGTTGGAGAGTGGGTTGACACATCTACATCTAAGCACTATGGTTCCCACCAGCCGAAGAGATTGTCAAGTGTAATGCTATTTGATAAGCATGTAAAGTAATATACATGACCTGTGGGCAGAGGCTGAGGGATCAGAAAAAAGATGTCTCACTTTGAGACGTGGACAAGATGTCTCAGTATGGGAATTAACTAGTGTGCGTAGGTGAAAAAGTTGTTTATCAGGAGTAAGATGTTATGATGAGAGGGCAGATGGGCCATGTTTTCAAGTCCATGATTTCAGTTTGGCGGTGCAAGAGACTCAGGACTGAGAGGTCTGGATCTGAGAGTGAAGGTGGAGATCAAGGAAGACAGATTTCATGCTATGAGAGCTGATCCATGAAGGGAAGGAGAGCTAGAAGTTATACTATAAGAGCCGGCAGGGACTTGGGAGAATAAGGTCACAAATAGGAGACTGAATGGTGGAAGGGAAGGCAGCTAGAGGCCTTGTTGAGAGAGAAAGCTGTCACAATATGACACCAACAGTGAAAAGTAATGGAGCTAGAGTTCATGCTGTGAGAGCCGAAAAGGGATCAAAAGTACAAGGTCACAATATGAGACCAGAGATGAAGGGAACTGGAGCTGGAGGTGAGATTGAGAAAGCTCACAGGGGCTCAAAGGTAAAAGGTCACAGTATGAGACCACCAGAGGAGGGGACCAGAGCTAGAGGCCATGCTCTGAGAGCAGATGTCTGCTGAAAATTAAAAGCGCACAATATGAGACCAACGATGAAGGAGAGTGGAGCTAGAGGCCATGTTTTACGAGCAAACATAGGTTCAGGACTTTACAGTTTGAGACCAGCAGTAAAGGTGAAGGGAGCTAGAAATTATTTTGTGAGATCACTTGGCTGCTCAGGAATAAAGGTCAAAACATGAGACTGTTGTTGAAGGGGGAGGGAGTTAGAGGTCATATTATGAGGACAGACCGGGCTAAGGAGATAAAGGTTATAACATGAGACTGGTGCAGAAGGTGGCTCACACGTAAAGTCCACCTATTAGACTGGAGGGATTGACCTCAGGGGAGTAAATGAACATTCACTAAGAAGATGTTTCAAACGAGGTCTCCTTTGCAGACATGAAAACATATACACTTTAACTTCAGCACCACTCATTGTTAATGTGAGAGTTTTTAGGGATTCTGAAAACACTACCATGCACATCACATCCCAGTGGTAATGCCAATGGTTGGCACAAAACGCATTTTTATGATACATGCTGTCACTGGTTGGAGGTAAGTCACAAGACAAAAGCCCACCTTTGAGATATTCATGTTAAAAACACATAATCAGATCCAAACAATCAGCAGAACAAGAAACAGATTGGATATAGGAGTGAGGATTAATAATCAATAGGCCATGGCGCATTTTTAGTTACGCTGGCATAATTGACATAATTGTGCATGATGAAATTTATGCAAATTTACCAAATTACAGCATTACACCACATTGAGTAAAGAGACTCTTGCTCTAAAAGAAATTGTAACATGAGATGTACCATTTGGGAACTTCTTGAGCACAAGCAACAGTTTTTATAACCTGAGCACCAGTTTCTTTAAGGCGGGTAGTCAAGAAACATTTCAGAAAGATTTTTTAGCAGAGCGACCTTATAGGTAATTTTCTAGCACAAACTCAAAAATGCAAATGCAAATGGCATTATTTTGATTGTGAGCAATAGGAAAATCAACTCAAAATTACATATTTGATTTGCATTTTAACTCAAATTTACACTTTGGGTATTTTTTTAGTACAAGATGCATTTTGTCTAATTCTGCATCATTCTGCTGTCATTTTGTGTAATTAGGCTACAGTTAACCACACAAGATTTGCACACCCCTAGTGACCACCCTTCCTAGGATTCAGACGAAAAATAAACTAATGGTACAAATGAACAGCCTTGGCTGTTGGCTAAGGGCCTCAACCCCTAATTTTGTACTTGTGCATCCTCTACTGGCCAACCCATCTTCAGGCATTCAAACAGCTAACAGCAGCAAGGGAACATTGATGTAAGTGGATATTACACTTTGTAAGACCAGTGTATCATAACACAGCAATTTGGAATGGTGTTTCACAGCACTTATATGCCATAATGGCAATAGTGGATCCCATATAAGTCATATTTTTTGTTTAAGTGTCCAATATAAATGTTCTGTTATAGTTAAACCTATTTCAAGAGAGCCAAATAAAGCTGGATAAGTAAATACCTCAATATCATACGCGTGCCTAATACCCCTTTTTCATCTCCGGAGGGCAAGCCAAGCTAGAGATTCCTAGGTGAGAGATTTTTTCATAGCAACAACAAGTCACACATCAGGGGACTCTAGAATTCCTCATGGGGTCACCTTCCATTTTTAACCTTCCACTGTTGAAAGAAAAATCAGCTTTAGCAATGCAGACTAAGGGCCTGATTTAGAGTTTGGCAGATGGAATATGTACCGTTGGGATGATGCAGTACGATTTGTACATGCATTGAAAGTTTAATGTACAGCCCGTCAACCTGACAAATCTGTGGACGCATTTGTCATCCTTTGCAGGAAACAAATGTACAACATAATCGACCTTTGGACAGAAATAAGCGTGGTGAACCATCAATAATATTTCAACACCATCCCAACAATTTAGACACCATGGACAATGTGGCCATGAAAGGAAAACTCCAATCAGGAATACAATTAAAAGATTTATTACAAGCACAAGCTCAAAATTATGTAGACAATCCATAAAACCAAGTTATAAGGATACTTAATCACCAAGGGTTGCGCAAGGCATCAAAATAATTCCAGACAAACTAATATTAATAAAACTAAGCATTCAAAATTAATACTACATAACGTCAATCAGAATATTGGTGACACAGATATCACACAATGCTTAGAATTTACAATCATTAGTCAATTAAAATTTAGCAGAGTCAATAATCTTTGGCTGGGCACACTTCAACTCTGGAGCTAACCAAATCAGAAAAATACATGTGTGGGGCGGAAAACATGTGGCCAAAATACAAAAAGTACAAAAAGGACAAAGATAATTTGGAATAAGATAATCTTGGACTGCAGAATACTAACTAAGATGGCAAAAGTTGGTATCAGAAGCTCAGACACAAGTCTTCTGAAAGGGCAAAAAAAATCTTAATTCTAAAAAGGGCATTTCAAGGGTATGGGCAAATGGCAGAAAGAAAGACATCCCTCTAAGGGATACAACATTCAGGGAATCTTCATCATCAAGACATCAAGATCAGCAAGCATCAGGACTGCTCAGAATAAATGCTGCAGAATGACCAAGAGCAAGACTGAGATTAACTTAAATTCAAAAGACCATTGGTATATCAATTCACAAGAAGTGATCTGATTTGTCAAAGGTGTCACTTCATATTACGTTGAATAGTCATCATCCAACAATAATTAATCACCAGGCTCCAGGTTGCAACAGTTCGACAATTTCCCAAGTCTGTCATGGGAACATCTCCTTTCTGTGTGACTACAAGCAGGTTTGAAGCAAATGTATATGATCTCAGTCGTTGTTCCTGCCTTATAATGCTTCCAATGACAATTAGGTACAACTCTCCACGTCTAAAGAATAAACTTATTACAAAAAGACTTTGCTTCTCATGGGAACGAAATTTGACAGAAGATGTCATGTTATGAAAAATAATTCAACACTTTTATATAACTGAAAATGCAAGCTCTTCAGGCCACAGTTATGCTAACACAAGAAAAAATATATGAAATGCATTTAATCAATACACGTTAGCAAAGCACATGTAATATGCAGACTTATAAATTCAACATTATTAATATTTCATCAGTATGAGTAAAACATTTAATTTAAAATGAAAAGCTTTGTTATTCCATTCCATTCAGTATAACAGAGAACTACATTTCTCTCACTTACACATATTTTTAAAGTCATTATTTCATTGATCTTAAGAAATTCAATACGTGCTTTTAGTTTAGAGTACACATTATACTTCAACATCAGTTTTCGCCTTGTAACATGAGATTAAATTCAAAAGGCACCTAGGTGGAACTTTGAAATACAAGCAATTGTCATTTAAATGGTGTGTCAGTGCAGCTTTCTACATTACTTTTTCTCTCTTTTACCTTCATAAAATAAGGCTTGTCACAGTCTGATGACTTTTGTGGCAGCACTAACACGTATGCTCTATAAGTCCCTCCTTTGTTGGCGAAATACGCCATCATCAAAGGCCCAATTCTCATTTCAATGAGACAGTTCAGAATTTTGATGACTTTTTCTGATAATGTCTGCTGTAATCCTCCATTTTCTTGTGGTTACAATAATAAATACTTCTCCTAGTCTCCATTTCTATCTCCTTTTTCTTCTGCCTAGTCTTGGCTCTTTCATCTTTCAGTATCTTGGATGGCTTGTAAAATCCCAGTGTAACTATGACACAGAAAGCCACAATCAACTACGATCTCCTGACGGTTCCTACTATTTCTTTTCCCATATTCCCAAACCATTTTCCAGTGGCTGAAAAAAACACTTCCAATAGCTTCCAATACACTGGTGACTATCAAACTTTTCAGGTCTTTTTTCAAGTCAGTCATGTTTGCAATGTACTTTTTGTGCATGTAACTTTTTATAGACTCCGCCCTCCTTTGCGAGTAAGATGTCTAACGCAAGACCATTTTACAAAACCATTGATCTCCCAGCAACCATCTCTTTGTCCATTATTAACATAGCTCTGGCAGTGTGAGTAGGTAGTTTGTCTACTTTTGTTGACAAGTTCATAATCTTGAAATCATTCAAAGTTACTCCCACTGATGG
The DNA here is from genome assembly GCF_031143425.1 of Pleurodeles waltl. Lineage (NCBI taxonomy): Eukaryota > Metazoa > Chordata > Amphibia > Caudata > Salamandridae > Pleurodeles > Pleurodeles waltl. Next base: position 341,837,040 of record NC_090446.1, read on the forward strand.
AATTATGGTACCAAAAATATCACCTGCTATCTCTGAGGCACCTTCTCCTTTTTAACTTTGGAGTTTGATTTTTCATCCTAGACTGGATCATTAATATTGTCCACTTGATACATTTTTGGAAAAACTACTGTCAGGTAACATGTTCCATACCAGCCTTTCGCAGCTTTTAATAAGCCTTTTTCCCACATATAAAATAAACTCCTGGCATGGTGGGATCCTGTCCATTTAACATAAAGGTCTATGTGCTTTTAAACATAAAACATGTTGACATTAACTAATACCTACATAATGTGTATCTATCTTGGACTTTGATCTTTGTACACATAATTTCCCCACATGTTGCCAATCTAATGCTAAGTATCCTTGACTATTCTTCACTGCGGCATGTGCGGGGTCTCTATCACAATCTAATACTATGACTCCCTTTTCCAATTTGAGTTTCATTGCCCTCCTTCTTTCTTCGACTTGTCCAATAAACTCCTTTTCTTCTGGGCTAAAAATGCATGTCAAAATAGTTTTGGATGCCTATACTGTTCCAAAATGTCAGGGTATGTTCAACGAATCCTCCCACAGTGTCAATGTTTTTTGCTTTAGCGATGCTAATCAGGTGCTTCATATTCAACATGAAAGAAAATACTAGATCATATTTAGAATAGAAGTATTGGTAATACTCCTGAATGTACAATAGTGTTAGTAACAGACTACAAGAAATTCCATATGTAAGTGTCAAGCTGTGATAAGTGATTCCTTCCTGCACTGATGAAGGGATTTGGGTGCAAGCATAGCAATCACAAACTTCCATGGTTTTAACATATTCGTATAACAATTTATAATACACATTTGATGTCAAATTTCCCTTAGAACTGTCAATATGTAAATGTATTTCATCTTCATACAGTGATCTTGATCTATGAATGAATCTTCTAAATGTGTGGCACCTGTGACTGAAGCTTTCTCACTCTCATTCTTAACAGACAAATTTAATCCAACAATCATCAAAATGATGATAATCACACACACTATTGCTAAACCTACACACTCATACTTATATTTACTTTCTTACTTCGCTCAGATTTCATGGCTTGTCTAGATTCAGATCACAATACATTTCTAATTAAAGATTAAATAAAAAATCAATAAATATTTCAAAAGAGGCATTCAATCATTTCACTGTCTCCTTCAGGTGTTCAGTGAGTTACAAAACAGTTTATTCAAAAACAAAAATTCAAAAAGTTTATCAGGAGTCTCTCTTATTTACAAAAAGTCAAAAGCTCCAACTAAAGGTTCAAATGTCTCTAGTAATAAACCATCTGATAATTACTAATAAACACTTCCAGCAAATACTGCCTTTGTTCCTCAGGCGGCAAAGATTTCAAAATTCAATTGCAAAGCAATTTCAAATTCCGAAAGTTCAGCTGGAGTCGAATTGTTAAAACAAAAAGTCAACAAACTCCTTCTCGTAGTCATCAGTTATGAAATAAGTCCATTCGGGAGCTTAACAATTTCAACTTGGAACTCTTTTTCTCTTTGACCTCCTTGTCACATGACCCTCAGATTCACTATCACTTTGATCTGATTCTTCAGTTACTTCAGCTATAGTAGGAGGCACTTTTATCACAAGCTATGGGCTTTTCTTAGGCCACTGATCCCCAGGTACAACTCTTTTCTCTGGCACAACTGGGGTTTCAACGTGATCTGAGCTAGCACGAGTCACCTGACCCCGTCTCTACCGTTTTGTACCTTCAACTTATGTTGACCTGCTCAGAATGTCATCAGACAGTGCATGCTATAGTCACTTGTCCAGTCCTCACAGCCTTGTTAACCCAGACTCCTTTTCTCACTGTAACCGACCCTTTGGGAACAGGCGCTGTTTCATTAAGAACACTTGGACCTTTGTGTGTGTGGCTCGCATGGATCCAGTTTGGGAGACCAGCACACTTCACAGCTGGTATTGTCACTAGAACAACCTGATATGGCCCTTACCAACGTGGTTTCAAGCATGTCTTTATAACATTTTTTTCACTATTACCCAGACACTGGGATTAAAGTTGTGACAAAGTTCTTGTTGAGGTTTTGCAGTTGCTTCTCCAACCTGGCAAGACAAAGAACTAACCACATCAGCTAGTTATTTGCAATAATCCAGTACGAAGGCCATCCTAATGTTCACAAGAGCATTTGCAGGCACGGCTGGCAATCTCATAGCACTGCAGGATGATCTCATGTGGTAACAAGCCTGTCTTTCTTTCGGTACTCATCCAGACAAGAAGCAATGCATCTGGCCATTTCAGTGTTGTAGATACACATACTTTTGTCAGTCGAGACTTCAGTGTTCCATTTATCTGCTCTACTAGTCCTGAAGGTTCTGGCCTGTAAGTGCAATGCGATCTTTGCTCAACTTTTAATGCAGCACACAATAATTTAAGGATCTCACTGTTGAAATGAGTTCCTCAGTCTGATTCCAGAGAAGTCGGAAAACCGATTTGAGGTATCAACTCCTTTAATAACAGTTTTGCAACTGTGAGGCTATGACTCCTTCAAGTTGGGTAAGCCTCTACCTAATGAGAGAAGACACACACCAAGACCAAAATATACCTCTGCCAATTGCACACTGGCAATTCAAAGAAATCAAGTTGCATTCTGGTGAGCGGTCCTCCTGATCTGCCTATGCGACTCAGTGTAAGCACTGTGCATTTCCCTACGTTCATCTACTGACATGTTGCATATCTGCAACACACTGCTTTTGCAAGCAATTTAAATCTGGGACTGTGCTATGTTTGTTTGAATGATCTGATCATCTCATCTCTACCAATATGAGCCTCCCCATGGTAATACCTTACCACCGGGGACAACAGGTTATTTGGGAACACTGCTTTCCCCTCACTTGACACGAAAAAATCACCCTCATTCCTCTGGTCACATCCTGCTATAATCCAACCCTGCTTCTCTTCTTCTATTACTTCTTCCCGTAATCTTTTGACTTCTTCTCAAGTATCAATAGCCTTCATATAGACATTTTGACTTGTCTTATTGTCATTTCCATAGCTTCATTCCTCACTAAGTAAAGTGCAATGCAGGGCACAATGCATCACAACTTCTTCTGCATAGGTATTGCCCAAGGATATATAGGCCCTCAGTACAACATTGGCGGTATATACTGCCTACTTCCGTGGCGACGGTCACCAAAAGACCATCACTGCGGTTACCAGCCATCCACCGTATAATGACCGTAGCCAGAATTCCGCCAGAAGGATGGTGGAATTGCGGCTGAGGCCATGGTGGCAGATGGCAGTGGCAGTAAGGTGGTGCTGCTGCCAACAGCAGCACTTCGCCAGTATACCGCCGGAGACCGTATAATGACACATGATGCGGCCTGGCGGTGTTCTGCTGGCGGATGCTGCTGCTGGCAGCAGCGCCCTATCCTGTCTCCTGCCGGAGGATCCCCTGACATCAGGTAAGTTGGGTGCTCTGACAGGGGAGGGGGGTGGGTCTGTGTTGCGTGTGTTGTGTGTGTGGGGTGTGTGTCTGTCTGTGCGTGTGTGTACGTGGGTGTGAGATGCATGGTGTCCGTGTGTGCATATATGGATGTGTGAGTGTGTGTATGTTGTGTTGTTTGCATGCATATGTACATGTATGTATGTCTGTGTGTGTGGATGTGTGTGTGAATAGATATATGCATGCGTGGATGAATGTCTGTGCGTGTGTGTCGTGGGGAGGGTCTGGACATGGGGACAGGGGGGAGGGGGAGGACCCCTATCAGTGACAGGGAAGGGATTCCCTGTCACTGTTAGTGCCTACTGCCATGGTTTTTGCAGCGGTAAGGAAGCCACGAAAACCATGGTGGTAGGTGGGGTCATAATCCCGCAACTGGGCTAGTGACGGCTGCCAGGCTGGAGACTGCAATCTCCAGCCTGGTAGCCGTTACCGCCGTGGCGGACGGTGTGGTACATTGGCAGGTTGTCTTGAGCCAAACTGCCAATGTCATAATATGGGGAAACGTACCGCCAGCCTGTTGGAAGTACATTTCTCCATTTTACTGCCATCTGCCAGGGTGGTAATGAGGGCCATAATCATTTAGCTTCTGTTGAGCTGCACATAGTACAACTGAAATTTTCACAGGTAACTGTAATGCTTTCTGCAATTGGTAAACATTGTCACCGTTTCGGATAGGTGATCCAGAAGAGGTCACAAAGCCTCTCTGGGACCACAAAAGTCCGAAGTCATGAACAACACCAAACCTACATCGGCTATCAGTGAATATGAGCACTTTGAGCTGTTCAGAGACACAGCATGCTCTAGTAAGAGTGATCAATTCAGCTACTTGGGTAGAAAAGACCCCTTAAAGGCAAGAGGCTTCTGTCGGACCTGAGGCTGTGCAACTTAACAACCTGCTTTCAGGGCACCATCAGGATCCCTTAAATCAGGAGCCATCAATGAACATGACATAGTCATTTTCATCCAAGGGGACATCTTGAATATCAGGGCTTGGTTTGGTGCACAGTTCTGTCACATCAAGAAAGTCATGCTCAACTACATCTTCACAGTCACTTGCGTTTTTAACAGGATTTGACAAAAGTGTAGCCATATTTAAAACATTGCAACTCTTTGGGTTGACATTAGAAGAACCCAAAATAATCTGTTTATAATGGGTCAAACGTGCATTTTTCAGGCATTGGGTCTTAGTACGGGTTAACAAAATCTCCACTAAATGGGAGATAAAAACATCCAGTGGGTGGCCTATATCAATGCTTTTGCATTGTTCGATACTGATGCTTAATGCTGTCACAGCTCTTAGACAGCCGATCAATGCTGCAGTATCAGGATCAAGTGTGGCTGAAAAATATGACTCAGGCTTGTTTGAATTTCCATGTAACTGTGTCAAAACTGAGAAAGAATATCCATCCTTCTCAAAGCAAAACAAAGAAAAACATTTGTGGTAATTGGCATTCCCAGACATGGCACAAGCTTCCTCTCAACTTAGTGAAGGCACACATGCAATCGTCATCAAATGGAAACAGCTTCAGCACATCCTTTAGTGTCAGTCTCTGTAAGGGCTTGGACCAAAGAGAAAAATTCAGAATCTATTGACAGCTGTAGCCAACCATTTCCAGAAACATTCTGACTTCCCTCTGAGTAACTGCCAAATTCATCTGCATGATTGTTGAAATTCTCTCTTGGACACCTTCCTTCAACCTTTCTCTATATGGTGACCTAAGAATCAGACTTCCTTTTTACAGTAGTGCAACATTGCTGGGGAAACTTTATGTCCATTTTTTCCTAAATTATTCTAGAGAGGTATGGTATCTGTTTGGCATGCTTCTTGAGTATTTGACTCAACCAAAAGGCCATCAATATATTTTACAAAGACTTAATGACAGGGCATTTTAAGGGACTCCAAATTCTTCTTCAAAATCTGATAAAAAATGTATGCCAATTCCGTATAACCTTGTGGAGGTCAACACCACGTTAAAATATGACTGCCGCATTTAAAACAAAGAAGAACTGGATTTTCTCATGCAAAGCAATGGAAAAGAAGTCCTGACACAAATCAATGACTGTACACCACTCTGCTTCACACAGGATCTAAAACAAAATCACTACTGGATTCGGTACCACAGGAAAACATGGAACAGCAATCTTGTTCACTTTACTCAAATCCTGAATTTTGCAGTATTTTCCATTGGGATTCCACAATCCTAAAAAAGAAGAATTACAATGACTTCCCAAAATGTCCTTTAGAGCACCTTGCTTAATCAAGCTCTCAATCAAGTGTTTTACTCCTGAAATTATCCCGAGTGTCATGTTGTAAGATAGTATACTCGGATACACTGCATTTGGCTACACTATGATTTTGACTTGATCATCTCCTTTTATGAGTCCTATATCCTTTCCTGAAAAATCCCAAACCTCAAGAAGAACTGACTCCTGCAATTCTTCGGGCAAATCATTACGTCATCACAGGTTACAGCGAGACAAATGTCTACTGTTCTACAATTTTACAAGGGACATCTTCTTCCTGATCTGTTTGTATTTCTATTCCTTTGAGTGTACAGCTAATGGAACAGTTTAGCATACACAACAGGTCACGTCCTAACAGATTTACTCGACTTGAATCGCAAATCACAAATTGGTGCTCTTCCTTAAATTAACCTATTTTTACCGCAACATGTTCTGTAACAGGAGTTGTCAACTGCTTATTTGCTATTCTTGAATTCTCCTTTCTAATAGGACTTCTGCAGTTCTTACAGTAGAACATGTAGCTACAGTTTTAATTAGGAATTACACATTGTATCCCGTAACACTGGCATTTACATAGGGACCATGCTGATCCACCTCTAAGGATGCAGCTAACATGCAATCCTCATCATTGGAACTATCACTATGAAAGGTTTTTAAGAATTCTTCATCGCTCAAATCAATTAAAGGAAATTGTGATGCTACTCATTTGCATTTGCCAATTGATTTGGGTATGCATTTGCCATGTGATTCATGTTTGCTGAGGAACAATCACCTGCTGCTGTGTCATCGGGGCTTGTGGTACCTGCATCTGTTGTACTGGGGACACTGGGAATTTGGGGTCTTTGGACTCCCTGAATTTGAACCTGATTTTTACCTTAAGTCTGAGCAACTCCACCATTTTGTACCAAATTACTCACATTATTATGGGGACATTCCCTCCACCAATAACCAAAACGTCAGCAAGAATAACACAGATTTGTTTTCTTCCATGACTGAACATCGGCCAAACTTCCACTCTGATCTACCTGAACACCATGCCCTCTACCTCTAGACTGAACCACTTTTCTAACCTGCTATGGCACACCTTGCATTCCACTTGTATTCACCATCATCGGTGGACTCTGACTTCCTCTATGTGCAGCCTTCAATTGCATCACCATCAATTTCTCCCTCAACTTTCTCTGCTTCAATTACATTTCATCGCTACACTACCTTGCATATCGTATTATCTCATCAATGGGTTTGTTCTACCAACAATTCAGGTGCTACTGAGTCATTGCACTAATGTTTGGCTTCAATTCTTGCATTACCCTAAACACAAAATGATCAATATCTTTTGGCTCTATGTTCTCTGTACCACTATATAGTTTGAAACCTTGCAGCAATCTCTCATAATAAGCATGGATAAACTCTTTGGTTTCCTGTGCAGTCCTGTCAGTTTTATGCTAATCAATATCTTTTGGGGCACACTTTGTTCTTCAGGAATTCAGTTCCCTAGCGCTTTGATGACTTGGCCGGAATGCGCGTCATAAATGTGAAATACATACATACATACCTTATAATACTTTCTCATTACCTTTTCAGAAGGCGCACCTGTTACTGGATCTCTTGGAGATTCACACTCAGGCCTTTGGCACTCAATCCATAAGTCAGCTGGAACTACAATATCAAACAATTAATTTAAATCTTCCCGTAGGCATTTTGAAAGTTTCACATATCTTTCTGTCGGCTTATACCATTCAATTAGCTTCTCTCTCAATCTCTGGTAATTATTAGTGAATGACAATATATCACTCCTACTCCAGGGTATATGCACATAACCTCCACCTGGTATTTCTCTCATAGGCATCATTTTTACGTTGTCCTCAGCTTGATTTGCTCCTGCCAGAAACAAATTCTGCTTCACTTTCTTCAGGTTTCTTTTCTTTGCCCATCTGCCTTCCCATTTATCTAATGCTCTCCATGTTTGAATGTATGTAATTAATTCCTTAATATGCATTCTCATTCCTGGTGATGTTATGTTAATAATATCTTTGGTGCTGATCTCTAATCTATAACTTCTCTTTAAGGGTTTATATTTTTCTAAATCCACTTCATATTTCTCATTCTGCTAACTTTTCATAAGTCTGCCCTGCACATTGAGTAACATCTTGACACATGAATCACAATTCATCTTCTATGTATATTTCCAATTGCTCCAGATCTAACATTCCCCAAATTATTCTAATTTCAATCTGGGCACATAAGCTGTACTGTCTCTCTCTGGTGTCTCTTTTGACCTAATGTTGCCATTTGTTGCACCTGTTGCACCTTGCGCACTACGATTGTTTAACCAATCCATCAACTGTTGTGTTAAAAGACCTTGAAAACCTATAATATTTCTCTGAGGCACATCTTGCATGGTACTACAATGTACACTTCTTATCTGATCTGGTGTGGGCATGTAAGGACGCTGGGTTCCCTGTGAAAACCTTGCATCACAAAAAACTGATCCTGCCTGATTTAACATCTAATTTTGTTCTGTAATACGTGTAACAGTGAAGGGTGGAACAAAGGAAGCTGGTCTCTTCATCACTGAATTGTTTGAATTATTTGATCACTGCATACAAACCAGTGACATCCCAGCAGATGTAGCTGGCATTTCAGGAACTGCTGAAACATTTACTGAATAGACATTTCTTCCAGAATTACCTGAAACATACAAGAGAACAACTGGACCTAAAGTTACAGGAACAGGTAGTGCATCTAGATTCATCAAATTTGTCTGACTCTGTGGAATTGTCATCCCAGTACTTTGACCTGTTAACACAGTACTGCAAGTCCGTCCTGTTTGATTCGGAGTATTATTTGACATTGTCTGCACTGACATATTCATAGGCATAGGTTGATTCTGACTAAAATTCTGCACAGGCTTAATCTTATTAGGTGTCTGCACTGTTTGGTTCAGATTAGGACTTGGCATTACCTGATTCATAACTGGGATTGGTACTGCTTTATTTACAACTGGACTTGAAATGGGCTGGGCTGTTTTAATAGTTAAGGATGATGGGCACTTGTGTCACTGAATTTGCAGGGTACCTATAACTGTCTGATTTGTGATCTGCACAACTGGAGCAGTTGGTACATTCAGGACTTCATTCCGTACTGTTTCACTACTCATTTCCACCTCAACTGAATGAGTCGGTGGGGGACGATTCATCAAAAGCTGATTTATGAACTCATCTTCTGAATCACTCTCATATCTGAGTGTCTTTTTTACCCTTGTCTCCTATTGTCTGCACTGTCTTTGCTGTTTGTTTATTTTGAGTCTTAGATTTTGTATTCCCATCACCTTCTGCTGTGATAGCTGGAAACATTCTCACTCAATCTAATATGTCTGCTCCCCACATTTTTTGTTCTGTATCCCATCTAGCTTCAGCTAATGCCTTAACTGCTTTCTGCATTCTATTCTCAAATTTTGTTGTTGATCTCTCTCTTGCAAAAAGTTCCCAAATAGCTTCAAATTGTGTGGGTCTTGGAGGTGGCTTTGACTTGCACAGTACTCTCCTTAAATTGTCTAGCACTCTCAAATTAAATACTCCATAATGAGTAAAAACACCCTCTTTCTCAATCATTTTGTTCCAATCAAAAACATCTAGAAACGTATTTTGTTGATGCCACATCATAACCTTGGGTTCCCTCAGATGAGGCATCTTCACCTTCTCTAACTGTAATAAATACATCTCCTCTTAGAGAACTTTTTAATGCTTTGAAAAATGTCATTTTTGCACAAATTCAATTGCACACAATGATTTTAAATTGAATCATGAATTATTTTCAATCCCACAATCCTTTTTGCAAGCTGTTCTCAGCAATAGCAACACAGCATTGTCCACCAGTACCAGCACAGCTTCACAATAACCGACCCATACCAGTGGGGCACAGAATGATGCCTTACTCACTTTTCCCAACAGCTGCAATCACTTTGCAGTTGTCTCTCACACAATTCCTCACTCATACTGAATGCAAAATATGCAAGCAAAAACCAACAACCTGTCTGACCTACGGGTAGGAACTCAAACAGTTTGAAAGCTGTGCGAGCTACACATCCATCTCTGCCTCACAATTGCACAATGAGTGAAACTTGACCAGAAATTCTCACTACTGGTTGATATAGATCCTCCGTAGGCCTTTCGCATTCACTAAATACCAACCAATAACTCACACTCACTCAAGGAAACCTATTTGCACTGTCAACGAAGTTTCATGGCAAGTACCTCACTGCAGACAAAAAAATTAACCAAGTGTCTTCTACACTACACTTCATTATCCCGGGTTCATAGGCCACCATCAACCTGTCAACAGCAACAACAACCATGGACATTTTTTAACACAAAGCGCCACAAACACTTTAAATATGCAGACATTGCTAAACACTTCACAACATCACACTTCACTGCAATCTTCAAGGCAAAAGCCTATTTATACTCACACAGCTCGTCACTTGTAGACGCAATGCTGGAACTTCATCAGTCTCTGGAATTAACCATAGGAGGAATTACAAGGCGGGCAATTTTTGGACTGGTAATAACATGGGATCAATCCTAACTCACTAACACTAAACACAATATGGTTCCCCTTCTTATGGGATGAAACCATCAGTCTGCTACCAGTTCTGTGGAGGCATTTTTCATCGTTCGCAGGAATCAAATGCACAATGTCAATTGACCTTTGGACCCAAAAAGATGCGTGAAGAACCATCACCAATACTTCAAAACTATTGCAACAATTGAGACACCATGACCGATGTGGCCACCGAAGAAAAACTCCATATAGGAATAAAATTAAAGGATATATTACAAACACAAGCTCAAAGTCACGTAGACAATGCTCAAAACCAAGTTATAAAGATACATAATCACCACGGTTTGCCCAAGAAGACTATATAAATTCAGATGAACTAACATTATTAAAACTAAGCATTCAAGAAGATTAATTCATAACATCCATAAGAATATCTGTGACACATATTATATGAGGCTCATAATTTACAATCATTGGTCAATTCAAATTTAGCAGTCAATAATCTGTGGCTGGGCATAGGTCCACCTTACACCTAACCAAATCAGGGAAATACATGTGTGCAGAGGAACACATGCAGGTAAAATTCAACAAGTATAAGAAGGACAAAAATAATTTGGAATAAAATAATCTTGGACAGCAGACTTACTAACTAAGTTGGCAAAAGGTAAGTAAAAAGGGAAAGCATCAGCATATCAAAAGCTCAGACAGCAGTCTTCTGAAAGGGCAAAATTAATTACTAATTCTAAAAAGAGCAATTCAAGAGTATGGGCAAATGGCAGAGAGGAAGATACCTCACCAAGGGATAGAGCATCCAGGGACTATTCAGTAGGATCAGCAAGCATCAGGGCTGCTCAGAAAAAATTGCTGCAGACTGACCAAGAACAAGACTAAGAATGACCAAAGTTTGAAAGTCCAGTGGTAAATCAAATCACGATAAATGATCTGATTTGTCAAAGGTGTCAGTTCAATTATGTTGAATAGGCATCATTCAATTATAATTTATCACCAGACTCCAGGTCGCAACAGTTCAACAATTTTCCAAGTTTGTCCTGGGGACATGTCTTTCTGTGTGACTTCAAGCAGGTTTGAAACAAATGTATAGGTTCTCTCTCCAATTTCCTGCATTATAACGTTTCCAAGGACAAATGGGTACCACTCTCCACGTCTAAACAATGACTTATCACAAAAGGACTTTGCTTCTCATGGAAGGAAATCTGAAAGAAGACTTCATGTTATGAAAAATAATCCAACACTTTTATATAACTGCAAAATGCAAGCTGTACAGGCCACATTTATGCTAACACAAGAAGAAATATATAAAATGCATTTAATTAATACCTTTTAGTTAAGCACATATAACATGCAAACAGAAATTCAACTTTAATAATATTTCATCAGTATGAGTAAAACATTTAATTTAAAACTAAAAGCTTTGTTATTACACTCCATTAACTATAACAGAGTCACTTACACATATTTTTAAATTCATTAAATCTTTCATTAATTTCAAGAAATTCAATATCATTTCTATATGTAGTTAGTTTGGAGTCTTAATTACATCTCAACATCAGTTTTAGCCTTCTAATGTGATTAAATTTAAAAGGTACCTATGTCGAACTTTAAAATACAAGCAATTGTATATTTAAAATGCGTCAGTGCAGCTTTCTACATTAGTTTTTCTCCCTTACTTTAATGAAATAAGATTTGTCACAATCTGATGATTTTTGTGACACTAGGCACAGCACTAAAATTTATGCTATATCAGAATTGTAAGTCAAACTTTCCACATTTTTTGATTTTCATAAACATAATCCCAAAGAACCATTTTGTTTTCAAAAATAAAAAAAACAATGGCCCCTCACCATGGGAGTTTTCTCCCATGACATTCGGGTGATTTTGCAGTTTTCACTGCCCCTTACTGCCAGGTTTTACCTGGTGGTGATGACAGACAGTGAAAACTTGCCATTTGTTTGCACACTCTAAATAAGGTGGGTGACCAAATGGCAAAACCTCCAATGACCCTCACTCAGTCGGGCCGTTGGAGGTGTATATCAATGGCAGGAACAGAGTAGCCGTCGCTGTTGATTCACTGATGGTCTGCCCAACTCAAAATGATGTGGGAGGACCTTCAGTTTGGCAGAGAGGATACTAAGGCCCATATTTATACTTTTTGATGCAAATCAGCACTAGACCAGATTTGCGTCAAAAAGTTTACTGCCGGCTAACGCCATTCCAACGCGCCAGCCGGGCGCCTTATTTATGGAATGACATTAGCCGGCGCTGCGGCCTGGTTAGCGTCAAAATAAATTACTTTAACCAGGGAAGCGGAGGCGTAGGGAAGAATGGAGGTTGTGCGTCAAAGAATGCCACTTACAAAAAAAAATACTTACCTCTACTTACCGAAGATGGGTCCCCCATCCATGGGTGTCCTCCAGGGGTGGACGACGGTTGCAGGGGGTATCCCTGGGGGCAGGGAAGGGCACCTGTGAACTGCTTCCATGGTCGGAGGCCATGAAAATGAGCCCACAGGGCCCTTAACGCCTGCCCTGACTCAGGTGTTAAAAAATGACTCTAAACTGATGTAGAGTCATTCTTTAAGGCCCTCCCCCTCCCCTGCGTCATTTTTGCATGGGAGTATAAATAAGGCACAAAGGCCTTAGAGTCATTTTTTGCCCTGGAGCGGTAAAAAAAATGACTCAAACTCCATAAATGTGGCGCTAGACGGGTCTAGCGCCAAAGTATAAATATGGAGATAAGTTTGCAACGGATTTGCGTATAAAAAGAAAATATGCAAATCCGGCGCAGAGTATAAATATGCCCCTTAGTTGCTTTTGCAACAGAGAGCCCTCTCTGCAAAACTCTAAATCACGTCCTTACTCCTGGCCGTTAAATGTAACTTCCCTGGAATAACTTATCTTGGGTACCGCACTGCACCAGACTAGTGTCAATGATGCAGGTAATGCCTGTGATTCAGCACGTGGAGCTGTTGATGCTCAGTGCTAGAAAAGTATTTCTCTACTAGATTATCCAGCCCGAAGTTCAGATTTTAGATCGGGGTTTACGAATTTGTCATGTAGCCTGACTTACATGTTCCAGCTTGACAAAGTTTGCAACTTGCAAGGATTTTTTATTGAAAAAAAGAAGATAGTGCAGCCTTTGGTACAGTGGAAGACTGATCCAGCGGTGCAAACAGCTTTGTAAGGCAGCAGGTGCCTGCCATCAATTAGAAGCAATTCCCTGTCCCTGACCCTGGCAGTTTGTGAGCACAGTACCACTTCCAAACTTCTACACACCTCCCTACCGTCCCATTCCCCACAGAATGAATCATCAACATCTATGAAGGGGGTTTCAGGGTTACTTTTGGAAACCCTAGCATAGGATGCCCCATGCATAGGAAACCATATATTAGGAAATCTGGTGAAGAAACTGGTTGGGAAGGTCACTCTAAAACCTTCACGGTGCCAATGCAAAAGTGAAGCTTTATGCTTGACCACTCAGGAGTAGCCAAAACCTTCACCTATCTTTCATTTTAGGCAATACCAAGTTTTTGCACACATTATTTACGTCTTCCCTAATGTGTAATATTTTCCTCTATTCATACAGTTTAACGCATTTTAAATGAAACCTTATCAATTCCTTTGTGTGACAGGAAATTAGAGAGGGGTTAAAACGAAAAACAATTAATGAAGTTCAGGGAAATTTACTAAGTTTATATGTTGTTAAATAGTTTACTCTGCAAATTACCTCTATAAAACATTCTTGCATAAGAATTTTACTGCATAAATATTTTTGAAAGAGGATCCTCCACAAAAAGTGGTATTTTGCACATTTCCCCCCACAAACTTTCTATGAAACTTGACAACCTTTGCAAAATTCTAAAAGCATTTCGCGGATTGTGGAGAGACAAAGTTCACAACTTCACACTCCTGCCCTAACTGCCCCAATTGTTCCCATAAACAACTCATTTAACATCTTTAATATAGACTGTTAGATCTTTTCACCTGTGTCCCAGGGGGCATTAGATAGTGTAAGTAGCCTGTTCTGCCTCAAGTGGTATGCATAATGTTTGTAGAACTTCAATTTACCACATCCTCCATTGATGCACAATTGTACATTGTACTACCTACTATGAGATCTTCCTGTCAATCCCCCATGGCACATCTATTGCATTCTCCCAGGTGAATTATATGCTTTCCATATAACTCGCCTGTATATTCCTTTACTATATCCCTTGAGTCATCAACGCCTTTCACAACATTTTGTTTGCCTCCCATGCCCTCTATATATGTTCTGTATCGGTCTCCATTATTCTTTTTATTTCGATTTGTCTGCTTTGCTTTTTTATACTCCTTGCCTATCACATTTGCCTTGTGTCTTCTGTATGCCTTCCTTGCCCTCTATATTCTTTGCAGGCCTCTCTGATCTGGATACCCTGTGCCTGACACTGGGATTTTGAATGTTCTACGACTCCCCAACTCTGTTAATACTCTGCTTGTCTTTCCAGCACTGTATATTTTAAGTCTGTCTTCCTTGACATATACATTTCATGTTTCTCAGCTCTTTACATTTCTTGCCTGTGTCGCTGGGGTTGTATTTAATTTCAGTAAAAATCTAAAATGACAAAACCTGTTTTGACTAAGCCCTTTTTTTGTAAAGTATTTCATCTATTTGTTAAGTTTGAAGGACATTGATGAGGCTGATTAAACCAACCTGCTAAACCTCTTTTCATGTTTGTTTAAGGTTTGTTTTGTTGCATTCCTACTGCTCGCTCCTGTTTTTGTTTATTGTTTTTCACTGCTAGCCCGAATCCAAAAAAAAATGCTTTCTTTTATCAGTGAGGAGGCTCTTCACAAGCCCTGGTCCATTTGCCTCTGGGTTTTGTGAGGACTTTGGTGTGGCTCCTGTTACTTCCTTCGTATGCTCCCACTTTAAGCCTGTGACCCCTCGCCTCTGTGTCCCATTGCCTTTATGTCCCCCTTGCTTATATCTCCGAACAACACACCATCCCTCTTTTAGCTTTCCTTTTCTCTGCTAGGGTTTGTCTAGCCTCTGATGCCCGTTTCTTCCCTCAACCTCCCTTCCTCCCTGTGCTGAATTTATTTTTTGCTGGCTTTGGGACTCTGGGCACTTTACCACTGCTGACCAGTGCTACAGTGCAAGTGTTTTCTGTCTAAATTGTATTTGTGATTGGTTTATCTATGATTGTCATATCTGATTTACTAATAAGTCCCTAGTATAATGCGCCATGTGTGCCTAGGGCCAATAAATCAACTGCTACTCATGTGCCTGCAACACTGTGCCATCTCAGACCTGCCACTGCAGTGACTGGGTGTGCAGTTTTAAACTGCTGTTTCAGCTTGGCAAGTGCGCCCACTTGCCAGGCCGAAAGCTTCCCTTTTACTATATGTAAGTCACTCTTAATGTAGGCCCGTGGTAGCCCTGTGGTGTGCTTTACATGTCTTGATGGTGAAATATTGCTAAACTCTGTTTTCACTATTGGAAGGCTTATCGCTCCCATAGGATAACATGAGGATTGCATTGAATTAACTTTTTAATGTAATTTCCCATCGGGAGCAGATAGAGATATGGAGTTTGGGGTTTCTGGACTCACAATTTAAAAATGCATCCTTTGGTGGAATTGGTTTTTGAATTGTAAGATTGAAAATGCCAACTTTAGAAAGTAAGCATTTTCTTGCTTAACTATTTTGTGCCTCTGCTTGCCTGTCTGTGGAATGCACGTCTGGGCCAGGATGACGGTTGGGCTGTTTGTGAATTCTCTCTAGATAGCCACACAAAGGAAGCTGAGGCGTCCGTCGCATGTCCTGATGGGGCTTCCTAAGCTACAGTCGAGTGAAGAGCTGACATTTGCACATAAATAGGGATGTGCCACTTCATACACAAAGCAGTCTCTAACCCCCTGGTGTGTATCTGGGGCCAGGGCAGAAAAGGCAGGGTCTTGAGCACTACAAAGACTTTTATTTGAAGTTTGCCTACTTCAAAGGCAGAAATGAGTATAAGTACTGGACCTCTGACCCCACAAAAGTTAGAATCCTTCTGGACTAAGTACATCCTGCCAGGAAGAAGAGCTGGATGCTGTAGGAGGGACTGTCCTACTCTACCTGTTTCTTTGCTTTGCTGGCCTGCTGTGATGCTTGTAGCTTCTGTCATAGGAGTGAAATAACTGGACTTTCTTTCTACATCCTGCTTCTAAAGATTCTCCAAGGGTTTGGACATAGCTTGTCTCCTGTTAGGAAGTCTCAGGGACATCAAAGACTTCACGTGCCAGTACCAGAGCTCTCTTGCTGAGAGTACTGACTTGCCATGTGGTGCCAAATCCAGTTCCTCAACCCTTGGGAGTGAGTTCTGGTGCAACCTTGAAGAAACCAAGTTCATCGACTCCAGAGTGACTTTAGAATTGACTCCGCTGTCCAATTCTGCGATGCTGCCTGCACCGTAGCTATGGTCCCCAGTGAGTGCAATGGCCATGACAAATGCTGCAGGCCTGATGCCGCCCCAGCACCTCCAAAGTTCTGCCACAGCATGAGTTCAGAGTGCCATGTCGCCGATGTCCGGGACACCTGACTCTAACTCTGCTGCAGGACCAGTGGCTCTGACTGGATTCATCAACCCTGGCTTGTCATAAGGAACAAACACTTCACCTCTGATGCCACATCACCTCCCCTGCAACAGTAAAGAACTGACGCCTCACCTCCCCTGCCTAGCAGTAAGGAACTGACGCCTCACCTCCCTGGTAGCAGTAAGGAACCAATGCTCTACTAACTGCAGCATAGCCTCACCTACCTGAATCTGTGCAGCAGCTTTGTCTCCTCATTTTCCAAGGCAGTGTACCTGGGTTCCGTGCGACTTCGTGACCGGCCTTCTTTCCCTCTTCTGTGTAGTCAGACTGTTGGGAATGACTCCGTCAAGACGTTGTGATAGCCCCAGTTGGAAATATTGTGTTTCTAAGTGCTATGCTACGATTTCATCTTTGAAAATGTGTACCTTTGCTTGTGTATGTTGTATTTTTGTCATTTTGGTCTTGTTTTGCTCAGATGAATATTGGATATTTTTGTAAACTGGTGTGGAGTACTTTTGTGGTGTACACTGTGTTACTGTCTGTGTGCCAAGCTACCAAGGGGGTGAGTATGGGTTATCTTAGCTTGGTGGTTCCCTTACCCTGACTATAGTAAAGGTCCCTTTTTGGACAGGGTCCAAACCACTGCCAAATAGAGATCACATTTCTAACAGTCTCCATTGATTTGCATATTTCCTGACTGTTTTTCTTTGCCCCATATTTACTTGTCTATATTAAATGCTCAGACTATTGTTTGACTCAGTGTTTCTCCATGTCATGTATTTTGTTTCTGTCTCCTTTGCCTTGTATAGACCATGTTTTGTGCCTGTTTGTTTCTCTTGCCCTGTAAATTGTCTGCCTGTTTCACCTGTGCCCTAGTCTTCCCTTACCTACCTGCTTTGTTCTCTATATTTCATCTGTCTCCTTGCCTTGTGAATTCCTTGCCCCGTGTCTGCCTTCCTTTCCTTTTGTATTTCCTACTTGTTTCTATCATTTTCCATTGCTATCTCCCTTGCTTTCTATATGTAGTCCTTGTCCCCTGTCTGCCTCCATGTATCCGTGCATCCCTTTGTCTTCAGTATGTCTCCCTTGCCCTTTATGTTTCTTGTCTCAGTCTATCTCTTGCACTATTGTCCTTGTTTGCCTCTCTTACTTTATTCTCTGTCCTCAATTCTGTCTCCATTTTTCTGTATATATTCCCTGTTTCCAAAGTGCCCTGTACTCTAATTCTCTAGCTTCCTTGCTCTATGTATTCCTTGCCAACTTCACCAGTGTCCTGCGTTCTGTCTCCATTTCCCTGTATATTCCTTGTCTCTCTTGTGCCCTGCATTTTCATTATCTATCTACCTTACTCTGTATATTTCCTGACAACTACACTAGTGCTCTGGATTTGTTCTTGTTTCTCTCTCCTTTTTGTATGTTCCTTACCCCTATTCTGTCTCCCTTGTCCTATATATTGCTTGTTCTTTCTCCCTTTCCCTATATATTCCCAACCAGTTTTTCCCGTGCCATGTATATTCCTTGCCTGCCTCCCTTGCCCCATAGAGTACCTGTATATACCCCTCTGTCCATCCTGCAGGGTGCCCTCCCTGCAGACCCCAGATGGATCCGTCCTCCACGGGCGCGCGGTCTTTCCATTGCCTCACGGAGGTTCCTTCCCTTCGTGGTACCCCAGCATTCGCCCCTCGGCTGTGGGTGCCGCTGAGATCAGCACTTAGTTGCTTTCTTTCCATTCGTTCTTCGCTCCCTCCGGAAGCAGCGGACATCTCAAGTCCCAGGATTGCAGACAGCGTCCTTTCAAAGCTTTTAATATCTGGATGGATTTCTATAATAGAGCCCATGTGCATACTTCACAGATAGAATAACGCTTCTGTCCGCACGTCAAGTGGCGGTGCCAGCAGCCAGGCAGACATATGTTTTTTTTTTCTCAGCTGTGCCAGCCTACAGCGTGGCAGACCCACATCAGCAGATCGTGCGTCACTCACTGCCTATGAGGTGCTCCTCAGTTCTCATGTGAACGATTTCTGTTGGGCTAAAGTGGGATTATGTAGTTTAATTTGTGGCACAGGCCCTTTCATCTCGGTTGCCAATGTAAATATCAATTAGTTCATCTGGTTCAATCAATAAGGGATATTAAATAGTGCCATACTTAAGAAGATATTGCTAACCAAGTAAAGCATTTAACTGAGACACACAGGTGTAAACGATGCACCCAAGATTACAAAGAGCCTATTCAAAAATATTATGCTCCTCTTGTAGTGCTCCTGGTTGTCTCCTGATATACTCCTGTATTTCAAGAGTAAGCCAGGAAAATTCACGAGTGAGTAGGACCCAAAGTGTGCCTGCAGGGAACCAGGATTTACACAAAGACAGTTCAGAATGCAAACAAAAAGCTCTCTCTGTAGCACAGATTTTGATACTTCCTTTGTCAACAGAGGCCTGCTGCACTGTACTCATCATATGTTTTTTGGCCAATAAGGTCAGGGAAGGTTAACAGTGCTAGTGTCACGTGGGTAGATGTCCATTCCGCATAGGTCCCAAACAAATGGCCCTTCTAATGTCTATGGACAGAGAAATGTGAGCCTCCTTGCCTAGTACTATATAGATACAATCAGGCTATCTGAGCTGCCAGTATCTGCCATGCAAAATATACCACTCTTTTACAGGGAGAGGGTCTCACTCTCTTCCTTAGGTGTGCTACTTAACTAGAACTGTAATTCATTTCCGTTGACTTGGATTTCTTCTAACTGTGGTGAACAGGTACAGCACTTTATCTCCTGCTAAAGTGGATGCCTGCGCCAAAAATAGCACCACCCGTGCCACTTTTGAAATGCAGGGATGCGCCGTATCTAGAGGAATATGGCGCACCACTCTGTTTCACACGCGATAAATTTAGCTGCCAACACAGGCATCATTCCACCGTAGTGCTAGGATGTCTGTGTTGTGGCAATAGATTGTTTATGCGAAGGAAGGTGTTCCTTCCTGCACATAAACTATTTATAATGGCGATTTGACACTTCTATGTGTGCTGCAAAATGCAGCACACATAGAAGTACCAAAGCATCATTTTTGAATGATTGTTTATGTGCAGAAAGGAACACCTTCCTGCACATAAGCAATCATTCATGGCCTTTTGCTCTTTCTTTGTGTGCTGCAGAATGCAGCACATGGAGAAAGTGCAAACACTGAGGAGGAATAAAAGTATTCCTTCTTTGTTGTGTCATGCTAACAACTCCCCTGGGGTGATGTTTGTTTTTGGCGCTGCCTCAGATTTACACCTTCTTGTAAATCTGGGGCAGCGTCAAAAACAATGTGTGTTGCGGTGGAACGCCCACAGCAACACCTATTGCACGCCACTCTGATGTAGAGAACTGTGTTGGAGGGATCCATATTTACAAGACGGCATTAAGCCACTAAAGTGGTTTAACTTCTCCTTGTAACTATGGTGTTGTGAAAAGCACCACCGGAGCGTCACACTCTGATGGCGCTAGGGCCTTGTAAATCTGGCCCCTAGTTTTTCCAGATTGTCAGTTTGACGTTTTGGACTACTACTACTGCACAAGAGCAGCAGCAAAAAATTACACCAAAACTAACAAGGAGGGGGTGGAGGGGGTTGTCATATCGCTGTAAATGGGGTGTGCTTAATGCTATTTATTTCATTTGATTGGATACTAAATAATACTTATGATTCTAAATAAGACAGTATCCTTCAAAACATTTATACAGCAGTAGGGAAGTTAATAGGAAACAAATGTTATGTATAATGTTATGTCACATATTTATTTTTCTGTTCCTGAAAGACAGTTGGCATCAGTGGTAAGAGAAGCAGCTCAACCTTGTACTAAGCAAACTTCTAGCCCCACCTCATTTGCCCAGTGTCCACCTGAAGGCCACACATAGATTTAATTCGATGTACTATGCACATGTGTATTTCTAAGCAATCTATTTAACATAACTGATCAGAACTCAAATGTTTATTGGGTTACTGTTATATCTATACTTACGGCTTGTGCCATAAGGGTTTGTGGTCTCTCGAGTCATCTCAGCACTGCATCTCTGCTCAAGCATTCTGTTTAGAATGTCAAGGGCAGAGAGGCAGTTGGGGAGGCCAGTAAGATGGAGGATGGTGAGCTGATACCCGCACCTGTAGTAATTATCTTAATAAACGTTTTCCTTCTATAAGTTAACATAGTCACCGTCACCTTGTAACAGTGGTGACAAAGATGGGATACAACATGCCACCTGAGGTACATTTGGAAAGTACTTTCTATTTGACTGTGACTCAGACTCAGCGGCCAAATTCAGAATTGTATTTACCATGAGTTCTTGTGCTGGTGGTTGTGAGAGGAAATTGGCATACTGCGTGCAGGATTTGCATGTGTTTATGTTGAAGTTCAGTCGAGCAAGTTCTTAATTAAAGTAGCCACACGCACGCTCAACAGGGAAGAACAAGCCCCACCACCCATAGACATAGAGCGTAATGTAATTCTTTACAACCATTTTGATTGCCAGGTTGTTTCCAAACAAGGTCAGGCATCAGTATGGTGGCCATTTAAAAATCACTATTTTCTCGTCGGCCATCTTATAATTGCTCAGTTCACTACTACAGGCCTGTTGTTAACATCTTATGTGTTGACAGACAGCCCTAGCAAAAATATTAATAACTAAGTACACAACTTTCAGCCTGTTACTGGAAAATTCTATTAAGGACCAGAGGCGAGGATTATGCATATCGTTCTTCACCTTTAGTATAACAACCAGTTCAAAGTTCAACATTAATGTAAAAAACTACAACACCCATGAGTCCATCACATCTCCATGGTAACCAGTAACCAATCCATTCCTTCTCTGATGTCCATATATATCCTCCATTGCCATAGTCCTTCCTCTTTCTTCACTGCTCACGGCATCAGTTAAGTCATTTTTACCTCACTGCCTCATTGTGCTTTTGAATGCTTGTCAGTGTTGATTATAAGTGGTCTCTTGTGCCCTTTTCCTGCTGCATTACTTGATAAGCACCGGACAATCGCACGGCAAGCTTCTCTTTGGCCCGAGCACAGATTAGTCACACTGTGACGTGTCGTGCCCACCAGAGGGCTCTCTCACGCGTCGCTGTGGTGATCCCGAGTGCGTGTTCAGCGATTAGAGTCACCGAGGGCGCTCAATCGCGGGTTCAACGTGCTGCAAGGGACAGAGCCTGTGGCTCAATTGAAGTCCCTCCAACCCCGCAAAACACCGTACGAACGGTAAGCCTGGACCCCTGCTGGGGCCCATAGCGCGGACAGCGTTGAGCAAGCCCAAAGGCCTTTGGCCTTCTTCTGACAGGAACGCAGGAGGGTTGCCCTTAAAGAATTTATCAGGGTATTTTTGCCTGTCATCATTGCCCACTGTGTCCCTTCTGGTATGGGAATGCAGTCCCTTCAGGACCACAATTTTTCCCCACCCGGTCCCCAGGGGAAGGGCTTTCCCACCGCTAACTTCCCCCTGAGATGGATGCCTTACTGTCTCAGGCCATAGCAAACCCCTGGACCCCCCAAAAGACAGCGTGGCAAAACTGTCTGACCAAGTATTAAAGGGGACAGGCATTTTAGGGGGGACGGGAGCAGGCCCTAGCGTTTCCACGGTGACGGCTCCCAAGAAAATGCTCAAGCGCGACACGGGGCACCTGGAGGGCTTCAAGCGACTCACAAAGCCTTCCATAAGACTGCGGCGTGCTGAAGTGAGCACCCTTCCGGGAAGATGTATAGCCTGGAGAGACTGGTGAAGAGGTTCACCCCATATTCGACCCTGAAATGGGGTCTTCCACACAGGCAGAGGGCGATACAGCGGGGAGACTTCTCCGGCGAGGAACTAGACTTCGGTTGACCATGACGTCCGGCCCCAACCACGCCAGGTCCAGAGGAAGGGGACACGTCCCCTTTGGACATGTTTGACCCCGATGGCATATACCATCCTAGATCATCAGAATGGAGACCAGATCAAAAAGGTCGCTGACTATGTAGCCAGCAAAATCCGGCAACCCTTGGATAAAGAGGTTCGAGCCCGGCTGACCGCTGAATGTCAGCACCCACGTTGCCAGACAAGGTGGCGGCCACGCTGGACATAGATCCCAAACTGTGTACCTTATTTTCGAGGTAAACAAAAGACCCAAAAAAGGGCATCAACCCTTCCTGTAGGGCATGCCAGAACAAACTCTTGGATGTGTTAGGACCCCTAACACAAATTATACAACTAGCCGAACAGGCAAGACAATGCTATACTCCCCTGCCGACGGACATCATAGCCGGCTGGGCCCAGAGGGCAGTTTGCCTTTTGGAAAACAGCAATTGCGCCATCTCTGGGGAGAGGCACCGTTCACTCCTGATAAAGATAGACCCCAAATTACTCAGATGCAGACATGGAACTGATCGATTCAGAGGTTCACGATCTGTTGCGGAAAGATGTGATCCGCAGTTCAGTTCTCCACCCCAGAGGGTTCTTGAGCAATATATTGGGATGGGTGGTATACAGGCACTTCAAGATGGAGGGCATCCACATGCTCAGGGACCTCCTCTTGCGAAAGGACTGGATGATTCAGTTGGACCTCAAGGATATTTACTTAATGGTCCCGATTTTCCATTCACATCACTGATTTCTGCAATTTCTATGGAGGGACCAAGTCTTCGAGTACACCACTCTCCCATTCGGACCATCGTCGGCACTGTGGTGTTTCACAAAGTTGCTCAAACCAGCAGTGGAATACCTCAGGTCTCAGGCCTGATAATCTATCGAGACAATATCCTCCTGCTGGATCAGTCCGGCTCGCAGTTGATTTCCAATGCGACCATGACTTTTACACTACTCCAAGACTTGGGATTCTTGATAAATCAACAGAAGTCAGACCTTCTTCCCTCTCAGGCTATGACCTTCCTGGGGTTTCTCATAGACTCCAACACAGCTTCCCTCAGCCTTCCAATCTCGAAGGTGGCCAAGAACAAGAAGGAGCTGAGGAAAGTCATGAGATGGGACAAGATCTCCCTCTGGCAACTGGCCAGAATTGTGGGCCTTCTTTCGTCCTCAATTCAGGCCATTTTCCCAGGGCCACTACACTACAGAGCACTTCAATGCCTGAAGGCAGATCATCTCAGATGCAGTGTAACTTACTCAGAACTGATAACCCTTTCTCAAGAGGCAAGGACGGAGCTCCAGTTTTGGCTGGGCTATATGGAGGCTTGGAACGGCAAGGCAATCTTTGGATCACTGCTGGATCTGATAATCGAATCATACGTCAGCCGACAGGCCTGGGGAGCCAGGTGCGGGAAAATCTTGATGGGGGGACGGTGTACTCCTCAGGAGCTCAATCTCTACATCAACTGCCTGGAACTCTTAGCAGGATCATTTGCGATCAAGTCCCTGACACGAGACAATATCTCTTGCTGTGGCCTTCTGAGAATGGACAACGTATCCACAGTCCAGTACATAAATTGCCTGGGAGGCACTCGCTCGGGATCCCTAGCGGAGATGGCGAAGGATTTCTGGCATTATTGCCTTCAACATCAAATATCAGTAATGGTGGAGTACCTCCCAGGTTCCCAAAATGTGCAAGTGGACTGGAACTACAGAATTCTGGAGTATACCAGCGATTGACGACTGGACAGAGAAGTACTCTCAGCATTGATGGAATGCTGGGGACCATGCTCGGTGGATCTCTTTGCGTTCAGATTGAGATACTTCAGCTGGCGCCCTGATACTGGGGCGTCAGCAGTAGACACACATTCTTGCAGGATTGGGGGCAGGATCAAGTCTATGCCTTCCCCCCCTTACAGTTGATTCTGAGAGTGTCAGCTCAGGTGCATCGTCAGAGGGCTTTGGTGGTGTTGGTAATTCCATTGTGAAGATCACAGGTGTGGTTCCCTAATCTGCTTGAACTCTCTTGTGATTTCCCGATCCTTCCTCCGGACTTCCAAAGGATAATCTTAAGCAGTCGTGAGTCGCTGGAAGCCCTCTTGAGCACTTCGAATCAACCGCATCCCATGGTTGTCCAGGGCCATCTCAACCTCATGGCGTGGCGGATTTCAGGAATCACTGGAAAGACAACAGACTTTCAAAGGAGGCTGAGAGATTCATACGCCAGGCCTGGGCACCAGGAACATGTAAAAGATATAGGTCCCCCTGGCACTGCTGGGTTAGTTGGTGTGTGGAGGGACATCTCGATCCCATGGGGTCCCAGGTTACAGATATCATGAATTTCCTGGCAGGGTTGGCAGAGTCTGGTTTATCTGATTGTTTGATCAATTCTTTCAGATCGGCTATATCAGCAGGGCACCCCCCATTGAACAATCGCCCAGTAGGGGAACATCCTTGGGTATGCAAGTTGCTGAAAGGTATCAGGATATCAAATCCCCCTGAACCCAGATATTCAGAACTGTGGGATGTCAATGTGGTTTTGCAACCTTTGTCCTCTTGGTAAGATAATTAATATCTCTCCTGGAATGAGCTATCAGCTAAGCTGACCATGTTACTCTGCCTCATATCCTGTAAGAGAGTTTTGGAGAGTCCTCGAGGGAGTGACTTTCAGGGTTTCAAGAAGGACCAATGTAATGCTAGGTCGGTAACGTTCCCAGCTTTTGAACAGGCCCCCAAACTGTGTGTAGTCAGATGCCTGAATGCGGATGAGGAGATGACAGCTGAACACAGACCCCTGGGGAGAGACAATTGTTGATCTCTATAGAGAAACCTTTTAAGGGAGTATCATCCCCATCCATAACTAGGTGGGTGAAATGGATTATGATGGAAGCGGGTATTAATGTGAAAGTGTTTGGGGCACATTCTGCTAGGGGTGACATGGCATCCAAAGCTGTCCAGGTAGGTGGAAGGTTAGAAGATATCATGAATGTTGCTGATTGGTCATCTGAATCCACTTTCAAAAAGTTTTATAGTAAACCTATTCATGAGGCTCACCTTTACAAGTGATTTAGGGCCAAATGTAGAAAGCATTTTGCATGGCGCAAACTGCGAAAATCGTAGTTTGCAACCATGCAAAATGCCATTTGCGATGCACATTCACAATTTGCGAGTCGGTACCGATTCGCAAATTGTGAATGCGACTCGCAAATAGGAAGGGGTGTTCCCTTCCTATTTGCGACTCGCATCGCTATGCTAAATTGCTTTGTGACCGCAGTCGCAAAGCAATTCGCAGTAACCCATTCGCAAAAGCGAAGGGGTCCCAATGGGACCCCTTCCCCTTTGTGAATGTTGACAAAAAGGGGTTTTCAGAGCAGGCAGTGGTCCAATGGACCACTGCCTGCTCTGAAAAAACGAAACCAAAAGGTTTCGTTATTTTTTATTTTGCAACTCGTTTCCCTTTGAGGAAAACGGGCTGCAAAATAAAATAAAAAACTGCTTTATTTAAAAAGCAGTCACAGACATGGAGGTCTTCTGACTTCAGCAGGCCACAATCCCTGTGAGTGCAGGGACTCACTATGGGGTCTCAAAATGCGACCCACCTCATTAATATTAATGAGGTGGGTCTTTGCGACCCCATAGCGACTCGCAGAAGGTCCTTTCTGCATATGGCTTTGCGATTCGGAAATTACGAGTCGCTCCGAGTCGCAATTTCTGAGTTGCAAAACCTAGTTTTGCTACATCTGGCCCTAAGTGCTTTAACGTGGCACAAGCCATGGCATGAGCCATTAGTATAGATATAACATACCTCCCCAATTTTCCATTAACCAAAATCTAAAACCATAGTGTAAATTACATGACAATAACCCTACAAGTAAAACTTAGTGTATAAAATACAGTGCACCAATTTTCCTAGCAATAAAAAAAAAGAAAAGAAAAAACAAAATCAATACAAGTTAATATTAGTATTAAAATACATTAGAATAAAATAGTATGCAAAGTACACTAAATAAAATGTCAAGTTAACGCAAAGTCTATGAACTCCTCAGATATCTTACATATATGCCTCTCCATGGTGGATGTTAAATCATCTTTCGTCATCTTGTTTCCTACAGATTGATTGCCATTTTGTCTTGGACATGTGATTTCGACCAATATTGCACAATTCCACCACTGTTCATTTTGCAGTTTTACAGCATATCCATATTTACTTACATCTTCTACACACAGAGCAGGGCCAAATCTCAATTTTCCCTTGACACATGTGATATTGGGTAATATAACATGTATAAAATCACCTCTTTGAATGTTTACAGGTTTGATACATTTCGTAATGTCATACCTTCCTATGCTTTTAGCCTGACTTTCTCAAATTCTTTTCCTAATCATCTCACCATCATGTGTATTCCGATTACTGGGAATCATTTTGGATAAATTATTTAACCAAGCTGGCCTCAACCAAACCTTGGGTTCCTCTGCCCCTCAATGTTGCAAATGGTGTAGCGCCTGTCATACTATGAGGAGTATTGCAATATGACCAAAGCAAAGCACAAATTGCATTTACAACATCAACTCTCTCAAGCATAGCCTTACACAGTCTGAAACCATCCTATTGGCCCTTTCAACTTGACTGTTTCCTTGGGGATGTTACAGATTACATCTTTTGCATTTGATCCCTACATTTCTGACAAAGCAAATTTCACTCCATTCTCAGTTAACAATTCAGAGAGAAACACTTCTCTTGCAAAAAACATCAGTTAGAAATGTTTTAACACTTCTGGTGTTAGGTTTGTGAATAAATTTACCTACAAGCCATTTAGATAAATTGTTAAGCAAAACAATTTACAAATCCTTTTCTTCCTGACAGCACTAGGAGAAATTAATTGATCAGCTCTAAATAGCAACTCATCTTCCAATGAAATTTTAGATTGCCCCTTGATGTAGGATTGAAGTTTGACCAGAAGACTGCCTTCTCTTGGCATACCCTTCCTTGTATGTTCTATTATTTAATGTGATCTTAACTAAGAGCAGATTTTCATTCTCTCTCACTCACACACTTAGGGCCTAATTATGAGTTTGACAGTCCTGTGACCGCCATATTGGTGATCGGACCGCCAACGGTCTGATGGAGCGAACCACCATATTACGAGTTTGGTGGTCATACAAACAGGTGACCCCCAGCAGTCCCCTGGCACCTCCAGGCAGCACAGACAGCTTCTGTCACATGGAAGCTTAAAAAGCCCAGCAGAAAAATTGTGTCCGCCGGACCCAATATGAGGTTGCACACCCCCAATGTGACTGTGGCAGTCCAACCACCATGTACAAGCTGATGGAAATGGACAGTTTAAACAGCGACACACCTGCAGGCAGCTTTACACATCTGGGCTGCCATGGAGCCATTCACAAACATCAAGCTACTGCTGCTGCTCTTCTAAAGACAACAAAATCAATGTTGATGTGGACGCCACCAACCATAAGCTTGTAGCGCCGGCAAACACATCATGGGAGGTCTGCCATGGAAAGAAGGTACACGTCTAATACAACAAACACTCACTGGTATACATCAACACAGACATGTACGCACACACACTTTGGGAAGCACGTTTACACTACACAAATACACGCGGCCACAGAGCCCAGGAACAGGGACATTAAAGGCTACACAACATTGTCACACATAGCAACAACAATACACCTACAGCACATTTACAATAACAGCTCACACAACCGCATTCCACACTGGCCAGGGACTACCCACACATACAATACCCGTACCTATTGATGTGGCATGCAACACAAACAACACAGCAGTAAACAGCCCTACAATGGACACACACATCATACACATCACAGCGCAATGGAAGCACAATAGCATGCATAAAACACAGAGACACAAATACATCAATTACAACATAACAACTATAGCTACACAATTGGGATGGGGCCATCTGGGACACACAGGGAAGGAGACAGCATTGGGACATATAATACTTTGAACAGGTCCCTCAAACAACATCTCCACATGAAATGGCCCTACATGTTTTCAGGGACAAACAATAACAAAAACAATTTTCATGTACATCTAAATAATGGGGAGGGAAAGTCAACAAATCACAGACAACTCCAGCTGCATGGAACCATCAACAAGGGACATGAACCTAAATGGACACATGCACAGACAAATGCAAACACAGCTAGCACATTTCAACACATTACATGTCTGCACACTCAAATCTCAAGATGACACATGTGTCATGAATACATAAGCCAGATCAGTGGGACAAGTCTCACACCATACATACTCACATTAGACATCACAATAAGAAATACTTACCTTACCAAACAGTGCACAATGCCGAACTTGACGCCTGACTGCCACATAACCTCCAGAAAAAAGGGGCATCAAGGGGGCAGGCAGGCCCCTCAGGGATTATCGGGGGGATCAGATTTGGGAGGAGATGTTGGGTTGGGGAGGGGGTAGTCTTCTTCTTGGGTTGGGTGGGCTTCTTTATGGGAGGGGTGGGCTTCTTCGGGGGGAGGAATGGCTACTTGTGGGGGGGGGGCAGAGTAGACCTTGGAGATAGAAGGTATGGACTGGGAGCTGGCTGGGGTCCTTCTGGGTGTTGTTCGGGGGAGAACAGGGCTAAGGCCAAGGTCACATAAACATTTTTCAGAAACATGGGGATGGTCATCAGAAGGGGATGGGATTTGGAATCTGAGGGAGTGATTGTAGACTGTGTAGGTGTGGATGTCTTTGGTGCGTGCTTACGCAAGTTATGATTCTGTGTGATGCGTTTCTGTTGGATGGGTGAGTGAGGGTGTTTATGTGTTTTAGGATTAGGGCGGTGGATGTCCTGGGGGATGCCATGGTGGGTGGGTGGGTGGTTGTCTGTTGTGGTGGTGACTGCAGGTATGGTGGATGTGTTGGAAGTAGGAGTGTCATAATGATGGTTTCTGCGGGTGTGGTGCTTGTAGTGGATGTTTGAGGGTCTGATGAGATGGTGTCTGTGGGTAGGATGGGTGTGGTGGCTGTGTCAGTGACTAATGCAGTGGTGTCTGTAGGTAGGCTTGATGATATGTGTGTGATGCTGGGGTGGTGGGGGTGTCAGGGCCAGTGTGAGTGTTGTCTGTGGGTGGATGTTATTTGTGTGAGTGCCGGTGTGTTTTGTTGTGCTTGTGTTTGTGTTTGTGTACGCTGCGTTTATCTGTTGAGGTGGATGCATGAGGATCTCTTTGTGTGCTTTGAGTAGGTAGGGGAAGGGGGTATTTAGATTGTAAAGAGGAAGGTAGAAGGGGAAGGAAGCTGGAGGTGATTCGCCTCCCGTGAGTGTGGAGGCCAGAACCTGAAAAGATCTCTGTAGGCCAGCCATTGCATCATGAATGCCTTCCAGGAATGCATTAGTCTGTTGTAGCTGACTTGCCAGTCCCTGGATGGCATTCACAAAGGCAGTCTGACCCACAGAGATCACTCTCAGAAAGTCAATAGCCTCCTCACTCAGACAGCAGGAGTAACAGAGGCTGGGCCGAAGGTGCCTGCGTCAAAAAAGACGCCCACCCTCTTGGTGTTTTGGACTGTGAGTCTTAAAAAAGCGTCTGAGAAATTGGACAAAAAAGAAAGGTTTCAAAATAGAATTGATACCTGATACAATGGGTCTACCAGGAGGTGTTTGGAGGTTTTTGTGAATTTTTAGGATAGTATCGAAGTATGGAGTTACCAGATTTTTATTGATTAGGAAATCTCCTTCTTTCTGGGAGATCCAGTTGTGCGCTAGAGCTTGTTTAACCACACAGTTGATCTTAGTCTTAAGGAAATCAGTAGGGTCCTCCTTGAGTTTTTCACAGTTGCGTGTTTCGTCCAAGAGTCTTAAACATTCTTCATGATAGCTTTCTATGGTTTGGACTACGATTACTTTGCCTAATCTTTAGTGTGTGACTACAAGCACACCCCTTCTCGGAGGATCTATGATACGAGAGTCCAAATACTATCGAGAAGGTTATGCATGCACCACGTGTGCATTGTTGGTATGTTTTACATGTTTTAAATGTAGTATATCTTGTATTGTCTGTTTTGAGAGTACATTGGTCTCTCATTTCTGATATTCACATGTGCCTTTTCCCACGAGTGGGGTGCACATTGCAAATAGATGGCACCATTTCCACAAGCAATATATATATAGCAGCTTAATATGAATGAGTGCTATGATAACTATGGCCCTCATTACAACATTGGCGGTAAAAGTCGCTTACTGCCGTGCAGAAGACCGCCAACACACCGCTGCGGCGGTGGAATTCCGCCACAGCCATTACGACCCACAGCTCGGAAACCGCCAAAATTCAGACACCCACACAAGTCCGCCACACCTAAGGTCAGTGATAAACTGGGGAAAACAAAACCTCCACCGTCAAGCCAACAGATATACGCCCACACTGTCACAACCCACGAATGCACGCGGCGGTCTTTCAACCGCAGTATTCCATTGGCGGTACACACCGCCGCGCTCAAAATACACACACATTTACAAAACACTGCCACATTGGACAAATCGAAATACACACACCTGATACACATACACACACCACTCCCACACACCCAATACAATATAAAACACACACCCACATCACCCACAAACCCCTATGACATAAGTACCAAAAGAAGGCCAGAGAGAGACACTACAAACTACTACCAAGCATCCACAGGCACACAATACCATCACCCACATAACTTCCACACACCTCACACAACACACCACTAAATATCACCCCACACATCACAACACACACCACCCCACACATCAACCATACCACCCCCTGGCACGGCAAAGACACCCCAGGTTCTCTGAGGAGAAGCGCAGGGTCATGGTGGAGGAAATCGTCCGGGTAGAGCCACAGCTATTCGGATCACAGGTGCAGCACACCTCCATAGCTAGGAAGATGGAGCTATGGTGAATAATAGTGGACAGGGTTAACGCAGTGGGACAGCACCCAAGAAATAGGGATGACATCAGGAAGAGGTGGAACGACCTACGGGGGAAGGTGCGTTCCGTGGTCTCAAGACACCACATCGCGGTTCAGCGGACTGGCGGCGGACCCCCACCTCCTCCCCAACAACTAACAACATGGGAGGAGCAGGTCTCGGCGATTCTGCATCCTGAGGGCCTCGCAGGAGTAGATGGAGGAATGGACTCTGGTAAATCAAATCTTAACTCTTACATCCCCCACCCTACCTGCATGCTATCACATACCCCCACCCTCGACCTCACCCCCATCACTCTAACTCCTCACAAATTTCCCACTATCACAAACCACACATCCCAACACCAAGCCCTGCATGCAACAACAAGCATGGACACCCATCACCAAAGCATGGCCACTGCAAATACCCATACCCCCCCCCCTAAACCATTATCACACAAGGTGCCACACAGGAATGCAAGCACTGGGGTGCAAGGTCACCCACCCATTGCAAACCATAGCAAACACAGATGCAATAAACATCCTTTTATACCCCTGCAGGACCCCTACCCAACGTCACCGGACAGGAGGGTCCACACATGTCCACACCACCAACAGAAGAGGCCCACAGTGATGACAGCAGCTCTGTCCAACTGGATCTGGATGACCAGCCCAGCCCATCTGGGACCTCGGGACAGTCAGTTCCCCTCACACAGTCACAGGCCACCACAGAGCTTCTCCCCTCTGGAAACACCAGCACAGCATCCACCCAGCGGGCCCATACCTCTGTCCCCAGGACACGTCAATCAGCAGTGTGTCCACCACTACAGGGAACCCAGGCTAACCCACCACCCCAACAACAACAGGGACCCAGGGGAAGTGGCAGTGGGCATACGGTCCAGGGGACAGAGGCCCAGGAACACAGGGGAACTGGGAGGGCTGCTGTGCAACAGGGGGAGGACAGGCCCAGGGAACTCACTCTCCACGAGACCCTCTCCAACATCATGGGAGCATACCACCATTCCCAGGAGACGATGGCAACGGTACTGGCCAAGTTTCAGGAGACCCAGCGGCTGCAGGAGGAACAGTATTTGGGCTCCAGGGAGGAACCCAGATCCATCAATTCCACCCTGGGTACCATCGTAGGGGTGCTGAAGGAAGTCCTCAAAACCAGGAGGGACACTGTGGCACAACAAGGGGCCCCTGACACTAGCCTGGACGATGAACTGCCCACCAACTCCGCCAGCGCTAGTGGACAGGAGGCACCGCCACAGGACCACCACACCAGCACCCCACCCCCTGCAGAGGGAGAACCACCCCGCCAACGGTCCCTGAGATCCAGAACAAAGACAGAGAATGATGCCAAGACCCCAGCCAAGAAATGAGACCGTCCTGATTGTCATCCTTCTGTCCCACCTTGTCACCCTGTCCATCCTCAAACCTCTGCAGCTCCACTTCCTATGCCCATTTGGGCAATGCACCTGTGAAACTAATAGACTGGACTCTGCCATGGACAGTCCTCCACCATCGCCCCCACCATTTTACAGCACCCTCCAATATTGAGCACTTAAATAAACACCCTAAAGCACCAAACAATCTGGAGTCTGTCTGTGATTTCGAAATAGTGTATTAGCAATTACAGTGACAAAAAGCTCTTTCAATTGTAATGTCAACATACCTATGTCACACAGCTCTAGTCCATGAGGAAACAAAGCAGATGTCACACAGTGAGACCCACATCTGTGAAATCGTAAGGGAAAGTGAAAACTCAGTGACCATACACTGGGTGAAAACGACAGACAGTAGAGAGGTAGTAGTGTCAAAGTACATGTAGTAGGCAGGTTTGTATTCATACCTGTGTCTCACTGGAAGTATTGCAGGATCACAGAGTTCCGGTTGTCGATGTCCTCTTCTTCTGCTTCCTCGTCTTCACTGTCCACAGGCTCCACAGCTGCCACAACACCTCCATCTGGACCATCCTCCTGCAGAAAAGGCACCTGTCATCACAAAACTAAGTTGTGAAGCACACAGCAGGCCACAATGATCTGGCACACCTTCTTTGTTGAGTAGAATAGGGATCCACCTGTCATATGGAGGCACCTGAACCTGGCCTTCAGGAGGCCGAAGGTCCACTCTATAATCCTCTGAGTTCGCCCATGGGCCTCATTGTAGCATTCCTCTGCCCTTGTCCTGGGATTCCTCACTGGGGTCAGTAGCCATGACAGGTTGGGGTAACCGGAGTCACCTGCAAATGGCGAGGGACAACTGTTAGACACACAATAACCTGTAGGGATAATCCCCAGACCCAGACAACCATTCCCACTGACTTGCTTCCAGGTGCTCACCTAATAGCCACACACGGTGTCTCTGGAGTTGCCCCATCACATTAGGGATGCTGCTATTCCGCAAAATGTAAGCGTCATGCACTGAGCCAGGGAATTTGGCATTAACATGGGAGATGTACTGGTCTGCCAAATACACCATCTGCACATTCATCTAATGATAACTCTTCCGGTTTCTGTACACCTGTTCACTCCTGCGGGGGACCAAGGCCACATGTGTCCCATCAATGGCACCTATGATGTTAGGGATATGTCCCAGGGCATAGAAATCACCTTTCACTGTAGGCAAATCCTCCACTTGAGGGAAAACGATGTAGCTGCGCATGTGTTTCAGCAGGGCAGACAACACTCTGGACAACACGTTGGAAAACATAGGCTGGGACATCCCTGATGCTATGGCCACTGTTGTTTGAAATGACCCACTTGCAAGGAAATGGAGTACTGACAGCACCTGCACTTGAGGGGGGAATTCCTGTGGGATGGCGGATAGCTGACATCAGGTCTGGCTCCAACTGGGCACACAGTTCCATGATTGTGGCACGATCAAGCCTGTAGGTGATGATCATATGCCTTTCCTCCATTTTCGACAGGTCCACCAGCGGTCTGTGCACCGGAGGATTCCGTCATCTCCTCACATGTCCCAGCGAATGGTGCCTATGAAGGACAACAGAGAGCACAGAGTCAGCCAACTCAGAGGTACGTAGCCACAGCTTACACAGTACATGATTAATAATCCGAAATAAGCATGTATGAGTGTTGAGGCTAGGCCTAGGTATGTGTGACACAGTAAAAAATTAAGCCATGTGGGCCCCTGAAATGGCAGCTGCCTGACCTGTAAAGTGGGACACTGGGATGTGAGGTAACTGCGCTGGCGTTGTACACCGTCGCGGTAGGCAGTCGAAGACTACGGCGCAATTCTGCATTGGTTATCGTTGGACCCTATGGGTCCCAGGAGCCAATGACGATGTACGCCGGCGGTGACGGTACGCACCTCCGCGGACGTGACTGCCATTTTCTATCTGTTCATTCACTCGATACCTGATCTTCGACAGGAGAGGACCTACACTGCACGTGCTGCTGTGACCTCAGTCTGGAAGAGACAATGGCTTGTGCGTCTGGTGAAAGGGCCCCTGCCTTCACATCGGAGGAGTTGGAGAAACTAGTGGATGGGGTCCTCCCCCTGTACACGCTACTCTACCGTCCTCCAGACAAACAGGTAAGTACACTGGGAGCATGCTGTATAGGTTATTCCTGTGTGGAGTGGGGTGGATGAAAGATGGGGGGGGTGAGATTGAGGAGTGCATGTAACGACGGTGAGTGCATGTGCCACATGGCAAGGGTAGGGATGGGGGCCAATGACTGTGACGGTGCAGTTGGTAATAACTTTTCTTTTTCCCCTGTACAAATCATGTAGGTCAGCACCCACCAGAAGAAGGACATTTGGCGTGCCATCGCCAAGGACGTCCGGACCCTGGGGGTCTATCACAGACGGAGCACCCACTGCTGTAAGAGATGGGAGGACATTCGCTGCTGGGGCAAGAAGATGGTGGAGGCCCAGCTGGGGATGGCCTCCCAACGTGGGAGGGGTGCCCGTCGCACCATGACCCCCCTGATGTTCAGTATCCTGGCGGTGGTGTACCCGGAGTTGGATGGGTGCTTGAGGGCATCACAGCAGCTACAAGGGGGTGAGTACACTCTCATTCAGCTGATTCAGCACGCAGTGGAGGTGTCTGGGTGGGGGAGGTGGGCTGTGGGTTTCCCTAGGCCAGGGCGAGTGTGCTAGTTAGGTCCCCTTCTTCTGACAGATCCTGTGGCACCCCACCCCACCTGTGTACAGTGCTAACTACACCTAGTCAGGCTCCTGTGATATCCATGTGTGAAGATGTCGGCCATACCCTTGTAGGACATGTCCCAGGGATTGAAGAGTGGACCCCAAGTGCACAGCATAGTGCAGGGGGCTTCTGTGTCTGTCATGTCCGCCAACGGTAGCGGTAATGCATGCACTCAACATGTCTTTCTTCTGTCGCCACCCCTCTTTGTGGTCTCCCTGTCCTTGTGTGCATTAGCATCATCAGGCGGAGGAGCAGTGGCACCGGAGCAGGAGGGAGCTGCATCCCACGTGGCCCTGGAGGGTGAGACAATGGACTCGGAATTCACCAGTGGGACGGAGGGCGAAGGGAGTTCCACGGCGGGGACAGGAGCTGAGACCAGTGATACGGACTCGTCCTCTGATGGGAGCTCCCTTGTGGTGGCGGCCACATCTGTGCCCCCCGCATCTACAGGTACAGCCGCCACCCCCCCACCAGCACCGCCCTCCCAGCAGCCCCTCAGCCTTTGCCCTGTGCCCGCTAACCCAGGAGGGTGGGCATCACCTTTGCCCCAGGCACCTCAGGCCCTGCCCCAGTCACCCCTGCTGCCCTCAGTGAGGAGTCCGTTGACCTCCTCAGGTCCCTCACTGTTGGGCAGTCTACCATTCTGAATGTCATCCAGGGTGTAGAGAGGCAGCTGCAACAAACAAATGCATTCCAGGAGGGCATTCATTCTGGTCAGGCAGCCCTTCAGCAAGCTTTTCAGACTCTGGCCTCAGCACTGATGGCAGCTGTTGTCCCAGTCTCTAGCCTCCCCCTCCAATTACCTCCACCCAGACCCACACCCCTGTACCTCAGCCTATCCCAAGCACACCATCAGACCAGCATGCACACACCTCAACACACAAGGGGAGCTCTGGCAAACATAAGAACCACACATCCCACAGGCACTCACGCAAGCATCACACACATACAGACACACCAACATCCACTGCCTCCACTGTGTCCCCCTTCTCCTCGTCTCCCTCCTCCCTCCCAGTCTCGTCTCCACTCACACCTGCATGCACTACATCTACAGCCACTACTTCCGTCACAAGCA
Source organism: Pleurodeles waltl (assembly GCF_031143425.1). NCBI lineage: Eukaryota > Metazoa > Chordata > Amphibia > Caudata > Salamandridae > Pleurodeles > Pleurodeles waltl. The sequence continues at coordinate 341,873,997 of NC_090446.1, forward strand.
CACACACCACCACACCCCGCTCACGTCCAGGCACCACCCCACTACCATTCACACGTCCCCTGTGTCGTCTCCCAGTGCGTCTGTGACGCCACCTCCCAAGATACACAAACGCAGGCACACACCCACACGACAGCCTCCAGCGCATGCACCTTCACCCAAAGTCACCAAACGTACACCTCCTACAACCACAACCTATTCCTCCACTCCCAAACCACCTCCAGCTACCCGTCCCAGTGTTCCCTAGAAACTTTCCCTGTCCACCCTTGAACTCTTTCCCTCACCTCCCCCTCCCCGTCAGTCTCCTAGGGCCAGACTCTCCAGGTCCCAACCTAGCACCTCAGCCACAACATCTCTGGGACCAGTGGTGCCCGTAGTCACTGGATTCTGGAGTGCATCAGGCAGCAGGGCGGCCAGTGTGGCAAGGAGCCACAGCATGGACAGTCCCCCACCTGTGAAGCATCAAAAGTTGGCTAGTTCCCCGGCGGGAGAGGAGGAAGATTCCAGCCACCAAAGCCGCCCCCAGGGGTACAGGTGGGAGTCAGCTGCGACACCTTCCAAGGTGGGGAAGGGGCACTAGAAACTCAGCAAGTCTGGGAAGGGCAGCACAGCGGAGAAGACCGCCATCATCCCCGCTGCCCAGGAGGACACCGCCATCATCCCCACTGCCCAGGAGGCCACCGCCATCAGCCCTGCTGCCCAGGAGGCCACCTCCATCATCCCCGCTGCCCAGGAGGCCACCGCCATCATCCCTGCTGCCCAGGAGGCCACCGCCATCAGCCTTGCTGGGCCAGAAAGGACCGCCAGCACCTGCCCCGCTGGGCCAGAAAGGACCACCAGCACCAGCCCTGCAGGGCCAGAAAGGACCGCCAGCGGCTGAGTCGCTGGGCCAGACAGCACCGCCAGCAGCTGAGTCGCTGCCAAGGACCCCGCCGCAACAAGCACCGCTGAACAGGACACTGCCGCCACAAGCACCGCTGAACAGGACACCGCCGCCACAAGCACCGCTGGCCCATGAGCGCCAAGGGCACTGACGCTACTGTTTCCGCCACGAGCAGGATGAAGCACTCTGGGCACAAAGCCCACTCCAGAACCAGTGGAGAGATACATCCACTCACACAGTCCTTAGCAGGATGAAGCGCTCAGGGCACAAAGCCCCCTCCAGAACCAGTGGAAAAAGGCATCCACTACCTAAGTCCTTGGCAGGATGAAGCACTCTGGGCACAAAGCCCCCTCCAGAACCAGTGGAGAAAGGCATCCACTACCTCTGTCCTTGGCAAGATGAAGCACTCTGGGCACAAAGCCCCCTCCAGAACCAGTGGAGAAATGCATCCACTACCTCAGTCCTTGGCATGAGGATGAAGCACTCTGGGCACAAAGCCCCCTCCAGAACCTGTGGAGAAAGGCATCCACTACCTCTGTCCTTGGCAGGATAAAGCACTCTGGGCACAAAGCCCCCTCCAGAACCAGTGAGGAAAGGCATCCACTACCTCTGTCCTTGGCAGATTGAAGCACTCTGGGCACAAAGCCCCCTCCAGAACCAGTGGAGAAAGGCATCAACTACCTCTGTCCTTAGCAGGATGAAACACTCTGGGCACAAAGCCCCCTCCAGAACCAGTGGAGAGATACATCCACTCACACAGTCCTTGGCAGGATAAAGCACTCTGGGCACAAAGCCCACTCCAGAACCAGTGGAGAAAGGCATCCACTACCTCTGTCCTTGGCAGGATGAAGCACTCTGGGCACAAAGCCCCCTCCAGAACCAGTGAAGAAAGGCATCCTCTACCTCTGTCCTTGGCAGGATGAAGCACTCTAGGCACAAAGCCCCCTCCAGAACCAGTGGAGACTGTTATCCACTTGAGAGACTGTGGCTTTGCACTCCCCAGGATTGAACAGTGGGCAACCCACCCACTGTAGAGACTTGAGAGACTGTGGCTTTGCACTCCCCAGGATATGGCAGTGGGCAACCCATCCACTGTAGAGACTTGAGAGACTGTGGCTTTGCACTCCCCAGGATTGAACAGTGGGCATGTGGCCCCCTCGTGGATTTGGCGTCCTGCACTCAACCAGCTGAGGTGCCCCCCCTTTCCCTTCCCCCTGAGGTGCCTGTTTTATTGCTATCTGATCTGATGCCCCTGCAGTGTTCTCTCCGTCATGTTCGGGTATTGAGTGTGAGCCTCACCCATGCCGTGTGGGCCCAGTGTTCCACGGACTTCAATGGAGCAATACCTGGACTACTATTCTTGGTGTATATATTTGTGAATAGTGTATATATATATATATTTTTTTGCATACTGGATTTTGTTATATGACAATGGTTACACTCATTTCCTTTTGTCTTTGCATTCTTCCGGGGGGGTTGGGGGGTGTAACTGTAATGTTTCATGCTGTATTAGTGTGTGTGTTGTAGTGGGTGAGGGTGGGGGTGTTGCGTGTTGCGTGTGTGTGTGTCCCTGTTGTATCCCTCCCCCCTCCCCTGTGTCGTAGGTGCAGTACTCACCGTGGTCTTCGCCGCCGGCGTTCGTGCGCCTGGTAGAGGAGCAAGAAGATAAGGGCAGGGAGAATGTGCAGCTCTGGTTCCATGGCGTCCTGGTTCCTCGTGGGGTGTGTAGAGGTGAGCGCTTTCCCTTCGATGTCCAGTTTCCGCCGTGTTTTTGTTCACGGGGAATCCGCCCCGGAAAAGGTGGAGGATTGGTAAATTGTGATACTGTGTGCGGTACATTGTCCTCCGCCTGTCTGTTGGCGGTGACCTCCATGCTGTTTGTTTGTACCGCTGTGGCGGTCGGAGTGTTAAAGTGGCTGTCTTTGGTGGCGGTTTCCGCCACGGTCGTAATTCACATTTTCTTCCGCTGGCCTGTTGGCGGTTTTACCACTGCTTTAACACCGACCGCAAGGCTTGAAATGGCCACCTATGTTTTTTATATTTCCACAGGAATTTTTGACGGACATCACAAACGATAGGCATCATCTTAAGACACCACATTAGTTAGGTCAATTACACCATATCACAGAGCATGTACTATAAATACTTTCATTAGTGGTAGTCAAACAAGGAATGGCACCAGGGAGTCAACCTTGAGCCTGAAGAGGAGTAAGGCTCTGAAACATGTAGACCAGGAAGTAAGGTAAATGACATACCCCACTTTTGTAGCCCCTTTTTAATCATACCGCCTCCAAGAGGTCTATTAACTCATTGGAACCACTAGGAGGCAGGTATTTTTAACTCACCCAAGACCCCTCCAGTCCTATCCCTCTTGTGATTCACATTGACGAGACTACATCAGTACTGCCATGTATCCCGTCGGTCGTAGCATGCCCTGCTCCGCAGCGGAACGGGAAGAAACCCAATGATGAAGCATGCCACCAATTGGTAATCCTGGTGGGTGAGGGTTTTTCTAACAGGAAAATCCTTTTTCCTTGTCCACCCTGTGGTAGTACTTTTGGCTGGGCCTTTTTAGTAATGTTACATAGGCTATAAGGACAACCCAATCCCACAACTTCCTTCTCCCTCTTTGTTTTTGTCCAATGAGAAGCAACATCACTATCCACGTCTAAGACATGCCAACCATTGTATCAGTCTCTGCATGAATGCCTGAACCCGAACACACGTGATGTCAACATCACTGCAAGTCACTCCACGATGCAGGACAACAGTCAAGGAACAATCCTCAATCACTCAACATGCGCAGTGTTCTTTTCCACAACACGCCATATCAAGGGCATAGATGAACACGCAGTGGTTCCACAATCCAGGCCTAAATTAATGTCCCTCATTGCTATTGTAGTCCTGTGTGAGAAGTGGCATAGCATGACAAATGAAGGTATCTGTCAGACAATAAACAATGCTGACACACTCCTGTCTGTAGCGCAACATGAAATGGATCAGGATTGTAAATGTGCTATTCCACTAACAGTTTTCCCTGCAAATATATGTGAGGGAATACATACATTATCCCATCAACATGGGTAGAACATGCATGAAATTGCAGAATAAGGATATTTCCTAAAGAGAACAGGACCCGTGCTGACATGTAGGCACAAGGAATGTTGGCTACAGACATGAGACATAATTCTTCTCAATGGGCATTCCCCTCTTACCAAGGGGAAGTAGGTTGTTACATCGGCAAACTTTAACCAGGTAAGCATGCGGCTCCGTGACGTACCACAACAGGATCAGGAACGAGAGCTGCCTAAAATAATAGCAGAGACCTATTCAAGTATTGGTCGAGATAGCTTAGGGGCCAGACCGCAAAAAACACAATTTCAGGGTAAATCAAACAAAGATACCCCCAAGCAAGCACCTGAGGGTAATAAGAAAAGCTGGGATAAAAAGCAACAAACTCCTAAAAAAGAGAGGGGAGAATCTCCGTGTATGGAGACCCCACAGAATAGGTATAATCTCAGAAATAGAGATAATATAAAAACACCTGATAGATATCAATATACTGATACACGCCAATCTCGTTCCTTTCAGGACTCATCGGAAAAAAGAAATGAGAGAGGTGAGCGATCAGAGAGAAGGACAGAGTAAGTGAAACCGAGACAGGAAGCACAACGCTCTTCAGAGGTTTCTGTTAAAAAGGAAGAGAAACCCACCCAACAAAAAACACAATTGAAAAAGAAATAAGTGGCAGCAGTTGCAGTCCGACATGCCACTCAGGAAGAGGGTCCTCTTGAAGAACAAGAATTGGGCTCTAGCATTGCTAGACAGCGCGGCAGAGGTCACAATAGTTCACGTGAATCTTCTAGAGCCTCTGGAGGTGAAAGCAACTGATGACTTCAATCAAGTAGAGACTGCGGACATGCGTGTCTCCACGCCTGATAGGGTGTACAAAGTAACGTTACAGTTAGAAGGAGACATTGAATGAAAAATAGACGCAATCTTTTGGGATTGCGCAGTAAAAGTATATGATGTCTTGTTGGCCGAACAAGATTGGCCACCTGACTTTGTCCGTACCTGCCCATATGGAGAAGTCATTAAGCCTTCTTTCTCGCCCCTTGTTCCAGAGGAACCCGCTGAATCCTATTCCATTGAATGGGCTTTAGCACAAGCACCTGCATTATACAGAAATCACCAAGGATGGGATAAAGAATCCCACTACCATGTAATTCCAATTAAAAGTGAACCTCAGCCACAAGCGCAGTATCCTATAAAACTTGAAACAAAAGCACCAGTGAGAGAAATACTCGCGCAATTGGAGTACCAGGGTGTGATTGAACCATGTGTCTCGCCGATGAATAACCCATTATTCCCCGTAGCTAAACAAGACCATTCATAGAGAATAGCCATAGACTACATACATTTAAACAGTCATACACGCACCTATGCTATCCAAAACTCGCATAGCACAGCACTAATGAGCAACATAGGGCATAAAAAATCCAAAACAACACGGGATATTTCAAATGTTTTTTTCTGCCAGGATATAGCACATGAGAGTAGAGATTTAACAAGCTTCAGTGCACTAGGCTCCCAGAAAAAATTATGGGTCGCCGCCCGCCTGGAGGGAGCTGCCATATGGCCGCTCCGCGGTCAAAAGACCGCGGAGGCCATTCTGGCTTTCCCGCTGGGCTGGCGGGCTACCGCCAGAAGGCCGCCCGCCAGCCCAGCGGGAAACCCCTCCCCACGAGGAAGCCGGCTCCGAATGGAGCCGGCGGAGTGGGTATGTGCGACGGGTGCAGTGGCACCCGTCGCGTATTTCAGTGTCTGCAAAGCAGACACTGAAATACAAAGTGGGGCCCTCTTACGGGGGGGGTGCCATTGGCATGGGCACTGCAGGGGCCCCCAGGGGCCCCACAACACCCCATACCGCCATCCTGTTCCTGGCGGGTCGCACCGCCATCTTGTTCCTGGCGGGCGACCCGCCAGGAACAGGATGGCGGTATGGGGTGTCAGAATCCCCATGGCGGCGCAGAGGATTCTGCAGGACAGCGTAAAACCGGCGGGAGACCGCCGGTTTTCCTGTTCTGACCGCGGTTGAACCGCCGCGGTCAGAATGTCCTGAGGAGCACCGCCAGCCTGTTGGCGGTGCTCCCGCATCCCCGGCCCCGGCGGTCCTTGACCGCCGGGGTCGGAATGACCCCCTATGTTGTTTACCGCAGGGTTATAAGAATAGTCCAGGACTGTTCGCAGCTCGTGTTACTGCAATTTTGCACAAGATCGACCCCGATGCATTATCCTATGTAGATGACATCTATCTTACGGATGATGAATTGCTACAACATTTAAGACAGGTAGCACGCGTTGTTGTCAGATTTGCTGAATTTGGCTACAAATTAAACTTAAAAACAACAAAAATAGCCTTCCTCAGCGTCCTGTTCCTAGAATATGAGCTGTCAAGTGAAGGGAAGAGCCTAGCGCCACAATTCTTAGAGAAATGCGCACAGTTACAACCACCAAATACGATTAAAAAACTCCAATCACTATTGGGTTTCCTAAATTTTGGCAGAACTTACATTCCAGATTATGCTACATGCATAAAACCTTTATATGATTTAATATGTCCCGATTTTTCAAGTAAATTCTGGACAATTGAACATACACGTATTCTTCGAAAGTTGCAGACAGATATGCTTGCAGCACAACACTTACATACGAGGGACAACAAAACACATTTGGTCATCAGAGTAAGAACTGGGGCCATCAGTTTCACCTATGTGGCATTCAATGAAGGTGAGACAGTCCCGATTGCATACAAATGACACTTATACTCAGCGGCAGAACAACGCTTTGCTCCCACTGAGAAAATTCTCACCACTGTACAGATGGCTGTCATTAAAGAAAGATCCCTTGCCCAAGGAAAACACAGTATTGTCATTTCTCTGATCCCATCCCTAGAGGCTGTTACAAAAGCTAGTGTTCCAAATGCCAAAGCATTACATCCACGTTGGATACAATGGGCTATGTCTCTGACAGCCACTGATGTAGACTACATTTTTGACCCAAAGTTGGAAACTCAAGAATTTTTACAATATGAAATAGAATACCCAATTCCAGCAAATACATTGCCTATTGAACAATATCATAGAGTCATGTACACCAATGACTCAGCACAACCTGCCATTGGAACTAAACATCAATATTCTGCTGCTTGCGCAGTCGTAAGTGGCTACATGGAGGGCGATAAATTCTGTCCTCTACATACCTTTACACAAACCCTAGGGGATTGCACAGCACAATTGGCAGAACTAAAAGCTCTGCTGATGGCACTGGAACACACGGACCTTGCACAGCCTAGGCTGATTGTCTGTGATTCGTACTACTGTGTCCAGTCTTTTAATGAATATCTGCATGACCGGCGCCAGAATGGGTTCAGAGATTCCAAAGGCAACACCATTAAACACAGACTACTGTGGGGGAAAGTAGCAGACCTAAAAGAGACGCTACCAAATGTCCATGTTGTACACACACTTGGACACCAGCGCATTGGAAAACATGTTGCTAGAAATACACTGGCTGATGAAGCCACAAAGTCAGCAGTGGCAGTAGCCAATGTAGCTGCAGTGACTCGCTCGAATTCCAAACCGGACGCAGACATTTGGGCTGCCGTGAGAGCTACGGCTGATGGCAAGCCCTATCCTAAAGGATTTCCTAATAAATATACCTATCGAATGGGGGATCGCCTGAACGCTGAAGTTAGAATACCAGGTGTATGCGTAAGGGACATCCCCAACAAAGGCATCTGCCCATGCTGGTGTGCGGCTACGATTTCAATATTGCAGGCCCGTTACTGGTGGCCAGGTCTCTACAAGGAGACCAAGCAGTATGTCCTTTGTTGTGACATCTGTCAACAAATTAAAGTTTGCACTGCCAAACGCCCACCACAAACACCCCTCTTAATTTCTAACAAACCATTACAATGTGTGTACTTGGACCATTGTGGTCCCCTAACACCGGATAGTGCATACAAGTATATTCTAGTCACTGTTGATTCATGCTCCAGATTTATATGGGTATGGCCACAACGCTCGGCTGACACTTGGACTGTTATTAAAGATTTGCAAGTCTTTATTGGTACATATGCAGTTGCGGCTTTCTATTCGGACCAGGGCCCACTTTCGCCTCAAGGGCATTCAGGGACGCCATGGCTTAGTTGGGGGTCCAACTCCAGTACTCGTCTCCATTTCATCCTGAGGGAAATAGTGTTGTGGAGCAATTAAACCATGATTTAAAGCAATCCTTAACAGCCAGAGTCTTAGGTACGGGTCGTAGTTGTCTTAACCACCTGTATGGAGTCCAGAGAGCACTTAATAATCCTCCTAGAAGGCCCCTGGGGGGGTCGTACTTCATATGAGTGTCTGTTCGGAACTCAAATGTATGTTCCGGATCTTGATGGTCCTGGCGTGGAGGCAGCAGAAACACCGTTTGACATGAATGAACGTGTCATTGTCTTACAGGAATTGCAACAGTTCCATGATGATAATTCTTCCAACAGTGCTGCCTCCACAGGAATTACGGATGTGCCTATAACATCTACCGGCTGGATTGCCAGAGTTAGGGTTCTCATCGTGAGAAAGTCACTGTAAAAAAGGAATTTGGCCCTTCTTATCGAGCACCAGTCCCTCTACTAGGGATACACGGTACCAGAACTGTCATTCTACCACCGTTGGCAGGTGCCAAAGAAAATCGTTTTGTCTCCATTTACAATGTCATACTACACCATGTGGCCGATCCTGCACAGCTGACCAAGAGGAACATCCAGTAGTTCCTGAATCCCTCTCGCTACTGGTGAAGAAGTTCCAAAACAAGTTGTTTACACCAACACCGACACCTCTCCGAGCGTGGGGAGGGTGGAAAATTATCTTGCATTGGTTCCACTAACGTCAACTAATTTAGAAACATTTGACCAAGTTAACTCAACTCCAACACAAACGGATGGTGCTATCTATAATGTGCTACCGCAGGAAACACCAACTCCACCACTGACAACGGCTCCGCCATTTGCATGAACTGCCTCTGGATATTTTGCCGACTTCAACGATGACTTCTCAGACTCATTCGCCTCTTCAACAGCTGATTTGTCAAGTACACGTAAGCTAACAAACTGGCTTAAATGAACATATTTTATTTTTCCATGGAACTATCTATGGCTTTCTTTGACTGTCTTAGCCTTTCTACTTTGGATTGGTTTTGTCATCACCTTTTTCTTATTAATACATGGTCACTTTCTTCCTGAAAGATCAACAATTGAACTGGTGGAGGAGGTTTTAAAGCCACATTTTTCATCACATAAAGTCCGAAGAGACTTATCCTTTGTGAACATTTCCGCAGTGCCAATTCGTGATGGGATTGTTTAGGACAAAGTAATGTTTGATATATATGGTCCCATGGAAGTTATTCAAATACTGTATGTCTTCAAATGATCAATGAATGATATAGTAATACCAGGCATGGTTTCTGATGATTGGAATGTGAGAACAGTTAATTCTATGATGACTGAATTGCAATATTATACTGTCTTTGAGAACGAAGATGTTTACCAATTTAAAGAAACTTATGGCGACATGGTTTGCTATAACTATTATGGGCACCATTTCATACATAGAGCGAGCAGCCACAGAACTGTTTTTAATTACACGCAATGGGAACATTGCCCGACTCGGCCACAGGGGAGTTCCAAAACATATTCTGAAAGGTTTGCATATTTTTCTGGGCACAATCAAAAGAATGCTGAGTCATATTATTTTAAAGTACCACTTACCAAGGATATACATATGTTAATGACCAATAAGAAATTCATATATTCGGAATCCTTTATCCAGTTATCGATAGAAGGCTATGAATATTAGCTTAAATCAATTGATCTGAAAAGTGTGTGGGGAACAAGAAATTGGCAAATTAAGAGAAAGGAAGCCTTGTGTAGAGCGTACCTTATTCCTGTACAAATTATCTTTTTAAACAACACAGTACAACAGACAAGTTGTTTAGGCTTAGCTAAAATTAGGGAATTAAACATGCCTAGTATACCTGCCCCAGCATAGTTTTATAAATGGTAAAAATATACAAATGCAACTGAAAATGAGCTCGATGAGTGGGTCCAGAATGGTATATTTAATGCATCACTGACACGTCCTGGCGGGTGGTTATCGTGGCCAATAGATACCAATGGGTGTCATTAACGTTTTATTAACTCCTCGGGGGGTTTTAGGAACAGTAGGCCAGACCCTCGCTATATATCATCAGAGCATGCAGGTATAATTACAACATATAGGCCCTCATTACAACCCTGGCGGTTAATCCCGCTTTCCGCCATGCTGAAGACCGGCAACATACTGCTGCAGAGGCAGAATTCTGCTACAGGTATTACGACCCACATCTCGGAACCCGCCACAATACAGACACCCACCCAAGTCTGCCACACCAAAGGTCAGTGATAAACTGGCGATACCGAAACCTACACCGTCACGCCAACAAGAATACGCCCACACTATCACGACCCACGAATCAACGCGGCAGTCTTTCAACCTCGGTAATCCATTGGCCGTACACACCGCCGTGCTCATAATAAACACACATTTACAAAACACAACCACATTGGACAATTCAAAATACACATACCTGATACACACACACACACCACACCGACATACCCACAACACTATAAAACACACACCCACAATACCCACAAACCCTTATAACGAACACATTTGGAAGAAGCCCAGAGAGAGAGATTAGCAAACATAACACCAGCATCCACAGACACACAACACCATCACTCATACAACATACACGCACCTCAAACAACACACACCAACACATCCCCCCACACATCACAACAGACATCACCCACACCACATCATGGCACCTCAAAGACACCCCAGGTTTTCTGAGGAGGAGCTCAGGGTCATGGTGGAGGAAATTGTCCGGGTAGAGCCACATCTTTTCGGATCACAGGTGCAGCACACCTCCATTGCAAGGAAGATGGAGCTACGGCGGAGAATCGTCGACAGGGTCAATGCAGTGGGACAGCAACTAAGAACACGGGATGGCATCAGGAAGAGGTGGGCGACCTACGGGGGAAGGTACGTTCCCTGGTATCAAGACACCAGATTCCTGTACAGAGGACTGGCGGTGGACCCACACCTCCTCCCCCACAACTAACAACATGGGAGGAGCAAGTCTTGGCAATACTGCATCCTGAGGGCCTCACAGGATTAGCAGGAGGACTGGACTCTGGTAAGTCATATCTTTATTAACATATCCCCACCACCCCACCTGCGTGCCATCACATACCCCCACCCTTACCCTCACTCCCATCACTCCTTCATCTCACATATGTCCCACTATCACAACCCAAACATCTCAATACCAAGGCCCTGCATGCAACACCTGTGCATGGATCCCCGTCACCAAAGCATGTCCAGTACAGATACCCACACAGACCACAAAACAACTATCACAAAAGGGCAAACACAACTATGCAAGCACAGGAGTAGAGCGTACCTCACCCAATGCACAAGATGTCACACACAGATACTAAAACTATGCATTTACACCCCAACAGGACCCATACCGAACATCACCGGACAGGAGGAGCCAGACATATCCAGTCCCCCCACAGAAGAGGCCCACAGTGATGACAGCAGCTCTGCACGTCTGGATCAAGATGACCAGCCCGGCCCATCAGGGACCTCTGGACAGTCAGTTCCCCTGCCACTGTCACAAGCCACCACAGACTCTCCCCCCTCAGGAAACACCACCACAGAACCCACCCAGCAGAACCATCCCTCTGTCTCCAGGACATGTCAATCAGCAGTGTGTCCACCACTACAGGGAACCCAGGCAAACCCACCAACCCAAGAAAATCAGGGACCTGGGGTCCGTTGCAGTGGGCACACAGTTCAGGGGACAGAGGCACAGGATACCAGGGAAGCTGGGAGGACTGTTGTGAGACAGGGGGAGGACAGGCCCAGGGAACCGACACTCCACAAGGCACTCTTCAACATCATGGGAGCATACCACCATTCCCAGGAGACCATGGGCACGGTACTGGTCAGGTTTCAGGAGACCCAGCGGCTGCAGGAGGAACACTACCTGGGGATTAGGGAGGACTTGAAGTCCATTAACACCACCCTGGTCACCCTTGCAGGGGTGCTGGCAGACATTGTCAACAACATGAGGGACACAGTGGGACACAAACGGGCCCCTGACACTATCCTGGACGATGAACAACCCTCCACCTCCGCCGGCACTAGTGGACAGGAGGCTCTGCCACAGGACCAACAGGTCACCAGCACCCCACCCCCTGCAGAAGGAGAACCACCCCGCAAACAGTCCCTGAGATCCAGGAACCAGACAGAGAACTTTGCCAAGACTCCCGCCAGGAAATAATACCCTCCTGAATGTCACCCTTCTGTCCCACTTTGTCACTCTGTCCACCTTAAACTGCCATTGCTCCCCTTTCTATGCCCCATTGGACAATGCGCCTGTGAGACCAAGAGACTCGACTCTGCCATGGACATTTCTCCACCATCACCCCAGCCCATTGCACACCCCCCCTCCACTTATTAGCACAGAAATAAACACCATTGAATCATAAAACAATCCAGAGTCAGTCTGTGCTTTCACAAATGTGTAACTGCAACATCTCTGAAATATAGCAATGTCAATGTACTTGTTCACATACCAATGTTACACAGCTGTAGGCCAGCATTAAACATAGCCGAGGGCACAAATTGGGACCCAGATCTGTGAAATGGAAAGCCAAAGTGACAAGTCAGGGTCCATACACAGAGGTAAAAAGGCAGATTTATACTAGGTCCTACAATAGTATGAAATGTTGGAAGCAGTTCCATCCTCTTACCTGTGTCTCACTGGAAGTATTGCATGATGATGTTGTTTTGGTTGTCTACATCTTCTTCTTCTGCCTCCTCTTCTTCACTGTCCACAGGCTCCACAGCTGCCACAAGACCACTATCAGGCCCATCCTCCTGCAGAAAAGGCACCTGGCATCGCAAAGCCAGGTTGTGCAACATACAGCATGCCACGATTATTTGGCACACCTTCTTCGGTGAGTAGTATAGGGAGCCACCTGTCAGATGGAGGCACCAGAATCTGGCCTTCAGGAGGCCGAAGGTGCGCTCTATTATCCTCCTAGTTCACCCATGTGCCTCATTGTAGCGTTCCTCTGCCCTTGTCCTGGGATTCCTCACTGGGGTCAGTAGCCATGACAGGTTGGGGTAACCAGAGTCACCTGCAAATATCGAGGGACAACTGTTAGACATCCTCCAAACATTAGGGAATCTCCCATAACCAGACAGCAAATTAAACTGTGTGGGGACTTTAGGCTCACTTATTAGCCACACACAGTGCCTCTGGAGTTGCCCCATCAAATAAGGGATGCTGCCATTCCTAAAAATGTAAGCGTCATGCACTCAGCCAGGATACTTGGCATTCACATGGGAGATGTACTGGTCTGCCAAACACACCATCTGCACATTCACAGAATGGTAGCTTTTGCGGTTTCTGTACACCTGTTCATTCCTGTGGGGAGGAGGGGACAAATGCCACATGTGTACCATCAATGGCACCAATGATGTTGGGGATATGTCCCAGGGCATAAAAGTCACCTTTCACTGTGGGCAAATCCTCCACCTGAGGGAAAACGATGTAGCTGTGCATGTGTTTCAGCAGGGCAGATAACACTCTGGACAAAACATTAGAGAACATTGGCTGGGACATCCCTGATGCCATGGCTACTGTTTGAAAAGACCCACTGGCTAGGAAATGGAGTACTGACAGGACCTGCACTAGAGGGGGTATTCCTGTGGGATGGATAGCTGACATCAGGTCAGGCTCCAACTGGGCACACAGTTCCTGGATTGTTGCACGATCAAATCTGTAAGCGATAATGATGTGTCTGTCTTCCATTGTCGACAGGTCCACTAGGGGTCTGTACACCGGAGGCTGCCTCCATCTCATCACCTGCCCCAGCGGAGTGCCCTATGGAGGAGAACGGTGAGCAGAGGATCATACAACACATAGGTTTCACAAGGCTGTTTAGCACAATAGTGAACTATTCTTTGTGTGCCTTTGTCTGTCTGTATTCATGGCTTAAATAGGTGTGACGTGTTATTTGGCCTGCCATGTGCCCCCCTTAAATAGCAGCTGCCTGACCTTTAAGGTGGGACAAGGGGAAATGAGGTAACTGCGCTAGCGTTGTACACCGTCGCGGTAGGCGGTCGAAGACCGCGGCGCAACTCAGCATTGGTTATCATTGGGCCCTATGGGTACCGGGAGCCAATGACGATGTACGCCGACGGTGACGGTAAGCACCGCCGTGGACGTGACCACCATTTTCTAACAGTTTCCTCACTTGATACCTGACCTTCAACAGGAGAGGACCTACACTGCAAGTGCTGCTGTGACCTGTGTCTGGAAGCGACAATGGCTACAGTGTCTGGGGAAAAGGCCCCTGCCTTCACTGCGGAGGAGTTGGAGAAACTGGTGGATGGGGTCCTCCCCTAGTACACGCAACTGTACGGTCCTCCAGACAAACAGGTGAGTAAACTGTGTGCATGGTGGATGGCACATGATTGTATGGAGTGTCGTGGATGGAAGAGACAGGAGGGTGGACAGGCCAGCATGTGAGGATGGTGTGTGTATGTATTTCTGGGCCAGGGTGGGAGGTTTGTAGCCAATGTGTGAGAAGAACTGTACGGGAGAGTAACATCCATTTTAACTTCAACTTTCCTCTAGGTCAGCGCCCACCAGAAGAAGGGGATTTGGCATGCCATCGCCAAGGAAGTGCAGGCTCTGGGGGTCTACCATAGACGGAGCACCTACTGCCGGAAAAGATGGGAGGACCTGCGCCGCTGGAGCAAGAAGAAGGAGGAGGCCCAGCTGGGGATGGCCTTCCAATGCCGAAGGGGTGCCCGTCGCACCATGACCCCCCTGATGTACCGGATCCTGGCGGTGGCCTAACCAGAGTTGGATGGGCGGCTTGAGGGAATCACAGCAGCCACAAGGGGGTAAGTAAGCTCTCATTCAGCTGATTCCACGCGCATTAAGAGGTGTCTGGGTGGGGGAGGTGGGCTGTGGGTTCCCCTAGGCCAGGGCAGACGCGCAAAGGTAGATCCATTGATTTGCAGCCTCATTCCCTGTCCAACCCCAAAGGTGGTATTTGCCCTCTACACCTAGTCAGGCTCCTATGGCTTCCAGCTGTGCATAATATGGTTCTCGACAGAGTCCCCTGTGGGCATGCGCTTTTCCACTGCCCTGTCCGTGCATGGCTTAGCGCATAGGGCTGATCTCTGTGTGTTGTGTCCGCCAACAGTAGTGATGTTGCATGCATTGACCATGTGTCTCTCCTGTCTTTCCCCCCCTTTTTGTTTTGTCACCCTGCCCTTGCGTGCATTAGCATCATCTGGCAGAGGAGCAGTGGCACCGGAGCAGGAGGGAGCTGCATCCCACATGGCCCTGGAGGGTGAAGTAACGGAATCCGAAGGCACCAGTGGGACAGAGGGCGAGGGAGCTCCACGACGGGGACAGGAGAAGACACCAGCGACAGCAACTCCTCCTCTGATGGGAGCTCCCTTGCGGTGGCGGGCACCTCTGTGCCCACCGCATCAACAGGTACAGCCGCCACCCCCCCCACCAGCACCGCCCTCCCAGCAGCTCCTCATCGAGGTTCCCGTGCCCGCTCACCCAGGAGGGTGGGCATCTCCTTCGCCCCTGGACCCTCAGGCCCTGGCCCAGTCAGCCCTGCTGCCCTCAGTGAGGAGGCTATTGACCTCCTGAAATCCCTCACTGTTGCGCAATCAACCATTTTGAATGCCATCCAGGGTGTTGAGAGGCATTTGTAGCAAACAAATGCATACCTGGAGGGCATTCATTCTGGCCCAACAGAGAGCATTTCAGGGTCTGGCCTCAGCACTGATGGCAGCCATTGTCCCTGTGTCCAGCCTCCCCCCTCCAACTTCCTCTACCCAGACCCAATCCCCTGTACCTAAGCCAATCCCAAGCACACCATCAGACCAGCATGCACACTCATTAACACACGAGTGGACATGGCAAACATAAGCACCACACATCTCACCGGCACTCACACAAGCACCATCCACTGTGTCCTCCTCCTCCACGTCCTCCTCCCTCCCTGTCTCGTCTCCACTCACACCTGCATGCACTACATCTTCATCCACTACCTCCATCACCAGCATGCCCATCACCACAGACCGCTGATGTGCACTCACCACCCCCACTACCATTCACACATCCCCTGTGTCCTCTCCCAGTGTGTCTTTGAGCACTCCTCCCAAAGTACACAAACGTAGGCACACACCCACCCAACAGCCATCCACCTCACAACAGCCTCCGGCCCATGCACCTTTACCCAAATTCAGCAGTCGTACACCTCCTACAACCACTACCTCTTCCTCCACTCTCAAACCCCCTTCATCTTCCCATCCCAGTGTGTCTAAGAAACTCTTGCTGGCTAACATTGACCTCTTCCCTACACCTCCCCCCGCCCGTCCTTCCCCTAGGGCCAGGCTGTCCAGGTCCCAGCCCAGCATCTCAGCCACCAAATCCTCCAGCACAGTGGTCTCAGCAAGTCCGGTCACATCACGGGCGGCACACATCAGGGCTGTCAGTGTGCCACCTAGCGAGGCCAAGAAGCATGCCATTCTGCCACCTGCCAAGGTGAAGAAGGTGCCCACAAGCCAGAGGGAGAAGCCGCACTTACCAGCAAGCAAGGGCTCCTCCAAGCCAAAAGGGGACAGTGGCAAGGCACCAGCAGCGACATCAAAGGTGGGGAAGGGACACAAGCCGAAGAGCAGATCAGGACATTGCACGGAGGCTCTGGCTGAGGGACCAGAGTCACCCCTTTTGTCAACCACAACATCAACCAGTACGGCGGTGGACACTGCCACCTGCACCGCCACCTGTACCGCCACCAGCATCGCCACCAGCACCGCCACTTGCACGTCTGCTGCCTCACCAACAGTCCCCAGCATCATCCCCAGTGGGCAGCCGTCCGAGGCTGCAGGAGACGTCCTGCTGTGTCCCTCAACAGTTGCAGACACATGCACCACCCTCAGCACTTCTGCCACAGACACCGCCACAAGCACCGTCACCAGCCCCGCGACATGCTCAGACAGTGCCACCACAGCTGACATGGCAATCGTCCCCAGTGGGCAGCCGTCCGATGCTGCAGGAGACGTCCTGGACCCTGCCCAGCGTACATGAGGCATGACTCTCAGCACTGTTTGTACCAGCAGGTGGCAGGCGAAGTCGCAGCAGGGTGGAGTGTGTCTCTACCTCCATGGAGTATCATGCTACCTGTTCCCAGGCAATCTCGTGGCACACACACCCAGGTGAGGGAATGGGACCTGCCACACTGCATGTGAAGCACTCTTGGCACAAAGCCCCCTCCAGAACCATTGGAGATTCACATCCACCACCTCTGTCCTTGGCAGGATGAAGCACTCTGGGCACAAAGCCCCCTCCAGACCCAGTGGAGATTCACATCCACTACCTCTGTCCTTGGCAGGATGAAGCACTCTGGGCACAAAGCCCCCTCCATAACCAGTGGACATTCACATCCACTACCTCTGTCCTTGGCAGGATGAAGCATTCTGGGCACAAATCCCCCTTCAGAACCTGTGGAGACTGTTATCCACTTGTGAGACTGGCTTTGCACTCCCCAGGATAAAGCAGTGGGCAAACCACCCACTGGAGAGACTTGAGAGACTGTGGCTTTGCACTCCCCAAGATAAAACAGTGGGCAACCCACCCACTGGAGAAACGTGAGAGGCTGTGGCTTTGCACTCCCCAGGATAAAGCAGTGGGCAAACCACCCACTGGAGAGACTTGAGAGACTGTGATTTTGCACTCCCCAGGACCAATCAGTGGGCATGGAGCCCCCTCGTGGAGCAGTGGCATTGTCCGTTCATCCGGCTGAGGTGCCCCCCTGCCACTGAGGTGCATGTTTATTTTCCATCTGATGCCCCTGCAGTGTTCTCTCCGTTTCGAGTCAGGTATCTTGTGTGGGCTTCGCCCATGCATTTTGGGACACTGATCAACGGACAATGATTTCATTATTATACGGACTTGTGTAGTTGGTGTACATATTTGTATATACTGATTTTTGAATTTGGCCTATCTGATATTTAATTGATTACGCTTGTTACAATCATTTCCTTTTGTCCTTGCATTCTTCCAGGGGGCGACAGGGTGTAAATGTAATGTTGCTGCATGTTTTTGTGTGTATGGTGTTGTGGGTGAGGGTGGGGGTTGGGGATGTTGCGTGTTGCGTATGTGTGTCACTCTCTTTTCCCTCCCCCACCCCTGTGTGCTAGGTGCAGTACTCACCGTGGTCATCGCCGGCGTCTTTGCTGCTCCTGATACATGAGAAGGTAGACCAGCATGGGCAGGACCTGTAGTTCGGGCTCCATGGCATCCTGGTTGTTCGTAAAGTGTCGAAAGGTGAGTGGTTTCCGTTCCAAGTCCTATTTCCGCCGTGCTTTTGATGGCATTGTTGGTACCGCCCCGGAAGAGGTGGCGGATAGGCGTGTTGTAATACAGTAGGCAGAACTTTGTGTTCCGCCTGTTTGTTGGCGGTTACCACTGCGGTGTTTGTTTCTACCGCCGTGGCGGTCGGAGTGTTAAAGTGGCTGTCTATATTGGCGGTTTCCACCATGGTCGTGATTCCATTTTTTTTTTCGCTGGCCTGTTGGCGGTATTACCGCTGCTTTAACACCGACTGCCAGGGTTGTAATGAGGGCCATAGTGTGGGAAAATTATGCCAGTAGTGGCTAAAATCACCCTCACTAGACACGGTTAGAGAACACCTCAGTCTCCTGTCTAACACCACTGACTTACAAGATTTCTTGTCAGGACTCAGAACACCACGTAGGAAGTGTTTCTTATATGAAGTATATAATGAGATTTGGAAACTTTCCCAACAAGATGCTGCTGCCCGGTTAAGGCAAATAGATAAGGAAAATCTAAAAAAGGCATTAGCTGTTGTGGATAATGGGATTTACACCCTGTCCGTCTGGATATATACCATAAATAATATTGTCTCTTCTGCTATAGACATTATACAATCAGATATGTCTTCTTTACACCATGGACAGAGTCAGATCAGGTCCATTATGCAGTTGGGTTGGACGCTTCAAACATTGAAGGAGAGTCGCGTTCCACGGCAGCACGTCAGTGCAAGGGAAATATTTTGTTCCTTTAATCTAATGTGACAACAAGAACTAATGGCTAAGAAGGAAGCGACTTATGTTATGCTTAACATCGAGAAATTAGAAAAGTTGCCTTTTACTGTGGCCGAAATACCGTCTGCTGAGTGGGTAATACATGGAGTTATTAATCTGCCTATTTCTACACTACAATTCACCTCCTGCTTTTTAAACACATTCCGGTAAGCAGATATGAAAAACTGGGAGATAGTTACATTCATGTGGTGTGGGAGCTTCCCTTCTCGTACAAATGCTTCAGTGGCATGAAAGAGGTCTTTCTTAGCAGTAGTGAACACGAGACTTCAGTCAGCCATTTGATGGTTTGTAAAGAGCTGTCCTTGCATGGGGCGTGTAACGCCTCTGCTGCAAACTTGGCTTGTTATCTGAAGGGAGTCCCAGTCCCCTTGATTAGACCTACGTTCCAGGTGCTTTCAAATGGCAGCTACGTCCTCCTCAATGGTGAAGGCTGTTGTTGTATGCGGGCCAGAATAGTTGACGTTGTTTCGGAATCTAAGGTCGTTACATGCTGTGGGAACGTACTGTTTCCCCCCACTAAGTTTAAGGAGGCAGCTGATATTTGGCCTCACATTGCTACTTCAAACGTGAATTTTGGCAAGTTAAGCAGACTCAAGGCTTTATTGTTTGAAAAGCATGTGGCCCTTAAATCTGCACGCGAGGCCTACGCACTTCAAGTGGCAAGGTCATCAGCAGAAATACAGTCCCTGTTAAATACAAACTTTCCGAGACACTTCGGTGAACTCGTGGGATGAATATTTAATGCGTCCAGTACAACTGGAATCGCACATTTTTTCAAAGCTGTTGGTTCTGGTTTCGTGCACACCTTCTCTTCCATATTTGGTTTGATACCTTCAGCTGTCCACTCAATTTTCGGTAGTATTTTTTGGGGATTTCCGATAACTTTGGCTTTATTAGCTGGTATCTTGCGGTTACTGTTGTTTATGCTCAATGGCTGTCCCGCCACAACGAGGAGAAATTACGGCGCTTCCATCAGTGCAGCTGTGTCGTGAGCGTATGATGCAGTATTTTGGAGCAACACTCCTGGAGCAATTGGAGTGTGGCTGGTCTTTGTCATTCAGACCAGTTTTGCCTTGTGTGCAGCCCGTGTTTCAGTGCCTCTGGTGCCCTTTCGAACATGCACAGCAGGTCTGCCTTTCACAGCAGCGCTTGCCTGCAGTGGATGCTGATCTGTTGATGTTCTCGCTGAGGGTTCATTACCGGGCATGTGCATTGAGGTTGCGTTTGCTGCGTGAAGCTAAATATGAGTTACCCTTCCTGGAGGAAGTTGTTCACAACTCATCACTGGGCACTTCATGGGATGCCGCCTTGGTTGACACTGGGACTATGGAATACACCTGCTCCTTGATCCTTTTTTGCATGGACTTTCCAGCTTTGACATCTGCCGAAGTGGAAGATCTCCTGTTCTCAATGACTCGTACCTAGTTTGGAACTGTTCTAAACTGACATGTCTTTTTAATTCGGTTATAAGTCACGTGCTCATGTTTTAAATTGACACGTAGGATGCTTGTGTGTCCTTTTAACTTGTCCAAATTGACTTGGTTTTTATATATGTCTTAGGTTGAGCTTTTTAGCAATACATTTTTTAGCTTTGGCTTTAAAACACTTTCAACCGACAAGGGGAGGGTGTTGTGTAGCCATTCTAGTTATAGCTCCATGCACGTTATTTTAACACACTAGGCCGCTGTGCACTTTTACCTAGATATATTTTATTCGGCTTCGCATTGTTATTTTTACAATAACCATTTCTACTGTCTTGTTTTATTTTTCATTTATTGAACTGTTTTTGCCTAGCCCAGCACTGTGTTCTTAAACAAGACATTCTTGATCACTCTGTGCTTCATTCAAGGCTACAGTTTGGTACATTTCAGGTGAATGTGGTAGAAGTTTAGTCTCCAACATTCGTAGAAAATCCACATCCTTATGTAGGGAAATTTTGCCTCTGTTTGTCGTTTATATATGAGACTTAATTGTAAAGGAGAAAACTGGATGCGACCTGAGTGACCATGACTTCCCTCAGAAGCCTAATATGATATGCGCTCGGCTGCCCAATCATCACTATCCCCTGGTAGAGATGAGGCACTGCTAGTTGGCCAGAGCAAAACCCGGATTTAGAGCGACAGGTGTCACCCGCAGTGTGTCAGACTCAGTCTTCCACACCGTGGACGATCCTGCTGCTCAAAATCCAGTAGTCTCATTAGAATAATGAGAGCCTACACGACACCACACAATATACCAATGGCATCTTCTCAGGTGAGTATAGTTCAAAAGCTGAGTAGAGGGAGAAGGGTCATTGGAGCAGAGGATATTGTGGTGTCTGAGTAAGGTGAGAGTAGGAGTACCTCCTGGCTTTAGCATTCCTGTCAGTGCCTGTCCTACCGACACAGTATATTGATGGCATTCTCTCAGGTGAGTACATTCCAATGCGGAGGAGACAATCAAGGTATTTTGAGTAGGGTATATTTCAAGTTTTTGTATTGGTGGAATACTGCCTGTTGGGAATTGTAGTGCTGTCAACCCTTGTATTACACACACTGTACAGAGTTGTTGTTGCCCCAGGTGAGTCTAGTTTGCATGTTGGAGGCCAGACAGAGATCTATGGACAGGTGGCTACTGGGCTGTTGAGTTGGTTGACAGTGAAGTAGGCAAAAGGCTGATAAGTGACCATGCATGACAATGTAATTATCTGATATTTTGTTGTTGTGACTTACTCGACTCCACTCCCCCAGGTATTCCTGCCAAGCCCTCAGGCTGCAGGATGGACAAGACCTTCTCCTCCCAGGATGTGAGGTGTAAGGGAGGAGGTAGGGACCCACCACCAGTCTTCTGGACATGCAGCTGGTGCCTGAATGCCAAGGAATGGACCTTCCCCATGAGGTCGATTCACCTCTTCACGATGTTGTCCCTTGTGCACAGGGTGGAGCCTACAGCATACAGTCTGTTGACTATCAATTATCACATTTCCATTTTCCTGGTGATAGTAGTGTGCTTGACCTGGGCTCCAAAGAGATGTGGCTCTACTCTAATGATTTCATCCACCATGACTCTTAACTCATCTTCAGTGAAACGATTTTTCTGTGGTGACATGCTGGTGATAAAAAAAGTTTGATAGGTGGTGGGTATTGCAGAGGTGACGGGAGTAAATGGAGTGGTATGGTGCAAATGGATGTGAAATGGTTGTGGTGAGGACATGGCATATGTGCCTAGTGTAAGTTTGTGTGATGCCTATTCTATGGTTTTATCGTCTTTGATCATTCCCTTTCCCTATAACGTTTGGCATTGTGGATTCAAAGGATGGTTGTGTGTGAAGGGGTGTTGTTTTTTATGGAATGCTTTGCAGGTGTGTCAGGTGTGGCAATGTGTGTCAGCTGTGTTGTTTTCAAATCCATCCAATGTGGTGTTGTCTTTTACTTTGTTGAACGTCAACCACTGTGGTTTAGACCTCCATTGGCAGACTGCCATGGCTGACCGCTACTGCGACTTTGTACATGTAATAGGTTCGGTGGTTTGTTGACAGGCTGTCTGTGCTGGTGGTCGACCTATTTCCTGCCCTCTAAAGTACTGGTGGTGTTGGATTTTTGGCTTGCTGTTGTCGGTCCTGCCTGTGAAACTCGTAATATGACGGTCTGTATGACCGCCAGGCTCATAATGAGCCCCTTAGTATTTAACCAGAATACATTTACCACAAGACATTCCACATCCTGCTGATCATCCAACAGTTCTTCTTCTCCTGGAACTGACACTCTGGATAAACAATCAGTCTTGTTTTTCACACCTGTAATGTACTCAACAACAAAATTATACTCCACAATTTCACACTTAGGCCCCCATTATGAACTTGGCGGGATGACCCGCCGCCAGCCATGCCAGCAGTCAATGGAAGACCGCCAGTGGCGGAGGCAGGCATCTCGCCAAATAATGATGCATGGAGCCTCACCGTCATTGATGGCGGTGAGGGCCGCCATGCGCCATGCTGGCGGTCGGAGGTGGGGGTGGATGCGGCTTCACCCTCACCACCATATCAGACCATACACCGCCACGCCTATAATGAAGCAGTTATAGGCATGGTGGTGTATAGAGAGGCAGCTATGGCAGCGGAGCAGCATCCAGGGAGCTCGTTCCCGCTGGAGCAGCGTGACGGAAGAGGTAAGTGCTGTCTGAGAGGGAAGGTGGGAGGGGTGTGTGTGTGAGTGTGCGAGTGCATTTGGGGGTGCGTGAGTGTATGTGTGGAGGGATGTGTGTCTGAGTGCAAGTATGCATGTGTGCATGTAAGTGAATAGGTGCATGTGGATGTGGGGGTTGGGGTTTGGGGGGACCCGTATGTAGGTATTGGGGGGGATGGTGAGGGTCGAGCTGGGGGGGCCTACATGGAGTTTTGGGGGTGGAGGGTTGTGAGGTCGGTTTTCGGGGTTTGGGGGTGGGGCGGATCTTGGGGCTTGGGGGAGTGTGTAGGTGTAGTGGCAAGGGGGGGCCTGGTGTGTCATCCTGTCACCCATATGCTTTCTGCCAGGGATTACCTGGCAGGGATCTCACCAGGAAATCCCTGGTGGAAATGGGATCAAAATCCCACCGCCGGTCCGGCCTCCACCTCAGGGTCGAATGTGCCTACAGTCGGCCCGGCGGTCGATTTTGGCCTGGCGGTACAGTGTTCAGAATATGGCGGTCTGGACCGCCATGCCATTGGCGGTAATGACTGCCACCGCCGGCATGGCGGTCCAGACCGCCATGTTCACAATGACCACCTTAGTCTTACCATCTAGCTGTAGCTTTACATTAGAAGAGAGTACATTTGTCCCATTCAGAGTGGCTATGAATGGCTTGTGATCCGACCTAAACTTGGCATCTGGTACCCCATACACAGGCCCAAAGTGCTCCGCTACCCAAACACATGCTAGCATTTCACGTTCAATAACTGAATATTGTCTCTCGAAGTGGTCTGAGCATATGAGCAGTGCGTACATTATCCTCTCTGTTCTGAGGGGGAAGATGTATGCCTCTCTTCCTAGATTAAAGGTGTTCATATCATTTGATGACACACTCAGTAGCATTGCTAATCTGCCATTGCTCCTCTGAGTTGCTAAACACCCCAAAGGAACAATAGGTAAAGGTGAGTCTGTGTTAAATCAAAAGTGGATTTGAGCTACTTCTCCTGTATACGGTCATGTTGCCTGTCTATCTCTGTCTCCATCTTGAAATGGTTCTCACGCTTAAAATCTGATACGGTCCTGCTGACTGGATCTGAGCTTCAGTGGCCGTGAACAGTTTAGAAAGAAAGCTTTCCTATGCTGGTATTTAGATAATTGGCAGTCTGAAAGAGTTTTTAAAATGCCACAGTTTCTGTTGAAAGATTTAACTCTTTGTGGGTGTTCATGCATGCGATAGACAAACTGCTTCTGATTTGATGACACTGCTAAAAGCCAACATGCCTTACTCTCACATTGTATCATGACTCCAGTTTAGCTTATTCTCCAACAGAACCTGACTTCACTTCTGTCCAGCTCCATCCTTGTCAATCTCAAAAACTTATTCTGCTGCTTATTATGTGAGCCTTTCCCAGTGCTTCCAATGTTGAGAATGTATTCCCTGTAGGGCGTTTTGACTGGGGATCTACTGGTCCTTACTATTGTTCTGTATTAAGGTGTGCAGAAGTGCCTATACATTTCAACAGATCGAAAGCAAGCACCATCTTTCTATCCAGAGTTAGTAATTATGCCATTATATACCTGTATTCACATTAAAAAGGCATTGTAGTGAGTGTGAATGATTGTTTAGAAAAGGCAATTCTCACAGAGCATCAAAAATCACACTAACACAAATTTCTCTGTTAGACCCACACCATGAGTTATATGTTGTCACACAAATATTAATAGCACTGCTTGAAGAGACATTTTGTATTGAACTTAGCTTTAAAGGAGACCAGAGAGCTGAGGAGGGGTGTTTCTCTGCCTTCATACCAGTTGATACCCTACAGGCTGTCATGTTTGTCTTCTTCTCTTATGAGATAATCTGGTTCTTGTATACTCAGGTCAGGAGTCAGGAAATATCTCTAGGATAAGGTAAAAGTCCACATTTTTAGGTTTTGCATGATTCTTTACAAAGGATTGGATTTGATTATGCCCAGAGAATGTTTCAGTTTTGGAGCAATTATGAGCTATCACAAATATTCCTAGTAGGGAGTTTTCTTCATTCTGTATTTTCAGAAAGGGGCCATCCCATGGAACAGTAATCCATAGCTCCACCAAAAATGCAGGCAGCAAGATTTCCAGAGACCACTCCAAACCCTAGAAGCTGCTGCACCTATACCACACCACTGACCAACAATCCCTGTGTTTCCAATGGAGCTTTATTGCCAACACTAATAGCTTTTCTTTTGGTCAGGGTGCATTCTTGATAATAAGTGGTCAACCCACCATCCAGGAAAAGTGCACACAATTAAGCTTTCTAAATGAAGGTTGATGAAAGTATATGCTTTGTCCTGTGGAAGTGAGTAGGAATGCTTTGCAGATCCTCTAGTGCCTCTCAACAGTGAGGCTTCCTGCATGGGGATTACATCAGTCCACTTAGCAAAGGGAAATATTAGTGAGCAAAGTGACATACAAAGAATCTTTGTTCCAGCTCTAAATGTTAGAATTCAGTATTACATTGGACCAGTGCAAGTATCAGGGCAGTTTGGGAACATTCAAATGAGCTTTTGAGATACACCAATTTTACACTGCAGGCTCAATAATAGCCTAAACCAGGCTTCTCCAATGAGTAGCTTGTGAGCTACTAGTAGCTTCCAGCTACCTGTAAGTACCTTTCCTGAGTGCAGCCCAACTTATTAAATTAGAAGCTTTTGCTTGGTTGAATTAATATACATATGATATGCAATAATTGAGATCATTTATTTGAGATGAAAATGTGCTAGTTTTCAGAACTCATCAGCTGATACTTGAATTAAAATGGCTGAATTTCCAAAATATATGTAAAACTGGTATCTAAGTGATAAATCATATTGCAATGGGAAGACTTTTCAGCTATGGCTGTTATGTATGTTATGTATGTTATGTGTGTAGGCGTTTCATATGGACAAAGCCTTTATTACATAACTGCTGGCAACCATGCCTGATTCATTGAGGTGTGCGCTATTAGTAACCTTGAATATCGTGGTCATTAATGTAGTCTGATATGAACACCATTGTAATACTAATAACATTAGTAGCTCATGTTGAGTTTCATTGAACATAATTAGCTCTCATTACAGAAAATGTTGGAAACCTCTGGACTAAACTATCAAAACTAGTCAATAAACTATACTTGAAACCCCTTGTCACTTCTGCTGATCATGTATAGTTTCCATTCCAGATTTCAACCATGAATACAGATTGATCTGTTTTAGGTTGAGTCCTTTCAGGGAAACGTTAATGCCCATCTTCTTTCTCAGGTGTGACCATCTTGAGGTCTGAATGACCTGCAAACCTGATTATAGTCACAACTATCAATAGGTCATTGTAATAATAAGGCAGTCACAATTTAAATAGTTACAAACCACAATTTGTCACAAGTATCACAATAAAGCAAAACTGTACATTTCAAGATCTGTTGAGTACTAGAGCACGTCTTTGCTTGCTCTTTAGTTGTACAGCAATACACCATAAATACTAAGAAGACCCATCACTGGGAAAAAAAAAACCTTCCTGTCACAATCACTGTAAGAAAAACTAAGCACACAGATTTCAAGAAAGCACCTCACAGGTTTGAATAAGACAGTTACTAAGTCATTAAATTCCAAATATCTGGGTTTTACCCCCTTCAAAGCCATATTTTTATCTTACTTTCAATTGATATGGCCACCTTCCACTCCCAACCCTGGCTGCACACTTAGCATCCTCATGCTCTGAGGCAAGCATCATGGTTCTCACTTGAGGAGGTCACCAGATTCAAGTTTCAGTTGCCCACAGACAATTTTAATAGCATGGATCTTTCTGCTTTAGTTATGGATATCACAGGTACTAACTCCTCAGAACAAAGCCTGTTATTTCAAAGAATTCAACTCACTGATAGTGCATGAGCCAAAACTGCCTCTAAAGAGTGGTTCTGTCCTCAGTTAATACCTCAGCTGTGGGGGATGGTTCCCCAACCTTCTGAAGAGCCTTGACAATTGTGTCCAGATCTTCAAGAAGTTATTCATTTTGCTGGACAAAAAAACTTCCCTGTCATGGTTATGCAACACCTATGTCTTTCAGTACAGTGACCTGTATTGTATTCACTCTGATTAGCTGTTGATGTTTCCTGTGGCACCAAGGCCACTTATAATGATTGGCACACTGTACCCTCTTTTGTACAGGAAGCACACCCAACCACTTCTTCTCTCATGGGGTAATCTAGAGAAACACACAATCGCCATATGCATGGATTTGGCCTTGAAATTAGGGTATTTGCCATCTTTACACCACAACCCTATCTTTTGATGTTCTCAGTACTCTTAAACCAGTTTGAGTAATTAATGGCAGTAAATATTTGCTTTTTTGACCAGTGACAACAAAGTTCATCCTGGGAGTTCTCAATCTGCTAATGAATATGCTGCTGTGCTTTCTTTATTGCTTGGTTCAAGTGGCACAGAGAGCCTGGGACTCACGTCTGGGCATACCTGGCACACTTAGGGCAGCAAATGTAAAAACAACAAGGTGATGGATGAAATACGTAAAATAATAACAGCCACTGGCAATCATTTGTGGGCGCACACTGTGTCACTGGAACCAAGCTGTACCCAGCTGATGTGCCAATAACTAGGGCGCAACCTGTCCTGGGTTGCTTGTGTTCCAGTTCAGGGAGGACTTGGCCTGACTGTTCCTATTGGATCAGGGTCAAGACTGATTTGCACATGTCTGGGTCCAAGCTGAGGCGGCAAGGTGAGCAAAAGGACAATGAATTGGGATGCGGCTGCAACAATTGCCAGTGGCTGAGATTAATTCAAGCATTCAATCCATCACCTTGTTGTTAATGATTTCTAAGCTATGCTTCTCTGCTTCTGGCACTATTATATTTGAGCTCCATAGGTCATTAGACTGATTAGTCTCTGAAAACGTCAACATTTTCTTTCCTTTTACCTCACTGTGCAGAATGTTTCTAGAGAGTCGTCATGAAGATCTCGATTACAATTTTCTGTTCCTTCTAGAAATTATTTAAATCACTTTATCCCATCTCCGGGATTATGGTTAGTTTCCGAAAGGCTGTAGTTTTCATATGTAGATGTAGTTTCCATTCCTTCTCTGTCAGTTTCTATCTTGTGCACGCAATCTTCTCAGACTCGGGTGCAGGGAACTATTTAGCACTGTGGTGTAGGAATCCCTAAAGAAGACATAAAAGTGGCTACTTAATTTTTCAAAATCTAATGATATGGCTAGCATGTACAAAATTCAAAGTTCTGCTGGCAAAGTTTCACATAGATGAGAAACGTAGTAACATCATGATGTTCGCAGAACTTCAATGGAAATCTCCAGTTTATTAAGTTTTGCAACAGATATTTCAAGGAAAACACTTTCTGCAGTATAAATCACCAGCAAAAGTAGCTTTTATGGGAGTTGTCATGTGCTATTTTGTTTTATGCATCATCAATTTCTTGAAGTTTACGAAGGTGGAAAAAAAATTAAAAAGCTTCATAAGGTTCCCAGACACTAATGTGGCATTTACCTATAGAATGTGAAATAGGTTGCTTTCTTCATCCATTCTAGTCCCTGACTCCACCTCGGCCATAGCTGCTTTGGAAAAAGAAAACTGTGCCAGCTGGTCCACAGGTTTAACACAGGGTGGCGGATCAGTCAGAACTTTTTTTAATTTTAATGACATACTTTCAAAACGGGTGATCGTCCTCAGAAAATAGAAAACAAAAGTCCCCAGCATCCTGGGAGTTTTTTCCCAGACCGAGGTGGCATTTCTGCATTTGTGACCTGCCGGAACGTCATGGTGAAGATGAAGGTCCGGGACCGCAACAAAGAAAAATTATGGAGAGTGTGTCAGATAGTCTCTAGGCATAAACTGTTAATATATTTTGACTAAAAATCTTAAGAGTATGACATTTTAGATGCGGTCTCTAGGCATAAACTGTTAATATATTTTAACTAAAAATCTTAAGAGTATGACATTTTAGATGCGGTGGTAGCACAGTTGTCAACTAAGCTATTGTCTGATCATGTAGGCATTCAAAATCTAAACAAGGCTGTAGGATAGATAACAGCAACAGAATTGAATCCCTGGCTGTGGAGAGCTATGGAAGGGGCATGGTAATGGAGTTACAAGTGCAGGATCATTGGCGTATTTGCAAGAGCTGCTAGTAAGCAGCCACAGCTAGTCCAGGTCTCATCTTGGCAACGCTAGCAAGAATAAGTATTTGCAAGGCCAATAGGTCTCGCCCATACACGAGCTATTGGCATTGGCAGTGTGTTTTGCCATGTTGTACATCAGTGTAACTGCTGTTCAGCATGGTTAAAAGTTAGTGGCGTTGAGTGTCACAGGGTGAAGTGGGGGAGTAGAGTGTTGTAGACAGCGGTCAAAGTGCATTAAAAAAAGCATGGGAACTACGATGCAGCGTACAGTGGGGGTTGGGTCAATGAGCATGGGGTGGGGTCAAAGGTGTGGCTGAAAAAATAAATTATTCTGTAAGTTATTTTGGTCTTTCACCGACAGGTAGCTACATATAAAATAACACGCAGCTTAAATTAAAAATAAATAAAACTGTGTCACCCATTGGGAAATGCGCTATAGTTCATTATGAAACCTCTATTTGTCAATGCACTGCAGAGGTCTATGTGTAACCACAGAGCCACAGAATTAAGCCCGAGTTGGTGCACTAGAGAAAAGTTGCTTGTGTATGTTTAGTGCTATGAGGTCACAACCTGTGACAGAATCCACTGTGAATATTTAATTCAATATTTCAACCTTGCATTGCACAGAGTACAAGCTAGACTGCTACAAAATGTGTAAGATAAAATGGTGCTTACAAAATATAGATTTTAGTAATATCCAGAGTTCCAGAGTGCGCATAATGCAATTTTTTTACTTAACTGTCCCTTCAGCACCTCCAGGTGTAATAAGCACAATATAAATAGAATTACAATTAAAAGCACACACTTCACAGCCCCGTTGTTAACTCTTTGCACTACCAGTCAAAAAGAATAAATCTTTGACATCACAAAGCTTTGAGTGATTAGGTGAATCAAAGCCAGTACTGGATCCAAAGCATCCTCTACATTCGCAGATGAACTCAGAGCGCACATTTGCATTTCTTTTAGGCAAAGAGGCACCCAGGTAGGAATACTTGTTTAGCTGTCTTCCCAGCTTCGGGCTCACAACGCAGGAGACTCACTGAATGACACCTCAGCTGATGCATTTAAACTGTCAGAATTAATCGCCCTGGGACGGTTGTCTTTTTACAAAAAGGAAGGGGTACAGTGTTTCATAAATCATGAAAGTATAGGCATGTCACGCCCCTTTGATCCTGCCCACTTCGACCACTGGTTGTAGAGTGGAGTAGGGGGAGTAGTGTGTTGTAGAGGTGAGTAGAGGAGAATATAGTTCAATGGTTCAGTATCAGAGTGTCGTGGCATGGAGTGGCTTGGGAGAGAATAGGGTGAAGTTGGTTGCAGTGGATTGAGGAAGTGGGGTGGATTGGAATAGAGTGGAGTGGATTCAGTTGGAGTAGAGTGCGGTGCAGTGGATTGAATGGTGTGGGGTGGATTGTATTGGGGTGGATTGAGTGGAGTGGGTTAGAGTGAGGTGATTGGATTGGGGTTGGGTGGGTAGATTGGACTGAAGACATAGGCCTAGAGAAGGGTGGATTAGACTGGGGTGGGGTGGATTGGACTGTGTTTTTTTTTAGTGGGGTGAATTTGACTTGACTGAAGTGGGGTGAATTGGATTCAATGAATTGGAGTGGGGTGGACTGGACTAGAGTGGGGTGGGGTGGATTTGACTAGAGTGGAGTGGCTGTATTGTAGTGGAGTGGGGTGGAGTTGAGTGAAGTGGGGTAAGGTGGATTGGAGTGGGGTGGAATGGGTAGGGTTGACTGGATTGAAATGGGGTGGGGTGGGGTGCACTGGATTGGAGTGGGGTGGACTGCATTGGGGTGGGGTGGGTTGGGTGTGTTGGATTGCACTGAAGTGGGGTGGATTGGAGTGGGGTCAAATGGACTGGAGTGAGGTGAACTGGACTGGAGTGGGGTGGGTTGGACAGGGGTGTGGTGGATTGGACTGTATTGTGGTGGATTGAACTGGTACAGATTGGAGTGGAGTGGAGTGGGGTGGGGTGGATTGAAGCAAAATGCGTAGGACTCGATTAGAGTAAGGTGGATTGAAGTAGAGTGGGGTTGATTGTAGTTATGCAGGGTTGAGTTGATGCAGTGGATTCGATTTGATTGGACTGGGGAAGATTGAAATGGGTTGGGTGGACTGAATCAGGTGGATTGGATTCGTGTTGGTAGGTTGGATTAGATTGGGGTGTGGTAAAGTGGATTGGATTGGGGTGGAAAGCATTAAGGTGGGTTAATTGGGCTGGAGTGGGGTGAGTTGGATTTAGTGGGGTAATTAGAGTGTAGTGGGGTGGAATAGATGGGTTTGGAGTGCACTGAATTGAATAAGTGGGGAGGGATGGATTGGATTGGAGTAGGGTGGAATAAGGTGGTGTGGGGTGGATTGTATTGGAATGGGGAATATGAAGGTGACCAGGATTGGACGGAGTGGATTATGGAGGTTTTATTGGAGCAAAATGGACTGGAGTGAAGTGGTTGGATTGGAGTGGGGTGGATTTGATTGGATTGGGGTGGGGTGGGTTAGGTTTGTGTGGGGTGGGTTGGATTGGAATGTGGTGGATTGAGTGGGGTGGATTGGAGCGGGGTGGGTTGGACTGCAGTGGAGTGGGTTGGACTAGAGTGTGTTGGATTGTGGTGGATTGAGTCGGGTAGATTTGATTGGATCAGAGTGGGGTAGATTGGATTGGGGTGGATTAGACTGGTCTGTATTGGGGAGGATTAGATTGGTTTAGATTGGTGTGAAGTGGATTGTGGTGGATTGGAGTAGGGTTAATTGGGATGAAGTAGGTGGAATTGGGATGGATTGGAATTGGCATGAGGGGGACTGGATTGGAGTGGGCGGTCTGGAGTGGGGTGGACTGGATTGGAGCAGTTTGTTCTGAATTGGAGTGGGGCAAATAGTTTTTGATTGTAGTGAGACAGCAGGTTGTTTTCGATTGATGTGGGACAAATTAAAGTTGGGCAGGTTGATTTGTATTGGAGTGGGGTAGATTGTTTTGGATTCAGACTGGGGCAAATTGTTTTGGATTGGAGTGGGACAGATTGTTTTGGATTGGAGTGGGGCAAATAGTTTTTGATTGTAGTGAGACAGCAGGCTGTTTTCGATTGGTGTGGGACAAATTGAAGTTGGGCAGGTTGATTTGTATTGGAGTGGGGTAGATTGTTTTGGATTCAGACTAGGGCAAATTGTTTTGGATTGGAGTGGGACAGATTGTTTTGGATTGGAGTGGGGCAGATTGTTTTGAATTGGAGTGGGAAGATTGGAGCTGGGTAGATTGTTTTGGTTTGCAGTGGGGAAGATTGGTATGGGGCAAAAAAAATTTGGATTAGAGTGAGACATTGTTTTGGTTAGCAGTGGGGCAGATTGGAGTGTGGTAGATTATTTCCGATAGGAGTGGGGCAGATTGTTGTGGATTGGAGTGGGGAAGGTGAGAGTGGGACAGATTATTGTGGATTGGAGTGGGGCAGATAGTTTTGGATTGGAATTGGGCAGATTGTTTGGATTGGAATGGGACAGATTGTTTGTTTTGGAGTGGTTCATATTGTTTTGCATTGGATCGGGCAGATTAGAGTGGGACAGATTGTTTTGGATTGGAGTGGGGCAGATTGGAGTGGGTCAGACTGTTTTAGATTATCGTGGGGCAGAACATTTTCAATTGTAGTGAGTAGCTTTTTGGGATTGTAGAGGGGCAGACTGGAGTGGGGTACTGAAGTGGGTCAGATTGTTTTGAATTGGAATGGGGAAGATTGTTTTGGATTGGGGTGGGGCAGATCAGAGTGGGCCAAATAGGAGTGGGGTAGAGTGGGGTGGATCGGGGTGAGGTGGACTAGATTGGAGTGGAGTGGATTGGGGTGGATCAGATTGGAGTGGGCAGATGATTTTGGATTGCAGTGTCGCAGATTGTTTTGGATTGGAGAGGGGCAGATTGTGTTGGATTGCCGTATTGTACCAGGACAGATTGTTTTGGATTGAAGTGGGTCAGAATGGAGCTGGGTGGTGACAAAATACACGCCAGAAAGTGAGATGAATTCTAAAATATAGCCTAAGTAACTTTTATCTGGTGGAACATGTAGAAAATAACAGTCATTGATTTGTGAGCTGTGTGTTATCTGTCTCCTGAGAACTACTGGAAAATGGCATGTAACCTTTCTGCCCCAAGGCCACCCATACAGTTGCTCCCTGATTTGTTAGGCAAGTTATTCCCTTTAAGCACTTGACTCTACAAGCATGGCAAAGATGAGTAGTCAAGGCTTTCTCCAGGAGGAGGTAGGGGTGAAAACTCAGATGCAGGATAGCATAGTACATAATACCATTTAAATTCGATGTCCACTCATTGTTATATCTTTAAAAGTGGACTTGTATCTATAGATGGTAAATAAAAATTATCAGACAAAGGGACAGAAGTGCAAGGCAAAATATGTAACAAGTAACCTGCTATGAAAGGCTGGAAATCCATTTCAGTGCTTCTGGCTCTTTGTTGAGTCATGATGATCAGTTAGCTGAGGGCCATGCGGCTTCTTCACAGCCCAAGAAAGATACGGTTCTGCTCCTGCAAATCCACTACCCAAAAAACAATGTCTCCACCATGTAAAATCAGTAGGAGAGTTTAGGCTGCTCAGAAATTGCCTGAAAAGTTGTTTTACTAGCTGTAATAGCTGACGCCATATTCGTTAATTTACGTCATATTGCTTTCATGTTGTGCCTCTTCTGCTCTCCCGGTTCTCACGTATTCAGCCCCACTTTCTCGCTTGGCACTGCTAAGCAAGGATTTATACATTTCTAGCACTGTGTCTGGCATTTACATTTACACTCATTCTTCTATCTTTTTTGAGGTACATTTTCCTTCACCAAATGAGAAACCTGTGAACCTGCTATTCTGAGTTTCGCTTTCTGTCACATGTGCTCTCATTTGAAGTAATAAAAGGAGAAAACCTATAAAAACTCATTCAAACTGGGGAGCGTTTGGCTTTAGATGTTCATTGCAAATAGTGTGATACATGCTGCTGCTTTCCAAAGCAATATTGCATCTTACCTATTTTGTTGAATAAACATGTGTAAACTTCACAGTATTTATGGATAAGGAACAATTGTGAGTTCAAATCACTGGTACCGAAAGTGCTAGGCAAGTGGTTCCAAAGGTCCTGGATCCCAGAAAAATACTTACAAAGAATAGGAACAGAGCATCACCACTGTGAATGTTCTAAACCTACATATCTCTGTGGGATTAAAAGGGGCAGATACAGATAACCTAATGGTATGTGTTGGATCGGGAACAGTGTAGTAGTAGTAGTACAAAAACTTTATTCGACTTTCAGCAAGTCATAAAAGTATCAATTAAGAACACATCTATATTTAATAACACAATAAATAGATAAAATAGTATAAAAAAGTATAAAAAGATAAATAGCAGAAATCAAATACATATAAATCAATTGTCCGTTCACAAATGACTGAATGACCTTATTAAATTTGCACCAATGCCCCCATAGACCTTCTTGCAATTAGTACAGAACATAAAAGATTTGCCAAGATTCCACACATTTCAATAGAGGATAAAACCTGTATGCTGATGTACGCACTACGGCACTGATGCAAGTTAAGCGATCTTAAAAGAGGAACTAAAAGACGCTTTCTCTGTTTTATATAAAGTTTGCAGAATAAGACCACATGGATCGTAGATTGGGATGCCGTTGCGTCACAGAGACATGCCCTTAAGGTTGTACTCCAATCATTCATGGTCGGAAAAGTTCCTAAGCAGTAGAAGGTATCTAACCTTAGTCTTGTAAGAACAAAGCGGTTCTGAGAATTTACCACATTTGCCAAATAGGGCTGCATACCCTCCACAGACAGAATTAATTGGTTAGACATTACACTGGGCTTTTTTGATTCTACTCGCCATCGGCGTTCTTCTAGATGCTTCAATGTTAATGCCCTCAGTTCCTTCCTAGTGATTTTTTCCAATGAGTCCGGGTTAGTATAGTATTCTTTACTGCCCATGGTTTCAAAAAAGGTCATAATATATCTCAGCTAAGGGACTCTTAATGAGTATGTTGAAGCAATGCAATCAGATAAAATAGTTTTGTTTAATCCAGTGTGCTCAGAGGTCCAAACTTTGTGCCATAGTAACAATGGCTGTATCTTTATCAGATCAGATAAAAACGAAACCCCTATCTCCGCATTGCTTATATACGATGATGTGCCATTTGGTACCATTAGCAGGTATCTGAGGAAATCATTTTCCACCGTCTGGATCGGTTTACAATTAATATAACCCCAAATACCTGATCCATACATGGCGGCCGGAGTGCACTTGGCTCTGTAGATTTTTACCATATTCAGCGGGGTAATTTCCCCCTAACTTTATTGAAAAGATTTTGAGAGCTGCCGTTGTCTTAATGATCTGATCTTATTTCGTTTTCATACAATGTGCCCAGGAACCCCTTTTGTCAAACATTATGCCCAGGTATGAAAATGTTCGAGCTATGTCGACCTTCCCCCCATGGATAGTGATGTTTTTGATCTTGCCCTGTTTTCTACCACAGTTCATTATGAAAGTTTTGGAATGATTAACGGTGAGGCCCAAGTCTGTCATAAAAGTTATACAGGTAGTTAAGAGTTTTTGGAGGGCTAGTGGTGTCCTGGCCGTAAGAACTGCATCGTCTGCGTAGAGTAGCACCAGAACAGCACAATTGCCTATTTGGCGAAGTTCTTTACATCTACATCAGTTCAGATTCTAAATTGTTTATCTATAATGCAAACAAAAGCGGGGCAAGTACGCAGCCTTGGCGAACTCCTCTTTATATGCTAAAAGGCCTAGTGCATTCCCCTCTTATCCCGTACCTTACTCTTGCTTTGCACCCTGTGTACATGTCCCGTATGAACTGAATTATTGATGATTCTGCCCCCATTCTGCTTAAGATATCCCATAGCTTCTCATGTTGTACGCAATCAAATGCTAAAGATAAGTCTATGAAGGCCAAGTACAAATTACTCTCTCTAGTCCTTGTGTACTTTCCGATTATGATACTTAAATTCAAACCCTGCTCCACCGTTCCTATTCCTGCACGGAAGCCATATTGTACTGGAGATAAAATACCATTTTCTTCTGCCCATGTCTGAAGTCTATTCAGGATAATTCTCCCTGCTGTTTTAGCTGATGTATCGAGTAAGGAGATTGGCCTATAGCAAGCTGGGTTCAGACGGTCACCTTTTTTATATATAGGGACAATAATAGAGTCTCGACCATGATGATGGAGGGCCCTGTATGCAAAGAGCCCTCAATGTCTGCATCAGTAAAGGGGCCCATAACTGCGTATTGATCTTATATAGATCTATCGGGACACCATCAGGACCCGGCGCCTTCCCCGCTTTATTTGAATTTATGGCTTCCAATACCTCCTCTAAACTAAACTGAGGTGTTTCAGTCGGACGTGGGCCTTCCCAACTAAGGGGGTCATTCTGACCTCGGCGGTAAAAGGCCCTTACCGCCGGTCAGAAGACCGCCATAACACCGCCGCGGCCGCGGTTAACCGCCACGGTCATTCTGACCCACAACGGCCAAACCTCCAAAAATCCGTCCTCCACTGCAGCCCGCCACATCAGCGGGCAGCGAGAAACTGGAGATGACCAAACCTCCACCGTCACGCCAACAGAAATACGCCCATGCCATTCCGACCCACTAATCCACACGGCGGTCATTCAAACGCGGTATTCCATTGGCGCTACACACCGCCGCGGTCAGAATACACACACAGCACCAAAACACAGCCACATTGGACAATTTGAAATACACACACCTGATACACATACACACACCACTCCCACACAATCAACCAACTATAAAACACACACCCACATCACCCACAAACCCCTGCGACCATAATTACTGAGAGAAGGAGAGAGAGACACAGCAGACAATCCATAGCAAGACACACTGAGGCACACTACACCATCACACACACCACATAGTACCACAAAGCACCACTCACCAACATACTTATCATCACGTACACCACCCCACACCTCACCCACACCACCCCATGGCACCCCAAAGGCACCCACGCTTTTCGGACCAAGAACTCCGGGTCATGGTGGAGGAAATCCTAAGAGTGGAACCCCAGCTCTTCGGCTCGCAGGTGCAGCACACCAGTATAGCCAGGAAGGCGGAGCTATGGCAGCGGGTCGTGGACAGGGTCAACGCGGTGGGACAGCATCCCAGGAATAGGGAGGACATCCGCAAAAGATGGAACGACCTACGGGGGAAGGTCCGATCGATGGTCTCCAGGCACAACATCGCGGTCCAGAAGACTGGCGGCGGACCCCCACCCACCCCTCCCGAATTCACATCGTGGGAGCAAGAGGTCTTGAACATCCTGCATCCTCAGGGCCTCGCAGGAGTAGCCGGAGGAATGGACTCTGGTAAGTCCAATCTCAACTACTATATCCCCCCCACCCCACCAGCATGCCAACCCACACCCCCACCCTCACCCCCAACCCCCCAGCACACATCCTCCCTGACAATGTCTCACCAGCACAACCCACCCATCCCAACACCAACTCCTGCATGCCAACACAAATCATGGGCACCCATCACCTAAGCATGACCACTGCACTAACCCCCCCCCCACTAACTACCCTCACAACACCTCCCTCAAGGGAATGCCTGCACTGGGGGACAAGGGCACCCATAACACGCACGCTATTGCACACACAGAAACAATAACCAAACTCTCTTACCCCATGCAGGACCCGAACGACAACACACCAGCCAGGAGGGTCCAGAAGTGTCCATCCCACCACAGGAACAGGCCCACACTGAGGATAGCAGCTCTGTCGACAGTGAACCTGATGACCAGCCCGGACCATCGTGGACCTCTGGGCAGTCGGTTCCCCTCAGGCAGCCACAGGCCACACCAGACCCGACCCCCTCTGCCAACACCAGCACAGCTCCCACCCAGCGGGCCCATGCCTCTGTCTCTAGGACAGCTCAATCAGCGGTGTGTCTGCCACTACAGGGCACCCAGGCTAACCCAACACCCCAACAACAACAGGGACCTGGGGGCAGTGGTAGCGGGCACACCGTCCAGGGGACAGAGTCCGGGGGAAACCGGGCAGCTCGGAGGGCTGCTGTGCGACAGGGGGGGGAGGAGATGCCCAGGGAACCCACTCTCCAAGAGGCCCTCACCACCCTCATGGGGGCATACAACCACTCCCAAGAAACGATGGCGACGGTACTGGCCAGGTTCACTGAGATCCAGGCACAGCAGGAGGAACGCTACATGGGGTTCAGGGAGGAGCTGAGAATCATCGGGACCGCAATGGGGACCATCGTCCTGGCCCTCAACAGGATAGAGGACGCATTGCGGGACCATGGTGCACCACACAGGGCCCCTGTCACTAGCCCGGACCAGGAACAGCCTACCACCTCCGCCGGCGCTAGTGGACAGGAGGTCCCAACACCTCGACAGCCCCCCAGAACCCCACCTCCTGCTGAAGAACAACCACCCCGTAAGAGGAGCCTGAGACCAAAAAAAAAGACAGCGTAGGATGTCAAGACCCCCGCCAGCAGGACATACCCCCTCAAGTCTTCCCACTGTCCCACATTGCCACCCTGTCCAACCATGAACTGCCTATGCTCCATCCTTCCACAGGCAAAAGGACAATGCACCTGTGAGACTGAGAACTGGACTCTGCCATGGATATTCCTCCACCCCCACCCATCACCCTTAGAATCACATGTACCGATATCTAGCACTGTAAATAAATCACATTTTGCACACAAATCTGTTTTGAGTCATGCTGTATTATTAACAAATGTATTACATATTACTGTTCAATTTTTGTTCTGTCAATTAGTCATGACAACATACCAATGTCAATACGCTGTATTTCATGGGCGAACCAAGCAGAAGTCAGGTACTGAGTCAGACAGCACTGAGAAGGGAAGGGAAAGGCAAAAATTATTGAAAAACATCTGTGGGGAACTACAGAAAGTACAGATGCAGGAGGCTATAAGCAATTGTGAAATGGCGTGGGTGATTCTTACCTGTGTGTTACTGGAAATACTGTTGTATCACTCTGTCCCTATTGTCTGTGTCGTCCTCAGAGTCTTCCTCCTCTTCACTCTCCACAGGCTCCACGGCTTCTACAACACCACCATCTGGACCATCCTCCTGCAGGAAAGGCACCTGGCGTCGCAAAGCCAGGTTGTGGAGCATACAGCACGCCACGATGATATGGCACACCTTCTTTGGTGAGTACATTAGGGATCCACCTGTCATATGCAGGCACCTAAACCTGGCCTTCAGGAGCCCAAAGGTTCGCTCAATCACCCTCCTAGTACGCCCATGGGCCTCATTGTACCGTTCCTCTGCCCTGGTTCTGGGATTCCTCACTGGGGTCAATAGCCACGGCAGGTTGGGGTAACCAGAGTCACCTATTAGCCACACACGCTGTCTCTGTAGCTGGTCCATCACATAGGGGATGCTGCTATTTCGCATAACATACGCGTCATGCACTGACCCGGGGAACTTGGCATTTACATGGGAGATGTACTGGTCAGCCAAACAGACCACCTGGATATTCATTGAATGGTAATTCTTCCTGTTCCTGTACACCTGTTCATCGTCATTTGGGGGGACTAAAGCCACATGGGTCCCATCTATTGCACCAATGATGTTGGGGATGTGTCCAAGGGCATAGAAATCAGCTTTCACTGTAGGCAAATCACCCTCCTCTGGGAAAATGATGTAGCTCCGCATGAGTTTCATCAGGGCAGACAACACTCTGGATAAGATCTTGGAAAACATAGGATGAGACATCCCAGATGACATGGCCACTGTTGTCTGGAATGAGCCAGTTGCAAAGAAATGGAGGACAGACAGAACCTGCACTAGAGGGGGAATTCCTGTGGGTTGGCGGATGGGGGACATCAGGGCTGGCTCCAGCTGGGCACACAGTTCATGGATGGAGGCTCGGTCAAGTCGGTATCGTAGTATTATGTTGCATTCTTCCATTGTGGACAGGTCCACCAGCGGCCGGTACACGCGAGGATTCCTCCTTCTCATCGCTAGTCCCAGCGGACGGTGCCTAGGAAGGAGAATATGGAGTACAGAGTCAATCCACTCACAGGTACGTACAACACAGCTTGCACAGTACAGGTAAATGTATGGTTTGATATGTTTGTATGTGTGCCATTGCAAGGCCTAGGCCTGTGTGACGCATTAGAAATTAAGCCATGTGGGCCCTTGAAATGGCCGATGCCTGACCTGTGAAGTGGGACAATGGGATGTGAGGTCACTGCGCTGGCGGGGCACATCGTGGCGGTAGGTGGTCGAAGACCGCTGTGCGAAGACGCATTGGTTAACATTGAAGCCTATGGGTTTCAGGAGCCAATGACGATGTGCGCCGGCGGACGCGGGACGCACCGCCGCGGTACGCACCGCCGCGGGCGTGACCGCCATTTTCTATCTGCTCAATCATTCGAGACCTGATCATCCACAGGAGAGGACCTATACTGCAAGTGCTGCTGTGAACTCGGTCTGGAAGTGACAATGGCTGCTGCTACTGGTGAAAGGGCCCCCGCCTTCAGTTCAGAAGAGTTGGAGAAGCTCGTGGACGGGGTCCTCCCCCAGTATGCGCTACTCTACGGTCCTCCAGACCAACAGGTGAGTACACTCAGTGCACATTGAATGGGTTATGCCTGTGTGGAGGGGGGCGATGTAAGTTGGTGGGGTGTGGAGGGAATGAGGAGTGCAACGCACGACAGATGAGAGAATGGGAACCATGACAAGGTTGGGGAGGGGGGGGCATGTACTCCAAACATGCAGATATGTGACGGTTTCTCTTTCCCACCCTGTACATGTCAAACAGGTGAGCGCCCACCAGAAAATCGATATTTGGCGTGCCATCGCCAAGGAAGTCCGGAACTTGGGGGTCTACAACAGACGGGGCACCCACTGCCGCAAGAGGTGGGAGGACATCCGCCGCGGAACGAAGAAGACCGCAGAAACACTGCTGGGGATGGCCTCCCGACCTAGGAGGGGTGCCAGTCGCACCATGACCCCCCTGATGTCCCGGATCCTGGCGGTGGCCTACCCTAATTTGGATGGGCGCTTGAGGACAGCACAGCAGACACAAGGGGGTGAGTATCCGCACATTCTCCTATCTGTATGCGCATTGGAGGCGTCTGGGTGGGGGAGGAGGGCTGTGGGTGACATTAGGCCAGGGTGCTCTCTGTAGTGTAGTCCGCTCCCTTAGGCATGGCCCTGTGCCCCCGCCCCCCACCTCTGTAGGGTGCCAAGTGCAGCTACCCATGCTCCAGCATCACACATGTGCGCGTGTGTTGTCCCTAGACCTGTTTGCCTAGTCAGAAGTACTGAGTAGTGTACCCCAAGTTCGCGACTTAGTGCACGAGGCACCTGTGTCTGTCCTCTCCGCAAAGGGTATTGCTAAGGCATGCACTCAACTTTGTTTCATTTCTCCCCCCACCCTAAATCTTTGTCTTCTTGTGTTTTAGCATCATCAGGCGGAGGAGATTTGGTGTCGGAGCAGGAGGGAGCTGCAGGTCACCAGGCCCCGGTGGGCACTGACACAGACACCGAGGGCACCAGTGATCTGGAGGGCGAGGGGAGCACCACAACGGGGGCCGGTGGAGACACCAGCGACACGGACACGTCCTCGTTTGGGAGGTCCCTAGCGGTGGCGGCACCATCTGTGCCCCCCGCAACAACAGGTACAGCCGCCACCCAGCGCACCAGCACTGCCCTCCCAGCAGCCCCTCAGTCTTCGCTCCGTGGCCGCTCGGCCAGGAAGGCGCGCGTCTCCTTCGCCCCAGGCACCTCAGCCCCTGCCTCTGTTACCCCTGCTGCCCTCAGTGCGGAGCTCATTGACCTGGTGAGGACGGTCATTGTTGGGCAGACTACC
Organism: Pleurodeles waltl; assembly: GCF_031143425.1. NCBI lineage: Eukaryota > Metazoa > Chordata > Amphibia > Caudata > Salamandridae > Pleurodeles > Pleurodeles waltl. Next base: position 341,916,428 of record NC_090446.1, read on the forward strand.
CTTCTGAATGCCATCCAGGGGGTGGAAAGGGAGGTGCATCGGAGCAATGCCTACCTGGAGGGCATTCATTCGGGTCAGGCTGCCCATCAACGAGCGTTCACTGCTCTGGCCTCAGCACTGACGGCAGCCATTGACCCTGTCTCCAGTCTCCCTCTTCTATCTGCCTCCACCCTTTCTTTGTCTCCTGTACCTCAACCTATCCCATCCACACCATCAGACCAGCCTGCACACACCTCAACACCCAAGGCCAGCTCATCCAAACATAAGCACCACAGAAAACACAAGATTTCACCCAAGCAACACACAGATGCAGACATATCAACAGTCACTCCCACCTCTGTGTCCCCGTCCTCCTCGTCTCCCTCCTCCCTCCCTGTGACGTCTACACTCACACCTGCATGCACCCCAACATCAGCCAGTTCTTCCACCACCAGCAAACCCTCCACTACAGTCCGCACACCTGCAGTCACCACCCCCACTGGCATTTACACGTCCCCTGTGTCCTCTCCCACTGTGTCTGTCACCCCCTCTTCCAAGACACATAAACGCAGGCAGACACCCAAACAACAGCCAACCACCTCACCACAGCCTACGTCCCAGTCACCTGCACCCAAGGACAGCACACCTGGCTCTCATACAACCACATCCTCTTCCTCCACTTCTCTCACCACTACTCCTACCCCTTACCTTGGTCCCAAGAAAAATTACCTCTCCAGTTTTGACCTCTTTCCCTCCCCCGACCCACCCCCTCCAACTGGGAAAAGTCCCAAGGGCACCTCAGCCACCACCAGCCCAACTTCTACAGTGCAAGTGGTGCATGGCATGTGGAGTCCACCCTTTGGCGGCAGTAACACTTCGGTGAGCAGCAAGGGGACAGCCAGCCCCCCCCCAGGCAAGAGGACCCGGAAATTGAAGGGCCGCCGTGAGCGGACAGAGACGGCTGCCCCCAAGGAGGTGACTCCGGCCACTTCACCGCTCCGCTGGGCCCTTCAACTCTAGCACCGCTCCGCTGGGCCCTTCCTGTCAAGCACCGCTCCGCTGGGCCCTTCCTCTCAAGCACCGCTCCGCTGGACATCGCCATGTCATGCACCGCTGCGCTGGGTCCCGCCGTCTCAGGCACTGTTTATGGTTCACTGTGCCCACCATGCCTCCTCCTTGACCAGTGGACTCTGTAATCCACCTGAGAGACTGTGGCTTTGCACTCCCCAGGATGGCACAGTGGGCAATCCACCCACTGTAGAGACTTGAGAGACTGTGGCTTTGCACTCCCCAGAATGGTCCAGTGGGCAATCCACCCACTGTAGAGACATTGAGAGACTGTGGCTTTGCACTCCCCAGGATGGTACAGTGGGCAACCCACCCACTGTAGAGACATTGAGAGACTGTGGCTTTGCACTCCCCAGGATGGTACAGTGGGCAACCCACCCACTGTAGAGACATTGAGAGACTGTGGCTTTGCACTCCCCAGGATGGTACAGTGGGCAAACCACCCACTGCAGAGACTTGAGAGACTGTGGCTTTGCACTCCCCAGGATGGTACAGTGGGCATGGTGGCTCCTCGTGGATCTGGCGTCGTGGACTCATGTGGCTGTGGTGGCCCCCCCTTCCCTTCCCCCTGAGGTGCCTGTAGTTTTGACATCAGATGCCCCTGCAGTGTTCTCTCCAAAGGACTCAGGTCTCGTGTGTGGGCTTTGCCCTTGTTTTGCAGAACCTAGGCCCACGGACATGTTAGATTCGTAGGATGTGCAGGACTTGTTACTTCAGTGATACACTGATGTGTATATCTTTTTGGTTTTTGTAAATATTTTTCACGGTTGCTCAATTATTTCCAGGTGCTTTTTTTGTACATGAAAATGTTTTCCAAATTTGGTTGTGTCATTGTATTTTTAAAGGGTCTTTGTGTGGTGTCACTGTGACTTCCTGCTCTGCATTGGTGTGTATATATTGGGGGGGTGGGGGGGTCGCATATGTGTATGCCCGTAACCTTTCTTCCTCCCCCCTCCCGTGTGTCGTAGGTGCAGTACTCACCGTTGACGTCTGCGTCGGAGTTCGTCCTCGTGGTAGATGAGCAGGTAGACGAGAGCAGGTATGATGTTCAATTCGGGTTCCATGCTGTCCGGATTCCGCGTGGAGTGTCTCGAGGTGAGCGTTTTCCATTGAAAATGTCTGTTTCCGCCGTGTTTTTATCGGCGGGGCTCCCGCCCCGGAAAAGGTGGCGGATTGGTGGGTCGTGATAGGGTGGGCGGTACATTGTCTGCCGCCTGCCTGTTGGCGGTGACCGCCGCGCTGTTTGTTTGTTCCGCCGTGGCGGTCGGAGTGTTAATGCGGCGGGCTGTGTTGGCGGTTCCCGCCAGGGTCAGAATTGCATTTTTTTGACCGCCGGCCTGTTGGCGGGTTGGCCGCCGCTTTATCACCGACCGCCAGGGTCAGAATGACCCCCTAAATCTTTTATGGGATCTGTTGGCTCTCGATCGCTAGGGTGAGAATAAATCTTAGAAAAATGTGCAATCCAATCCTCTTCGGAAATTGCAATTTCCATCCTAGGGATATCTCTATCCCCTAGCACTGGAGTGTTTATTATTTTCCAGAAGAGGATGTTGTCCTTCATTCGACTAGCTTCATGTCAAGTTTCCCACAAATTTCCTTTCAGAATGGATTTCCTTTCTTTTATGGCTGACTTATATTCCTGTCTGTACATGCGTATTTCCGTCTGACACCTTGTTGGGGCACTTAAAGCCTTTTTTAGTCTCTTGTGTGCTTTCGTGCAATCATGATCAAACCAGCCCGTTTCCCTTCTCTGTCCTACCTTTCCCGTTCTAATGGTTAGAGCTTCTTTCACACCTTGCGTAATCTATGAGAAGGCGCTTAAATATTTTCCTGGATCAATGTTCTCACTAAGACAGTCTATAAAGGCTTGGTTATGGTCACATATTAACTGCTTAAGTAAAGTCTTTGGATCCGACGGGGCCCATCGCAATGTATATCCATTGCGTGGAGATAATTCGATATCATTTACCAATGTGACCTTATCAACTTTAGCCGGTGTAGAATGGGTTAGAGAGAGGTTCAAACTCTGAGGAAAGTGATCACATATCGCAATATCGTGTAACATGTAGTTAATGAGATAATGTACAAGATGGGTTGGCATTAAAACATAATCGATCACCGTATCTTCTCCTCTTCCATTAAAGGTTGGTTTAAACTGTGGTACTTCCAAAAATAGTTCATTTACAAAAGACAGATTATATTTTTGGATCATTAGGTTCATTGCATCTCCTTGAATACTATGAGAGAAGTGAGGCCTTAGGCCAGTGTCTTCGGTGTCCCAGCCGCATACCTTCTCCGAGAGGTCTTTACAAAGATGGACATTAAAATCACCACCCCATATGATGAGAGTCTCACGCCTATAGTTTGCACATATTTTCTCTAAGTCCTCTCCCATCTCCGTTAAAATATTGGGGATTTCCCCTGGTGGTGCATTATTATAAAAATGTATGATCACTAACTGAATCTTCTGGTCCAAGTTACTTTCTATCATTTGGTAATACGGTCTCATAGTTTGCATCTTTAAATTCTGTAGCCATAATTTATTGGAGATATATGTGCATAGGCCTCCTTTTGGCCTGCCATATTTAGTCTGCACAGCTGGAGTGTGGAAAGTCTTATAGCCATGTATGTGAACAGGGTCCAATAACCAGGTCTCCTGGACACATAGGCATGAGAAGTCTTCTATAAAGTTCACCCAAAGTGGATTGTTAGTCTTATTAGTTAGGCCGCCACGTTCCAATAAAGTAGGGTTATTTCGGATTTCTGTTGGGTTTGGCAATGCACATTATTTATAATTAAGAGGGGTGTGCCACCATCTATTGAGTGAATTACTGTTGAAAAGAAGTCTCTCTGATTTATCTGAGTTCCTGCTATATTCCTTTCGAGTTCCACTTCAGCGGATATGTCTTCCTTATTCATGGGAAGCCCTTCTGTGTTTGATTCCGGGGCCAATTCATAAAATAAATCTTTCTTATTCATACTTAGTCAATCTACACCTTCTAAAGCTGTAAGAGTTTGGAATCTGTTGGAAAAAAGAATGGGATCTGGGCTGATTAAGGATGTTTTACTTATTGGTTGTAAGATCTCAGTATAATGCCGCGCCAGTCTTTGATAAAAAAATCCCAGGGGTAGTAGGGAAATTCCTTCGGCAGTAACTTGCCTGGGTCCTAGTTTGCGGATGATTCTATCCACCAAATCTGGAGATTTGAATGAAAGACCCACGCAATCTCCCTCCAGTGCCTTCTTACTACTTCCTACCCACTTGACTCTTCTGATCATTTTTATGTCATCAAAAAGGACCCCCACCATTCCGGGGCCCAAACGGGTACTTATCCAATTAAGTGCCTTATTCCTCAATGCCGTCCATGATTCCCGCTGTTGGTCTTCTGGAGGTGGAACATTAGCCAGGACCACTACATATGGAGTGGCCTCTGGAGGAAGGTGTAAAAAATTGCTTGGGATATATATATATAGGCTTCGAGGGTCTTATTCCACTGCAACGACTCCGTCCTGGGCATAACTGGGGGTGATCTATCCTAGTCATGGGTGGAAAATTATTTGCTGTCTTTGACGGAATATAACTAATATTTGATGCTAATGGGAATGGTTGTAGCTTAGTCAGAGGTTTGGAAGTTAGATGTAATTGCCTAGTGTTTAATGCTGTTGGTGGTGGTAGTGGTTCTAATTTTCTCAGGAGCTTTGCATTCAAATATAGGTCATCTGCCCTATCTTTTGTGGCAAGTTGAGTATTACTCTCATGATTTGAAGTCAGCGGTGGTGTACTAAAAACTTTCTGCACATCGTGTAAATCCTCAGATTGTAGGGATTTTATGCTTCCTAAGCCTACCTCAAGATTAGATTCCACCACTTTTAGGCGCTCTGACAAAGAGTCCAATGAGGCCCCAGTTGATGATTTCAGAGTATTTACTAAATCGTAAAGGTTTATAAGTAGAGTTCGGGTTGTGTCTACTGAATTACTTGGGATTTTCTTTCGGGTGGTTTCTTGGGTGGCTGTCGGCCTAGGGTAGTTACTGAGTCTTTCTTTGACAATTTTTTGAAGCCATTATCTGCCATTCCTGCCACCGGCTTCCTTGGGCGTTTAGCTACCAAAAAAAGGGTCTACTGCCAATCAGGGAAGAAGTGCACCTCCTTTTGTTTCCAGGTTTTATTGGCATTTGGAGTAGGATGTCCAAAGTTATACCAATGCAGACAGGTGAAGATATTTTGTTGAACCATACCAGACAAGCAGAACACCCAGAGAAGGTCACTCCTGCTAGACATCAACCAGATATATAGCAATAGTGAGAAGATGGTTTCACTTCAGTGGGGGGAATCTGGTTTCACTTCAGCAGGGGAGCACTGAGGGAACAATGGGCATGAAGTAATATTTTAAGAAACAGGTAAGATTGATTTAAAGGGTGTGTTTGGTGTATGGGGATATACAGGCAGTCACATCCGCTATACATTCAGACCATCATCGGTACACCATCATGCCTTTGGATACAGTAAAAACATAAATACATCCATCAGACACATATACCACAATTGATGATATTCAAAACACCCCTATTAGTGGAGACTGTATGGACTTTTAAGAGGGAGAACCAATAGGTTGTCTTCACAAAGCAGTGGATACAGTAAAAACATAAATACATCCATCAGACACCTATACCACAATTGATGATATTCAAGACACCCCTGTTAGTGGAGACTGTATGGACTTTTAAGAGGGAGAACCAGTAGGTTGTCCTCACAAAGCAGTGGATACAGTAAAAACATAAATACATCCATCAGACACCTATACCACAATTGATTATATTCAAGACACCCCTGTTAGGGGAGACTGTATGGACTTTTAAGAGGGAGAACCAGTAGGTTGTCTTCACAAAGCAGTACAAGTAAACAAATTTGTGATCCTAAATTATAAACACACATCCATCACCTCCAGCCATCTAAGGTGGGGGGGAGGGGGCAAGATTCACATTTACCAAGGATGACATTTTAATATTGGGCAAGACTCTTTCAGCAGATCAGCATTCTTCTGAAAATATAGACCATCTTTAGGGTACTCAAAGAATGTTGAGGTGTCTTAATGATATAATAAGGGTATGCCAGAAAGAAACAGTGGGCTATAAGAGTGGCAAGATCACTGTAGTAAAAACCTTACACCAACCTTAAAAACCTACAGGATAAGCCTGCACCGTTTTTCCAAGCCATGCAGAGAACGTTTATCACAAAACAATTGTTTAAAAATGTAAGATTTTCTTTTTCAATGAGAAACTGAAAGTATCTCTGTCTGGATTGAGAACCCCCTCACTTAGACTGAATTAAGCATTGGAAAGCCTTTCCACCATTTTCAAAGCAGCCTGCCTAAATGTCACCTAATATCCCTGAAGATAAATTTGAAGAGTTTCTCAGCGGTTCAACAGCCAGTAATTAACTAGAGACAAGAAGAGGTTAAAAGTGCTGCAACAAGCATTAACAAAGCTGATGTTTTTATTTTTTAATTTAGCTAAATTAACACACACACACGTGTTGCATGTGCAACAGCGGTGCAAGCTTCCATAGCACAAACAACAAGCACATGACAGGTGACAGCAGTGATGCGCATGTCCATCTCAAATACAAACATACACAGAATTGTAAAGCCCTTGCAGAATCAGTGCAAGTCCCCCTTAAAGAGACATAACATTAATGACATAGGTAACAGTAATACACTACATTGTGCTGAATAGACACAAGTCACATGTTTGTGATGCCTTTGTTCCTGCCTTGCATGCCATGGAACAACAAACAATAAACAACTTGCTTGTAAAGATCCATAGTCGATGCACCCGCCATTGTCTGTGTTTGAGAGGGGACTCAGCCCACAGAAGCAAGGGAATTTTCCATGCTGGTATACTGACTACTCTTGCCAAGACAGCGCCTCCTTAGCACTGTCAGTTGAGTGTAGCAGCAATGAGAAATTGCGGCAAGTAGAGAATACAATCATTTGCAAAGTGAAACAATCTCACCTATGCAAGAGCTTTTGGCTCTGTTAATGTGTTTTAGCCATGTTGTACACCAGCATGGCTGCTGTTCAGCATTGCTAAAAGTTAGTGGCATAGAGGAGATGGGTGTGCAGTTGGGTGGAGTGACATAGAGTGGAGTACATAGAGTAGAGTCTCGTGGGAGTATAATGGAGTGGAGTAGAGTGTGGAGTGGCATTGAGTGTCATTGATTGAAGCAGAGTTTTGCAGAGTGGTGTAGAGTGTCATTGAGTGGTTTAGAGTGGAGTAGAGTAGAGTGGAGTAGAGTGGAGTGTTGTGAAATGGCATAGAGTGTCATAGAGTGGCACAGAACAGACAAGAGTAGAGTGTAGTGGCGTAAGGTGGAGTGGTGTAGAGTGGAGTTGAGTAGAGTGAAAAGGTATGGAGAGGAGTAGAATGTTATAAAATGGGGTGGCATAGATTGGAGTACAGTGTTATATAATAGAGTGGCATAGAGTGTCATAGAGTGGCATAGAGTAGCATGGAGTGGTGTAGAGTGGAATAGAGTAGAGTGGATAAGACTGGATTGGATTGAAGTGTAATGAAGTGGCATTGTTATGCGGTTCCAACTTTATCAATAGGACTACGTGTTTAGGATTGCAGGATAGTGAAGTGTGGGAGACTAAGTCCATCCACACCATTAGTACCTGTCGCTGAACTCCTGGCCAGCTCACAGTACCTCACCCAAACACCAAACTTACTGGGGTGGAAGGTGATTATGGAAACCTGAACATGACACCCTGACTTCCCAGAGAAGCCATGGAAACACATCTTACCCTTCTCGTATTATTACTCATGCAAGATAAAGCGGGACACTAAGGATGCAGTTTTCAGTACATTTATTGCAATCTGGCATATAAAGAGAAAGCTCGGATAATCACCCAGATGAAACAAAATGAGGTAATCAGCATTACAAACACAGTAAAGAGGAGAAACAATCCAACCATGCTGCATCTAGATGTTCTAGAGGTTCCTACCTACCCTATGTCAACACTGAGAGCATAGCGGGTGTACCCATCTGCCTAGCCCGATATAAGTCATTAGCCCCAAGACCATACCTTGAAAAAGTGTCAGGGATTAGCCGCCTAACTGCATGTTGTACAGCATGCATTCCAGGATAGGCAGGAATGCCCTCTACCACCTCTAGGCCAGTGCACCATTTATATAATAACCAATACTGTATTGGAAATACAATTCTGATGCAATGTTGTATCTAGGTGCTAGAAGCTGTCTCCTAAACGGACAACACAACCAGCATATTGTCTACAGAGTTTTTTAGCCTGAGACAAAAAGTACTGATTGTATGGTGTGAAGAGGCTAACTAAACAAGCAGCTTAATCCTCGTTTTCCTCAAATAAAAGCAAGCTGGTAAAAATATGCAAAAATCATTGCTAAAACAGCCTTACTAAAATGAAAAAAATATATACTGTAAATCAAAGCTAAAACAGGGGTACCCAACTCAGTTCTAGAGATCCTCACAACAGCATAGATTGGAGTATTGTGGAGTGGCACTGTGTGTCATGGAGTGTTGTGAATGGAATAGAATGGAGTGGATTAGAGTGGAAGGGTGCAGAGGGAGGGATATAGAGTGCCTTAGTGTGTAATACATGAGAGTGGTGTAGAATGGAGTGGAGTATTGTAGAGTGGAGTGGACTGTTGAGTAGAGAGATGTAGCATAGAGTGTCATCAAGCTGTGTAGAGTGATGTAGAGTGTCGTAGAATAGATTATGGTAGCACTGAGTGGAGTAAAGTGGCATGCAATGGCACATTGGGAGTTGCATGGAATGGAGTTGAGTGTTATAGAGTAGAGGGGCATAAAGTGGAGTAGAGTGTCATGGAATGGAGTGACATATAGTGGAGTGTCGCAGAGTGGAGTGTCATAGAGTAAAGTGTAGTACAGTGGAGTAGAGTGTCAGAGTGTAGTTTTGTTGAATGGATCATCACAGAATGGCGTGTGATAGAAGGGGGTGTTGTAGAGTGGAGTGTTTCAGACTGGAATGTCCTACAGTAGAGTGGAGTAAAGTGGCATGGCATAGATTTGAGTAGAGCAGAGTATCACAGAATTGAGTACAGTAGAGTGTTGTAGAATGGGGTGGCGTCGAGTGAGTAGAGTATTGTAGAGATGACTAGCATACAATGTCAGAGTGGAGTGGCATAGAGTGGTGGAGAGTGAAGTGGCATTGAGTAGCATAGTGCAGTAAAGTGGAATAGGGTGTCAGACTAGACTAGAGTAAAGAGGCATGGACTGGCATAGGGAGATTTGCATAGACTGCCATTCAGTAGAGTGTTGTAGAGTGGCATAGAGTGGAGTAGAGTGTTATAGAGTGGAGTGTCATAGAGTGGAGGGGCATAGAGTGTTATAGAATGGAGTAGAGTGTCGTAGAGTGAAGTAGAGCGTAGTGGCATAGAGGGAAGTTGTGTAGAGTGGAGTGTCATAGAGAGTTGTGTGTGTAGAGTGAGTAAAGTGTCATGGAGTGGACTAGAGTGGAGTGGCATAGAGTAGAGTGGAGTAAAGTGTCATTGAGTGGAACGATGCAGAGCGCAATAGTGTGTCAGAGTTGAGTGTTGTAGATTGGAGTGTTGAAGATGGAGTAGACATCGTAGAGTGCTGTGTTGTTAAGTGTTGTGTCATAGAGTGGAGTGGTTTAGGGTGAAGTAGTAAATAATGTTGTGCTGCAGAGTGGTGTGGCATAAAGTGGAGGGACAAGGAGTGGGGGGACGAGGAGTGGAGGGACAAAGTGGAGGGGCATAGAGTGGAGTAGAATGTTGTAGAGTCCATGCGGTAGAGTGCACAGGGTTGAGTGGCACAGAGTGGAGTGGCATATAGTGAAATGCATAGAGTGCAGTGGCACAGAGTGGAGGTTCGAAGATTGTGGTGGTGTGTCATAGAGCGACATGTCATGGAGTGTCTTAGAATGGAGGGGCATAGTGTGGAGTAGCGTACAGTACAGTTGCATGTCATAGAGTGGAGTGGCGTGTCATAGAGTGGCATAGAGTGGAGTGGCATTGAGTGGATTGGAGTATCGTGGAGTGTTGTAAAGTGGAGTTGTGTAGAGTGGAGTGGCATCGTACGGAGTATGCATGGTGTGGTCAAGCAGTTCCATTACAGACAACTCATTTTTAATTGAAATGATCATTACATTTGCACAGACATACATTTAATAGCATGTATATGTGATTCACAAAACACAAAGCCTGTGGTAAGCAATGGTCATAGTGCATGCCCAGGGGAGGCTTTCAGAATGTCCCTAAGAATTTGTTAGGAAAGGAGACAGCTGCACTGACTGGTAAGCTTCGACCTCAGAAGGGAGAGAAGTGCCTGCTCACAGGCCAGAAAGCAAAGAGTGGTTAAGCAGACAGAACCACCCTGGGAGTCATAGAGGTGTCATAGAGGCGACCAGCCTGATTTCCAGGAAGAGGGGCTGAGGCGTGGTGCATGGAAGGATGAAAAGGATAGCTATCAATCAAATGACACTTTTCACAAGGGTATAGAGAGGCAAGCAGGAATATCGTGTAACCTTGGTGCTTTCTTTGCCCTCTTGCTATTAAAACAGAACTGCGCCACAGTGGTGAGATCCTGACATCAAAAGATAGGAATAGGTCTGTTGGTCTTTTTTATACCATCGTTTCTAATCAATCCCATTTAATATAGAGTGGCTCAGAGGTCACTGTGATGCCTAGTCTCAGGTTTCCACCTCGATGCACCTTTCCCATATTACAGACATCATTAGGATAATTTTAATTCAGCTATATATTTATATTTCTCTTTGCTCTCAATGTTTCAAAGTGCTCTGACACATCCTGGAGGCAACCATTGTTTAATCGTCATATGTCCACCAGAAACGTTTATCTGTATTGCATCTGAGTACCACCCAAAGACAGAAAACAACATCTGGGGCAACATTACCTATTGAGGTCTCTTTAGAATACACACGCTGAGCTCTGTATCAATTGTGCGCAAAATCACAGTCTCTTACCTACTATATGCAAAGTAGACTGATGCCTAGCAATTTGCTTAGAATGCCCAGAATGTTCCATTCCCACCATGTCCAACTCTTTACATTATCACTATAAAGAGTGTTGAAATTCTGAGGTATTTTCTAAGTAGATTTCGTTTTTTGTTTCTAATGCACCTCTATTCTGCATGGTATGTCAATTGTTTTACTGTTCTGCATTGCGCCATCAGTGCCAAAGGAACAAGCTCACGAAGTAGACACATTATTCTCTAAAAGGGTAACATCTATATATGTATGTGATTTATGTAGTGCAGTCCAGCTTTAAAACAATGGTGTGCTGCACAAAATGAGAGGTTTACAGAAGGTAGTGCAGAAAAAGGAGGACAGCCAGGTGGAAGCGTCCTGTGCGCATGTCCCTCCCTCAGCTGCTGCCCATTTGCCATGACGACTCACTCTGAAGGCTGGCTTTGTATACTCTTTGGTGATCAGATCTCACCCGAAGACACCCAGTTGTAAGCATACAGCGTAAGCAAGGAACTTGGGGATGTGCTGTCCTCCTTGGGCTAACAATCACCAGAGATTTTTGTTCTTGACTTATCCAGCATTACATGACGTCGATAGTGCCAACACACCATGCCAACCACTTGCTGCACATCGAACATACATAGCACCTCAACCAGTAACTCCAGAATAATATAGCACAAAAAGGTTGGAATAAAGAAATTACACCCTAGAAAGGTGTTGGAACTGAGAAAGGTGTCCTGCGTGAACCTTAAGAGCATGAACTACTGCCTTGAGTTCATCATAATATGCTCTGTAGATTTTTAATCCCAGCCTCAGGACACACATGCAGTATTGATGCAATTATGATATGGAGGTGCTTTGTGAAACCCTATACAACCCAGACTCAGACTGTGTGTATTGGATAGGCACACTATTTGCACCTTCTTTCCAGAGCATGAATACTGCCAGCTCAGCTGGCTGTAGAGGGCTGACAGTGGTGGCTGCGAACAATTTAGAGACAAGAAATGCAATGCTTGCATGTCTCTGCCAGGAGAGTCACTTGCTGGGATCTCCTGCATTTTAGAAATTGGTTGCCCAGTTTCCTGCAATCAGGGCCTTCACACATCCATGTGGGCATGAATACTGAATGTGTACAGATTTCTCCTGAGTGTGGAAGCCATATGTGGAACATTTGTGTTATAGGTGGATATGGGAGAATTGGAATCCATACGCTGTCTACAAATTTAGTAATAAAATTTGACAGTAGCTTTTAGCCTGAGAGCCAAGATTTCTCTACCAGAATTTGGGGTCACCACATCAGTAGAGACTGAGAAATTCTCTGCTTCAGAGTTAGGTTAACTACCACCATCTCCTCTTAGTAGGTTTGGAACCAGAAGCCTGTATCCATCTTCCAGTAGAGACTGCCTTAACCATGCTTTGATGGAGAGAACAGCCTGACTGCGTGGTGCATTAGCTGTACCATTGAAATAGTTGGACGGTGCTCAGAGAATTCGGGCTGCATATGAACCAAAATGTACAAACTTAGGGACATATTTATGCTGGCCTTGCGCCATTCCAATGCCACATTAGTGCCATATTTTGTACGCTAATGTGACTTTAGAAGGGGAAAAATGCTGCACCATATTTACAAAGTGGCGTAATGCTTGCATTGTGCAACTTTGTAACCCCTTGCACCACATTATGACCGTGCCAGGCATAATGTATTCAAGGGTGTATCCCGGCTCTAGGGGTGGCCGTAAAAAAAGTGCAGGCGTTAAACAGAGGCTCCTATTGATTACAATTGTCCTCTGGGTGCTTTGCGGCATTAGCGTCAGGATTGTTCATGCTAATCCTGCAAAGCCCCAGACTAGTGTCAAAAATTATTACGCTAGTCAACCTAACTACCGCCATGGTGCACTGTATTTTAAATACGGCTCTACTATGGTGGCATTAGGGTGTCACGATTCACCCTTGGCTTACCGCCTGGATCAGAGAGGGATGGTGTGCGGCCCCGGTTCCTGCAAGTCCTACTCTGCCTGAGGTAGCGGCGACTCCTGCTGGTAGCCACGGTGCTGTTGACAATAGTACGCCACCACAGTCCATGCCCTCCAGAAGGAGTCCCAGAGGAAAAACCTCAAGGGGAAAAAACCTCCACCAAGAACTCCCTGGTCAGAAGGAGGACACAAGGAATTAGCACTCAGATGCCTGGAAATACTGGAAAGCAGAGGAAAAACAAGAACAACTGGAGTCCAAGTGAAGACCAACCAGAGCATGACCACCACAGCAGAAGTGTTGCAACGCAATGAGAAGAAGAATTGATTCCCCTTATATACCCCTAGACAGGAAGTGATAGACAGAAAGAAGTAACACCACCATTTTGGATTGGGAAGGGGCCATAACAATAGATAGGAACAGGTACCATAGCAAAAAGGGAACAGATGCATGCAGGGAAAAAGAGAAGTGCAAGGAGTGCTGGGAAGGAGAAGGCATGGCTCCATTAATCAGAAGGAGGAAAGGAAGGCCTGAAATGGGGTCCCCGGTAAGTGTATGATGCGAGGGGGGGCAGACACCCCACGACAACATGCGCGCTGTGCGCAGCGAGGACCGACGCCCAATCCTGGGCCCCAGGCCTCGCTGCGGCAAAAAGAAGAGCGCGTGGCTGGAGAGAAGGGCCGCCGCGGGCCCCACGACCCCTAACACGGGCCACGGCTCCCACCGTGCCCGACCAGGAGATGCCGCGGGCCGCCACGGCACGACATAGGGGGGCACTAAGGTGCACAAGCAAAGTGGTGCTGCACCTGGTGCAGCGCCAGTTTTCATGAATCTGCCCCTAAAGGTGCTCACAGAAAGTCTGAAGAAACACATGCACTGCTCTGTTGAGGGTGAGTTCTGGAAGCTCTGGAGAGACTACATAGCATGGACTAACCCATGTGCACCTGGGATCTGAGGGCACTGTGTACCTCAGCCCTTTGTGAGTTCCGCCAAAGTGATTAAGTGCCAAGAAACATCTGCTACAAGTGCTAAAAAATCTTGATCTGTATTGAACTCCAGAACCACAGCAATGCAGGAAGTGTGACACCAACAGAGGGGAATTCAACCTGACTAAGTACTCACCACCACAAAGGGGTAGGCACCTAACTTATTTGGTTGCTAGGTTTTCAGCAGAGCCTAAAGAGGAACTCAATTCTTGAAGATCCACTGGGCCACAAGCACTCCGCTGCTGGTGCAGCCTCCTTTTAAACTAGTTCTGACTGCCATTTTTAGCCTGCACGAGTGCTTGCACACTAGCCATGGACCATGACCATTTTGGTTGATACTGCCATCCCTGCTTGATGGGCCATGCAGAGGTCCCGCCACACACCTGTCCCCAGTGACATCACCACCACTGACCCATAGAGAATACAGACACTGATTGTGTTGACAAAAACTAAACAGACTAAAAGGTAATATGCAGAAAGTGGGATACCAAAGTAGCAGGTGGGTTTTAAAAAAAAACTTTTTAACTAAGGAAGAGTGTGCTTACTGCATCTGCAAAGGTCGGGTAGGCCTCCCTTGGGGCACCATTTATTCTAGGATGCCAGGATAAATCCCAACAACTGTTTTTGCTTTGAATTAAGAGCACCTATGAGAACTGCATGATTTAGCAGCTAAGGTTATCACCCAGGAACATAATTGCTAGAATAACGAGTAATAGGTGTTGCCCTCTGAAACCTTTGTACAGTACTAAGGCCCAGATTTTTACTTTTACACGCTAACCTGTGTTAGCACAGGTTTGCGTCAAATGTTTGCCACTGGATAGCGACATTCCTGGATGCCAGCTGGGCGTCATATTTGAGGAATGCCGATAGCCGGCAGTAAGGCCCGGTTAGCGTAAAAATAAATGACTCTAACCGGTTGAGGAAGACGGAGGGGAAACAGGAGGCTGTGCATCGAAGAATGACGCTAGTCAGGTTAGAGTCAGAAAAATGACTCTACCCTGACTAGCGTAATTTTTTGATGCAAAACCCCCATGTACATGACTCATGTCTTCGTAAAGACAGGAGTCATGCCCCCCTGGGCATGGCCATTGGGCACAGTGCCATGTAGGGGGGCCCAAGTTAGGCCCCCCTATGGCACTTAGAAAAAAAAAAAGTAAAACTTACTTGGACTTACCTGGGATGGCACCTGTGGACTGCTTCCATGGTCTGTAACCATGAAAATGAGCCCACAGGTCCCCTAACGCCTGCCCTGACCCAGGCATTAAATAATGGTGCTAAGCAGGCTTAGCGCCATAATTTAAGGCCCTCCTCCTCCAGTGCGTGATTTTTGCACAGGAGGATAAATAAGGTGCAAAGGCCTTAGAGTCATTTTTTGCTCGGGAGTGCCTACCTTGGATCTCATTGATGCAAGGTAGTTTTCCACATGCAGAAACTGATGTTAACTCCAATATTTTGACGCTAGACAGGTCTAGCATCAAAATATAAATATGGAGTTAAGTGTGCGTCTGATTTGCGTAAAAAAATTACGCAAATCCGGCGCAAACAGAGTATAAATATGCCCCTAAATTGTGTGTGAATAGGAAAGTACTTCCTCTGTTATGACAAAGCATCGACTTCGCATTAATGATTTATTGAGTTCTGATCTCAAACTCCCGTTGTAATCATTGAGCTACTTGCCTACTCTGTTCTAAGGATGAAGTGCTAAAGGGATGCACTTGGGGGCAGATTTAAAAAAAGGGGTGCTGCATCCATTGCAGCTCCATTTTCCTATCACCGCTTAGCACCTCACTACAACCACCATGTGTGCACTGTATTTCAAATAATGTACACCATGGTGCAGGGTAGATGTTAATAGCGTTAGAATTTCTGAACCATTGATGTACTGTTCAGGGTCAGTGGCAATATTTGGCGCTAACCCTGAACAGTAAATAGGGGCCCATTATAAATAATGGTTTGCCCCCTTTTAACATCTACTCTGAGCAGGCGTTATAAATGCCGAAAAAAAACAACACAAAAAAATCTTTTAGATTTCTTTGTGCTACTTTTTCGTCCCCCTAATGGGGGAACGCCCACCTTGCATACATTATGCCTGGTGCAGGCATAATGTAGCGCAAGGGGTTAAAAAGTGGCACAATGCATGCATTGCACCACTTTGTAAATCTGGAGGAGCGTTTTTGGCCATCTAATGCCACATTAGCGTTAAATAAATTACCCTAATGTGTTGTTGGATGGCACTAGGCCCTCTTAAATATGGGCCTTAGTGCTCAATTTTAGGCTCAGCAGCAAGGTTAAACTCAAGGATACTCATGGGAAAAAAACTCAGATTGTCATAATCTGAGCTCAGTGACATCTGAATGTGCTGGGGCTCCTGAAAAAGAACCCTCAAAACGCAAATGTAAACGCTGTAAATTTGAGTGTCCTAAGCTTAACTGAGCAGTTAGTTGATACCATGGGGGCAGCCACTGGGTGGGTTCCTCCTTCGAAAAAAAAAATTTTTTTTATGGTTTAATGGCTTCATATGTTTTTTTGATTGACCTAAATGTGTTTTGGTACTTTTTTAGCTTGGGTCATGTTAGCAATTTATGTGGAGCGAATTTCAGTGTTAGCTACACATTTCAGGTGACTATTTCTTCACATAAGCTTACGTCCTAGTTGTTGCGCAGTTAGTGCACATTTCGGAAATATGAGTACTGCAGTAATTTACATTACATGCCTTTGGTTTCCCTTGGAAAATATCAGAAAATCATACGTGTAGAAATTTAGCAGGTGAGGATTTGAGGGAAATACCAACATATACAGAATTGTGTGGATTAAGGAATAAGGGGCAGATTTAGGAGCATCTTGCGCCACTTCAGCAACACCCTAGCATCAGTTTTCTGACACTAAGGCGGTGCTATGGTGACATTTTCCCCACGCCATAATTGCAAAGTGGCGCAATGTATGCATTGTGCCACTTTCCAACCCTTCGCGCCACATTATGCATGCACTATGCATAATTGATACAAAGTGGGCAGTCCAGCACAAGGAGGCCCACAAAAATTGCGCAATGATATCCACAAGATTTTATTGCACCATTTTTTGCATCATTTTTAATGCCTACTGAAAGCATGCGTTCAAAGGATGCACCCATTGTAATCAATGGGCTTCCTTGCACTTTTGATGCTAGTGCAGCACAGTGACAAAAATAGTGTAAAAAATGTTGACATTATTGTTCCTAATACCGTCATAGCGCACCGTATCATAAATATGGCGAACACATGGTGGCATTCGGTGTGCGCAGGAGGGCGCAAGAAAAGTGATACTGCTTTGGATGCAGCACCACTTTTCTTAAATTTGACCCACCATCCTATATTTTCCAAGAGAAAACTCGAAATAGTTAGCATTTAATACGCCAGGTAAATACCACAGCCCGTGGTGCTGGTACGAAAGGTAAATGTTTCTCCCACATTCACACTTATAATTATGGTTCCTGTTATATTTAAGTTGTTATAACTCGTGTTTGCCACAAAAAGCCTGCCTTACAGCACTAGGTTTACATTTACATAAACTAGGGGATGGCCAACGATAGACTCATGTTTCAAGGGAGATTGGAACCAGCTCAACAGGCTACAGAGCCGTATCTATCACTTGCAGCAGTCACTGAGGCCCAGGAAGTGAGGGGCCACGGCACTTGTATTAAGGATGATTTTTGCTATCAAACAAGGGACCGGGGGGGCCACTTTCCATGCTTACGTTGAGACTCGTGCCTCTTTTGCTTCGCCACTGCCATATTAAGCAACATTGAAAAACCACCTCTGATAGAATGAGAACACAGAAATAACAGTGCTTTATTGACATGACAGGGCATGCAGACACTGCCAACATAAATAGATGGGTAAACACAATGATAAGGGAATCCTTTCCACAAAGTCCATGTATCTCCAGGCCTCGTCTGAGCTCCCAGAGCTGTCGGAGGGCCCAGGCAGCTACTTCATCATGCAGCAGAGCCTGGCTTTCTGGCTCTGGAGCCAAGAACGGGGCTGAGGTTTGCCCTCTTTTGAAGGCAGCACCAATGTCTGGTGAGTCTCACATGCCCTGAGAGTGTTTGCTCTGAAATCCTTTCCCGGTGTGCTGGATTTTCTCTTTGGCTGTGGAAGAGATGACAGACCCCCAAACCTCCTCCATGAACTTTCTTTCCCCTTCCTATCGCCTGCCCTGCCGCCTGGCTGTCCAAGATTGGCATGTTCTGATTGTGAACGGTGCCAGGGGTGCTCTGCTTCTGTTTGCTGTGTACATAAAATTCGCTTTTGATATAATCAGATTGATACGTACGTTTTGCCTTTTTATTTCACCAGTCGGCAAACAAAAAATGTGTCCTGTTAATTCCAACAAGTACTACCATTCTCCAGCTTGTGGACAATGGGGTTATATTTCTTATTTAGTTAATTATCCAGAATTCATGTATTGTTTTTTTTACAAGAATTTGCGGAAAACAGAATCAAAAGGAGTTTCATATGTCAAGCAAAATATAATCAAGTTCCGGAGCCCTCCTGACTATTTGGAGAGTTGTTTCCCTCACTAAATAAATTGTTATCTACCATTTGCGAGACAGTTCTTAGTATTTAATTAATGTCAATATTACTGTACTGTGCTAAGAACCTACATTTTCACCTTTGTACTATAGTAATAAATTAGAGAATGTGTATTTATTAGTATAGTTGCTCCAAACAACACGGCCCCAGGTTTTTAACTCCTTGGCGTTGGTGCATCTATCTATCTATCTATCTATCTATCTATCTATCTATCTATCTATCTATCTATCTATCTATCTATCTATCTATCTATCTATCTATCTATCTATCTATCTATCTATTCATTAAAAAAGTGAAAGGTTAAAGGACTCATGTCCTAATGCAAGGGTCTCCAACCTTTTCCGTAATGAATGCTCCTTATACTCAGTGAAACGCATCAAAAGCTACTAATATTATTAGTATTGTAAACTAGACCACATCAGACAAGATTTCATATTAGTGCCCACCATCTGCAAGAATTACTGCCAGTGATCACCCCAGTGCATCAGGCATAGTTGCCATTAGTATCCTATTAAAGCTTTGTTATTATGGAATGCATTTACATTGGAAATATGTAACTGTCATAGAGGCAATGTCTCTTGCACCAAGTTACTAACATTTGTAAGATTGCTCGCCAATCCCACATGATTTATCACTCTAATATCAACTTAAATATATGTTGGAAATTCTGCCATTTTTCTCCAAATATCAGCTTATGAGTTCAGAAATGCAAGTTTTGAATATACACTTCTAATTTTGGTATACAAATGTTAATTTAACAAACTAAAAGCTTTAAAAGTATTAGGCTGGGCTGCTCACAGGAGTATCTGGGGCTCACAAGCTATTCATTTTAAAAGCTTGCCCTAAAGTAACTATAATTCAAGCCCCACCATGCTCAGTGTTGTTATGAACGATGTTAGACCTGACAGCCTTTAGTGTATGCTTCCCCCAACTTTTTGCCTTCTCCCTTCCTGTTTAATGAATTTCATTTTTGGTGCCATTAGGACTTTGTGCACTGTATCATTGCTAAAAACTGCTAAAGTGTGAGTGCTCACTCCTTTAAACGTGGTAAAATTGGCTTACACCCATTTGGCACGTTTGATTTATTTGTACGTCACAAGTAAAGTGGTTAAATGATAAGTGGTAATGAAATATAATACACTGTTCCAAAGCTGATACAAGGAAAAAGAAAAGGAGTCCTGATAATCAGGAGCAAAAGTCCTCACACACCACATATGGTGTCATGCTTCATCATCGGACGGCTCCTCGTCAGGCCGGCGCTGCAATGCCTGACGGGCACCCCCCGAAGGGGGGCTCTTTGCCGGAGATCTTTTTATTAATGATGAAGCCGCGGAACCAAATGTGGGTCCGAAAAAGAGGAGGAAAAAAGGAAAGGACAAAGTAAAATTGGCTCAAAACCCTCACTAAATGGTTTATTATTTGCTGTTGGGAATTGGTCAAGATTAAAAGAAGTTACAAGGGAGTGAAACAAGAGATAATGCTCAGGCACTCGTACAAAAAATCAGGGCAAAGGAAGACGGTAATTATCCGAAATCCCTCAGTATATGGTCAATATGCGGTCGACATGTTTCGCGTCTCTTATGGTCCAAAAGGATCCCCTGACGCTTCTTCAGGACCTACTAAATCATTGGATAATTCCAATTGAAAATAAAGGAAACAAATATTATTATCCCTTTTCTCAGCTCCTGCAATCTAACGCTCACAGTCAAGACGTCATCAGTCACTTACTAGAGATAAACCGGACTGGCTTTTCTTTCCTATCAGTCACCCTAGATAAAAGGGAAAGAAGTTAAAGTTGTTAAATTGCATAACTACTTCATCTACATTCTGAGAGTAGTATACACATGTGAAGGCTCAAATAGAAATTTCTGTGACAAACTGTGCAACTCATAGTGACGAAGTGAGTGGTAGCAACCCATGCTTGTGATGTATAGGGGGGCTTACCAACTCCATTCTGAGAAAGGGTATCATGGGATCACGCAGGCCTGTTGCCCGGTTCACAGTGAATCTAGTTGTGAGATGAACATAGAAAATAAATAACAAAAGAGCAGGATGTCTCTGTATCTAAATCATCAGACAGACATACAACAAGGTCACTGAAAATAAGCAAAAATTCTCTGCAGTAGGAAGTAAAAAAAAAAACGGATACAGATAAGGTATAATCTGCGTCCATAGGCATGCAATACAGCCAAATATACACTCGTGTAGTTACAGATATAACATAATGGATTTTACAAGGTGATGATAATGATCACCCTCGTATTAGGTAAATGTACATGATCTTGGTAGAGAGAAGATCTTTGTGGGGAGAGACCTACAGGAAAGTAAGCAAGTACCCACATAGCTTATGGTCATATCAAGAGTATTACCTATAAGTGTCAATAACAGAAAGCCCGAGTAGTAAGGGGATATATGTTCTATTATAAATAATTAATAAATCAATCACAAGCCGATTCCTCCTTCAAATTATTTAAAGGGCGGCTGATCGCGCCCAGGTCTTCTGCAGAGACGTGCGAGTCCGGAAGTTTTAAATATAATATCCAGACGGGCGGCACTTACTTGCAGTGTTGCCGGAGCTCAGTGGTGCACCTACCCCCGCGGCTGCGTTCCCGGATGTGGCATGAGTCGGGGAATCCAAAGTATAAGTAGCCCACGTTCCGAGCGCGCAAGAGGCAATTGAGTAATCTGTTGCCAAGCGACGTCGTCGAATTAGGTAGAAGTGACTTAAAAGAGAGGAAGGACTACATCCATCAGTTTGTTGTAGTTTGAGCTACCGCGGCGGCCATCTTAGACCGGTGAATAATCACCAGAAGAGTAAATAGATACATAGGTAGTAGTTAGAGAGATAAGAATAAAATGATGGCTCTCCACCCATTTTCGCCTGTTAAGAAATTGGTCATCAAATATTTGCATGAGCAAAGGAAACGTGTCATAAAGAGCGTGATAAAATATGAGTCAAAAATGTGGGCTATGATCAGTAACTCGGTCAGTAGTCAAAATGATGCAGTCTAGGCAGGGGAGGGCTTCAGCCTAGGGGTGAGTAATCTCAAAGTATGGCACCATCTACAACGAGAGATTGAACCAAGGTATATCATCATTCAATCCTCGACGGTGGGTATTAAGTCTATATACCCACCGTTGTTCAAGCTCAAAAAGAGGGCGGGTGCCTGTCAGGGTACAGGTCTGGAGTACTACCCACCACATGTCATCTGGTGTATGATTGGATTCAATAAAGTGAATACTAAGTTTCGTCGTGGCGCGTCCGCAGCGGATGTTGCTGCAGTGTTCGTTTATCCTTACTTTCACAGGTCGTGTAGTCATCCCTACGTATCGCAAATTACATGGGCACGTGATCAGGTAGACACAATTGCGGGTATTGCAATTAGTATGTCTCATCAATTGCCATGTTAGTGAGGGTTCCAGTTCAAGGGTTTCTACCCGTTTGGTAAGTGAACAGACGTTACAATTTCCGCAGGGGAAATGACCCTTGACTGGGGGGAGATCCCAAAGTGATCTTTGACTGACAGGGGTCATAGTGCGTCTTGGTCGAGTATGTACCAGCATGTCCTTTATGTTGGAAGTTCTCTTAAAAGCAAAGACAGGCTTGGGAATATTCTCACCTCCACTACACAGGACCGACCATCTTTTGTTAATTATTTTTTTGACTGCATTGGAAAGAGGTGTAAACGTAGATACACAAGTTAGTTTCGTTTCCGTGGATTTAGGAGTCAGCTGTAATAGGGATTCTCGGTCACTATATTTAGCTCGCTTGTAGGCTGTATTGATGACCTTGTTTGGGTAATTACGGTCTCGTAGTCTGGTCTGTAAATCGGTAGCTTGAGTGTTAAATAGCTGTAGATTACTGCAGTTCCGTCGTAGACGTAGGAATTGCCCATATGGTAAATTGTTTCTTAGTGCCTTGGGGTGGTAGCTGTCATATAATAACAAACTGTTCCGGTCCGTCATTTTGTGGAAGGTACGAGTTTTCAGTTGGCCTTCCTCAATACTGATCAGTAGGTCTAGAAAAGAGATTTCTGTAGTCGAGATAGAGGATGTAAAGTTCAAAAAGGGGTCCAGATCATTTATCCATGTGGTAAACGAGTCTACCTCAGATATGGAGCCGTGCCATATGACAAGAATGTCGTCTATGTAACGACGCCATAGTTTTATGTTGTCAAAAAAGGGGTTGGACTCAGGCAGGATAAAACGTTTTTCAAAATCATACATATACATGCAAGCCAGACTAGGGGCAAAGGTGCTTCCCATCGAAGTACCACGTATCTGATGGAAGAGTTTGTCCTCATACTGAAAAAAATTCTTAGTCATGGCTAAGCTAGCGCAATGCATGATGAAGTGAACTGGAGTCATAGAATCTAGACTGGCAGTCAGAAGAGATGTCTCAACTACCTTTAGCGTAGCTGCCTGTGGAATATTAGTGTATAAGGCTTCGACATCAAGAGTGATGAGGGCATTGACATGGACTGTTGAATTGATGGACTCAATCAGATTGAGGACATCTTTGGTGTCCCTAAGGTAAGTAGTAGATTGTTGTACAAGCGGTCGTAAGAAGTAATCACAAAATATGGATAGTGGTTCAAGGACGGATCCGATCCCTGAAACTATCGGGCGTCCAGGTGGAGGAGATCTGCCCTTGTGGATCTTAGGGAGGCAATAAAAGTACGGGATACGGGGATCCTCAGTATCCAGGAATTCTGCTTCTTTCTGAGCTATCCAAGTATTGCTGTAGGCCTCTTCTATCATACCACGGATCTCTGTTTGAAGACTAGCTGTAGGATCCTGATCAATCTGAGCGTAGTAAGTGGAATCACCTAAAAGGCGAAGACATTCCTGTCTATAATCCGCTGTATTCATCACCACGATCGCACCTCCCTTATTCGCTGGTTTGATGGTGATATTAGTATCAGCGGATAAATCTCGGAGTGCCTCATTCTCAGCTTTAGGCATATTGATAAATCTGTGCTCTGGTCGTATTTGCATAACGTCAGAGGTAACCGCTTTTTCGAAAGCCAGAACCTCACAGGGCATAGAGGAAGTGGGAGGCATGAACTTGGATGGTCGTCTGAGACCGGAGTCCTGAGGAGAGTCATCAATGGATCTGTCTTTGAAAAAGAATTGAAGACGAATTTTTCTGAAGAACCGAGAAAGTTCACATTGTAAACGGAAAGGATCAGTCTTAGGAGTAGGGACATATCCCAATCCTTTGTTCAGTGCCCTGGTCTCATCACGGGAAAGAGGCCTTGAGGACAGATTCACCACTAGATCTTGATTGAGGGAGTCTTGCCCTGACTCCTTGTGACCATCTGTGGCTCTTCTTGTGACCAATGAACTCTCCTGCCTCTTCCTCGTCTTCTGCCTCTTCCTCTGCCCCTGCCCTGGCCTAAAAAAGGCATGTATGGTGGCATGGGGCGTGGTTGATAAAAAGGGAAGGGTTGTTGCCAGGCCATCGGGTGACCTGGATGGTATTGTGGAAAGTTGTAATAAGGCTGTGGTCTCTCGTCTTCAGTGCTCCATCCATCAGAGGATGAGCTCTGACTATATTTGCGAGGTCTTCTACCAGATGAGGACTCGTCTGAGGATACGGATGGCATATCTGTAATGTAGTCTTCCTTGATATAAGGATAGACCTTCTCTCTATTGAACTTGTTGATATCTTTCTGTAACTTTGTAATCTTCTGTTGTGTGAGAAACTCTTTCGTTTCATTTAGGTCAGTATTGATTTCTGCTAGTCGGCTCTTGAATGCTGCTATGGAGATTGTGTTTTTTAGTGTATTCTCCATAAAAGTAATCTGTATAGCTAAGGACTCTGCTAGTCGTCTAGATGTGTTGATAATTAGGACTAGCCAGTCCCGGGTGCACTTCCATGCAATCTGAGCCCAGTCCTTCCTAAAGACAAGGTCCTGTAGGAAGATCCTGGGCATGTTGGACACAAGTAGTCCATTGGGAGCTATATTGGCTCTGAGGTATTCGGTCATAATGGTCCCATGTAACACTGTTTTTATCAAGTCACGTTTAAGTGCAGACAGTTTGTCCCATTCTTCCTTGGTGGGACCTGATGGCCCTGCACCGTCACTGGTAAGAATGGAGGGAGTCTGCAAAATAGCAGACACAATATCATCGTCGAAGCTGAGACCTTGGAAATTATCCATATCGAGGGTCTCAGAGAGATTGTCTGATCAGTAATCCCACAGCAAACCTGCTGTTCTGAATATGTCAAATAAAGAGGAGGGATTGGAGGATTATCTGGTCCAGTGTATGACCTCCAGTCAACCTGATAATGAAATATAATACACTGTTCCAAAGCTGATACAAGGAAAAAGAAAAGGAGTCCTGATAATCAGGAGCAAAAGTCCTCACACACCACATATGGTGTCATGCTTCATCATCGGACGGCTCCTCGTCCTGGGCCTGAATCACTTATTGTGCTTTCCCATTAAGAAGCCCTTTAAAATCCGTCTCTGGTCTGCGACTGGAGACTTTAAGCATTTTTTTATCTTGATCATTTTGACAGGCCCAAAACTCCCTTTTAAATACATATAAGTCATGCCCATAGTAAGCCCTAAAAAGTACAAAGGGTAGGGTGCATTGTATTTAAAAGGTGGGGCATGTGTTTTTAGGTTTTACATTTTCTGGTAGTGAAAAAAGCTCCCAAATTCGTTTTGTTCCCTACTGTGAGGCCTATCTTTCCCATATGATAACATTGGGTTACCTTATTACATTTTAGAAGTGCTAACTTTTGCGCAGGAACAGGTAAAAATGTCAAGTTTGATTTCAGAAGATTTGTAATTCAAAATCCTTTTTAATTTTAAAGTAAGATTTTATGTCACATTTCTGAAAATTCCACTGTTAGAAAGTTGTCATTTACATGTCCCAACCTTTTGGTGCCTAGGGTTCATGTCCTAGGTCACATGACTGTGAATAGTTTGCAGTTGGAATTTGCATATTCCTTTCAGACAGTGACACAAAGGGGGCCTAGTTGTTGGAAGTATGGGCCATCCTGCCAGGATGGGAGATGCAGAGCTGTTCCCTGCCCCACTAACCTTTCAAAGAGTGGCTTCCAGCTCAGTCAGAACTAATTTAACACCCGCCCATTGTGAACCTAAGACCCCTTGGAGCCTGGGATAGGAAAGGAAGGAAATTCCCGAAGCAGATTGGGGGAGAGCCCAGAAGTTTCCTTCACCCCAAAGGATGGCAATAAGTATGAATATTGGACCCTTTGCCCAACTCAATACACTCTGGACCTGCAGAGGACTCCAGAAGGACTTCTTTGTTCCCCAGAGGACTCACCTGCTGCTAGAGACTTGCCCCCACTGAACTGCCCTATTGCCACCAGTGAACTGCCTATTTCTAGCAGTGGACTGCCCTGCTTCTACAGGCCTGCCTAGACCCCCAGAGGACTGTTGAGGCCTGTCTTGCTGAAGGAGAACTGCACCCTATACTTGTTCTCAAAAAGACCTGAGTGACTCCAAAGGCCAGTTGCATGACCTCTTGTTCAGAATTACATGGACACAAAAGGCTTCAGATGCCTCCCTGCAACAGCCCAGCTGAACTGCTGCAACCGGATATGTCTAGACCTGCAACTGAGTTTGCCTGATCCCTTCTGGTCTCTGCTAGAGTAAAAAGGTGCCTTCCCACATTCTGGTCTCTTGCTTGCCATCAGAGTGCACTCCTCCGCAAAGAAATGAGACATCCTGAAGTCTTTGGTTTTTCATGACTGTGATAGGGCCCATTCACACTGAAACTCTGCCACTCACAATGACTTCCAATGTGAAGCTCTTGTAAACCCAACTCTTTGCACTACAGCGACTGCCAGCGACGACCGGCAGTGCATGATTTGCACTTTGTGCAACAGCAATACTAGCCCCCGGTTACTGCTACCGTGAAGCTCCAGCAAGGAAATTCTGTGACCTCCAACTGGACCTTCATGCAACAGCAACAACAGTCTGCAGCACCAGGACTGCTCTTTGCTCTACAATGACGCACATCTGTGATGGTCTCCCTGCTCCTCACGCCAGACTTTGAGAAGGTAACTTTGTCAGCAGAAGTAACCTGATACCTGTATCTGGCCAGCACACCATTATGGTCAGCCTAAACTTTTGACTTTTCCCTGGTCTAGCATTACCCAGTGACCCCGAGTGTTGCTTTGTGCTTTTAGGTGGTACACTTACCTAAAACTTTGAAATTGCATATCTCTAGTTCTACTCATTGGATTTTTATTGTTTTGGTCTCAAATTATTTATAAAAAATGTTTCAATTTTTCTAAATTGTTTTGGGGTTTTTCTTTTGTTGTGTTGTCACTTTATTAGTGTTTGAGTGCTGCTAAATACTTTACACATTGCCTCTAAGTTAAGACTGACTCCTTTTGTGCTATGCTACCAAAGGGTTTCAATAGGTTAATTTAGTGACTTTTTGTGGTTCACCCTGACAGGTACTGTGGCTGTTGAATGAGAAGAGTTCACCCCCCAGGAGGCTGCTGCTAAGAAGACCTTGGAGGAAAGGAGACTGGGCCTGGAGAAGAAATTGGAAGAGGGGGAGAAGGATAGCAGAGCTTTGGAGGAGAGAAGAATCTTGATGACTCATGAAGTGAGTCTTAAAAAGATGGAGCTTGAAGCCAGAAAATCCTCAGGGTCCAACAGCAATGGTGGTAGTTATACCCTAGTGTGCACTTGAGGGATGTATGATGGAACAACGAATGCGTTTACAACGCATGCCTTCAACGACCGTGTCTTTACCACACATGCCTTTACCACGCATGCCTTTACAACTAATTTAGTTGTAAAAGCATTTTTGGTAAAGAAACAGGCATGGTAAATTCTCCCCCGTCCTGCCCTCTAAACCTGACATCATACCCCACCTGCCCAAGCCCTTAAAACTTCCCCTTCCAGCCCCTGCCCAGAGCCCTAACTCCCTGGCCTACCCTGCCCTGTCCTGAAACCTGTCCCAAACTTTCCTAAAAACTACCCGACCACACACCCTGCCCTAAACTCTAAAACCTACCCTGGCCGAAAAATGACCCCATTTGTCCTAAAAACTGACCGACCCCGCCCTAAACCGTAAAACCTATCCTGGCCTAAAAAGCTACCCTTCCCTGCTCTAACAATGACTCCCACCTTCGCCTTGAAACCTAACCTGCCCTGTCCTAAAAACTACCCCAACCCCCTGCCCTAAACCCTAAAATCTTCCCTGTCTCAAAACCTAACCTGCCCTGAACTGAAAACTACTCGCCCCTGCCCTAAACCCTAAAACCTAACCTTCTTGTCCAAAAAACTACACTCCCCCCAGCACCCTAAAAGATTCCCTGTCCTATAACCTACTCTGCCCTGTCCTAAAAACTACCTCGCCCCCGCCACCCCAGCCCAAAGCCTTAAAACCTACCCTGTCCTAAAAACTACCCCACCCTTTCCTAAAAACCACCTGAGCCCTCATCCTGAACCCTAAAACCTACCCTGCCCTGTCCTAAAAACTACGCCAACCCCCTGCCTTCGCACTAAACCCTAAAAGCTACTTTGCCCTGTCCCAAAACCTACCCTGCCTTGTCCTAAAAACTACCCCATCACCCTGCCCCACCCTGAATCCTAAAACCTACCCCACCCTGTCCTAAAAACTACCCGATCCCCCACCCTAAAACCTACCCTGTCCTGTCCTAAAACCTACCCCACTCTGTCCTAAAAACTACCCGACCCCACTCTATACCCTAAAGCTACCCTGTCCTAAAACCTACCCCACCGTGTCCTAAAAACTACCCGAACCTGTGCCCTAAACCCTAAAACCTACACTGTCCTGTCCTAAAAACTACCCTGCCCCTGCCCTACCCTGAACCTTAAAACCTACCCTGCCCTGTCCTAAAACCTACCCCACCCTGTCCTAAAAACTACCCTGATCCCCCACCCCACCCTAAACCGTAAAACCTACCCTGCACTGTCCTAAAACCTACCCGCTCTGTCCTAAAAACTACCCGACCCCGCTCTAAACTCTAAAACCTACCTTGTCCTAAAACCTACCCCACCCAGTCCTAAAAAATAGCCCGACCCCGCCTTCACCCTAAAACCTACCCCACGCTGTCCTAAAAACTACCCTGGCCCCCGCCCTAAACCCTAAAACCCTACCCTGTCCTAAAATGTACCCCGCCCTGTCCTAAAAACTACCCGCCCCTGTCCTAAACCCATAACCTACACTGTCCTGTCCTAAAAACTACCGCCCCCCACCCCACCCTAAACCCTACCCTACCCTACCCTGTCCTAAAACCTACCCCATTCTGTCCTAAAAACTATCCCAACCCCGCCTTCACCCTAAATCCTAAAACCTACCCTGTCCTAAAACCTACCCACCCTGTCCTAAAAACTACCCCATCCCCACCCCACACTGAATCTTAAAACCTACCCCACCCTGTCCTAAAAACTACCCCACCTTCCCCCTAAACCCTAAAACCTACCCTTTCACTGTTCTAAAACCTACCCCACCCTGTCCTAAAAACTACTCCGCCTTCCCCCTAAACCCTAAAACCTACCCTTCCCCTGTTCTAAAACCTACCCCACCGTGTCCTAAAAACTACCCTATCCCACCACCCCGCCCTAAACCCTAAAACCTACCCTGTCCTAAAACCTACCCCACCCTGTCCTAAAAACTACCCCATCCCCGCCCCACACTGAATCTTAAAACCTACCCCAACCTGTCCTAAAAATTACCCCGCCTTCCCCCTAAACCCTAAAACCTACCCTTCCCCTGTTCTAAAACCTACCCCACCCTGTCCTAAAAACTACCCCACCTTTTCCCTAAACCCTAAAACCTACCCTTCCCCTGTTCTAAAACCTACCCCACCCTGTCCTAAAAACTACCCCGCCTTCCCCCTAAACCCTAAAACCTACCCTTCCCCTGTTCTAAAACCTACCCCACCTTGTCCTTAAAACTACCCCATCCCACCACCCGCCCTAAACCCTAAAACCTACCCTGTCCTAAAACCTACTCCACACTGTCCCAAAAACTACCCCATCCTGCCCCACACTGAATCTTAAAACCTACCCCACCCTGTCCTAAAAATTACCCCGCCTTCCCCCTAAACCTTAAAACCTACCCTTCCCCTGTTCTAAAACCTACCCCACCCTGTCCTAAAAACGACCCCGCCTTCCCCCTAAACCCTAAAACCTACCCTTCCCCTGTTCTAAAACCTACGCCACCCTGTCCTAAATACTACCCCATCCCATCACCCCGCCCTAAACCCTAAAACCTACCCTGTCCTGAAACCTACTCCGATCCCCCACCCTGTCCTAAAAACTACCACAACCCTCCCTCCCCAACCCAGGCCCCACTTACCTCTCTCCTCTAGTCGCTGCTCCTTCCTGCTTGCTTCCTTCCTTCCATCCGACTGCTCTCTCTCTAACCTTACCACGCATATGCCTGGTAAACACATGCATGGTAAACGCATGCATAGTAAACGCATATGTGGGGTGACGGCAGCATGGTCAATGCATATCGTTGCATTGACCGCGTTGTTAATGTTGTTTCCCGCACTTGAGACAGGAAGGTCCACATTCCCAAGAACCTGGCGCCTAACCTTGCTGTGGGGGTATGATGTTGGCAAGTGTTTTGAGGCTCATGAGGGTTGCCCTAGAGATGTACTGGGACACTGAAGAGGATTGAGGTGCCAGTCTCTGGAGGGACATTCCAAATGAAAGGAGGGATGAACTATTGGGAATGGAATGAGAGACAGGGTGAAGTATCCTCCCATGAGGGACACACTTGTCAGAATGTATGGTCTCAACTCAGATAAGAATAGGCAGAATTTTAGGGACAGCCAGAAGCTGCTGTAGAAGTCTTGGATGGACTTTGTGGATTATCTTTGGAAGGCATTGGATGGTTGGCTGAAGGACAATAATTTGGATGACTACAACAGACTCTACAATTTAATTGTCAGGAAGCACTTTTGGCAATTGTTTTACAGAGCAGTGTCAAAACCTAGTGGATAGTAATCGCACTGATCCCAGAAATCCTGGTAGGGATATGGACCACAGGCTCATCACCAGGGTTCACAAAATGGTATTTGGAGGCGATCGCCAAAAGAGTGGTCTGCGTCCACCACAGAAGAAAAGAAAGAAAGGGAGGTGAGACAAAAAATAAATTAAGGAGTTCTCCAAAGTCCCTGAAAACAGTTGACAGGGGAAGGACACACAACCTCAAACTGATCAGAAGAAAACTGAGTTTATTGGTAAGAAGACAGGAATCTTTGTCCCCATGTGCTATGAGTGCTATAAGTATGGCCACGTGAAGTGAGGTGCCAAGTGTTCCAAGAAGGCATGGCCACTAACTAGTGGGTAGACTCAAGGGATGGCCAGTATAGCATTTAGGGAGGAGATTGGCCTAGTTAGGGTGCAGTGTAGGTTACACTAGTTTCCCTGGCTAACAAGGAGATAGTGGCCAAAGCCCACATGCCTGCTAAAGGTTTAAGTATAGGCAGTGGCTCACCATCAATGGGCAGAGAGTAGAGGTTCTAATGGATAAGGGAACCAGTATGACTGCTGTAAGGTGTGTTCAGGTTGAGGAAGTGGACAACCATGCAAGTCACTACCCAGTGGCTGTGGTTCCCTTTAAGTGGGCGTGATCTCAGGTTCCCAAAAAAATAGGTGTAAGTCCTGCCATGCCTGTAGAATTTCTGTTCGGGAATGAATTGGAGCACTCTGTCTGGAAAGAAGCGGAGCTCAGGTAACACCTCAAGATGTTAGGGTTGATTGGGTGTTTCTGACCATCAAGGTCCATGGATGCCCAAAAGGGTAGTCAAGAATGTCTGGAGCCTGGAAAATTGGCCTAGGTAGCTGCCAAGAAGATGAAGGGCAAAGGATGTGGGAAGCCAGCAACTGAATCTCACAAGATCTGGAAGAATGCCAAAAGCCTGAGGGTACCCAGAGACAATAGGAGAGGACACTGCAGCCCTGGGAGACCGGTTTAAGCTGGCTGTTCTGCAAAGCTCAGAATGAGCGTCCAACTCTTAAGGGCTTGAAGTGGCAAGCTGAGGCCCAGATAGCTGGTAACACCTCTGACGATTGTATTATCTAATGGGTGATTTGCCTGCATTAGAGCAAGCCTAAGGTTCCTGAGCCTAGGGCAACTTGTGTGTTGGTGGTCCATCAGTGCTACAGAGCCTTCCAACTGGGTCTGTCTCATGAAATACCCCTGCAAGGATATTTGGGGAAGGTCAATACCATTGCCTAGCTTTTTACCCACCTTCATTAGTGCACAATGAAGACATCGTCAGATGCATTCTAAAGGTCATGTCCCACCTGTCAGGCCAGTAATAAGTCAGGTTAAAAAGTTCAAGGCTCACCTGGTTCTTTTACCTGTACTTGGAACCAACTTTGAAAGGATGGACATCACCATTGTTGGGCCATGGAACCTAAAACTGCTTTAGGCAGCAGTTTTATCCAGGTTTTGGTGGACCCTGCCACTAGGTACCCAAAGGCCATAACTTTGAGAATTGTAACTGCAAAAGCAGTGGCTAGGTTCTTGATGGGTGTTTTTACTCGGGTAGGGTTCCCTATAGAAGTAGTGTGTAACAGGGGCCCAAATCTCATGTGTGCAACATAAAGTCAAGGTGGGATGAGTGTAGGTGACTTACAAGTTCTCCATATCTTATTACCTTCAGACCAATGGGCTTGTTGAAAGGTTCAACAGACCCTTAAAGTCATGATTATGGATGTACTAGAGCACATGAGGCAGAAGTGAGACATCCTCTTTCAACACCTTTTTTGTCAGAAGGAGGTGCCACGGGAAGTTGTATTCAGTCCTTTTGAGCTACTGTATGGCCTCTCCACTAGGGGACATCTTAGTCTGATGAAGAAGAAGTGCAAGCAAGCTCCCAGGAAGCCCCCCAGTGTGTAGGTAGCTACATGCTGGCTCTTGGGTACCAGATGCAGTGCTTCTAGAAGAATGCTTATGAGAACCTGGAAACCAGCCAGGAGGTAATGAAGCTTTGGCATGAACAGATGGCAACTCTGATTGTGTTTCAGCCTGGATAAAAAGTGTGGGTTATGGAGCCAGTGGAACCCAGGGTGCAAGATTGCTGGTCAGGACCTTATGAGCTGAAGGAGAGAAAGGGGGAGGTCACCTACCTTATGGACCTTATGGACCTCAAGAACCTAAGAAACCCCATAAGGATGCTCTATGTTAAGCACTTCAAACCTCACTCTGAGAGGTCTGAAGGCACCATGCTCTTGGTGACAGGTGATGCCTTGGAAGAGGAGAGTTAACCTCTGTCTGACCTCCTATCTTCCAAAGAGCATGGTGGGTCATTGGAGTGTATTTTACTCTCCCCCCACCCTGGCCTCAGAGCAGCAGAGGGACTGTCGCCAGTTGCTAGGGAAGCTTGCCTCTCTGTTCTTCCTCACCCCTAGGCGCACACACTTGTGTAACCATGGCGTTGACACAGGAGACAGTATGCCTGTAAAGAACAACATTTACAGACCGAGTGATTACACTCATATTCAAAGAAAGGTGAATCCTGGAGCCTTAGGCTCTTCACAACCACGAATAAGCCCATTTGTGCCAAGATTCTGCTGCATCTAATAACTGCCAAATCAAAGTTTTGGTGAACACCACTCTTCACCTGACATTGACCATGAGCGTTAGCCATCAATGCAAAATCTGCACTACATGCAATGGCAATGACTGCCCTCAGTGACATTCATTGCAAAGCTGCAGCAATGACCGTCTGCGACACCCAACTGGATCTTAATGCCACAGCTATGAACGTCCACAATACCAGGTCTGCTATTCATTCTACAGCGACGATCATTGGAGACCCTTTCACGGTCTTCTTCATCGCAAATTGGACTCTTCACTCCGGACTTTGAGAAGGTGACTTTTTCAGTGGAAATCACCTGGTCCCTGTGTACAGCCTGCACTCAATCATGGTCAGCTTGAACTTGTGGAAACCCTAGTCTAGATTGAACAGCATATCTCCAGTACTACAGATTTTTGTCATTTTGCTCTCAAATTTTCTGCATTTTGATAATTGTTTTTAGATTTTTCTTGTGTTGTGTTTTCACTTTTTTACTGTTTGAGTGCTGCACAAATACATTACACTTTGCCTCTAAGTTAAGGTAGACTGCTTTTGTTCCAAGCTACCAGAGAATTAATCACAGGTTACTTTAGTTACTTTTTGTGGTTCACCCTGACTGGAAATGTGGTTGTTGCTTGAGAGGGGTTTACATCCCCCAACTAAAAACATAATTTCCAACAGATGGCCAATGAGCAAGCCTTGGGCCAACCCTCTGCAGGTACCCAATCCCCAAATCCACTTTGGCAGTGTGCTGCGTGGGTTGAGCATATGCCAGAACATGTTCTCAGCCACCAACGGCATGCCTATTGGATTTATCAGGCAGTGAGCACATCAACATACATAAAGCAGACCTAATGACTTTGTCAAATACACACAAATAATTATAATAAAACATACATTATCTAAAGACCCACATTGCAATAACAGAATAATCCTTATTGGCATTAAACATTTTAAATAAAGCTTTTTTATAAAACTGCATAAACATGTCTTTGGGTCTTTTTAAACATTTTTCAGTCCACAAAATGCAACCACTTAACCAACCACATGGAGTCCTGTACATTAGCTAAACAGTTTACAACTTCAACTTGGAGTGCTGAAAAATAAAATCTCAAATCTCCTGGGGTGATGGATTCAATGACCCAGGAGACACACTTTCATTTTTCAATGTTGCTGCAGGACTACTGTGCTCACTGCAGCCCTTCACAACATTAAAATATATGCTTTGTGGTGTACCCTTCCCCTTTGGGGGCCCCACGGGATCAGGATCATAAAATATAATTGAAAAACCCTAGCATGGAACTATAGGGCTTTCTTTGCCTGGAGCGGTGAATAATAAATGATCAGCTCCTGCCAATCATTTACTACTCCATTTTTTTGTGGTTTTTAAGACCAGGACACCTGGGGAGCCCAAGACCCTCATCCTGGGTGCCGGTGGGATCCAGCCATTTTTTTCTTATCCATGGTTGCACTGGTGCCAAATGGCCACCTATCACTTGTTAAATGTTGTCGGCAATGGGTTTTGTGCCTTTGGCCCAAGCCAGCTCCCCAGGAAACACCCGCCCTGTGTGCCAGTAGGAGCTTGGGAAGAGGCAAGAAAGGTGTCATATTTGGAAGATATTGAGCTTACTTGGTCTTTCCTGGTGATGTGTGTCAGCACAGCAATGCACTCGCTGTGCTACCCTGTGCCATGGGCTTCATAAATGAGGCCCTAGGTACTAGATAAAATAGCAATGCCCATGGCCAGGCGGCATGTAACTGTGAAAAGCTCTAATGTAATGTTAAATACCTCACATCTCACATGTGATTAGTGTAGTTCTACACACTGGCATCACTCAATATGCTACTGAGGCAGCAGCCTCGACTGGAAGGTGTGCCTGCACCACAAATTGCATCTTGAAAACTAAGAAGTACACTTGCAACCTCTGATGCAAGTGTGAACGTGTACTAGCAAGGCAAAATCTGTGGAAGGCCAGTACTATGGACCCCAAATTGGCATGAGGACCCAAGTAATGTTTATTAGTTCCCCTTCTAAGAGATGTAGTACAGTGCAGGAAGTTGTGTAGTTGTCCTACAGATGACCACATCCACATTTGCTGGATACATGTAATGTGTGCACAAATTTGGTACAAAACTGTCTCACATGTACACAATGTTACACCGTGACATGCAAACATGGATTGGGAAATTGCGGATGTCACATCATGTCCCTCAGTTGTGATGTGTGAGGGCATACTGTGTGGATGGCATCATGCTAACATTCATGGACAATGTAGGACTATCAAAGGCATGAGCAAGTGTAATGTACGGCAATACCAACCTCAGGTGAGGAGGCTGGACCTATACATGGTTCTGTGTCAGCGATCTTGGGAATGTCACCACCAACCTAGGTTGGACATACAGAAACAATTCACAGCCACATTCTGTCCCACCACACATGTAGTGGCAGCAAAAAACATTGAGTGGAGCAAAGTGACAGGAATCAGACACCATCCAACCCTGCTGCACAAATATGCCTGTCAGGAAATTGATTTGTGTGATGTAGCTTCCCATGTACTGCATTGGACATCCAATACTGTCAGTGAACAGGCCCCTGGAAATGACATTATACTGCCATGATGTGCATATCATGTGTTCATAAGTCAGAGTAGTGCATCACAATACAAATACACATGACACACATGCAGGATGAATGCAAATGCAGCAAACCATAGCAATGAGATTTTTTTCTCTAACATTAGAGCTGATCAAGGCTATGCCATCTAGCCATGGGTAATGACACCTTTTGCCAATCCATAAACCGACGTGGAAAGGGCCTATAACTAGGCACACGATCGGATCAGGAACATTGTGGAGAGGACCTTTGGCTTGCTAAAAGCCCGCTTTCGCTGACTGGATGTATTAGGTCGGCGACTGTTGTGGCATGTGCTACTTTGCACTATATTTGTGTCAAAACAAATGTCCCCTCGGATGAGAAGCAGGAGACTGCCCGTGAAGAGGAGGAGGCAGACATGTCAAATCATCCAGATATTCAGAACACTGCTGCCAGTACACGTTGACGTGCCCACATTGTTCAGCATTTCTTCAACTGACTACATGCGGAATAAGGCATGACTGCCAAACATGTGAAAACATTTTCATATACAACACATGTTTTGGAGTGTTTGGCACAGTCCCATTTCCAAAACAATCTAGGAAACCATCAGTAGGCCCCAAGAGTTGTCAATCTAGTGTGAACATTGTTGTCATCCTCTAGGTACCAGACACGATGCATTGAGCTCTGAAAGTGCGTTGCGTAATGTTTGACTTGCCTGCCAAAAAAACTGGTTAAATCAGTTATTACTGTCATGGAACTGTTGTTCCTAATAGAAAACAGATAGATAGGTATCACTACATGATGTGTCGGGGTAACACTGAATAACAAGGTCTGTAAATAATAGTCAGGAACTACAAAGGTTGCTCAGTGGGAGATATGTGTTAAATCAATAGGTGAAAGATTCGTAACACTGATGACAACTCACAACATCTTTTGCACTTATGCATGACAAATAGTAAGTGTATCACAGAGGACAGTACAGCTATATGTGCCTCAGTGTCTCAGAAAATCAGTGTTCATCTTGCATGTATGGCAATCAATGTCAAAGCATGTCTCATACTGTTGCCAATAGGTCTGAGTATATCAGAAATTAGAATGACCTTTATACGCATGTTGGAATAGCAACTGTAAAAAACCATTACCCAAAACCACCCTTACTCACTGTGCAGCTGACAAAGTACTGTAGCTGTGGCTGACTACTCCTGACAAACGCACCCACATGGAAGCCCAGCAGAGTCCAAACCATGGCCTAAACAGGGCCTGCTACATTGTGGAGGGGACTCCCAGAGTACCCCATTACCACTCCTGGAGTGAGCATAGGATTTGGGACCATTTACCCTACTCCCCAACAATAGCCATTAAACCTATACTACTGTGCTGCATATTGGCAAACACATGTGCAGGTCACAACCTCCCATGGCCCAATGACAATGAGGAGCAAGAACAGCTGGACAATGACTATGTGGAGGATGGGGAGCTAGCCCAACTTGTAACATCAGTAGCAGCAAACTTGCGTAGTCACAAAAACTAGTCATGTGTATGGGACATGAGTGAGTGACTCATACATTGTCCGAAGAGCGTGATAAGAAGAGTGTGCCTATGTAAGATTACACATTGCATCACAACCAGTGTGTGCCCAAATTACCTGCCCAGTCACAGTTTGAGAAAGTCATCTAGTTTCCATATGTCAATTTTTCGGTCACTGAAAATGATGTGGACTGACCTTGGCTGTACCCTGGGTCTGCTACCCTGGCATAGGGCCACTGTTCTTATCAGAAGGCATGAGCTAATTGGTCACGAGCACAATTGCCAACCAGAGACTCCTGTAAGTTACTAGTAGATAATATGGCAAGGTAGAGTCACACTACCTATAAGTCCCTGGAAGATGATAGGGCACTGTGGAATAGCACTACCTGTAAGTCCCTAGTAGATAAGAGGGCTGGGAAGTTTTGATTTTCTGATAAATGTCAAATGTGGTGCCAGAGGCAGAACCCATATCCTGTGCCAAACTGCCTGTGCGTCCCCTGATGGGAGACCCATGGATGGGGGGAACATGAGCAAATTGCACCAATCACATAGCCATACACGTGTGTGCTAAGGGTCTGATTTACAAGCTCCTTGCACCACCGGAGAGTCACTATTTTGTGACACTTCGTTGGTGCTTTGCTCTGCTACAAGATTACGAGGCAATGTCAAGCCATTAAAAGTGACTTAGCGCTATCTTGATATATTTGACACAGGGCAGAGTGCAACCAGAGCATCACCAAAAGTGAAGCACCCGTGGTGCTAACAGCTTGTAACTGAGACCCTAAATATCACAATACTTGCCTGCACCACACACTGTAACTCCTCCACCCCCCTACCTTTGCATGACAGCCGGCTGTCAACACTTTGGGATGCAGCACATGTTTTGGACGTGTGTATGGGCCACATTCCATATCTAGTTCATGGCATCCCTGGGGGGTAGGTACACTAAGCAATGGGTTGAGGTGCCAATACATAGTTGTCACATAAGGCAACCCTCTGAAGGTGTAGTATCCATGAATCATAGGATATGTGGCCTATGCATTGCCTGATCCTTGTAAGGCATATACTCTCACCCATATACACTTAAAATACATATATTGAACACATGGAAAGAGAGGAGTATGTGGAGCACAACTACACACAGGCAACACAAAAAATGATTTCCATATGACACCATACATCTTTACACATATTAGTAATTGCATCAAAAACTTTAACACGTCCAACTGCGTGTTTTTTAACCCACTGCATATGTCAACAATGATGCATCCCAGGGGACGCG
Source organism: Pleurodeles waltl (assembly GCF_031143425.1). NCBI lineage: Eukaryota > Metazoa > Chordata > Amphibia > Caudata > Salamandridae > Pleurodeles > Pleurodeles waltl. The sequence continues at coordinate 341,954,983 of NC_090446.1, forward strand.
TCGGCACGTCCTCGTGGTGCATCGTCATGCGACATGAGACATCCACGGATTGGCACCTAGCGTAAAAAAAGGCAACGCATTGGCATATTTACATAGTTATGCTTGTACTGTGTACTGTGTTGTTCTGTTAAGCCCACCATTTTATCTTTATGTTGTACTTGTATTATAATGGATAACCAATATTTTTATTTCCAAGATGGCTTTCTGGTTTGTCCAAGTCCAGAGTCTGACCACAGAAAAAGCCTTGTAACTTCAATCTATTGCTCCATTGCAACAAGGTTTTTGGGCCCTACACTGGCTGACTTTGTTGAATTAAAACTTGATGGTAACCCTAAGAAACTAAAAGCCTTTTTAAACATGTCAGATCCATTTTACCTTTATGCTACACACTATTGCAAGTGTTAGATCCAATGTGGGCTTCATAATCAGTATTACAACTCAAAATGTCTTGACGTATACCCTATTTCAGAAACGGTTGAAGGATGAATTGAACTGAAAACATCCAAGAGTTGCCAGGCTAGCGCCCCTACATGATCTTAGTCAACTAATCATTCAGGTTGACAGTTGTTTTCAAGAAAAACTAAAACAAAGTAATAAATAATATTTGTCAAGATCCCTGTCCAGACCTGCAGTTAAGATACCATCTAAGCCTTCTGATCTAGAAGGCAGCCCAGGCAAGTGGGGTTCATTGCTGGCCCTGTGTCTGAGAAAGACAAAATAAGTCTATGTAAGAAGGGCTATAAATATACTCTGGTCAGAAATGTCATCCTCTGAACTATTGCTTTTTGTCTCCTAAGGATGCAGAAAACTAGAAAGCTCAACAGTAGTGCCGGGAAGAGAGGTAACACTTAGGCCCTCGTTACGACCCTGGCGGTAAGTGATAAAGTGGCGGTAATACCACCAGCAGGCTGGGGGTATGTACCGCCAAATCATGATCATGGATGTGATAACTCCCATAGACGACCAATGTACCACACCAACCGCCAGGTTGGAAACAACACTCACCACGGCAGCAGCCGTCAACAGCCAAGCGTAAGACAAAAATACTGCCTCCCATATCATTACACACGAATCCAACACCTTTTCTGGGGCGGTACTAACGCCATCAAAAGCCTGGTGGAAACAGAGCACAGAAGAGAAAGGACTCAGCATCGGAGACACAGGGAAGAACAATGCCGCCATGGAACCCGAACCGCAAGTCTTCCTGATGATCTTCTACGTTATGCTCCACCTGGAACACCAACACCGACGAAGACGACGACGGTGAGTACAGCCCCCTAGCAGGGGGAGGAAACGAGAGTGACACACACATGCACAACACACACCTGACACACACACACACACGAGATACACACAACCAACTGCAAACGTAATCCAATGGCACACGACACACAGCAGAATAACACAAGGACCAGAGGACGGATGTACAGAAAATGTATTCGCATAGCAAAACCCACCACACAAACCAAATATATACAAATGTTCACAAAGGGCCAATGCCCAATCCAAAGTCATAAGGGCACACATGGCCACAGGGCACACGCTAAAGCCCAACTTGTATCCTGACATCATCCGGAAAGAACAATGCAGGGGCATCATTTTGCAAGTGGGCAGGCACCTCAGGGGGATTGGGGGACACCTCAACCAAATACAGGAACTTCTCCACTGGTTCTGGAGGGGGCTCCAGACCCATGTCTCATTGCTGGGAAGAGCAAGGTCACAGTCTCTTAACTCGGAAACATGCCCACTGGTTCTGGAGGGGTCTCCATGCCCATTTGTCTTTGCTGGGGAGTGCAAGGTCACAGTCTATGAACTGGGGAACATGCCCACTGGTGCTGGAGGGGGCTACATGTAAATTTTTCTTTGCTGGGGAGTGCAGGGTCACAGTCTCTGAGCTGGGGAACACGCCCACTGGTTCTGGAGGGGGCTCCATGCCCATTTGTCTTAGCTGGGGAGTGCAAGGTCACAGTCTCTGAGCTGGGGAACATGCCCACTGGTTCTGGAGGGGGCTCCATGCCCATTTCTCTTTGCTGGGAAGTGCAAGGTCACAGACTCTGAGCTGGGGAACATGCCCACTGGTTCTTGAGGGGGTCCCTTGTGCAGCAGTTCCTTAAAGGTGGTCTACATGGCCTCCGCTGGTGGTGATGGCTGCACTGCCTCAGCTGGTGGTGAGGGCTGTTCTGAGGCAACAGGTGATGGTGCCTACTGGCTTGCCTCTGTTGGCGGGGATAGCTGCACTGTCTCTGCTGGCAGTGAGGGCTCCGTGACCACAGGTGGTGGCGGTGGTGGTAGTATCACCCTCCCAGCCTCTGATGGAGGTGAGGGCTTCATTCCCTCCATGCGGGGTAGTTCACCTTCTGCAGGGGATGCTGGTGGCCTGTGGGTCCTGTGGTAGAGCCTCCTGCCCACTAGCAGCAGTGGAAGTGGAGGGCTGGTCTATGGACTGGCTAGTGGTAGGGGCCCACTGGTGTGCTGATGCCTCCCTCATGATGTTGGCCATGTCTGCCAGCACCCGTGCTATGGAGATCATGTGGTGTTAATGGACTGCAAGTCCTCCCTAATCCCCTGATACTGTCCCTCCTGCAGCCACCTGTTCTCCTGCACATTGTCTAGGATCTGGCCCATCGTGCCTTGGCAATTGCTCCCAGGATCTCGGAGAGTGCCTCCTGGAGAGTCGGTTCCCTGCTCCTGTCCCCCCCTTGTGCACAGCAGCCCTCCCATTGTCCCTGTTGGCCTGTGCCTCTGTACCCTGAACGGTGTGCCCACTGCCATTTACCCGAGGTCCCTGATTGTCTTGGGGCGAGGTGTGGCCTGGGGTCCCTGTACAGGAGGGTACACCGCTGATTGATGTGTCCTGGGGACAGAGGTGTGGGGATGCTAAGTGTGTGCTGTGGTGTTGGATCCTGATGGGGGATGCTCTGTGGTGGTCTGTGAGTGGGCTTGGGTGACCTGCTGCCCAGTGGTCCCTGATAGGTCATGTAGGTCATCCAGATCCAGAAGTCCAGAGTTACTGTCATCACTGGGGGCATCTTCTGTTGGGGGACTGGATAGTCGTGGCACCTCCTCTCCACTGACATTGGCTTGGGTACCTGAGGGGATGTAGGTGATATATTATGCTTCATGTGTATGACATATTGTACACCCCTGGCTTCCCCTCTATGGTTGCTGTTGCCCTGACACCCTTTGTTTGTGTATGGTGATGTATTGTGGGATTGTTAGTTTCCCTATGCTGTGCATGCTTTGGTGCTGGGTGTCCATGCAGGGCTGAGAGGGCTGTCCATGCATTGGTATAGCATGCAGGGTTTGACATTGGGGTTAGTCATATGTGTAGGTGCAGTGTGTGGGATGGAGTGGAGTGATGGGAGTGAGGGTGTGAGATGGCATGCGGGTATGGGGGGGTGATAGGTAGTAAATGTTGACTTACCAGTGTCCAGTCCTCCAGCTACTCCAGTGAGTCCTTCAGGATGCAGTAATGCCAAGACTTGCTCCTCCCATGCTGTGAGCTGTGGGGGTGGTGGTGGGGGTACACCACCAGCCCTCTGTATGGAAAGCTGGTGCCTTGATGCTATGGAATGTTCCTTCCCCTGGAGGATGTTCCACCTCTTCCTGATGTCGTCCCTTGTTCTTGGGTGCTGTCCCACAGCATTCACCCTGTCCACGATTCTCTGCCATAGCTCCATCTTCCGGGCAATGGAAATCTACAGTACCTGTGCTCCAAACAGCTGTGGCTCTACCCTGACAATTTCCTCCACCATGACCCTTATCTCCTCCACAGTGAAACGGGGGTGCCTTTGTGGTGTCATGGGTGTTGTATGTAGTGTGTCGGTGAGAGTGTGCTGACTAATGTGGTGGGGTGTGTGATGTGGGGTGCTTGAGGGATGTATAGGTGTAAGTGATATGTGTGTGTAGTTTTCTCTGGTGTTGGTGGCTAACACTTTCTGTATTTTGGTGTTGGCAAAGGGTTGTGGGTAATGAGGGCGTGTGTTTTATAGTGGTGTGGGTGTGGTGTGTATATGAATGTCAGGGGTGTGCTTTTAGTATTGGCCGATGTAGTGTTGTTTTGTTTGTGGGTGTCCATTCTGAACGCCAATGGTTTAGTGCCATTGTATGCCCGCCGTGATGATTTGTGTGTTATAATGTGGTGGGCGTTGTTTTGTTGGCGTAACGGTATGGCTGTTGGTACCAACACTTTACCACTGACCTTTGGGCTGGCGGATTTGTGTGTGTGACAATATTCTGTCAGATTGGCGTGTGTGTGTCATAATATAGAGAACGGATATCCGCCACCGTGGCGGTATGTTGGCGGCCGTCAGCGTGGCAGTAGGCAGCATTTACCGCCAATGTCATAATGAGGGCCTTAATGCCTCAGTGAGACTGGGAACTGGAACAAGGCATTTCAACCACTTCACACCCCCTCTAAAGGATCTCCGATCGTTCCCCATCAAAGAATCCAGCTAAGGACAGCGTGAATAACCCACAAAGCCCTGCACCATGATGACCCTACATACCCCAAAAATAAGCTCAATATCTCAGGAGGAATCCACTCCATTTGTAGTGCTGATTACTTCTAGCTAGACCCCCCAAGTTTCAGAAACAAGAAAACCTATGTCTGTACATTCTCGGGACCTAGTCTCAGAATATGGAACTCTCTCCCATAGGAGATTCAGGCCAACCTACTGACAAGTGACTTAAAAAAAGAGGTCAAAAGAGTTCTACAAACCAAATTACTAACTTAATGCTTGAGGGTTAGTATTGTTGAGGACCACCTATCTCCTGGATATAGCTTGCCAGGTTGAAGGCACACTGCTTATGCTTCAATAATAGAGGTAATTTTTTGTTTGGTGAACATGTTGTATCTGGAACTCTATGATGTGCAATACAGAATACTTTTTTGATACATAATGGGGTGATCTATTTTACTGTTTATTTCCTATGTTTTCTGTTGCATGCTAACATTATGTAATGGATTAATGCACTCTTCTTTGTGCAGCACTCTGACACCCTTTGGTTATGTTGATTCTGTTAAAACTCTCAAAATAAAATAACATTGTAATAGTCAGCTGCCCCACCTCCTTGTCTGAAATCTAACATTGTCTTTCTGCAAGTGGTACTATTAATTCACCCGCAGCATTAGTAGTGCCAGTTTTGGTAAACTGTAGAGCCTCCAATGTCTATATGGATATTAAATGGGCCATCTGATCCCAGTCCAAAAGAAAGAAATTCCACATGCAGCAGAAGCTGTGGAATGAACTCTAGTGGTTTCTGGTCTGAGAAACATTAACCCTTGCCCCTTTGGGTTGCTGCTTACTAAGAAAAACTCACACTTGATTTATTTTCCTCCCCTCTTTATCCTGTTATTTTGAGAATCAAACGGCTAGCTAGACACAATCCTTTGGTAAACTGATCGGCAAAAACCTTGTTCCTTGGCCTTGGTGAGTTATTGTAGGCAAACTCTGCTGCAGGTAAGAGGGATTCCAAGTTGTCTAAAGTAGCAGAAATGTAATACCATAAGAATTCTTCAAGAATTCAAGTTAATCTTTCAGTTTCTCTATAAGCTTGAGGGTGAAGGAGAGAGGTTAGAGCCATTTGAATGCAACGTTTATGACACATGAATGCCCAAAACTTAGATACATGTTGGTGTCCATGATCAAAATTTATTGTCAAAGGTAATTCATGGAGTCAAAATATATGGGCAAAGAAAATCTAAGCTATTTCTGACATCGTTGGTAACTAGGGAAGAGCAGAAGAATTTAGCAAACTTGGTATGGAAATCTACTTTAAAGATTATTTTGGTGCAATTCTCTGATGTAGGCAATCCATAATAAAGTCAGTAGAAATTATTTCCCATGGGTTGGAGGGAATTTCAGGAGTTAATAATAGTGTTTTTCTTTGTGTTCCTGGGTTAGTTTTAGAAGATAAACTAACTTTCTCCTTCCAGGAAGTATCGTTCTAACATTTGAGACAAAAGCAATGCACTTAGGCCCAGATTTACAAACACTTTGGGTCAGATTTATGGAGCCCTTGCACCGTTCCAACACCACATTAGCATCAAGTTTTTTACGCTAATGTTTTTTTGGAAGGGGAAAAACTCTGCACCATATTTGCAAAGTTGTGCAATGCTTGGATAGCGCCACTTTGTAACCCCTTGCCCGACATTATGCCTGCACCAGGCATAATGTATGCAAAGAGGGTGTTCCGGCACAGGGGGAGACATGAAAATGGCACAACGGAATCTATGAGACTCCTTTGAGCCATTTTATCGGCATTTTTTAACACCTGCCAAGTGCAGGCATTAGAAAGAGGCTTCCATTGATTACAATGGGCCTCTGGGTGCTTTGCAGGATTAGAGTCATCATTTTTTTACGCTAATCCTGCAAAGCGCAGGACTAGCATAAAAAATGATGATTCTAGTCACCGCCGTGGTGCGCCGTATTTTAAATACAGTACTAACGTGGTAGCATTTGGAGGCCTCTAAGGGGAGCACGAAAAGTGGCGATGCACTAGGTGCAGTGTCACTTTTCAAAAATATGTCCCTTTGTGTTGGTTTGTGTTACTTTTTTTACTCAAACCGGACACAAATCGCTGGGTTGGCAATAAAGATTGTAACCCAAAGCAAAGCAACACAGCACAATGTGCTACCTTTCTTTACTTTGAATCAAGGAGGCATTCTGTGGGTGATGAATGAGTGCACCACTGCATCCACCCATGCATTTTCTTGCAAAAGCCATATTTACAAAGGTTTGTTGGCATGGATTTGCAGCAAAATCCGGCGATTCCCCGAAGCTGGTATAACAAGGAGGAATATTTCTGTTTATTCTTGTTTTTTCCTCATTCTTCGGAACACACGTGCAAAGAGGTAAGTGCCTTTCAGCACAGTATCCCTTCCTGCACAAACACAATGCTGACCAGAGTAGAAAGTATGCGTGCGATGAGAGAGCAGAAAAACACCACTTCCAACTAGATGTGGCACAGTTCTGCTCTCTCCCATTCACACAACGCAGCACATCAACTTGCTGTGCTGCATTATGTGTAATTCGAGGTAGAAAATCTACTGCCTAGACACCATGAAAAAATATACAGTGTGTTTTCCTTTGTTCTTACCCTGCTGTAGAGCTTCCACTTGCTCCTGTGCCATCCTCCACTCCCTCCTTGGTGCCCACAAGTAGCTTCTGAACTGCGGTGCAAAATCTACTACAAAAAAAAAAAAATAAGATAAATGGATGCATACATTTTTAGATAGTAGAAGGTTTACACATTATTGCTCAATACATGAAAAATGTATTGACAATTCATTAATCTACAAATCATACACTAACGTGTAAACAATTACACAAACTTACATCTTTTTCGAAACTCTCAAAGATCCCGTGTAATATCCTTGGAGAGGTGTGCAAGTCATAGATGTTATTGCATAGTCATATTCCCTCAAGTGTACTCCGATTGCTTCTCTACAGAGAATCTGCTGGAAGATGCCAGTCACAATGTACTTTTTCTTATTTTTTTACTTTGTTCTCCACTTTTGTGTATTCACCTGAAACTACTTTCAGATTCCCAAAAGCCGTACACGCTTGTGTTTTTTTGGGTCAATAAGGATTTACATAACTGTGCTCAGAGATGACATTTAACACAGTCTTCCCTTAGGTGTGTAGAAAATATTTCTGAGTTTGGCCATAAAAGTCTTACTCTCGAGAAGGACATAAAAACGGGTTGAACGTGACCTCACTTCATTTGTTTATTAATATGACCATATTAATGGTGCTGCATGCAGCTTCAGGATCACTTTAAGTCGCTCTTGTTTTATTTTGTATTTTGGAATTCCTAATAATTTCATCAGTCCCTTCTTAAGAGAACTGAAGAGGAATAATATTTTCAACAACCTTCTTAAGAGTGCAGATACAGCAAATACAGGAATCCTTACTTGTCTTAGAAACATGTTTAGAGTCAGAGAAACGTTTACTCGTATAATATATCCTAGCTTCACCTGTAAATCCCAAGTTCATTGAATACATGGTATATATTAAGTATGCCGAAGTATGCACCAAATGCACCTGACATAAATATTTCCAAAGAGAGCAACATTTAGTTGAAGACATTGTAGTTGTTATTTTATTTATAAAGCGCTTACTACTCCTGATGAGGCACTGAAGTGCTTTAGTGTGTAGTCTACTACTCCAAAACCCCAAAGGGATTAGTGGTGGATTAGCATAGAGAAATAGTTGTAAATTTGAGAGTTGGCTATGTAAGTCTTTTAGTTGGATTGATTAGGATACTTGTGGGATAGAAGAGAAAAGAGTCTAAAACGTGTTATTTAGGTGATTATAGTAGTAAGACCAGGTTTGAGATTATCCAAGGAGGGAAGAGTCTAGAAAGGTTTTTTTTGGAGATCACAGAAGTAGAATGAGGTTTGGGGTGCGTCAGAGAGTGGAGGTAGAGAATATATTGAGTGAGGTATATGGTGAGACATAGAGTGGTGCATTGAAGAGAGTTCCAAAACTTTTTTTTGTTTTTTCTTCTTTTCAGTAGGAGTAAAGTAATAAATATATAGACACATAAGTACATAGAGAGGGTATACATGCATAAGGAAGATAATATATCAGGATTTAAATTTGTATTTTGTAAACTAAGACTTTCAAGTGTTGCTGTACTTTAAGCTACAATATTTGTGTATTTTTATAACTACTTGGAAGCAAAATCTGCTTTTTAATTTTAAAGCACTTGTCGATAAAATTGTTTTTGTTAATCATGTTTTTATTGAACGCACCATAATACACATCAGCTTGAATATCATATAGGATTACATTGGTAGGGCAGCATTTAGATATAGAATACATCTTATACATGTAAGGTGCTTTGTGACATGGACGATTGCAAAAATCATCTCGATTTGAGGCTAGCTGAATGGCACATTAGTGTTACCCACTACGGCTCAAAAAGTAGCTGCTGTCTTGAATTGTACATGTTTTTCAGGCGGCCTGTAATCCATAAAAACATTCTCCCCCCCTAAAACAATAACAGCATAACAAAAATACTAGCAATGGAAGTAGCAGCCGTGCAGTAACCCAGCACAAACATTCTGCCACATCTTCCAAGCTATCTAAGGTATGGGTGTGCATTAATGAGTGTAGAGGATAGGGGGGTGCTGAACAATGAAAGGTAACAACATGGCCCTGATAGGGAGAGAGTTACAGGCGCATAACTGCAGTACACACAGCTCCACCCATCGAGGATCAGGGTGTGCAGGCGCGGCTTTCCTCTGGGCTGGGGGTTGGACTATCATAGATAAAATAGATATGATAATATTTAAATTTTGTGATAGATAAATAAAAAGAGACCCATAAGCACATATTCAACTATTAGGAAAAGTATGTAGATACCTCTATATAAATATGAAAAGCAGATAAATATATATATACAATTATATATATATATATATATATATATATATATATATATATATATATATATATATATAATATTTTTTAAGCAGACCTAAAGAATATCTATATATTTTAAAAACCATAATTAAAAAAATATCTATATATATACATATGATCAAATTATAAATGTTTATATTCACATATTGGTGTATCCAGAAATCATAATGGCAGTTGTAAAACTATTTACTAGACTGATAGCAGCGTAAAACTAGTCTTAAACAATTGCATTCTAATACACATATATGCGAGAAAGCAACAAAACATACAGTTCACCAGCCTAAACACAAATAAACTTTAATTGATGCACTTGGTTAATCGGCGATACCTATGCCTAGCCAGTATATGGTAGCATTGATTAATGTCCATGCTGCACCTGTCCTACTAACAGGAACACTACTTCAGGATTAACTCCAGAATAAAGACATCAACCGCTAACCAAGCACAGTCTTACCTGTGGGAACTTATTTTATAGCCGTTTGTCTTCCAAGTAAATACGGCCAAGACAACATCTCACTGCATCCAAAATAAGTGCACAGGTGCAAGGCCTTCCTTTTCTGTGCAGTAGGATAAGGCTAATGTGAAATGCCTAGGGCTGATGTGGTAAGGAATCTAAAACCGGTTGGTCATTCATCATCACTCTGGGCAACAAGAGACTCATGATTCCATCAGCACATGACCCCTTTCCATGCTGACAAACTAACCGCCCGGTACATGGTGCTGCACACCTCAAGGAAGGTCTAGGACATTCTAAGGCAATCACAAAGCTAAACTGTATGCGGGGATAGGGTGGACTCTTGGCACCGGCTCACAAAGAGCTTCTCCTCTGCTCCTCTGAGTCAAAAGTCATCAACACCCACACAACATTTTGTCAGATGATGTCTTGCCCAACAAGTGTGCATTTTGATTAAAAAAAAGTTAGCAGAGAATTACTAGTATGACCATATAGATAGCTGTGGAATATTTCAGGTGATTCAAGTTGCGTCATGGAGCTACATTCTAATATCATCAATTGCTTATTGATAGTGTTTTATGGCACATATTTATTTTTATTTATTTCTAAAAAGTATAATTTATCTTGTTTTCAGAGGAACATTTTGACCAGGTGCTCAAAAACCCATACGTTTTAAGTACAGTCATAAGAGTCTATTTACAAATATGTCACCTGACACTTCCACTTAAGTCCATGTTAATAGGGCGCAATGAGGGTAATTTGGATCATGGCGGTCACACTCCAGAAGCACTAGGTCAATGGAGGACTACTCCTTTATGCAGAGATACCAATCGGGCAGGTGAGGATTTCAGTGGCGTAAGCAGCAGCTCCCATGAAGATTTGTCGAACGGGAGCCATATTTGATGCTTCTGCTTGGCAAAGTCATTTTTGCTTTCAAGAAACAAACTTCCAAAGTATGAGTTTGTTATGAAATACAAAACATGGCCTGATCTGCAGGAAGCTTTCTCTCTTCTTGTGGAGGCCATTGTGCATTTTTCCTACCATGAGTCCCCATTCATGGTGCTTCTAGGTTTGGAACACGAGTGAAAGTGGAGCTAGTTGAGGCTCCTCCGGTGTAAACACAGCACTTACCCTGAGTCTAAATACAGTGGGGGAACCACCTTTTTTTACAGCAGTGCTCCTGTTCTGACAAACTCTAAGGGCCAGATTTACCATTTTGTCATGCAGCACAATGCAGCAGCCACAAATGCTGCTCTGTGCTGTGCTGCGTGAGAAGGATGGTGCAAGAGAGCGCCATATTTACACAAATATGGCACTCTCCTTCCCTAACCCTAATTTCTGCCCGTAAATGTGCGGCCGTACGCCACATACACACCTTTGCACCATAGTACAAAGGTGTCTTTGTGAGTCTAGCGTAGGGTTTGTACTGGAAGGTTACTCTTCCAGTACAAAATACTGTGCTTAGACTAACTTTAAACAATTTCCCACTTTGTGTGTGTGCTGTACAGTGCAGCACACATGCAGAATCGGAAAGTAAAGGAGAAAAAAGCATTTCTCCTTCGTAACGCCTATCTGAAATGAGCACTATTTTCTGACGCTAAACCTTTTCTACATTTTTAAGTAAATAACCTTGGGTGGTTGAATCGGAAACACCTACTTTGACTCAATTTCCAGCACTAAACAATTCTAGAGATGGAAAGTAAATTAGTGAAAAAGGATTTAGCATCATTTTTCAGCCCTTTTGTGAAGCAAACACAGCGCCAAAACTATGGGGCATATTGAAAAGCCACTACGGCCGCCTTACGCCACCCTAGTGTAATTTTTTTTACTCTAAGGCGGCATTAAGGTGGCTTTTTCCCCACACCGCCTTCACAAAGTGGTGCAATGTTTGCATTGCACCACTTTGTAACCTCTTGCACCACATTATGCCTGCACCAGGCATAATGTATGCAATGGGGCGTTCGGAAGTAATGTGGCCCGTATAAATGTTGCAGTGAAATTTACAACATTTTACTGCACCATTTTTTCCATAATTTTTAATGTCTGATAAGAGCAGGTGTCAAAATGACACACCCATTTTAATCAATGGGACTCTTTGTGCTTTGCGGCATTGGCATTGGCATCAACATTTTTGATGATAGTGCAGCAAAGGGCCACAATAGCATCAAAAATGTTGGCTCTATTGTCCTAACCACTGCCATGGTGCACCATATTTCATTTTAAATATGGAGCAACCATGGTGTCGTTAGGTTGGGCAGGGACGATTCAAGAAAACTGGTGCATCAGAACCTATGTGTCACTCTCTTGTAAATATGCCCCTTAGTAAATAAACCCCAGAATCCCTAGTCCCTAGCATTCCTTTAATAATCCTTGCAATCACGCCCTTGCACTGCATTCTTTCAATTGAACGGAACTAAGATTACGACTCCCAACAAGGAATAACCTATCATAGAGAAGTGTAGAAACTCGTGACTCCCACTGTGATCCTCATAATAACAATTATTCAAACAGCTTTTAATGACGTGCACATTTGTATCCTAAGGGCTGACCCAAGGATCACAATTTTCCTCATCAACCCCACTGAACATACAGAACAATATTCTACATTGTCTGATCAGCTGGTCCTGTCACTGTAACACAGGAAGCCCTCTCAAGCAACTTCCAGGCATGCTGTGCTTGCAATTAGACTGAAAGACATAAAAATAAGTTTTTGATCTACTACGTTTTGATGTCTTTCCTTCATAAACTTGACAGATTTCATACAGATATTAAAATAGCTTCACATAGCATGCACTTAGGAGCCCTAAAAGATTTGGATGGATGGGGGGACAGGAGCAGGATCAATCCTTCAGTGCAAAGACAACCAATCTTGCTAGTGGCCTCACTACTGAAACCTTTAAATCCATATAAATATGCGTAAACATAAAAAATCACAAAAGTTTGACTTCCAAGGGAAAAAAAAGAGTACAAAATGTTAATGTTTTGTAGGTATGAATTCTGGCACTAATAAGCCACTGCAGAGGAGAACTGATTGTAATTGTAATTGTATTTTATATAGCGCTTACTACCCCTAATGAGCACGATACTCCAGAACCTACTGGTAGATTAGTGGTGGATTAGTAGGGGGAAAATAAATTGTGATTGGGAGTGGTGGCATGTTGGTCATTATTTGAATGACTATGACAGAGGATAGATAGAGGAGGGACAAGTATAGAATGAATTATTTGGGAGTTCATAGTAGTAAAAGAGATTTAGGATAAGACAAAGATCCTGTTAGTTGGATGAATAGGATAAAGTATCGATAGAAGAGGGAAGATTTTGTTTGAGAGTTCATAGTAGTAAAAGAGGTTTGAAAATAATCATTTTTTAAAGTAATAAGCATATTGAATATTTAACAGTTGCACTTATATTCTATATAATCATATTTATATGTTGTGATATAAATGCTCATAATAAGCAGACATCCATAAGCATGAAGTCAAATATGTGTTATTTATCTAATGACTCAAATACAATTTAAGCAGAACTATGCAGAGTGTACAAATTTTAACTAAAAGCAATAATTACATTTGTATTTTTGTCAAGCATAAATATAAAAAAAACATATAAACACACATATATGAACCATTGGTGTCTATTGCATAGTATTGCTGCACATTTGTATTTTGAATATGGTGGACATGAAGGGAAGAGCCAGCTCTTGAGCAATTTTCTAAAGATAATATGGGTATCTGTGAATTTTACGTTTGGGAGTAATGAATTCCATAATTTTACTGCTTGAACAGAAAAACATGTTCCACCCATGTTTTTTTTTCTTGTATGCTGGAATTCTGAGATGAGGCGCCAATCTGAAGCAGAGGTTTCTTTGCTTTATGTATTTGGTGATTATATTTCTGAGAAAAAGTGGTCCTGTTCCATGTATTGTGGGTGATACAAATCAGCTTGAAAGTTGATCTTCTGGCGACCGGTAACCAAAGTAGGGCACTTAAGGCAGGGGAGATGTAAGCTTGTGACTTTATATGTATGAGGAGCCTGGCAGCAGCATTTTGAATGTCTTGTAGTCTTTTCATAGTGGATAGAAGTGATCGATGGTAGAAGCCACTGTCAAAATCAAGCTTAGACAGTACCTGAGAGATTGTTGCTAGGACCCTATGTGGAAATCCCAGGTGGGGAAAGATGATTTATCACATTCCCTTCCTTGGACTATTGAGCAACTGCCAGGGAGGCAGAGTTAAATAAAATTCAGTGTCACTGGTATGAAAGTACAGTATAGGCATGGTGCATACAAGAAGACATATGCACTGGTAAAGCCAATAGGTTTTGCCTGTTCAAACTCTAGTGGATTTGTCAATGTTTTTTTTACATGTTGCACAGCAGTTGCTCTTCTGTCCAAGTAAAAACAAACCAAAAAAAATGCTATGGCTCAGTCAATGCTGACCGCATCATAGTGCTTTTTTTTAACTGCGTGCTAGTGCTTTTTCTTTCAACTTTAGGACATGCTGCACAGCAGCTCATCTGCTTTGTAATATACAAAAAATGACAAAGCCAATAGATTTCCAATGATTGTTTTACTTTCCAGTAGGGGTATGTTACCTTTGTTGCTTCCATTATATGTGACGGGGGCAGGGAACAAGAATGCATCACTACGGGCTATGTGAGGCATTGTGTTTTAAAGTCCCCGGAGAAGCGCTTGCTGCTCCGCTGTTCCTGTTTGAACCAGACTACAAATAGTACTAGGCTCTAGCTGTTATATGTCTATGTGAGGAGTTCACCTGGTGCTTCTGGTTGAAAGGTGAAAACAAAACTAGAAGTACAAGCTTGAAAGGAAAAGCTGGGTCTGGAGGGGCTGTTCAATCTGTTACATGGCATGTGTGGCACATACCTCTGTAGAACACTGGTTTAATATGTGCCATTTTGAAGATAGTGCACAAATCACATTTTCAACCAAACATCCTAAAGTATAAAAAGAGAACTGCACTATACATAATAAAAACTTGCCCTGGGAAAATGTGCCCTTCCTCTTTTCAATTAAGGACATCACCAAGGATGAAGCAGAAGGGGTGGCAAGGAGACGGAATGCACAGTCGAAGCGGAGTGAGAGACAGGGAGAGGGCATGCTAGAACAAAGCAGGAGTAGGTGGGAGGGAGGTGGCGTGTAAAAGGATCTGAAGGTGAATGAAAGGGACAAGGAGAACTAGAGAGGACCCTAAAACATATGCACTCTTTTAGAGTGCTAGTTTATATTTTAAAAATGCACCTCTGCAAGGGTGCATCCAGCGGAAAGACACTGGTTTCAGGCAGGATAGTGTTCTTAGTTTAAGCTCTAACCAAGACTGGAAGAACCAAAGAAGAAGACCTGAAGAACTGCAGAGAAAGGGGAAGAAGGAGGCATTGCCCAATGAGAAGCAAGGAAAAGAGTGTTATGTCGGAACCAACGAATCGTAAGTAAAGGTAAGTAAATTGGCAGGCTTGAAACTCATTTTTAGCTTTTTTTATTTACAAGTGATTTTGCAAGAATGTAGGTGAAACCTAGAAAAGGATCAGAAGAGCATGCCTGTTCATGATTATAACAAATAGTTCAAAGGAAATGTCCATGGAGAGGAGAGAGAACCACAGAGCTGCCAGAGAAGGCAACAGTTTGCATCCTCAGAGACTGATATCTAACCGAGGGCAGGTATCTAAATCAGGGCATCCAGAGGAGAGCTCCACTAACCCTCTCAGCAATATACCCTAATCAAGACGGTCACCACAGCAACATTAAACTGACATCACAGTGCAGTCACCCTACTGCCCAAGGGCATTTGCCATACAGGGTATGGAGGAAGGTAAGGGAAAGGGAGGGACCAAAGGCAAACTGCTATAGCAGAGTGAGCTTGGAAAGGAGTCTAACACTTGTTAAAGGCAAGCATAATGCACGTGCCATCCAGGGTGGATAATATCTGATAATATCTGAGAACTCCCACCTCACAACCTACCAAGCATCTTGACTGCCAACAAATTCTCTCGCCGCCTGCTAGCATACCAATTAATAGCTGCAAATATAAATGAGAATGCTTGTTCATTTTCTATTAAAGCATTTCATTTATTACAGATATTCAGTATTGTCACAGAACAATTGGCTTTTTTATTTGTTTTAAGAGATGCCTTCACTTGTACATATGAAAGCTCTTTTGGTGTAATCAAGGGACGACTACTGTTTCTTTACCATCACTGTTGTTGTTATGCAAGTGACGATGTAACACAGCTATTGAAGCTCCTGAGATTCAAGAAGGACTCTCTTACTGATGATGATATAACATAGCAATCCCCCTACTGCCTCCAGACATTATTAGCAGATCTGATCCCACTGTGGGTAGAACCTATGGCCTCTGAATATAGTAGCAGGCCAGAAGTTAGGTGTCATTACAACTGAAGGCCAACATTTTGAAGCTTGTCAGAACCTCAGTCATTAAAGCTAAAGGACCTAGAAACCGTGCTTTGGCCTCAGTTCCACTCTCATAAATATTACCATTTTTGTATTATCTGGATAGTGCTCGATGCAGTAGTTTGTAGCATTTATAAATATTTTAAACGCAAATAACATGAGTTACTGGTGCCCAGTTTATCAAACCTGGAAGGATGAAAGCTGATTTGGCCTTGCTGGAATTTACACTAGCTACCTGAGGATCATACAGACGTCAGATGTGATCCCTTATCTCACTGGACCATTTTGGTGGCACTAAAATTTCGGATTTTGAGTGATGGGACCATGTCTTTTGTAAAGCAGCATACATCATGGCTGGAGTGAATCCGGGATTTCATGCAGTGTATTTCGTAACATGATTGCATAGTGTATTATTACCTCTCTGCCCACATCAGGGTTAACTTGGAGGGTTGAGGATAGTCTGGGTAAAAAGGCGGAGCACAGCAGTGAATGTGCCAACTTTTTACCCAAGTCTAAATCATTTCAACAAAGGATGTGATTACATAATAATTTCTATTGTAAAATGTTGGTCAAAGATTTGACAATCTGGAAGCAACAGCGAGCCCTGAAAGGGAGACAGCTAAATGCCCTTGCGGCCTTGGAAGATGTCAACAGCTCTCACGCTGACCCCCTAAGGGTGTCAATAATTTACACAAACATGGTTTTGTTTTTGCATTCTGATTCCTGCGGTCCTTTTTTGGTAAGAGAAATTATCAAGCGTTAGTAAAGTTAATATCCCATGCCTGTGACAGTGGGGCACAGACCTATTGGTTTTACCAATTCTTTATTTTTAGGAATGCAAGTTGTGATCGCAAGACTAATACAAGACGGCCATCCATGGGGTGTAGATCGGGGGAGGGAGTGAGGAAGAGTGTGGGGGGAGGATAGGGGTTGCGGGGTGTTACACCCACTAAAAAAAAAAATCTGCATGGATGTTTACGTGCCCACATTAACAAAAACACACACTCTTTTGTCTATGTATTGAAGGCCTTAAAAATGTTGATTAGTTTAAAAAATATTGTGTTTTAAGCACCACCCAAAAATTGCATTCCTCTCTTTCCACTGTCCCTTAATCCTTTCTGCTTCTTATATAATGTGTTTTAACCCAATGTCCCAGCGTGATTGTTGGGAAATCTGAAGCTCACCCCTCCCCCCCACCCAATCATACTCATGCCCCTGTGGCCATCGTGCCTACTTGCCTACTTGTACTGGGTACTCAGAAAGTGTATGAAAGAAACATGGATCGCCATGCACATATCCATGGGTCCCATAGTTGCAATGATTTCCAAACCATTAATTAATGGTTGCAAACTTTTGTGTTAGTGGTAGGTAGTGCACAGCTGTGACTGCAGGAAATGCAAAAAAAGAGGGGGAGTGGTAAAGTAGCAAAGGAGCACGATAAGCACAGAAAGAGGAGGAGAGAAAATAAGCCTTCATGTAGTGCAAAACAATCCCTGACAACAGCAGTGGGAGGGCAGAAACTACTCAGGCAGTCAAGACAGCGAGACTCCTCTGGGAGGGACAAGTACAAAAACTGGGGAGGTAAGCCAAGTAAATAAGTGAGATAAAGAAGAAATCCATCGTACTAGAGCTCAATGTAAGTATATTGGTTTCAATAATTCAGCCAACGGAAGCTAAAACTTCCATAGGACAAGATTTGACATTTTACAGGTATCAGAAAGGAAATAAAGTAAAAACAAGACTATAAAGTTCTCACTGTTAAGCTGGGACAATGGCGGCTATCTGGAATTTGGTTACATTTTCTCAATGCAGAATAATATATGTTCTTGCATAATACACAAATCAAGCTCAATTGCTTCATGGCACTTAAACATTTTTGGCAATTAAGAAAACAGAAGCATAGAGAGAAATGTGTCAATATCTCAAACATCGGTCTAACAGGGAACTCAGGATTTCATCATAGATCGTCAGGTATTGAACTTGCAATGTAGCTGCTATATATTCTGACTGTCCAATCCATCCTCCCAAGGAGTGGGTAATGTCGTACCAATGCCTTCCATACTCATATCACCATTTAGGAACATTTTGAAAAGTCACAGTGGTGACTATGAGGGCAAGTCTTGTTTTATGCGATTTAATCTTCATATTACATTTCTGTAAAGCACACAGCAATTCCAAACCATACATTTTCAAATAAATTCCAACTACTGCATATTCCACAAGCAAATATTAGTCTAACATGAGGCTCTCAATGTATCTTCTACAAGATTCTTCTCTAGTTTGTAGTTGATTAGAATGTGCTTCCTTATTAGGTGTAATACAGAAATGTGAAAGTGCACTAGATTTTTCAGCTGAATAAAGTTTCCTTGTTTGCTCTGTGGACATAATCTTCAGTTGTCAGCTTCTTTTGAAAATATTTTCTGCGCTTTAATCAGCTGCCTTTATTGAGATTAGAGAATATAGGTGAAGAAAGATAGAAAAAAACTCACATAGTGCAAAACAATTCTGTTATGATGTAACAAGGACATCTGAAATTCATGTTTCACATCCACTGTTCATATGACAATAACTAAAGCACAAAGTGAGCACTCTGACCCCCTGCAGTTGGGTACTTTCAGAGCGCAGGACGTCGTATTTGTTTTATTGTGCACCCAATAGAAAACCAATGACATATGGCTGTTTCTCTGTACCGTGCCTCCATTCTATTCCAGACTGAAAAATCTAGTGGAATAAGTTCCCCACCTCTCCTACTCGCATACTCCTGATGTTGCCATGCAGTATTTTTTCCAAAGGATTGTTCATATGAAAACCAGGACATTAGCTGCACTTTTATCTTGTTGTGAGGAAAAATCCTAAAATCCACTGCAGTCTCAAAGTCACGAGTAGATGTGGGCCCGCCACTGAAAGCTTGAGCAAGGCTCGAGCCTGTAGTCTGTTTCTGTTTCAGCTCAAGGTCATTTTCCAACCTTGAGCCAATAATGAGCTGTTCATTCATGTGGCTTCTGTTTGCCACTGTTCCTCTACAGAGGATATGGCATTAACGCCAGAGCTGCCATCTTTGAATCTGAGGAACTAGGTTCAAGTCTCAGGGCCTCATTTACGAGGCCCTAGCAGCACACTGCACCACTGGAGCGTCATTTTTTAATGCTCCGGTGGTGGAGTGTGCAAGCCTATATTTACAAGGCCAGGCAAAGCCCACTTTCAAGGCTTTTCATGGCCTTGTAAATATGGACCCTTTCACGCACAATACCTCATGAAAGGGGTGTTCCATGGGTATTGCTTATGGTGTTCCCATGCAACAACCATGGAACCAGAAGGAACCTGACGCATTCCCAGATTTACAAGTGTGGGAATGCATCAGATTCCTACGCCAACTCAAGGGTGGCGTAAGAGTGATGCAACAGGGAGAAATATCTTTATTTCTCCCCACTTTTTCCTCTTTCTATATGTGCTGCAATTTGCAGCACACATAGAAAGAGGAAACCACTGCTTGTGATTGTTTTTGTGCAGGAAGGCATCCTTACACCATGGTGCAAGGGTGCCTGCGTTTGTGCAAGGCAGCAATTTGTGCACCAGTGGAGGGGGAGATGATAAAAATGTGCCATATTTTGTAGATGCAGCACATTTCTGCCCTTTCCCAGTGGCACAGGGAGGTGCAGCACACTAGCTTTGCACCACGGCCTCGTAAACGAATCACTCAACGTCCACTCAACATCCTGTTATTCTGGGCAACACACGTAATCTCTCCAGGGTCTAAAAAAAATGAATGTAAACCTTGTGTAGAGTAATTACTACTCATGTAAAGTGTGTCAATTCCTTCAGGTCTGTTTTGCGCAGGTTTGGGTAATGTAAAAACTGCAGAAAAATTCACAGAGGTATAAAACAAAACTTTATTATAGAATGGAAATACAAATTAAAACCTATTCCTTGGCTACTTTGTGCAAATTGAAACCGGAACACCTTCATAAATTGCAGCTTCCCCACTCAAACTGTGTGCTCCTCTGCCAATATGCTGTTTCATCAAAACTTCTTTGTTCTTTATTATTGCGTTTATTGCGTTTGAAAGGACTTTCAAATATGTGCGTTCAGAATACTGTAATAATCTGGGCCAGTACAGGTTTTTCATGACCACTTCCTGCCTATTTAGTTCATCAGTGGTTTATGTTTTAAAACTTTTAACAAGTACTGACTGCCATGCTATATATAATGTGACCTATTAATGTTAAAGAAATACACTTGTTTGATTTTTGAAGCGATGTTATCATATTTTACGGATGTTTGTTGTATTATTTACGTACTAAACATTTTCAGGGCTCGGCTCCTGCACGGGCTACATTTGCCAAGTCAGATGATTGGGTCGGTTCTCTCCCGGGTCCCCCTCCTTATGTGTTTCCTCGCTCACCTCTATTGACGAGGAAAACAGCTTTTGAGCACATTCGCCAGAAAACAACACATTAATTTTCGGTACCGTTAATCACTCATGAGGAAAGATTGCAAAACCGGTTGGAAAAACAAAGACGGTCAAAAATTTAAGACAATTGGGAAGCTCAAAGAACTGCCCGCATGCTAATCGTGATGGACGCTATAACTTTGCTCGGGAGTATAAACAGTATAAACAGTTTTTACATTGTTTTTGGAATCTGTATCTAAAATTCATAAAGCAAACATGCCTACCGGCACACCTATTCCGTAGAAAATGTTTCCTCATAATGATGGAAGTACCTGTTTTATGTGCTCCTCACCTTCGTGTCTCTTATTCAATTAGACAGTTAACATTTTTGAATAAACGTATTTTTTTAAAAAATTAATATTCATTTTGGCGCTTGCCTTGCTATTTTTCTTATTTTAACAGCTCTAATCCTTGAGCCTTTCCCCACACCCCAGGGAGTGTCTGCCAGTGTGTGATATACAATCCGGAGAGAGGTGAGAGCTCACTTCTCCCCTTGTTTATTTACAAGAGGCCTTCGTTTACGTTGAACTTGACAGCCAATGGGCCTGCCTAATGCCAAGCACTAATTCTAGGCTGCCCTGACAGGCCTGGCGTGCACACCTGAAAGTCATTAGCGCTCGGGCCCATTTTCTTCTCACATTTCGAAGCAGTGACCCGCAGCCGTGTACAGCTTCAGCAGGCACTCTGTCAACCGCCTGTCATCAGCCGGAGCCTTGCGCCCGGGCACAGCCGAGGCTCTTAGCGAGCACGAGGGCTAATGAGGGCGCGCGGAGCCTCGCCGCGTGCGCACTGCACTGTCGCTCTTGGTTCTCTTTGCTGTCTGAGGAGTAACTATCAGTACAGCAGGTGCGGTGATTTCGGGGCGCCTGCTCTTCAGTTCTGTTTTACGACCCAATAAGAGGCGAGGTGGCCGATTTTTTGATTACTTGTGCGTTTCCATCTCACCCTGTCTGTGCCAATGTCGACTTCTTATAGTTGGGTTCCAAACAGTGGTTTCCAAAACGAATGGGCCGCACAGGGACCCCAAAGCAGCCCAGTCAAATTATGTCACACCAGCCCCAATAGGTTGTATAGCGAGCGAAACTGGCCACTACAATGAAGCTTGGAGGGTTCTTCCTCTAAAGAAAATTTGGAAAAGATGCATTCTATGCCACATTTTTATTATATGTTCAAGTGAATTAATTTTAAAGTATAGTAAATTATGCCCTTACTCTGTATCAGGATACCTCAATCATTACTGGGGCTTCTCAGTGATTCCCTCACCTTTACCCTCTAACAGTACCTCATTTCATTTGCACCTCTCTTACCAGTGTATGGTGTTGGAGCACTTTACATCATACACATGCACTGAGACAAAGAATCATACATGTGTAAATCGATGTGTATAGAAAATGTTGCACAAGGCAAAGGGTACTGTAATGTGTAGAACCCACATGCCATCCATACTGGTATGCATTGTTTAGGAGTCCTTTCTCTGGGAAAGCATAAACTCTTGATTCAGAAAGTAACACAGTGGTTAGGGTAGGCTTTACTAGTAACAATTTAGGATTTATACTTTTTGGTGCAAAACTGCACTAACGCAGTTTTGCACCAAAAAGTTTAGCACCAGCTTGCACCATTTCTATGCACCAGCTGTGCACCATATTTATGGAATGATGCAAGCCGGTGCAAAGGGTATGCTAGCATTTAAAAACATGAAGTTAGTCGGGTGGGGCTGGTGGTATGGATGAAGGGGGTTTTGCACCAAAAAATGACATTAGGCAGGTTAGAGGGAAAAAAATGACTCTAAACTGCCAAGAGTCATTTTCTGTCACAAAACAATCCATACCACATGACTCCTGTCTTGCAAAAGACAGGAGTCATTCCCACCACCCCAATGGCCAACACAGGGGACCAGGGTCCCCTGGCATGGCCATTGCACCTAGTGCCATGTAGGGGGTCCCATTTCAGGGCCCCCAATGGCACTTGAAAAGGAAATACTTACCTGTACTTAACTATACATACCTGGGATGGGGTCCCCCAAACACTGCTGTCCCTCTAGTGTGGGTTGGGGTGTCTCTGGGGCCTGGGGAGGGCACCTGTGGGCTTATTTCATGGTGTTACATATAGGCCCACAGATTCCCTAACGCCTGCCCTGACCCAGACGTCACATGAGCAATCTTTGCACCATTATTTGACCTCCTCCTCCTTGCCTGATTTTAGCACAGGGGATAAATATGTCGCTAAGTCCATAGAGTCATTTTTCGCACAGGAACACCTACCTTGTATCTCATTAAAGCAAGGTACGTTTCCACGTCCAAAAAATGACTTTGACTCCATAGCGCCAAAGTATAAATATGGAGTTAGTTTTGCATCGAATTTGGTTAAAAAGAGTTATGCAAATTCGGTGCAAAACAAGTATAAGTATGCCCCCTAGTTCTACACAAATCACTGTTCGCAAAATTAGGAGAAACTAGGATAATCAAAGATGGGGAAAATCACAACTTTCTACTACAAAACTGCCCCCCCAGGACAAAAGCAGTCCCCACCATTCCAACCTCCTGAGTAAATGCTCAATGCCCGGTACAGATAGTCCGGTCTTGATCAGAGAGTTGTTGTAGGGTGTGACGGGTGTTTCTCCCATGGCAATTCAGTTTACCATTACAAAATGCCAGTTGTAATCCCATTTACAACAATATTGGCAAAGCTAGTTGGGCTGGCATCGGCCACCACCATTTTGGTTATGTAAATGCTTGTTTTTTTGTTTTGTCACTTATTTTGCAAAATTACATTGTTGGAAAATGTTGCCTGAGCGTTATGAATCGAAAAAAGTCTAAAAGCAAAAATATCCATTGGGTCTAAAAAAAACACATTGCCATTGTTGACCTTTGCATGTAAGGGAACTATTTTGGGTGTGAACGTGCTCATTTTACAAGGGCAAAATGGTGTCATTACTCCATGTTGTATGTCTCAGTACGCACAAGAAAAATGTGAAGGACACAATAATAGACCAATAAATGAAGAATGCTTGCTCGAACCCTATTTGTAAGTAATTTATACATATAATGTCAGTATAATCAAAAGGTCTTGGCTAAATACCACACTTAAAACATATAGGTACTTTTTCAATAAACATATATGGAACTTATTGTTATACAAGGTGAATTCTATGAGAGGTCTTATAGTGTCATTGTAAAGTTTGTTGGGGTGTTAGGAAAGAAAGTTTCTGGGCCCACTGATCTGAACAAGTTTACATGTTATAACAGGTTTTCTGCTAATTTATGCATGCATGATGGCAAACAATTTTGCATTATGTGTTAAACTTTCAAAAACGGTGTCATAAAAAACTGCCAAAATGGGTCCTGCCCTGTGGTGTCCAAAAAAAAAAGAGGACACTGGGAAGTAAGAACTATCCTCAAAGGTTCAGTTAGGAGGGCAGAGGGAAAGAGGCCAAGATAAAGACATATATAGAACTGAGCTAAAGCGAAAGATCACTTTTCTGCATGGGAGGAGGGCTTAGTAGTTTAGGTCCCTGGGCAACTGCCCACTTTCACATGCCTTAAAATGTCTTTGATCCCATTAGGGCCATTTGACTTGATGGAAAGGGGCATAATGTGGCCAATTGAGGGCCCCAACTTGGCAAGAAATCTATATATGTGTGAGGGAAGGTGTAATTGAAACTATGGCAAATACTCACCGTATTTTACAGAGGCCAGTAAAATTTAGCTTTTTGCCACTGGGGATATGCTACATAACCACCACCAAATCCATTATCACATTAGACACCTTCATTAGAGCTCTCAGGTTCATCTATGTTAGGATGAATAGCTCATTGAGCCCTATTGTTGCATCAGCTGCTTTAAGAAAACTATTACAGGAAAAGTATCAGTAGGTAAAAAGTTGCTGTATGGGACACATATCATTACATTGTCAAAGGAGTGCTTCTGTTGGTCTGCATGCACAGCAAGGTGACTATTTGGTTAAATGTAGGCCTATTGCGTATGCAAATGGTTGCAAGTCTAGAAATTATATTCTGAGCAGCAGGTCCCGAGGGGCAGTGGTCACCCTTGTTTGACTGCTCATCGGAACGTGTCACATTTCATGACAAAAAGTGACTTATAACAGAGAGGGCAGATAGGAAAAAACACAAAATTCCCATCTCCTGGATTCCGCTGCTCAATCCTTGAACAATGGCTGTGCACAGATATTTGGTAGATATTTGGGAACCATTGATAGTCTGTACCAGGACCAGCTTTAGGGCAGTGTGACTGCTACGTTTGCACCTGGTGCAGAAGCTGGGCTGTGTTCGGAAATAACTTGTGGGTTTAAAAGCACCTGTTGCAGAGTTCCTTGTGTCCAGCAGTTTTCAGGCAGCAATACACATGTCAAGATAACTCTAGTGATTAATATTCCTGCAGTAGAAAGCTCGAGTTTGTTTTAGTGACAGTTTTGACTCATAAAGTAGTGCAGAGTGTTAATATGCTTGCTGCAAGGAATGTGTACCATGAAGGTCACATAACTGTATTTTCTGTGGGTAACTCAGTGGGTTACTGCTTTTGTCACAGAGATCCTTTTGTTACTTGCAGCTCATAAATTACAATCCTAATATTGAACAGTGACCTATGAACTGTCATCAAAGACTTGCATGCAAAGTGTATAGTGTAGATTAGAACGTTATGTTTTTTTCCTCTAGTCTTTCATTTGCCTATTTGTTGTTAAAAAAGGTTGGTTTGGATAAGAGTACATTCTTATTAGTCAAGTCAATCCTAACCATTGTGGTATGGTTTAAATCCTAAACTTGTGCTCCTCAGATTAAACAATCTTAAAATATACTCCTTACTTTTATGAATAACATGTGATTCCCAAAACTTGTAATCCTAATTGTTTTATGCAGTTTCTTTTAGACTGATTTTTACATGTATGATTTAGTCTCTCTGTATAATGTTTGTTTGATGTAAAGCGCTTTGACACCCTGCACTTTTATAAGTAGCACTATAAAACAGATGAAATGGCTGTGAGAGAGAGGTTATGGAGAGATGAGGAGCACTGTTGGATGGTGGCAGTGAGGGTATCCGTGATGAAGGTCAATAAGGAGGGCACCGGAAAACATTATCACACCTGCCGCGACTAGCACTAAAGCAGACCCTGGTGTGTATGTCTTGAAACTCTAAGAACTCTGCATAAATAGTGAACAACATGTGGAGCCCAGAATGACAGATTACCTTTTACAAACAGTGGTGAACCAGGGTGAACAAGGGAGTGGTGCAATGTAGTTATTGATGTAAACAGGACCCACAGGGCGGTTTCGCTTTGCATTAGTCACATCTCCTTCCTTACCAGTAGCATACCACCTGCTTGAGCAGCGTGTGGTTCTCTCTGGTTACAATAGCTGGATGAGGAAAATACAGTCACTGCTTTCAACAGAGACTGTCCAAAGCATCTGCTCTTGTGTCCCCCACCTAATTCTCTAAAGACAGTGCAGAGTAGGGGTTGGTATGTGCTGTGAAGGTGAAGGGCCCTTTTCTACATCATCCTTTTACATAGCCTGTCGTGGACTGTCCTCCATTTCAGAAGGGGCTGCATGATACCAGAGGCAGTGTCGAGTGCCCAGAGCCTTTGCCATGTAGAAAACTTCTAGTTTATTTATTTTATTTTTCTTTGCAGTTTTATATAGCCTGAATGCGACCAGAAGGTATTGGAATGCTTTACATGAGCACCAGTTACATTACACAAGGTGACATTCATTTTTAGGGTTGAACCTGTGAGTGCATGCACTAGCACATGTCTTGCTTGAGAGACCCTTTTGTGTACAGAAAAGGGCTTGGTACCAGTCTGTCACTCACCATGTTTTGGCTTGTGTGACACTGTTCTTTACAGCCTCGCAATTCATCACTTCAGGCCTGGCATCACTCCTGTTCCTCACTGTGGAGCGGGGATCAAGCACTGATTGATTCAACTTAATCCATACCCATCCGGTGCTCCCAATGTGATCAAGGTTTTTTTTAACTTCTAGTGCCCTGCAAACAAAAGGGTTGTGACTGGCAAAAACATGCCCAGCGGGACAAACTAAATTGCAAAGTTTTATTTTTTTTAGCTAACTTTCATTTATTTTGCCAAGTCATCTTTTCTAACTTTCCACTAATGTTTTCTTTTGTTTTTGCTTGTGGGCTCTCTTCTCAAAAGATGACATATTGCAAAGCAACATTGTTTCTTTATTATTTGCAATTTCAGAAATGTTGCTTTAACACATAATTGTACAGTGCACTCCAATCCACCCAACCCCAATTCCCCTCACTCCAATCCACCTCAATCCACCCCACACAATCCACTCCACTTCAATCTAAACCATTCACCCCAATCAAATCAAATCCACTCCAATCCTCCCAACCCAACCCACCCCAATCTAATCTGCACCACTCCAAAAAAATATGCCCCACTTCAATCGAAAACAATTTGCCCCACTCCAATCTGCCCCACTCCAATCTAAAACAATTTGCCCCACTCTAATCCAAAACAATATGTTCCACTCCCATCTACCCCACTCCAATCGCCCCACGCTAATCCAAAACAACAATCTGCCCCACTGCAATCTGCTGCACTTCAATCCAAAACAATCCGCCCCACTCCAGTCTGTCCTACTGCAATCCAAAACAATCTGCCACACTACAGTCCTCCTCAATCCAATCTGCCACACTTTAGTCCAAAACAGTAGATCCCACTCCAATCTGCCCCACTTCAATCCAAAACAATCTATCCCTCTCAAATCTGCCTCACTCCAATCTGCCATTTCAGTCTACTCCTCTCCACTTCAGTCCAATCCCCCACACCCTACCCCAATCCACCCCATCCTAGTTCAGTCCACTGCACTCTAATCCAATCCATCCAGCCTACCCCACTCCAATCCATCCCACTCCAATCCACCCCTCTACAATCCCCCACCCCAATCCAATCCCTCCCACCCCATCCTGGTTCCTTCAACCCCACTCCAGTTCAATCCATCCACCCCACCACTCTCCAATCTATTCCACCTCAAAGCAATGGACCCACTCAAATCCACCCCAATCCAATTTCCCGAATCCAATACACCCACCCTACTCCAATCCATCCCACTTCAGCTTACCTCAGCAGCCCACCTCACTCTAATTCACCCCCACTCCAATCCAGTTCACCCCATGCCAATCTAATCTACCTAACCTCAATGCAATCCACCCCACTCCAGTGCAATCGACCCCAACCCAATCCTCCGTAACCCACTCCAATCCACCTCCTCCAGTCCCCTCACCCCATTTCAGTCCACTCTACTCCACTCCACCCCAGTCCACCCCACTGTACCCCAATGCACACCACTCTACCCCAGTCCACCCCATTCCTGTTCAGTCCACCAAACTCCAGTCCAATCCATCCAGCCTACCCCGACTCCTAATCCATCCCCCTCCAATCCACCACTCTACAATCCACCTCCTCCCAAACCATTTCATCCCAGATCAGTACACTCATTTCAATCCAATCCATCCACCCCACCACACTCCAATCCATCTCACTTCAGCTCACCACACCCCAATCTACCCCACTCACTCTAACCCACCACACCGACTCCAATCCACCCACTGTATCCCAATTCAATCCACACCACCCATCCCAGTTCAGTCCACCCCATACAAATCCATCCAGCCCATTCCACTCCAATCCATCCAGCCCACCCCAATCCAAACCACCCCAATCCAATCCACCCCACTCTAATTTAGTGAATCCAATCTGCCTCACCCCAATCCAATCCACTCCAATCTAATCCACCCACTCCAATCCAATCCACTGCACCCCAATCCAATCCAATCCACCCCGCACACTTCACCACTATCACTACAATCCAAACCACCCACCCCAATCTAGTCTAGCCCTTCCCTCTCAAATCCACCCCAGTCCCACCCACCTCAACCCATTCCAATCAACTCCACTCAATCCACCCCACTTAATCCCAGTCCATTCAACCACACTCTACTCCAACCCAACCCACTACCTCAGTCCACTCAAACCTACTCCATCCTATTTCACCCCACACCACTCTATGACACTCTCTGCCACTGAACTACTGAACTCTACTCCCCCTCTACTCAATACTACAAAACTCTACTCCTCCTACTCCACACTATGACATTCCAACAAATCCACTCTACGACTCTCTACTCCCCCACTCCATTCTGAAACTCCACGCCACTAACTTTTAGCCATGCTGAACAGCAGCCACGGTGGCGTACAACATGGCAAACCACACTACCAAAGCCAATAGCTCTTGTACATGCGAGATCTTTTGGTTTTGCCAATGCTTGTTTATTTTTGTTTTGGGGGCACGGGGAAATTAAGTGATTTGTACAGAATCACAGGATGTTGAGTGGACACCAGACTCAAACTTGGGGGGTCATTATGAACACGGCGGAAGTAAGATCTAAAATGAGGCTTGTTGTAATTTTTTTACTTGAGAATCTTGACACAGTAGTCCTAATGTGATCCTCAAAACAAAACATAATATTGGAAATGTGGTCTCCAGATCTGAAGTTAGAGTCTCCAAAATGGACACATTCCAGCCTTTGTGGAAAACAAACTACAGAGTACATGTGACACAGCACTGTAAATGATCTCTCCTGATATGCATGGAACACTACAGATGAGATCTTCAGAACTGGACATGCCCTTGAGTCTGCCAAAAATGGGTGTTTGTGGAGGAGAGATATGGACTTTGTGCTACTCTAATTGAGCAATCAGAGGTTTACACAACACAGCCCAGCTTGCCTTTAACACAAAACGAAATGCAGGATAGATCTTCAGCGTTTAATACTACCCAGGAAGAGAAATTATTTTATTACTTATAAATCTTAATACTACCAGCACAAACCTAATGATCAGATATAGCCAATACCTGGCACATTTTGCCAGATGAGGAGATGGGGCCTATTGGCCTGAGTTGTCCACTTTGGAATTGACCTTGAAAGTGGGAAAACTGGTTCAAGTCCTGGCATCAGCTGAACATCCTGTATTTCTGAGCAAATCACTAAGGGCCTGATTTAGAGTTTGGCAGAGGGGGTTACTCCATTACAGATGTGACAGATATCTCGTCCGGCGTATTATGATCCCATTATTGACTTTGGAGATTGTAATACGGTGGACAGGATATCGGTCACGTTTGTGATGGAGTAACCCATCCACCAAAGTCTAACTCAGGCCCTTAGTCTCTGCATGCCTAAAACATATTCAAGTTTATGAACTAAAGAAGCAAAAATTCTCCATCTGTAGACTCCATATTAAGTGATACCTTCTATTGTCTGCCCTGACTCTTTAGCCCATATCATTGTGCATGCTGGGGATTAAAAGCTAAAAACTTCAGCATACCGGAGATCTTACTACAGCTAAGTAAAAAGATGGCCTTTTCCATCTAGGTACCCAGAACCTGGAACAGCTTAACTGTATTCTTCAGGACCGCCTCAACAATGTGTGTGAAATAATGGGAAGGTTCACTGAGTCTGCTACAACTCTTGTTGCACCAATTAGTATTTGGTTTGAAAAGTCTGAGTTGGAATTTGGTCAAATTCGAAATATAAAAGTCCAGCTTAAGCAGCTTCTCTGTCTGAGCAAATGTTTAAAATATTTTAGGTGGAAAAAGTTTAACCAATCCATAATAGTTGTTTGAGCTCAAATATATCTACTCGTTCCACTCTAGGTACCTTCCCTCTGCTTCAACCTGTTTAAATACTTTTGCAAGTGTAAGAACGTTTTCAATGCTAATCTGCCAACAAGTGTATAAGGAGAGCTGACATGGATAATAGCAAGGACTTCTACACAGCTGCAAGAAACATCTTATGGGACAACTCGATGGGCTTAGGGGCATTGTTCTGAAATTTACACTGAGCTACACAATGTGCCAAGCTCCTTATCAACCTAAGAGTTAAGCAGGATTTTTACTGTCCCTAACGTTGCTCATTTGGAATACTAATCAATCAAATGCACATCTTGGGCTGTCTCTGAAGATGAACTTAACATATCGGGGGAAAATTACTATCCTAATGTATGTGTGGACAATTCTGTCGTTCTGGTGAGAATTCCAGCTGCCATAAACTTGCTCCTACAAACAAATGAATTATGTGGTAACGCCAACAAAATCAATCCTGAAGTAATGATTGCAGGTCAAATATCAAACAAAATCTGGAGTAATAATTTCTCAATGGGAAAAATCTCAAAGCTGTGAAATCATAAGCACACTCGGATTGGAATCACCTGAACATGTAGGTGATTTGGAATTTTAAAACACGCCACACTTTTCCGAAGTTTGGTGGGCCAAGCTTGTCAAACTCTTATTATCATTGTTGTGTCTTTAAATGCCTCCCAAGTAAAGCGGATCCATACAGTTCAGTGTTCTATTATTTGTAAAGTACAACTTCACCTCTTCTGTGTTATCCAGTCACCATTACTAAGACTTTATGGAACGTCCTGTCCACCTGGTAGGACGACATTTTTCATTGATTGCAAGAGGTTGTCCTTCTGCTAAGACTGTATGTATATTTACTTATTCATGTATTACTTAGTTATTCATTTAATGTTTTATATATTGATGCTGCACAAACGACATGAGCTTGAGTTGCATAACAACATAAAACATTATGGCCCATATTTATACTTTTTGACGCAAAACTGCCCCAACGCAGTTTTGCGTCAAAAAAATTAGCGCCGGCTAACGCCATTCTGAAGCGCCATGCGGGCGCCGTATTTATTGAATGACGTTAGCCGGCGTTAGCCGCCGGCGCCGTCTGGTGTGCGTTAAAAAAAACGACATACACCAGGCAGCGCCGGCGTAGGGGGATATGGGGCTTGGGCGTCAAGAAATGGGGCAAGTCAGGTTGAGGCAATTTTTTCGCCTCAACCCGATTTGCGCCATTTTTTTTCACTCCCAACCCCCATAGAAATGACTCCTGTCTTAGCAAAGACAGGAGTCATGCCCCCTTGCCCAATGGCCATGCCCAGGGGACTTCTGTCCCCTGGGCATGGCCATTGGGCATAGTGGCATGTAGGGGGGCACAAATCAGGCCCCCCTATGCCACAAATTGTTTTTACAAAAAAACACTTACCTGAACTTACCTTAATGTCCCTGGGATGGGTCCCTCCAGCCTTGGGTGTTCTCCTGGGGTGGGCAAGGGTGACAGGGGGTGTCCCTGGGGTCATGGGAGGGCACCTCTGGGCTCCTTCAGAGCCCACAGGTCCCTTAACGCCTGCCTTTTGCAGGCGCTAAAAAACGGCGCAAAAGTGGCCGTACGTCATTTTTTTTGACCCGCCCACTCCCGGGCATGATTTTTGCCCAGGAGTATAAATCCGACGCACATGCCTCGGAGTCGATTTTTTAGACGGGAACGCCTACCTTGCATATAATTAACGCAAAGTAGGTGTCCACGCTAAAAAATGACGCTAACTCCATCGACTTTGGCGCTAGACGCGTCTAACGCCAAAGTATAAATATGGAGTTAGTTTTGCCTCGAAATTGCGTCAAAAAAAACGACGCAATTCCGGCGCAAACGGAGTATAAATATGCCCCTATTTGTTCCTAAATTGTCAAAAAGAGAAGACAGAGTAACACAGTAGAACAAGGTGCATACATTAGTTCCCTTTAAAGTGAGTAGCTAGATTAATCAGAAATAACTTGAAACGGTGAACTGCTGATTTCCTGATGGCTAAGGTTGTCAGTTCAGTAGGAGGCAGTTTCACAAAGATGAAGACAGCCTTAAGAAAGTCAGTGTTTTGGATTGGGACACTTTCAAGCAAAGGGCGACCTTGCTTCTGAGTGATGTTATTAGCCTTCTGAAATGTTGAGAACGTAACTAATGGCTGGACAATTCTTAAGTACATTGGAGGCTTCCCTCGGTAGCCAGTATAGACCTACTGGTATGGGTGGCATTTGGATGAATTTGTATATGTGAAAAGCCTGGCCTTGTAATACAGGACTGCTTTATGTGGTGCTAGAGAAGACGGAGATATCCATATTAATAGTGCGTTACCGAATCCAAGATACAAAAGAAAAAGAAAAAATGAGCAGTGGAGAACAAGTGCCTCAATTAGTATTCCCTAGGCACATACCTTTCTACAAAGCAAAGGAGTGTTATATATAGATTGATTGGGATGCTGAGTGAGAAAAAACAACATTTTGTAACATGTTTGAAGGCATTCAAAACAGAGAGAGAGGGAGACAGCATGCTGTTTCGTTTGTGTGTATGTAAATGTTTCTCATGAAAAACCACAGACACCTCACCATACCCAACTAAAAGCACCTGTAAACAACTATTTATCAGAAAATACATTTAATGGGGGTAGGGAGTGTAATATACCCCACCCCCGAACTTACACCATTGACTATAGCAGAAGGTATCTACAAAATATGTCCTACTAAAGATGACAGTAGCTGCACCTGGACTCCCCATATGGAAATAACTCAGGAAAATGAACAGAATGCTACCAGAGCATCAAGAAATATGCTGGCATGGCAAGAAACACTTCTGTACATAATCCAGATAAGAGGTAAAAATATGTGGCACTATATAAAAATGACAGCAAGGTAGAAAAAATAGTAAGAAAGGAAAATACACAAATAAATCATATGTTTGGCAAGATGATTGAACATTACAGTTCTCCTGTCAATGTTTCCTTCTCCTCTATTGTAGAAAGTGAATGGATCAGCCCTGACAATTATGTCATCAAAAGAGGCACTTTGATATCTTTTTAGGAAGGAGCCTTTCAGATTATTTGGGCAACTGTAAATCTGTGAATTCTGCCAATCAGTAGAGGTAACCAGAAGATGTAAGTCATTTCCATGGAATAAACCCAAACTGTGTTTATATAGTCAGGCAGAAGTAATCAGCAAAGAGTACATTAGACAGGATAAATGGGTTACCTGGAATACAATCTTCTCAACTGATAAACACTGCAACTTTCTGTGACAAAATTGCATTTGCTAGAAATAAAAGCTACTACATAAACAGATACAAAGATGATACAGATGGCAGTAGTCAACATATGGTTCTGTTATCAAGTGTAGGTTAGACTCATAGTTCCACCACATGGTTATCCAGGCTGCAATGCTGCTCTGTCTCACTCACCTTGTACTCCAAGTAGGCTAAAAGCCACTCCCAAGAATACAGGTGGAAGGGTGAATAGGGACAAAAATACTTCACTGCATATCACCCTTTCTTGGAACTGGTATGAATTTGTCTCATGCATTTACATTCTGAAGAGAGTTTAATTGAGTTGATCACAAAACAACAATGTCTTTGGAGAAAGTTCCCAGCCTTTACAAACTCTGATGGGAGTACTGCAACAACTAGATGATTTCCAATGACGACCAAACCACAATTCAATCTTCAAACTAAGAGAGACTGTAGCAGACACATAACTCCTTTGCATAGAGAGATTATTTATGGAAAGTGCCTTGATATACCATATTCATTGGGCATGAAATCTTCATTATATAGGTGCCATCGTTGGTTGGGAAAAATATACCAGACACTGACCATTTCGGCATCCATCTTAAGACAAATAGCTTTACTTAAATCTGCATTTGATATTACTTACATGAAATCAAAATTCACAATAAAATGCTATCAGTAACTAAATGTAAGAAATCATAAACCTACCAAATGCTTTTGTCGATTTATCTGTATTGGCTACTTTGAGGAATCCTTGCTTACTCTGACAACAAGTAATACATACAGTGTTGATGTTTCCGACACTGCAACTAAAATTATATCCATAACATGTCCCTTATAATGTGTGTTTTATAATTCCCAGAATAAACTTCGTTCAACAAACAGATGTTTGAATTCTGGATCAGGAAGACACATGTTATTTGAAACCAAATACTAGAAGTCATGGCAGAGGTGCACTAGTCCTACAGAAAACCTGAATGGTGAAGTGCTGAAGGGTAGTTTTTAACTCAGTGATTGAGGAGAACATCTGAGAACATGTTATGGAAAAGCAGTGATCAATTGACTTTTGATTCCACCAGTCAAAAGTGAAAGGCCTTCCACCTTAGAATGCTCTCTAGCCTACTACCATTCTGTTCAAAACGCTTGTGATGGCCAATCAAACCTAAACAATGGAGTATGGTACTTTTTATAATATGAAATACCACTCTTTCAAACAGGAGCCCACTCAAAAGTTAACGTTTATAAATTTCTATGGTTAGGAATTCAGTATGATGCTAAATACAAAAGGTTGAGACAGAAAGTGATTTTAAAACTTTTTCATGAAGTAAGGCAGGTATGCAGCATTCATTAGCATTATCCAGAACTTTCTCTAAGATGCAGTTGAGATTAATCTGAATATTGGTGCATAGGACTTTTCTGATGAATTATCAGATCTTTCGCAGGTAAGGAAAAAGGGTGACAAATATGCAGGCAAAAAGAGCTAAGCTCACAAGGACACTAAACCCCTTGGGCGATAAACGGTGGTACAGCCACCCTCCATATTACAGTTTGGAAAGAGACCAATAATCCTAAAAACCAGTAAGCTGAGGTGGAGCAAATTCAAATGATCCGTTTTAAAATGTAATTATATATTGAGACTGTACAGAACAAGCTTTCTCTGTGGAGGAGCAGGTAAAAAGGGGTCAAGGATTGGTTAAGCTAATTAAATTCTTAACATTTCTAATAAAATTGCATGCATTTACTGATATTCTCCATCTTTTTGGGGATCTTCAATCTTGCTTGCTAAGAGAACACCTGCTCATAAAAAAGATGTTTACCAGTGAGACACATCAAATAATGAAACAGGTTGGACGCCTTGTTTCCCATTTTTTTTATGAAGAGATCTTATTTTGACTTTTGTTAGGAGAGAATATATTCCACCCAGTCGAGTTTTCTGAGCATTCTAGATCTAGGTATGTCGATTTCACTCTTCAAAATATTAAACTGCAATTACCAGTATGCAAAGTGAGAAACATTACATAATAAGCTACTACTTGTTGCCGAAGAACAACCTGAAAGCTCTGCAGCACGGGGTAAAGTCTCTTGCTGCATTTATATTTGTTCAAATGTCTACCAGCGTCTTTTCTGAGAACAGCACTTACGTATAATGTATACTACCACTGGACACCACCCATTGCAGGTAAAATTGTGCGAATGAATAGCCATCCTCCACTCCCTTGTAAGCACTGCACTACAGGGAATAGGACAGGCTCTCTCTGAATTATTCTCACTGAAGTAGATGCACATATTTAGATATGTGGCGCCGTGTCACTCTGGGTGCTACAGTGCAATGCTCCTCTACCTGTGTCAGCATGCCTTGCACATAGAATAGTATTTGATCTATTGATTTTTCATTCAAAGGCAGTTCTGTGATCAGAATGGAGAGGTATATGGGTCACCTCAAGCGCTATCATCGAATCCTTTTGGTATGTGTCCATGTCATCGCCGAACAAACCACAAATGCACTTTAAGTTTCCAGAGTTCAGACATCAATCCCTTGTTGAGACACATTTTCCTTTCCGCCTTTGCAATGGCAAGCAGTGAGGTCATAATTCTGTGGTGTGCTAAAATATGGTAATTATAAATATCTGGAAACAGGAAATGGCAAGCCACAGAAAACACCAAAATCTCGTCCCAGCAGCTGATGTATTAGTTAAAAAAGAACACTCCAATGGAAAGCAAGGACGGTGCTCGTGGTTGTCTCACAATAAACGTTGCTGAAAGGACACGTCGGCATGAGGCATTCATTATTGGTTTTGTGCTGCAGAAATACGATCTTATTAAACATGTAATTAAACAATGAGATATTCTAAATTGGATGAAAAGATAAAGATAACTGACTAAAAAGTAAACCACTCAAACTTAAGCATATGTTTTAATGCAGTGTCACAAAATGCTTTAATGGCACATATATCCTGGCACACACTTATATTGATGCTCAGATATGAAGTGTCTCGGCTACTAACTGTTAAGTCCTAAGGATTTGTAGGACCTCGAGCAGAAAAGCAAAAAAGTGAAGACCCTTTAATTTGCATATGAACAGACATTACAGCAGGTGACATCACTTGAAATTTCATTGTCATTGACATCATGAAAACACCTTTGCGGCAAGTATTTTCGATGAACAGGGGGGTAGTAAAATGAGACAATCGTGCCGGCAAGATGTTTTTGAGTTAACATGTTCAGCTGACATCTACAGTGACGTTAAGGTTATGAGTTTAAATCCCAGGGAAGCAGCCTATGCCATCTATCTCTTGAGATTGTTGAAATCAGAGATTACATTGAGTAATTATAAAAATGTCATAGTTACACCACTTAGAAGCAGAATACATACGGTATGAAGTGTTGCATGAACACAAGTTATTAAACACATAACAATCCTAAATAATATTTCTATTTTATACACACACACTACATATATATTCACTAAAAACAAAGGCTAAAGTAATGTTATAGTTGGTTCTTGTAAAAGTAAAACAACTAATATTTAAATACCAGAAAGTAACAGAAATTCACCAGTTATACATTTTTGAACTAACTATAACTAGTACTCCCATGCACTGCTTATAACCTCACACATTACATCAGTAATGCCATGTTAAATTACCGCATTGGTGACATCACTGATGAAATTACTGATCGCATCACTTTTGACATCATCCAACGTACTGTTCCACAAATATTAACAGTGCATTACTAAAGACCCACCTCATTTATTACGGTAAAAGTTATTTCATGCATACTTTAGCTACCAGTGGCATTTTAAGTGCAAAACAATACTTCATTAAACCAAGGCAGAGACTGAGAGCAACTACCTGCAGTCATACATTACAAATAGGTAGTGTCTTAATTAAAAGTCCTATTACTAAAATATGAGAGAAAAAAGCCTCTATTTACAATTCATTACTCACCTATGAATGTCTGTGTACATGTAGAAGTTAAAGTGTTGTCATGTACTGCTATAGACAATTTTTATAAAAACTGGAGATTTATAAAGTGCAAATCTTCATTTCTAAAAGTGCAGTGAAAATTCTGAGACATACATTGTTGTACATGCATAATGTATGGGTGACTCACAGATGGTTCAAATCACGATATGATTGTAAGCATTGCCAAAATGATGTTTAACAATCTACTAATTTCAGAAATATGTATTTGTAGAAGTAAAGCTGCTACTTTAAAATTCTGGCCCATATTTATAAAACATTCAAGCAACACTAAGCAGAAAACCACTTGCTGCTCTGCAAAAAAGGGAAATGGCACGAATGGCAATTTTTCTATTATACGGTGCTTTCCAAATCCTTACCTAGTGCTGGTGCACTTTTGGCTTCCTTGCACCGACGCAAGCAATCCTTAGCTTAGTAAAGTATAAGTGGTGAAATGCAGGGTGTTTTTTGTTTTTAAATATTCTTTTTTAAATTATCTAACTGTAATGTCACTTTAACCATTATGTTCTCCAGCCATTTTCTGAAGGTAAGCCAAGATAAAATCTTGTTAGCTTTCAAACTATAAAGTCTCTTTAGCCTTTGTTTCTTTCAGTGAATTTCTGGTGCTTTTTGATCATATTTGCCCAACTCCCCCACTAAGCAAAACTTTAGACCTGTGGTTAGTCCCTGTGCATAACCCCCATGGGTGGCCATTCCCATGGCTGCGTACCCCTTGGTGGAGCACAGGGTGGGTTTGGCCACCTTTTCTGGCCTGGGGCCATGCTCTGAACTCAACTCCTGATAGTAGGAGACCAACCGCTAACAGACACACACCCCAATTATTTCTTGTTTACTCTTTTTTGTGTGGAACAACTGCATTACCACGTTACTGCTGCTGAAGTGCCACCAGTGGAACCACAAAGGGCAGAAGTTGCACTTGTTGAACCTTGTGTGATCGTAGGGTACCACACCTACAACCGGAGTACCACAGGACTACTTTGGTGCAGTACTGGGTCCCACAGCAGTACTACAAGTCAATTGGCACTGTAAAACATTCCCACCACCTTTACCCTGCCTCCTGGTATCCCCGAGTCCTGAAAAGGCAACAGCAACATTTCTCTTCATGTTTAGGTCTGCTAGTCCGATTGCTCTGTCCCTGAGAGGAGTACCCATCATGCAGGGTGAAGGGGGCGACAAGAAAAAGTTTTTAAATTTGCAGTACAACCGTGGGATGAGAGGACCCCTGATATAATTCTAATTCAAATGTAAATTTCCCCAAAAAGGCTGATTGGATTTACACAAAATCACAAAAAAGCATGCTTTCTTTTTAACGATCTAGCTTTCTGACAAATCTGGTCTAATTGTGTTTAACCATTTTTCTGTATTTGTCCCCAAAATTCCTAAGGGAATTAACATGGGAATAAGACATTTTAGGACCCCCTTTTTCTCAACCTCGCTTAATGGATCTGCCTGAATCTTTCCAGGAAGGAGCTGTGGGGTATGAACTTAAATTTGAGAAAGTTTTATAAAGGCTCATCAAATGGCACCCTACGGAAACCATGACCCACAGTATAATTATACAGCGGCAATGCTGTGTGAAACATGTATTTGTATTTATATATCTATATATATATTTATATATATATATACACCAGAAAAACAACTACAAGAGGACCTTGTATCTTTTGATACATTTCAGGCCATATAACGTGCAGCCATGTACCCAGCCCCCAGAGGACGCTGCACTTTCAACTGTAGAGCAAAATATCCCACCTTTGAAGTACTTTAAAAGAAAATGGTAAGTTCACCTGGGGTCATGGCTTCAACGACTCAGCAGAGTTACTGATTTTGTTCTAATTTTGCTGGGAGGCTGCAGAACTCAATAAAGCCCCCACAACACTAAATAAGACTTTTGGTGGTGCCACTGCCCCTTCTAGGAACATTACCGACAAGGAAAAATATCTAAATATACCTTGCAGGGCATTATAGGATGCTCCTTGATGGAGCAGTGAATATAAATGAGCAATTCTGGCCTCTCATTTATTATTCACATTTTGTGTTTTTTGTTTTTCTTGGTGTCCTGGTCCGACCCAGGAAACTCACAGGTTATTGTTTCATAGGGACCGTGGGGGGAATCCCAGGGCTCCCGCAGCCCGACCAGCTCTCTGCAAGGAGATTCATTCTATGGGGTTGTACAGGAGCCAGCACTTATTTTTCATTTTCAGGGTGTGCTCCGGTGCCCACCCAGGGCACCCTAAAGCATTATTTTGGTTCTTGTGGCCGCGAGGTGAGCCACATTGTGGGGGCTGTGCAATATACCTTAAAGCACCATGGGGTGTTGGGGCTGGCAACCATCCCTCTCCTCTGTGGAATGGATGTGGTGTTACAGCTAGAGCTGCGGACCCAATGTGTTTTGAGTTGGCCACTTCAAGCTTCAGGTGTTAGTGATATGTTTGCTACAGGGGTTTAACAAAATCATGGGAACAATGTCTCATAAACCCCTTCAGGTAGTCCACCTTACTGCGATTTATCAAGTATTACATTTGTGTCATTCACTTTTCCAAATCTGTGCACAATAATGACTTACCAATGCAGAGAATAACAATTACATTTGAAGCATTAAAAGTGTTTCCTATAAGCACTCACTCCTGTAACCACTGATGGTGCATTCACACATCTGAAAAGCAATTCAGCCTGTTAAAAAACTTAAATTTCATCGCAGTGGGAGACCCACTGGGTGTGAGAACTAGCTCCATTGCAAGGATGTGGCAATATGGCCAGAGCAGATGGCTTTGGAATTGGAGGACGTGTCGAGTCCCGGCATCAACTCAACGCCCTGTGATTCTGGGCAAATCACTTAGGGCCTAATTACGAACCTGTTGGTCTTCAGACCGCCAGGGCCGCGGTGGCCGTCTGACCGCTGCCAAATCAGTGGTCCACATTATGACCGTGGTGGTTTGGCCTCCGCCAGTACAGGCAGTTTCTCTCTACTGGAGGGACTGGCTTTGCTGGCGGTCCTAATCTGCCAGGGCAGTGATGCTTATCCAAGGAGATACTGAATAGAGCAGCAGTAGCCTCCCCCCAGGCCACAGGGACTGGACTTAGCTGATTGGCTGCCTGAGTCTCTGCTGCACCTGAGACCCGCCCCCCCCACCTGCTCTGGCTCCTTAAGTTTTGTGGAGGGAAGGCCAAAGACAGACACCTCCATTTTGTGTTCCTCTGTGCATCTCTCCTGTGTCCTGATACATCCCAGTGTTCAAGGATTGCAAAGAGACCTAGGTAAGGAGCCCAAAGATATTTTCTAGTCAAATAGTATTAATTGTTCAAAAAGTGTTTGTTTTACTCTGGACTCTCTGCGTTTTTCAGGCAGCCTGGCCTCTTTTAAAGTGGTGTTTGTTTCAAATTCGTTTTTGCTGTGACTGTGTGAATTCCCTTGCTAGTTTGTGGCTCCCCCCCCCCTTTTCCCCCCCCTCTGCCCCCCTTTTTTCACCCCTATTCTTAGTAAAAAGACTACAAAGATCTTTCAGAGTGTGGTTTTAGGAGACTGTTTTTAATCTGTTTGTGTGATTTAAATTGTGCTTAAAAGCTGTCTGCCCCCCTGTATTTTTTGCCTTAAAAAAGCCCGATTTTAGAGTGTGCGCCCAGAACTATTGCAGTGTTTGTCTCTTAAACAATCTCCCCCTTACCTGAAAAGTAGACTCTGCTAGCTTGGAAGTGTGGATTCAGCCTGTCTGTATCCAAGGAGATACTGAATAGAGCAGCAGTAGCCTCCCCCCAGGCCACAGGGACTGGACTTAGCTGATTGTCTCCCTGAGTCTCTGCTGCACCTGAGACCCGCCCCCCCCACCTGCTCTGGCTCCTTAAGTTTTGTGGAGGGAAGGCCAAAGACAGACACCTCCATTTTGTGTTCCTCTGTGCATCTCTCCTGTGTCCTGATACAGCCCAGTGTTCAAGGATTGCAAAGAGACCTAGGTAAGGAGCCCAAAGATATTTTCTAGTCAAATAGTATTAATTGTTCAAAAAGTGTTTGTTTTACTGTGGACTCTCTGTGTTTTTCAGG
Source organism: Pleurodeles waltl (assembly GCF_031143425.1). NCBI lineage: Eukaryota > Metazoa > Chordata > Amphibia > Caudata > Salamandridae > Pleurodeles > Pleurodeles waltl. The sequence continues at coordinate 341,996,705 of NC_090446.1, forward strand.
CAGCCTGGCCTCTTTTAAAGTGGTGTTTGTTTCAAAATCGTTTTTGCTGTGACTGTGAATTCCCTTGCTAGTTTGTGGCTCCCCCCCCCCCTTTCCCCCCCCCACTGCCCCCCTTTTTTCACCCCTATTCTTAGTAAAAAGTCTACATAGATCTTTCAGAGTGTGGTTTTAGGAGACTGTTTTTAATCTGTTTGTGTGATTTAAATTGTGCTTAAAAGCTGTCTGCCCCCCTGTATTTTTTTGCCTTAAAAAAGCCCGATTTTAGAGTGTGCGCCCAGAACTATTGCAGTGTTTGTCTCTTAAACAATCTCCCCCTTACCTGAAAAGTAGACTCTGCTAGCTTGGAAGTGTGGATTCAGCCTGTCTGTATCCAAGGAGATACTGAATAGAGCAGCAGTAGCCTCCCCCCAGGCCACAGGGACTGGACTTAGCTGATTGGCTCCCTGAGTCTCTGCTGCACCTGAGAACCGCCCCCCCCCACCTGCTCTGGCTCCTTAAGTTTTGTGGAGGGAAGGCCAAAGACAGACACCTCCATTTTGTGTTCCTCTGTGCATCTCTCCTGTGTCCTGATACAGCCCAGTGTTCAAGGATTGCAAAGAGACCTAGGTAAGGAGCCCAAAGATATTTTCTAGTCAAATAGTATTAATTGTTCAAAAAGTGTTTGTTTTACTCTGGACTCTCTGTGTTTTTCAGGCAGCCTGGCCTCTTTGAAAGTGGTGTTTGTTTCAAAATCGTTTTTGCTGTGACTGTGTGAATTCCCTTGCTAGTTTGTGGCTCCCCCCCCCTCTTCCCCCCCCTCTGCCCCCCTTTTTTCACCCCTATTCTTAGTAAAAAGACTACATAGATCTTTCAGAGTGTGGTTTTAGGAGACTGTTTTTAATCTGTTTGTGTGATTTAAATTGTGCTTAAAAGCTGTCTGCCCCCCTGTATTTTTTGCCTTAAAAAAGCCCGATTTTAGAGTGTGCGCCCAGAACTATTGCAGTGTTTGTCTCTTAAACAATCTCCCCCTTACCTGAAAAGTAGACTCTGCTAGCTTGGAAGTGTGGATTCAGCCTGTCTGTATCCAAGGAGATACTGAATAGAGCAGCAGTAGCCTCCCCCCAGGCCACAGGGACTGGACTTAGCTGATTGGCTCCCTGAGTCTCTGCTGCACCTGAGACCCGCCCCCCCACCTGCTCTGGCTCCTTAAGTTTTGTGGAGGGAAGGCCAAAGACAGACACCTCCATTTTGTGTTCCTCTGTGCATCTCTCCTGTGTCCTGATACAGCCCAGTGTTCAAGGATTGCAAAGAGACCTAGGTAAGGAGCCCAAAGATATTTTCTAGTCAAATAGTATTAATTGTTCAAAAAGTGTTTGTTTTACTGTGGACTCTCTGTGTTTTTCAGGCAGCCTGGCCTCTTTTAAAGTGGTGTTTGTTTCAAAATCGTTTTTGCTGTGACTGTGTGAATTCCCTTGCTAGTTTGTGGCTCCCCCCTCCCCCTTTTCCCCCCCTATGCCCCCCTTTTTTCACCCCTATTCTTAGTAAAAAGACTACATAGATCTTTCAGAGTGTGGTTTTAGGAGACTGTTTTTAATCTGTTTGTGTGATTTAAATTGTGCTTAAAAGCTGTCTGCCCCCCTGTATTTTTTGCCTTAAAAAAGCCCGATTTTAGAGTGTGCGCCCAGAACTATTGCAGTGTTTGTCTCTTAAACAATCTCCCCCTTACCTGAAAAGTAGACTCTGCTAGCTTGGATGTGTGGATTCAGCCTGTCTGTATCCAAGGAGATACTGAATAGAGCAGCAGTAGCCTCCCCCCAGGCCACAGGGACTGGACTTAGCTGATTGGCTCCCTGAGTCTCTGCTGCACCTGAGACCCGCCCCCCCCCACCTGCTCTGGCTCCTTAAGTTTTGTGGAGGGAAGGCCAAAGACAGACACCTCCATTTTGTGTTCCTCTGTGCATCTCTCCTGTGTCCTGATACAGACCAGTGTTCAAGGATTGCAAAGAGACCTAGGTAAGGAGCCCAAAGATATTTTCTAGTCAAATAGTATTAATTGTTCAAAAAGTGTTTGTTTTACTGTGGACTCTCTGTGTTTTTCAGGCAGCCTGGCCTCTTTTAAAGTGGTGTTTGTTTCAAAATCGTTTTTGCTGTGACTGTGTGAATTCCCTTGCTAGTTTGTGGCTCCCCCCCCCCTTTTCCCCCACTCTGACCCCCTTTTTTCACCCCTATTCTTAGTAAAAAGACTACATAGATCTTTCAGAGTGTGGTTTTAGGAGACTGTTTTTAATCTGTTTGTGTGATTTAAATTGTGCTTAAAAGCTGTCTGCCCCCCTGTATTTTTTTGCCTTAAAAAAGCCCGATTTTAGAGTGTGCGCCCAGAACTATTGCAGTGTTTGTCTCTTAAACAATCTCCCCCTTACCTGAAAAGTAGACTCTGCTAGCTTGGAAGTGTGGATTCAGCCTGTCTGTATCCAAGGAGATACTGAATAGAGCAGCAGTAGCCTCCCCCCAGGCCACAGGGACTGGACTTAGCTGATTGGCTCCCTGAGTCTCTGCTGCACCTGAGACCCGCCCCCCCCCACCTGCTCTGGCTCCTTAAGTTTTGTGGAGGGAAGGCCAAAGACAGACACCTCCATTTTGTGTTCCTCTGTGCATCTCTCCTGTGTCCTGATACAGCCCAGTGTTCAAGGATTGCAAAGAGACCTAGGTAAGGAGCCCAAAGATATTTTCTAGTCAAATAGTATTAATTGTTCAAAAAGTGTTTGTTTTACTGTGGACTCTCTGTGTTTTTCAGGCAGCCTGGCCTCTTTTAAAGTGGTGTTTGTTTCAAAATCGTTTTTGCTGTGACTGTGTGAATTCCCTTGCTAGTTTGTGGCTCCCCCCCCCCCCCCTTTTCCCCCCCTCTGCCCCCCTTTTTTCACCCCTATTCTTAGTAAAAAGACTACATAGATCTTTCAGAGTGTGGTTTTAGGAGACTGTTTTTAATCTGTTTATGTGATTTAAATTGTGCTTAAAAGCTGTCTGCCCCCCTGTATTTTTTGCCTTAAAAAAGCCCGATTTTAGAGTGTGCGCCCAGAACTATTGCAGTGTTTGTCTCTTAAACAATCTCCCCCTTACCTGAAAAGTAGACTCTGCTAGCTTGGAAGTGCGGATTCAGCCTCTCTGTATCCAAGGAGATACTGAATAGAGCAGCAGTAGCCTCCCCCCAGGCCACAGGGACTGGACTTAGCTGATTGGCTCCCTGAGTCTCTGCTGCACCTGAGACCCGCCCCCCCCCCCCCCACCTGCTCTGGCTCCTTATGTTTTGTGGAGGGAAGGCCAAAGACAGACACCTCCATTTTGTGTTCCTCTGTGCATCTCTCCTGTGTCCTGATACAGCCCAGTGTTCAAGGATTGCAAAGAGACCTAGGTAAGGAGCCCAAAGATATTTTCTAGTCAAATAGTATTAATTGTTCAAAAAGTGTTTGTTTTACTGTGGACTCTCTGTGTTTTTCAGGAAGCCTGGCCTCTTTTAAAGTGGTGTTTGTTTCAAAATCGTTTTTGCTGTGACTGTGTGAATTCCCTTGCTAGTTTGTGGCTCCCCCCCCCTTTCCCCCCCTCTGCCCCCCTTTTTTCACCCCTATTCTTAGTTAAAAGACTACATAGATCTTTCAGAGTGTGGTTTTAGGAGACTGTTTTTAATCTGTTTGTGTGATTTAAATTGTGCTTAAAAGCTGTCTGCCCCCCTGTATTTTTTGCCTTAAAAAAGCCTGATTTTAGAGTGTGCGCCCAGAACTATTGCAGTGTTTGTCTCTTAAACAATCTCCCCCTTACCTGAAAAGTAGACTCTGCTAGCTTGGAAGTGTGGATTCAGCCTGTCTGTATCCAAGGAGATACTGAATAGAGCAGCAGTAGCCTCCCCCCAGGCCACAGGGACTGGACTTAGCTGATTGGCTCCCTGAGTCTCTGCTGCACCTGAGACCCGCCCCCCCCACCTGCTCTGGCTCCTTAAATTTTGTGGAGGGAAGGCCAAAGACAGACACCTCCATTTTGTGTTCCTCTGTGCATCTCTCCTGTGTCCTGATACAGCCCAGTGTTCAAGGATTGCAAAGAGACCTAGGTAAGGAGCCCAAAGATATTTTCTAGTCAAATAGTATTAATTGTTCAAAAAGTGTTTGTTTTACTGTGGACTCTCTGTGTTTTTCAGGCAGCCTGGCCTCTTTTAAAGTGGTGTCTGTTTCAAAATCGTTTTTGCTGTGACTGTGTGAATTCCCTTGCTAGTTTGTGGGTCCCCCCCCCCCCTTTTCCCCCCCTCTGCCCCCCTTTTTTCACCCCTATTCTTAGTAAAAAGACTACATAGATCTTTCAGAGTGTGGTTTTAGGAGACTGTTTTTAATCTGTTTGTGTGATTTAAATTGTGCTTAAAATCTGTCTGCCCCCCTTTATTTTTTTGCCTTAAAAAAGCCCGATTTTAGAGTGTGCGCCCAGAACTATTGCAGTGTTTGTCTCTTAAACAATCTCCCCCTTACCTGAAAAGTAGACTCTGCTAGCTTGGAAGTGTGGATTCAGCCTGTCAGTATCCAAGGAGATACTGAATAGAGCAGCAGTAGCCTCCCCCCAGGACAAAGGGACTGGACTTAGCTGATTGGCTCCCTGAGTCTCTGCTGCACCTGAGACCCGCCCCCCCCACCTGCTCTGGCTCCTTAAGTTTTGTTGGAGGGAAGGCCAAAGACCGACACCTCCATTTTGTGTTCCTCTGTGCATCTCTCCTGTGTCCTGATACAGCCCAGTGTTCAAGGATTGCAAAGAGACCTAGGTAAGGAGCCCAAAGATATTTTCTAGTCAAATAGTATTAATTGTTCAAAAAGTGTTTGTTTTACTGTGGACTCTCTGTGTTTTTCAGGCAGCCTGGCCTCTTTTAAAGTGGTGTTTGTTTCAAAATCGTTTTTGCTGTGACTGTGTGAATTCCCTTGCTTGTTTGTGGCTCCCCCCCCCTTTTCCCCCCCTCTGCCCCCCTTTTTTCACCCCTATTCTTAGTAAAAAGACTACATAGATCTTTCAGAGTGTGGTTTTAGGAGACTGTTTTTAATCTGTTTGTGTGATTTAAATTGTTCTTAAAAGCTGTCTGCCCCCCTGTTTTTTTTTGCCTTAAAAAATCCAGATTTTAGAGTGTGCGCCCAGAACTATTGCAGTGTTTGTCTCTTAAACAATCTCCCCCTTACCTGAAAAGTAGACTCTGCTAGCTTGGAAGTGTGGATTCAGCCTGTCTGTATCCAATGAGATACTGAATAGAGCAGCAGTAGCCTCCCCCCAGGCCACAGGGACTGGACTTAGCTGATTGGCTCCCTGAGTCTCTGCTGCACCTGAGACCCCCCCCCCCCCCCACCTTCTCTGGCTCCTTAAGTTTTGTGGAGGGAAGGCCAAAGACAGACACCTCCATTTTGTGTTCCTCTGTGCATCTCTCCTGTGTCCTGATACAGCCCAGTGTTCAAGGATTGCAAAGAGACCTAGGTAAGGAGCCCAAAGATATTTTCTAGTCAAATAGTATTAATTGTTCAAAAAGTGTTTGTTTTACTGTGGACTCTCTGTGTTTTTCAGGCAGCCTGACCTCTTTTAAAGTGGTGTTTGTTTCAAAATCGTTTTTGCTGTGACTGTGTGAATTCCCTTGCTAGTTTGTGGCTCCCCCCCCCCCTTTCCCCCCCCTTCTGCCCCCCTTTTTTCACCCCTATTCTTAGTAAAAAGACTACATAGATCTTTCAGAGTGTGGTTTTAGGAGACTGTTTTTAATCTGTTTGTGTGATTTAAATTGTGCTTAAAAGCTGTCTGCCCCCCTGTATTTTTTGCCTTAAAAAAGCCCGGTTTTAGAGTGTGCGCCCAGAACTATTGCAGTGTTTGTCTCTTAAACAATCTCCCCCTTACCTGAAAAGTAGACTCTGCTAGCTTGGAAGTGTGGATTCAGCCTGTCTGTATCCAAGGAGATACTGAATAGAGCAGCAGTAGCCTCCCCCCAGGCCACAGGGACTGGACTTTAGTTAACTTGCTCCTTATATAGGTTCCTCGTGGTTGTTGCATATGCTGTTGTGATTGGTTTTTGGGAGATGGTGTTTCATTGGTTGCTAGCTCCAGGGATGCATTTATGATTGGTGGAAAGGGCTGGGATTCTGATTGGCTGTTGGTACTAGGGCTGTGATTGGTGGATAGGGCTAGGATTCTGATTGGCTGTTGGTACTAGTGCTGTGATTGGTGGATAGGGCTAGGATTCTGATTGGCTGTTGGTACTAGGGCTGTGATTGGTGGATAGGGCTAGGATTCTGATTGGCTGTGGGTTCTAGGGCTGTGATTGGTGGATAGGGCTAGGATTCTGATTGGCTGTTGGTTTCTAGGGCTGTGATTGGTGGATAGGGCTAGGATTCTGATTGGCTGTTGGTTCTAGGGCTGTGATTGGTGGATAGAGCTAGGATTCTGATTGGCTGTTGGTTTCTAGGGCTGTGATTGGTGGATAGGGCTAGGATTCAGATTGGCTGTTGGTTTCTAGGGCTGTGATTGGTGGATAGGGCTAGGATTCTGATTGGCTGTTGGTTCTAGGGCTGTGATTGGTGGATAGGGCTAGGATTCTGATTGGCTGTTGGTTTCTAGGGCTGTGATTGGTGGATAGGGCTAGGATTCTGATTGGCTGTTGGTTTCTAGGGCTGTGATTGGTGGATAGGGCTAGGATTCTGATTGGCTGTTGGTTCTAGGGCTGTGATTGGTGGATAGGGCTAGGATTCTGATTGGCTGTTGGTTTCTAGGGCTGTGATTGGTGGATAGGGCTAGGATTCTGATTGGCTGTTGGTTTCTAGGGCTGTGATTGGTGGATAGGGCTAGGATTCTGATTGGCTGTTGGTTCTAGGGCTGTGATTGGTGGATAGGGCTAGGATTCTGATTGGCTGTTGGTTTCTAGGGCTGTGATTGGTGGATAGGGCTAGGATTCTGATTGGCTGTTGGTTCTAGGGCTGTGATTGGTGGATAGGGCTAGGATTCTGATTGGCTGTTGGTTCTAGGGCTGGGGCTGTGATTGGGGGTCAGGGAATAGGGCTGTGACTGGTGATTAGGGCTGGGCCTCCCATTAATTTGCTAAATCAGGGTTTAAAATCGGATTGGCTAGGGTTAGGACCAGCTTCTTATTGGCCAGTAAGGCTATATAAGGCCAGGATTCAGGGCGTCTCAGCCCGGGCGTCGAGGCAAAGGGCGGAGAGGACAAGGGCAGCTGTCTGTTTGGGTCTGTTCGGGACAGGTAGGGACTAGGGACTAGGGCCAGAAATGCTGCCCAATTCCCATTCCACCAGGAATGGTTTTCTGCCTCAACACATCCCTCAACATGCAAACACATTATCTGCAAAGATATCCAACTCATGCATCACAAACTGACCATAGACATATTGCATTGCCCCACCACCCAACACAATACCCTACATACAACACATATACACAAACACCCCATAACTACTACAGTCAAACACCTTCATACTCACAGCAAACACTACTCTGTCCCCCCCCCCACTAACACTACCTGCCACCGCCCACACAATACAAAACTACAACATACAATTCTCTCAGTTTCAGTCTCCCAGATACACACTCTCTACACATACTAACCAAAAACACTATCCGCTGTTCGCTTCACACAGGCCGCCTGAACTCATAACAATGCCAAAACCCTGCCATCAAACACTTCATCTACACACACTCTTCCCCTCTGCTCACCAATTCCACACAACCATACAATCCCCACATTTCACTCCACCACACATATTACCTCTTCCAGTCATCTCAACTAATACTTATCTCCCTGACACACATCCATCACCTCATATACACCTCACACATTCATCTCCAAAACACATCAACACCCCATCTAACACTCAAATTCCACATAACAGCACTAACTCACATACAAGTCCCTCACCAAAAACAACTACACCAATAGCCCCTCTCATTATTCCACAAAAACAATACCAACCACAAACATCAGCACATCAAAGCAACACAAACTTACATTACACTCATCATCATACCCACTCTCACCCCAAGACTACACAAAGGATACAAATTCCACCCTATCTCCACCCCTACCCCCCCACTCTTCACAAACACCTACCACAAGCACCCCATCCCAGCAACCTTCTTTCAGTCGCCTCTCCTCCATTGCACAATTTAGAGCCTTACATCATGATCCACATGCTCCTCCTCCACCCCTAACCCATACTCCATCCACACTAAACAAACGCAAACAAAATAAAAAACATGCCACTCATAGAAACCTTGCATCCCCTTGTTTGTTTCATAATAAAACTACCCTACAAAAAACACTACACTCCTCATGGCTCTCTCAGCCACCAAGTTCACCACCCACACACACAGACCCAACAAAATGCCTCCTTAACCTGCTGGAAGAGGAACACTATGTTGAAAAGCAAGACTATTGTGAGCCTCAAACAGTTAACACAACTAGCAACACTGCTGCTTCAAGCTCACATTATACTACTTACCCTTCTACTAAACAAAACAACACTACCACTAACACACCCTATCTAAACTGCCAGCTCATAAATGCTCGATCACTCTCAAAAAACAAGCACCACATCTACGACCTTCTCACAGACACACAACCTGACTTACTATTCATTACGGAAACCTGGTTGAGAGATGACATGGCACCAGTATTGCACGAAGCCCTTCCTCCAGGCTATCAAACCATCACACAAAACCGTATAGGCAAGAGAGGAGGTGGACTAGCTATTATATTCAAACAGGCAATAAACCTCAGTAAAACAGACAACATCTCCATACAAGGTTGTGAAGCCCTCCTTACCAGATGCCACCCTACTCCAACTTCCACCTGTAACTTTCTCCTCCTTTACAGACCTCCACCTAACAACTCCACTTTCCCAGATGCCTTTCTTGACATAGTCTCAAACCTTATTACACTATACTCCAATCTATGCATTCTTGGGGACCTAAACATTTGGTTTGACAAACCCAATATGCCCCATCCAAAAGCTATCACCACTGGCCTACTCGCATTGAATCTACATCAGATTGTACACAATCCCACACACATCGCTGGTCACATCCTAGATGTAATTTTTGCTAAGCCTGAACTTGTTACTATTCATAGCATCACACCAACCATCTGGTCAGACCACCATCTGATAACTTTCCGACAGACAACTCCACAAATCAACACACCCCACAACCACTTACATACATACACCTATCGACCATGGAGAAAACTCAATTTGGATCACTTAGAAACACAACTAACAGCAAACACAGATCTAGATACAATCAATTCTGTACCTACACTTTATGAGTGGCTACAGGAAGCTTTTGATGTCCTAATACCACTCAGAAAAACTAAACATGACAAAAGAAAACCAACACCTTTGAGAAACACAGAACTTAAAATGATAAAGAAACAAATCAGAAAGTTGCAGCGGACCTGGCTCAAAACAAACAACAGTCAAGACAAACTGCAGCTACACAAACTTAACAGGATATACAAATCATCAATCAAAAAAGCTAAAAAAAGATACTACTCAGACAGAATTCTAAATGCTCAATCTACAACCAAGGAATTGTACAAAATTCTCAATGAATTTTGAAAACTCACATGCATGGAAGGAAGTCATCCCACCACTCAAGATTTCACAAACAAATTGGCAACTCACTACACAACCAAGGCAGACACATTGGACTCCTATTTAAAACAGAAGAAAACCATCAGCACCAACCCCTTTACTAAAATACCCTTTAAGAATAAACCATCCCAACCTCTACAGTCCTTCAAACAAATATCCCAGGATGAATTTATGGATTTGGTCAAAGCAAGCAGACCTTCTGGTTGCCCTTCTGACCCTTGCCCACCACAGATCTTCAAGAACATCCTGCTATCTACTTCCGCTGCCACACCTGTAAGAAGAATCATCAACAACTCTTTAACTTCAGGAACTTTTCCTAAAGACCTGAAAAAGGCATACATACGACCATTATTAAAGAAAACAAATCTAGACCCGCAAGACCCCAACAACTACAGACCTATCACAAATGGACCTTTCCTGGGCAAATTGATAGAAAGAGCAGCATTCGCCCAGATGTCACAATTCATTGAAGACAATTCTATACTTTCAGACTTCCAAACTGGATTCCGCCCAGGAAGAAGCACTGAATCGGCACTCATGGCAATCTGGGACGATCTTAAAAACACAGTTGACCGAAATGGAGTTGCTGCACTACTTCTCTTGGACCTCTCAGCTGCCTTTGATACGGTTGACCATGACACCCTAACTCAAAGACTCCACGAAGCCGGCATACAAGGGATTGCACTCGACTGGATTACTTCCTATCTCCAAAAAAGAGCAAATATCATCCACTCACCCCCCTTCTCATCCGAACCCTACCTCACAAAAACAGGGGTCCCCCAAGGGTCAATCATCTCACCTTTGCTTTTTAACATCTACATGATATCTTTACCAGAACTGATCAATGATTTCCATCTCACATGCTACAACTATGCAGATGACACACAAATACTACTTCAATTAGAAGACCCCCAAAACATTGAAAACTCTCAAATCTTCAGTTGCCTCAGAGCCGTTGATCAGTGGATGACCTGGAGCCATCTCAAACTAAATACCTCCAAAACTGAAATACTCATATGTGGTGACTGGAAACTTTATGACCCTCTGTGCGTCTGGCCTGACGATCTCAGACCACCTCCTCAATTATCCAAGGAAGTGAAAAACCTAGGAATCACCATGGATTCCAAACTAACTATGAATGCCCAAGTAGACAAATTAGCACGCACAAGCTTTATCACCTTAAAGACTTTACAACGCATTTTCCCTCACCTCGGATTTCCACACAAGGTGCAAGCTACTATCTCACTTGTATTATCCAAACTGGATTATGCCAATAGCCTCTACCATGGATCATCTCTATCTGTTATGAAAAAACTACAACGTATCCAGAATTCCGCAGCCAGGCTACTACTACATATAAAGCCGCAAGCCCACATCTCCCCTGCCTTGAGAGCACTACACTGGTTACCCGTTGCCAGAAGATGCACTTTCAAGCTGCTTTGTATCACCCACAAAGCTATACATGGAACAGGACCGCTTTTCATCAGAAAGAAAATTACCAAATACATCCAACAAAGAACCCTCCGCTCAAGACTGGCACCCCGCCTTAGAACACCACCATACAAGAAAAAGTCTGTAGGTGGTACATCCTTCTCCGTCCAAGCAGCCAAACTATGGAATTCATTACCCCCAACTATAAGAGCCACAGATAACTTTCTTGTTTTCAGGAAACTACTCAAGAGTTGGCTCTTTCCTTCATAACCACCTTTTTCAAACAACTATGAACTGCATATGCCTATGTGGATAATTATTTTTTTCAGATTATATGTATATTTCTATTTATTTATAGTTTCTTTGGAAACTAAAGCAAGGCTGTGCGCTCAGAGATCCCATAGCAGAAAAGATCTAGAATCCATCCTGGAGGTGAACTGATGATGTACTGGAGCGTAATCTGTATCTGACTGAGACGCGCGGTTTCTATCTTCCTCTGCTGGAGACACAGAGTAGAAGGTTCTCCCTTTATAAAGCACCTGTAAGCTCCGCCCGCTGAGCCACGCCCCGTCCACCCTCGAAGTAGGTAAAGAATTTCCCGCCTTTTACCAGGATGATGGACAGCTTTCCAAAACGACCCCAATGCGTTTACCGCCGATTCCGGTGGTGCGTTGTTGATGCTCAGAAGCACAAGGACATCTCCACAAAGACGCACTAGTAACAATCACATTGCCAAAGGCACACAAGGTTGCTGGAGACGTTTACCCCGTGGCCCATCACGTACCCCTAGTGTACAATATAAACATAGCAGGTGCCGCAGTTGAAGCTCAGCTTCTGGAAAGGACAAGCCACCCTAACTCTTGGGCTTGGCAAAGATAAAGCAAGGCTATGCGCTCAGAGATCCCATAGCAGGAAAAGATCTAGAATCCTTCCTGGAGGTGAACTGATGATGTACTGGAGCATAATCTGTATCTGATTGTGACGCGCGGTTTCTATCTTCCTCTCCTGGAGACACAGAATAGAAGGTTTCTCCCTTCATAAAGCACCTGTTAGCTCCGCCCGCTGAGCCACGCCCCGTCCACCCTCGAAGTAGGTAAAGGAATTCCCGCCTTTTACCAGGATGATGGACAGCTTTCCAAAACGACCCCACTGCGTTTTTACCGCCGATTCCGGTGGTGCGTTGTTGATGCACAGAAGCACGAGGACATCTCCACAAAGACGCACTAGTAACAATAACATTGCCAAAGGCACACAAGGTTGCTGGAGACGTTTACCCCGTGGCCCATCACGTACCCCTAGTGTACAATATAAACAGGGCGTATAAAACATGATAGGTAACGCTTACTGACATACTCGTAGAAATACTCCGGTTGGGTAGACCACGATGCTCATTTTACAGAAACTAAACCTCAACAGGAAGCACTTAGAAATATAAACGTAGCAGGTGCCGCAGTTGAAGCTCAGCTTCTGGAAAGGACAAGCCACCCTAACTCTTGGGCTTGGCAAAGATAAAGCAAGGCTGTGCGCTCAGAGATCCCATAGCAGAAAAAGATCTAGAATCCATCCTGGAGGTGAACTGATGATGTACTGGAGCGTAATCTGTATCTGACTGAGACGCGCGGGTTCTATCTTCCTCTGCTGGAGACACAGAGTAGAAGGTTCTCCCTTTATAAAGCACCTGTAAGCTCCGCCCGCTGAGCCACGCCCCGTCCACCCTCGAAGTAGGTAAAGGAATTCCCGCCTTTTACCAGGATGATGGACAGCTTTCCAAAACGACCCCACTGCGTTTACCGCCGATTTCGGTGGTGCGTTGTTGATGCTCAGAAGCACGAGGACATCTCCACAAAGACGCACTAGTAACAATCACATTGCCAAAGGCACACAAGGTTGCTGGAGACGTTTACCCCGTGGCCCATCACGTACCCTTAGTGTACAATATAAACGGGGCGTATAAAACATGCTAGGTCAAGCTTACTGACATACTCGTAGAAAATACTCCGGTTGGGTAGGCCACGATGCTCATTTTACAGAAACTAAACCTCAAAGGAAGCACTTACAAAATATAATCGTAGCAGGTGCCGCAGTTAAAGCTCAGCTTCTGGAAAGGACAAGCCACCCTAACTCTTGGGCTTGGCAAAGATAAAGCAAGGCTGTGCGCTCAGAGATCCCATAGCAGAAAAAGATCTGGAATCCATCCTGGAGGTGAACTGATGATGTACTGGAGCGTAATCTGTATCTGACTGAGACGCGCAGGTTCTATCTTCCTCTGCTGGAGACACAGAGTAGAAGGTTCTCCCTTTATAAAGCACCTGTAAGCTCTGCCCGCTGAGCCACGCCCCGTCCACCTCAAAGTAGGTAAAGGAATTCCCACTTTTTACCAGGATGATGGACAGCTTTCCAAAACGACCCCAATGCGTTTTACCGCCGATTCCGGTGGTGCGTTGCTGATGCTCAGAAGTACAATGACATCTCCACAAAGACGCACTAGTAACAATCACATTGCCAAAGGCACACAAGGTTGCTGGAGACGTTTACCCCGTGGCCCATCACGTACCCTTAGTGTACAATATAAACAGGGCGTATAAAACATGCTAGGTTACGCTTACTGACATACTCGTAGAAAATACTCCGGTTGGGTAGGCCACGATGCTCATTTTACAGAAACTAAACCTCAAAGGAAGCACTTACAAAATATAATCGTAGCAGGTGCCGCAGTTAAAGCTCAGCTTCTGGAAAGGACAAGCCACCCTAACTCTTGGGCTTGGCAAAGATAAAGCAAGGCTGTGCGCTCAGAGATCCCATAGCAGAAAAAGATCTAGAATCCATCCGGGAGGTGAACTGATGATGTACTGGAGCGTAATCTGTATCTGACTGAGACGCGCAGGTTCTATCTTCCTCTGCTGGAGACACAGAGTAGAAGGTTCTCCCTTTATAAAGCACCTGTAAGCTCCGCCCGCTGAGCCACGCCCCCGTCCACCTCGAAGTAGGTAAAGGAATTCCCGCTTTTTACCAGGATGATGGACAGCTTTCCAAAACGACCCCAATGCGTTTTACCGCCGATTCCGGTGGTGCGTTGTTGATGCTCAGAAGCACAATGACATCTCCACAAAGACGCACTAGTAACAATCACATTGCCAAAGGCACACAAGGTTGCTGGAGACGTTTGCCCCGTGGCCCATCACGTACCCTTAGTGTACAATATATACGGGGCGTATAAAACATGCTAGGTAACGCTTACTGACATACTCGTAGAAAATACTCCGGTTGGGTAGGCCACGATGCTCATTTTACAGAAACTAAACCAATAACAATAAAATACACACACACTCTTTTAAACCTGTCTGACTAAGTATTTTTTACCCATGATTCTAATTATGTATTCTATGTGCATATGTGTGTGTATTCATGTGTGTGTGTGTACAAATATATATATATATGTGTATGTATGTGTATATGTTGTTTCTGTGCCTGGCATGTTTGTGGATCATTGCATGGCTCCTGGTTTTTTTGAGTTGTTATACTAGATATCTACGAATTTCTGCTCTCTTTTTATCACACTTATCTTCTCATCACTCTTATGTCATGTCTCTATCAAACTATCCTCCATTCTCACTCTGACTCATCCCAAATCCCTTCGACCACTTTCATCTCCTAAATATCTCTGCCTAAGCTCTTCCCTCCACCTCCACATCTAACTCACCAAACCTCACTCTACCTCTGTGACCTCCCACACAACCCTACTAAATTCTCCTGCATTCATCTCACCCTGCTACTATGCTCTCCCTAACCCTTCCACATCCTCTTTCCCCTCCGCTCCCCTTTTATTCATCTCAAGCCTTTGGATTGAGTAAATGAAGGATAAACTCCCAATTAACACTTCTGGATTTCTTTCCTCCTCCACCCCTCCATTACTCCAGTCAATCTAACTAACAAACTCTCATATCCGCAACTCAAATTAACTCATAATAATACTAAAACTGTACTCCTTATTAAATTATACTAATTCTTGTTGGGTACCGGAGTAGCGTGCTACTCATCGAAAAGCGCTTCGACGCCTCATCAGGGGTAGTAAGCGCTATATAAATACGATTACAATACAATTACAATGCATGCATTGCTGCCCTGGGGATTACGATCACCCTCTCTGTCAGCTTTTACATGGCAGTTGCACCGCCATGGAAAATCTGGCAGAGAATGGGTGCAGGGGGCTCCATGTGGAGTCCTTGGCATGTGCAGTGCAGTGGTCCCAATGGGCAGCCTCATCGCGCTTTTCACTGTCTGCATTGAAAAGCACGATGGGTTCTGTTGCACCCTACACACTGCAACATTGCCGCCGATTCAATTATGAGCTTCATATCAGTTCAGATACATTAGGCCCAAAATTTACTAAACACTTTCCCCATTCATTATACTGATGCTATACAATGATGACCAGATGCTCCACTGATGAAGACATTGCTGCTTGCTGATTAATTTAGGAGAAGTGTTACCAAATGTGCATTTGTCTTTCTTACAGATTTTTGTTTTCTCTCTTTAGAAAATCCAACCACTATTTTGGTTAGCGCCAAAGTCAGATGTATTTCATATTAATTTTTGTCTTGTTTTCTTTTTGCATGAAGCCCATGCATGCTTATCGAATCAGAGTAATAGAGGATGGCAACATCTAAATTTGACAGTTTCTTATAACTTGATTATAAAGAATTCATCTGCGATAACTAAATGTATTCCATTTCTATCATTCATCTGTTATTGTTGCTATTCTA
The DNA here is from genome assembly GCF_031143425.1 of Pleurodeles waltl. Taxonomy (NCBI): domain Eukaryota; kingdom Metazoa; phylum Chordata; class Amphibia; order Caudata; family Salamandridae; genus Pleurodeles; species Pleurodeles waltl. Next base: position 342,012,537 of record NC_090446.1, read on the forward strand.
CATTGTGGTTATTGAATGTTTAATGATAATTATCCTGTCTAGGTTAAGATTCTTCCGAAGATTTGGTCAGCCTGTATTGCTTCTGTACTTTTATCATTTGGTCTTGCAGATGGTTTACGTGATCTTAGCATTGTTAATCTAAAGGGCAATAAATGTTTGAACTTTAATAAATTGGCGTGGTGATGCATGGCCACATGGGTCATTTTGTGTACAAATTATTGTCTCCAAAATTGAAATTGATGTTTATTGATTCAATATTGTTAATGTTGATTGATAGGACGTTATCACACTCCTTTCTGAGTCCAAAGATTTGTGTCAACCTCTAAGTGCAATTGATGGTTACCCTAAATGTGACACCTTAAAAAATAAAATATGAAAGGAAATATGAGGTTGGACATGCCCAAACACCCGTTTGGCTATATGTATGCTCATCTATTTTAGATGGGTGGATATACAAACATTTTTCAATGCACATCACTGCCAGGAAAACTCTAGCAGTAAAGGACATTGAAAAGTGCACAATGCTCCCCTCGCCATGGGGAAAACGTCCAATGGAGAAGAGGCATTGTATTTGTTTTTGCTAGTTTCAAAAAGAAAATCCCACTTTGGAATTTTATTTTTGAAAATAAAAAACAAAATTTGTAGGACTGATGTATGGCTCCATCATCTTGACTGAAACATCTGTCAAGCCTACAATGCATTGGCAGGAACCGCAGTCACAGTGGTTCCTGTCAGTGCTAGAAACATCTGCTGGACCAGTGAACATGTATAAGTCTGTTTAGTGGCACTTCAATCTGGGCAATGAAGTAATTTACTTTGTCACCCTTACAGAGGACGGACCACCCACCAGCATTGAAATGAGGCCTTTAATTTCTTAACCACTTCACCATAGGATTATAGTACATTTTCTATGCAAAGGTCTTATGCTTACCTTAAATTGAAGTTTGGTACCCAAACAGATTACTGATATCTTTAAGTAAATGTGATACTCAAGGTACTAATATTGGGTTAAATTCAGCAGTATAGTTCCATCTCTGGAACATAGTTAGCAAATAACCTGACATTTTCCCGGGACTGCAGAAATACTCATCCTTAACCTATCCATATGATATTGATGGGTTGCTGGCAAACTGGAAACCAGGTTCTAGAAACTGATAGAACAATGCCAGTGTAATTTAAACCAAGGGGCATCTTATTACAGCATAAGAAATCTAACAATGTTCTTGACCTCAGGATGTCTTACAAGGATCTGAATTAAATCTAACAAATATTGAATATGAAAATATGTACAGTTCCTAATAATGGGAATTACAAATTATGCACCCAATTCATGATGTCCACAGTGATTCCTACAAAGTGATATGGGTTTGTCCTTTATTATGTAAAAATGTCTGTCTTTCCTACATAACACTTAGATGATAATCCTGGATGTTGTCCCTATACCTTGAGAAATCAACTATTTATTCTTGATGATTCCCTGTAGTCACTTGGAGAGGGAGCATTGGCAATCCTTTATGTAAAGAGTTCATGTCATTTAGCCTTGATGTTTCAAGACAGTGAGACACCCTTATCTTTTGTACTTTTTTATGGTCGTGGAAGTAATGTGTTATGCATGAAAGTGAGAAAGTAGCAGTTAAGCAGACCATTACACGTGTCACTTGACTACCCAAAACTGGACAGATTCCAAAATCTGGTGTGAGCATTATATGTGTAATACAAATATGAGATACAACAATGCAAAAATACTTTCAATTTTGAAAAATGTGATGAAGACTTTACAGACAAGAGGTACTCCTGCCTTCAGTTCTTTGTGGGACTAAGGGCCTGATTTAGAGTTTGGTGGAGGAGCTACTCTGTCACAAACAAAACAGATATCCTGTCAGCCATATTACGATTTCCATAGGGTATAATGGATACATAATTCCGCTGAGAGGATATCCGTCACGTTTGTGACAGAGTAAGCCCTCCACCAATCAGGCCCTCAGACTCTTATTTTAAATAATTTATAACCACAATAGACAGACTCTAAATAGTATAATTTCAATGCACACTTTTCTGTATACATTTTAGATACACTGAGAAGATTGTGTCCTGCTAACCTGCAAGTTAAACATGCTCACTCTTCCATCATAAGCTCCAATATATTTTAGACCTTGCAAGGTTTACCCTTCATGAAACCTTTCTGTAGAAGGTATTTTGTTGATGGAATCCCTTAAAGTCAAACTAAAGTCTGGGAAAATCCATTTGGGCATGACCAGTATGCCCTTAATTGATTCATGTTGATAGTTTCTATATCAAGCCAAAACCACAGACTTGCACACACTCTCCTGTCTGCCACACATCAGTCTTTATGGAGACAATTGAAGATAGTAATCCAAGGCAATGAAGAAAGTAACACTTTTCTAATACACAGTTGTTAAATATTATAATCCTACATGTGTGCATTTTAAAATAAAGTATGTACTGCATAAATGAGAGACAAATAAGGAGGGCAAACCCTCCACCATTAACTGTTTCCCAGGCATCATTCAACACAAACATGAAGCACTTCCTGTACTCCTACATCCTTACCCTTAAGCTTTGGTACAATGGGGTGCCAATGCTGCTGCTATTTTCCACCATGTGTTTGTCCATGCATAAAGCCTTCTTGTCTTAGCTCAAACTCCATCTCCGTCGGTGTCCATAGTACTAGAAATTATGTCTATAGCCTGCTATTATTTCATTTTGTACTGCAATACCTCCCGACCTTTGTAAAGCCCTTTGACACCCCCTTGCACATGGCACATGATAAAGATCATTAGAAATAAGTGAAATACATAAATACGCCGATGACAAAACAACCTCTTGAGATTTAAATCTCATATTGCAGTAATGGTCCTCAAACCAGCTATCCTTCCTATTACATGTTGGCTGTATGTTTGCCTTTGACCCTGTTCAACACTCTGTATCCTTTCAGCTAGGTTCACCTTAGATGAGTAGAGCATGCATTTGCAGAGGAATGTCTTTCTACTGGCTCGGAGCCAACAGCTCAAAAATAAAACAATATTTTATTATCGTTTTATTTTTCAGCTGCTGGCTGAGCCAGTGTGTGCAGGGAGGGGCGGGACTGGGCCATGGGAGAGGGATGGAGGAGTGGAGTGCACTTAAGTGCACATGTCAGTTTGGCCGTTCGTCTTAGGCTGGTCATACAGACATGCACACTTAGGTTTATCCAATCCAGCTGTATTTGACAGCCGGGTTGGAGAAACAGCACAGACTTCCTGTGCCTGAGTGAGCGGTAAACCAGCCTGCTCAGGCCAAACCTCAAGCTTCCCTCATCTAATGGTAATAGCATGAGAGCAGCAGGAAGATTGCACAGGGATTCTTTCAAGCTGTCCCATGGACTACCAGGACCAGAAAGCAGAGGAGCTTGAGGCGGTCGGCAGCACCAGGTAAGTGTTTTATATATTTTTTATTATTAAGCCCCTGTACTCCCCCATGCGTTTCCCCCACATGCTCCCCCCGCGCGGCTCCCCCGCCATCTCCTACAATACTTTTAAGTTGTGTCTGCCGCCACTGCATGCATTCACTTTGAGATCAAAAGAAATAGTTGTCTTGGATTATTATGGTATTTTATATTGATTTGTATAGAACACTAATCATCTGAGAAAATATCCAGGCACTTTGGCAGGTGTGTAGGTGTGTGATCCCCCAGGTGCTTACAGAAAGAGCCAGGCCTGCAGCTTCTTGCAGATCTCAAGATGTGAGGAGGAGGATCTGATGTGTTGAGGGTAGTCATTCCATGTCTTGGGTGCAATGTAGCAACTTCCAGTTTTGCTTTTGTAGATGTGTGCGAGTGAGGGTGAGGCAGATCGCAGGTGGCTGTTCAGGTTTTTATAGTTCTGTGTTGTGTGGGGCTTTGTATGTGTGTATGAGAAGTTTGAATTGACTGTGCTTGTGAATTGGGAGTCAGAGAAGCTTCTTGAAGTGCCGTCTGATGTGGGTGCAGCATATGAGGTTGGGTATGAGTCTTGTAGCACTGTTCTGGACGGTCTAGGGAATGTGTAGGAGTTGTTTGGAGATTTTGGCATAGAGAATGTTGCCATAGTCTAGCCTGCTGGTGATGAGTGTTTGTGTGATGGTCCATCTGCTGTTCTGAGGCAACCATTTGAAGACCTTTGTAGCATGCATAGAATGTGGAAGCAGGGGTTGCACACTGCAATGACTTGAGCTGTCATGTTAAGCTTGTCATCTGTGATAAGCCCTAGATTTCTTGGGTGGTCTGTGGGTATTGGTCCTTACTTTGACAGCCACCAGGTGGAGTCCCATGTGGAGGTCTTTTTCCCAAGGACCAGTACTTCAATCTTATCTGAGTTGAGCTGCAGGCAGTTGTTTTGCATCAAGTCTGCTTCCATGGTCATGCAGTTGGTGAAGTTGGTCCTGGTGGTGGTTGAGGATGAGTTGGGTGTTATCGGCATAGATGATGGTGATTAATTGTGATCAGATTATGTTGGCAAGTGGTTGAAAAGGTATATGTTGAAAGAGGTGTGGGTGAGAGATGATCCCTGTGATACTCTGCATAGCAATCTCTTGGTCTATGATGTGAAGAATGGCAACCTGATCCTTTAAGTTTATCCCATGAGGAGGACCAGATTCATTTAAGAGCACATCCTTGAATGCCAATCTAGTGGAGGCTTCTCATGAGGGTGCAATGGGTGACATTGTTGAAGGCAGCAGAGTGGTCTTAGTCCAGGATGATTTTAACATCAACTGTGGTGGCAATGCGTTCTATGTCAGTGATGTAGATCTTTCTGAATCCTGATTGAGTGTTGTGTAGAAGATGGTGAAGTTCAAGGTAGGTTATGAGGTGCTTGTTAATGGCCTTCTCAATCACTTTTGCTGGATAGAGGAGGAAAGAGTTAGGTTGGAAGTTACTTTGTTAATTCGGGTCAGCTGTGGGCTTCTTGAGGAGTGGATTTATTTCTACATGTTTTCATTCATCAGGAAAAGTGGCAGAAGTAATGGGGATGTTGATGAGGTGGGTCAGGGTGGTGGTGACTGGTGATGTTCCCATCCCCAAGGAGAATGTAGGTTCTATAATTGATGGTAAGGAGAGCGACAAAGTTGGTGATGAAGTTGGTAACGGTGAAGTGTGGTCCAGGTGGTCAGTAGGCAGGGATTTCCTTCAGGTGGAAGATTTAAGAGATTTGCATCATGAAGACAAGTGTTCCATAAATGGGGTGGCATTCTCTGTGAATGCTGTGCATTTGATGGATTCCTTGTAGTGAATCCTCCTTCTGCTTGTGAAGGTGGTTCTGTTGAGCGATCTTATAGCCCACTGGGATTGCCATAGCGATGTCAGGAGCTGATAAGGGGTTGAGCCAGGTCTCTGTGCTGAAGAGGATGTTGGGTGCTTTGCTGCTCAGCAGGACCCATATTTCAGTTATGTGTTTGCTGAGTGATCATGTGTTGAGATGAAATCATGCAAGTGGATGTTGCTATGAAGGTTCTCTGTGGCATGTGTTATATGGTGTGGCGGTAGGCATTGTAAGTGTGTATGTGATGGGAAGGGCTGTTGAAGGTATTGTTAGTATTTGTTTGGGGTTATGGGTGAGTGCTGGAGAACCATCCGTGGTGTAAGGTGTGGCAAGACAAGAGTTGGGGTAATAGCGCCTATGGTCCTAAGAAGTACTGTAGAGTATTACTTGTTAATGATCAGACCTGGGTTCCTGGTGATGGGCGCAAGCACGGTCCAGGCGTCGATGGTCTCAACTTTTGCACACCTTCAGCGCAAACAGTGGAGTACCTGCTGTACGAGTCTGTATTGCAGCTGCAATTAAGGATGTCCAATGAGGGAAACGAAGTGCAGGGTGCCATGATGTAATTTCCTGTGCTGATGGATGGTGGTAAATTTGAGGTTTTGGCAGGAAAACTAGGAATGTCACTTTCTGTCCAGGTGGATGATGGGAATTCCAGTGATGTCACTTCCTGTGCTGATAGGTGTGGAAAATGAAGTCCTGTTACTTGGCTTCTTCCTTTAAAGATGCTTTTAGTGGGAAAACCAGTAATGTTGCTTCCTATTCAGATGGATAGTGGGAAATTCAGTGATGTTGCTTACTGTATAGGTGTATGATGGGCGATTCAGTGATGCTGCATCCTATGCTGATGGATGCATTCAGAAGCGTAATTTCATTAAATGTGTATCACTACAAATACAACCACATTAGCGATTGTACTGTTGCTTGCATATCATCATACAACTACTATGTTACTATTTATATGTGCATTTTAACAGCACATTTACAACTTTACATTGTCAATGTCTTCATGACCCTATCCTTTGGACCAAGATGGCTGATGAGTTTCCATATATATTGAGGAAAGAAGAGGCACTTCAAAGCTAACCTACACTAAACATCAGATAAAAGCACAAGACACAAACCTTATGAAAGACCCCAAAACAGGCTTTGAGACTTAATTACAAGCATTTAGTTCAGATGACTCATTGAGATGTGGTTATATTACTCAAAATCATTCACTGTCTATTCAGACATTGTTTTAGTTTCTTGCTCATTAACCTCTCTCCATGATTATTTTAAATAACATTGTATTGTCCCTATCCATATAATAGTCACAAACTGTTGGAGAATATTTCATCTCTCCAGGGAGCCCATTGTGTAAAGCAACATTAGTGAGGTTAATAATTATAAAATGTGTATCTCAGCTCAATTTTCTACTTCACTTTATTTGTAGGAAGTAGACTTCTCTTTTAAATGGATTGAGTCTTTCCATGATTGTTTTAAGCTGGTAGCTATTACCAAAGCAAGAAATCATGCAAGCATCCAACCAGTTTCTCCAGAGGAGCCTCAACTAAAGTGTTTATGCACTTGTCCAGGGAAAGGTCAGGTGGAGGTGTTAACGCGTCCCACTCCTAATAATTTAACCTATATGGGGACTCATTTTAGGCCAATGAACCTTTTGACCCTTACTGGAGACACCTTAAGACGAGATAACCATTCCGCATTTCAATCACTAGATCAATAACCTCATCACTATTCAAAATAACAAATCAATCAAATTAGCGAATTGCATTTATATGAATTGAAACACAACATGACCTTTAACCGATGAATGACCACATGAAGTTTAGTAAGATTTAGTAAGATTTATGATATTTATTCCCTATTGGTTACACTCTACTAGCAGGTTTATTACTCTCAATACCAAAAAACACATTAACAATGTCACAACCTGGCAACTTGAATATGACTTAAGCAAAGCAAAGATCATGAGCATTAGAACAAAGCAACATGAATCAACTTTAGCAGAGTATCATTAGTGTGTTATTCAACACAGCAAAAATTCAGTCATTTGTCTATTTGTACCCAATATTAGTGAACTCCTTAGCTAACCTCAAATTAGCATCAGCATGTTGGGCTTCATGCAAAACAATTTAGCAACACAAATTTAGAAAACATCTAATTGTGGACTCTGCCAAAAGAGCAGTTGGTACCTAGAAAGAAAAGGCAAACAGACAATTACACTTTCATTATCATATAGTTACCTTCTGTAATGGGTCAGCATACAGAATCAGTCTTCGTCCTCAGTACAGCAGTCGATCCACCATCAGCCAGGATAGAACAGCAAAGTATCGGAAGAATAGGGTAAGTAGGAATACTTCCCTCATAAGGAGGAGAAGTACGTTATACGGCAAAGGGAAGATGAGGATGGGTTAGGACATCAGGCAATAAAGTCTTAAGGCAGGACAGAATGGCGGGAAAAAAAGCACGCAATGGCAAAATGGCTAAGGATGGCTCGCAATGGCTCGCAGAAATTGGCTGATTTCTCCTTGTGACACGTTGTTAAATTGAATATGCCGGACAAGTCTCTAATTTCCAATTGGTCAGTATTTGGTGCCCCATTATCTCTATGCAATAGTTCGTTGATCACCTTACTAGAATTTTCATTTAAAACAGTTCTCATGCAGTTCATTGGCTCCAGTGATTGACGTCTTCAATGGGCAGAATGTCAGGTAAAAAAAAAATACACTCCTTGCTTTAGTCAGTAGCTCCATTGTCTTTACCAGTTTGGGTGACCTTGTACCTGTTGCGGATTACACTGATGCATTCAGCAAGAAAGTCTCCTTGAGCAAGTCTGGTCTCATGAGAAAGAATTTACTACAGTTATACACACATCTCTAGCTTCTGGAAAAGTACAGCTACATGTCCTTCAGGAAGATAGCACATTGCACGTTAGAAAAACACATTTAATATGAGACCAGCAGCTAGGCCCCGACTCTTGCTAATTAAGGCCTAATGACTAGATTAGCAAACCTTAATACATGATTCATAAATCTAGTATAAAATCACACATTAGCACATTATTAATTCACCATTAGTAAAGTACATTAATCATCGTATACATTGGTGGCCCCTCCCCGTGGGCACATTTCAAACGCGGACATTAGTAGTGCATTCATTCAATTTCTCTGCAATTTCATTATACCTTATTTTGCAAGCATATCACATTAATATTAATTATAAAAGCTACACTCCAACAATCCCTCCTCTGATGACTCTTTTCATCACACAAATCCTTTCCTTCACAACCTTTTCATTTCTTAATGTCTTTCATCTCAATTTCTTCCTTTGGTTTTGCCTTTTCATATTTTGCTCTGAACATTTTCTCCCTTTTCTTTTCCTCCCTCCTCGCATTATGTTTTGCCAATTTTGCTTTAACCCTTTTGCTAATTTTGCATGATAACCATAATCCAAATAAACAAGCCAGAATACTCACTATTCCCTGTCTTAATTTACCCAATATCCCAAGCCAAATACTACTAAACCAACTTCCCACATGAGCAATTCCCTTTACAACCTTTTCCCAAACTCCTGGTTCTTTTAATTCCTTCAAATCTGCACTATCTCTTGTTAGATTAGGAAGCATACTTCTAATCTCAGGATGGGATCATAATAGAATATTAGAAAACTTTTGATAATGGAAGGAGCCAATTTTTACTTGCAATAATGTCATAAGCAATTGAAAGCCAAGCCTACATGGAAAAGAGGTATTATTTTAATTTTACCCAAATATGGTCTCACTGCTAAATGCAAATTCACTAAATTTATGGAGGGCTAATTTACTTCTCTGCTAAAAGAGCTGGTAAACTGGTGGGGCTGGAGCAGCACAGCTTTATACCTTGCTGCAACACAATTGATCTTCTAACTTTAGATATACATGAGCATATTCATACATAAGCACAACCTCTCTTGAAATGACTTTTAAGAAGTCTTTTTTAGCTACATTGATAATTTCTTTGGGAGTTGATGCACATTTTAATCCATGAGTAGTTTATATCTACAATCCCATTTTTTACACCAATACTTGTAGCAGCAACTAGTTTTAGTCAGATGTTCACTACTGGAATGGCTCTTCCAGCCAATCTGTTCACATTTCATACTGAACCCTTTAATGCTGCAGTGCTTCATGCCACCGAATTCACTGCATGTCCTCAAACAAATACATTCTTGGATCATGGTGTTTTTAAACTACATAGCTGTTTTTAGAGAGACCAATAGGTACAACCTCATCTTTCACCCGGATAACAATTCAATTTGGTTTATACTCACAATACAAGCTTAACATTGACTAAGCACATTTATGGCAATTTAACTTACTGGACTACTCATCTGAGTAATTAAGTCAAAAAGCAATCTGTCAAGAGGTCATGTTACATCAAACGTCACATGAGGTTTGATGTGTAAATTATGATTCAAATGCAAAAAAATAACAAAACTTTCCAATGTTGTTAGTTTAATAAATTTGGCTAATAAGCATATTCTCTCAACTTCCTTTTATCTGTTCCAAGCCATTCTCTCTTATGTTTGTACTTATATTTCCGCTTCCTTTTTTAAGCTGACATTGTGAATATACACTGCAAGACACAGAAAACCAGAAGGGCATGTACATGTCTCACTCCCAATCCTAAAAAGAATAGGCTCTCTTTATTTGACCTACAGCTACCACTGGGCATCTATAAGAAAATAATTAGTCGACATTACGAATTCAAAAATGACTTGGCTAGTGCAAGTGATATATCTTCATTGTTCTATAGAAACCCTGTTTGTTGTAACTTTTTGTTTAAATGTATTCAGCACAATTAAAAAATAAATAATAATCAGTACTAAGCAAGGCCACATAAATGTTTAGATTTGTTTTAGTTGAGTATTTGTGATTCTGGTTTTTAGTAGTCTTAATCTGTCAATGTCAAAATCAGCTAGCACTTGAAGCTGAACAGTATCCTTTACAACAAAAGGTTGCGTTTAGCAATATCACCAGCTCTGAAAATCTTCCAAAATCGTAAAATAATCTGGAAATTCTGGACCTCATTTATAAGGAGTTTGCATCACCACTGCGTCATTTTGTTTGATGCAGTGGAAGCGCAATCTTCGCTCCACACTGCCCCATGTCAATATACTGATGCATTGGGCCCAATGCATCAGTTTGTAGAGGCCTGCGTCACATTATATCTGTGCCAGGTATAATGTATGCAGGCTACGCATTCCAGGGTTAGAAGCTACACAGAACTGATGCAGGGAAAATCATAACTTTTCACTGTACCACTTTGCGACTCGACTGCTTCAAAATGTTTATGCCAGCACAGACCAGGCCTAAGGATTGACGCAGGGCTTTTAACATAGGACTTTCCTGTGCATTCTGATTCATTGCTGGAGTTGCGTCAGTTTTAAGGCGCAACTCCAGCAATTCGTCAATTTAGCGGCAACAGAATTTCTGATGCATCCGTGAGAACTTTCGTCATGCAGCTCTGTATTGTAAATACCGTTCATCCATGATGTAATTGGGGCATTTGCGGCAGGTGCAAGAAATCTGACGCATCGATACTGATGCATCAATTGTTTTAAAAGAGGCCCTCAGTTCCTCAAGTGTATGTGCATCTTTACTTGAACAGCTTCCTATTTTCATAGACTGACATTGGTCCCCTCCTTTCAGCAGCTGGAGATATTTTTGCAATTTTTTTGGATCAACAATAATTAATGTAGAAGGAGTCTGCACCAGATGACATATGTCACACAGAATTGAAAACATCTCAGGACCCAGGTCTGAGAAAAGAAAGAGAGATTTCATAAAATGCTACCTTGAGCATCATAAATGATCTTCTACTTTCCAATCTCCACCAGCTGCATGACCAGATTCTTTGTCATCTTCACCTTACCCTCAATTGAGTGTGTAGACTGGTCAGTTCTCGAGTGACACTCCCTAGATCTAAAAAGCTATTGCTAACTTGGATCATTCATTCCAGCATGGATTAATTTTTGAGAGGATGGAGAATTTAGATGAAATGTGGGATAACCTGTCTGACGGTTGTTTTATCACTATAGTCTTTGGGACAGTCAATGGAATTGGGCACGATAAAGAAATGGTAAATCTTTAAAGCGATTGTCAATTCAAAATCTAACAAAATAAGATATTGAAAGATCGATATATACTCACCATTGATCACAGATTCTCAGAATTAGTGAACTGCTACGCTCCCCAAATTGGGTACCAAGAGCAGGAGAGGTAACAGAAAACCTCTGTGCAGGTTTTTTCACTTAGGATGTGTTATAAGAATGGCAGAAAATTAATAAAGACCACGTTGAATTATTGATTTCAGGTAATTATCAATATTTTCTTTATATATACACATGTTTTGTATTGCACTAAATGAAGCTGCAACTTCTAAGTGTTGTGCGAGCATATGAACATGAATATGTTGAGGTAGGTTGAGGCACAGAACAGCCCCAAGCATAGCTCAAGAGAGCATGTTCTTTTTTCTTTGAGTTCATCATCCTAAAGATCTTTTGCCTCCCTACATCAGTAACAAGTAACAGTGACAATCAGATGTGTGCACTGGAGGCCTTTGTGACATGGATGCGGACCTAGAGAGTAGTTCTGTGGTCAGGAGGTGTAAGCTGGGTAGTGACCGAAAAACGTTCTACTTCCATGGAATGTTCACTGTAGTACCAGAGCAGGTCCACACCACACTGCAAGGTTTGTGTTTAGGAATCCTGAAGTGAACCTCCAGTATGAGTGAGACTGTGCAACCCCTCTCCCCGTGGGTAGAGGACACTGCAAAACTCAAGTCCATTCGAATTCCACTGGAAGACTGTGCACAGAGAACTCATTTGGAGGCATTATTTCTGGAGTATCTAAACAGTCTCTTAGTTCTAGTAAGCTTGTGAATATTATGTGTTTAGAATGTTACAGTGAACACCACTGGGAATTTATTTATTTTTGGTTTGGTTTGGTTTTGTATCCTCAGGCTAAGACATTGTTTGGCCAGCTAATTGTGTACCCTTTTGAATTCATCATTGAGCTTTCTCGGTAGACCTGTGTAAATCAGTTGACAACTTGACCTTTGTCTACTGCATTTATTTGAGGTGTTAATTATATATATGTGTAGAAAAAGATTTCCAAATTTCTGTACAGTGTCTGGGGGAGTGCTGCATTTTTTATGCCAAGCAAATTGAGGTTTTTAGTTTCCCTCACTCACAGTACCAAGATCTTAGTTTTCTATTCTTCAGACACAGAAGGTGTTATTTCACCTAAAGTATTGTTAAGTCATTCAGTTATATTGGCCCGTTGCCTGGATTTGATGTTTAAATGATAGTGAATTTGGGTATTGATATACATTTAAAACTGAACTTAGTGGTGTCTTTAGTTATGAGCCAACAAGCACATGTGTATTGATAATAAGGGCTGAGAGAGCTGAATCTTATGACACTTTGCAAGTCACCTATTGAATTCCTAACTCAACTCAGTCAATTTGCACCTGTTGGCTGGGTTTATGATTGGAAGAAAGGATCTATGATAGTTCCTTATACGATAAAAAGTTCATTCGTGAAGCCTGTAGAATTTTGTGGACCACTGTGTTCTTATGCTGGAGAGAAGTTCAGAAGTATTAAGAATGATCACCTGCCTTCATCTAGGGTAACAAGGCAATCTTCTCCAATGTTTGTAAGGGCTATTTCTGTATCTCTTAGTGGTGTGTAGCCTGATTGTAAGTTGTGCATGATGGTTTTGCTTCAAGTAATCTTGCAGCTGACTTTATTGATTAACTCTTGTTCATCTTGGTCCCTTTATTCTTTAGTGTTTTCACCCATTTCTGTTTTTAAAACTTCTGTTGTTCCACTCTTTTTGCTACAGATCAATGTAATTTAAATGATGTCCATGGTATTATGCAATTTGCTCTAATAAAAAGGAGTGTGTTTGTGGGAACTTTTTCATTAGTTCCTGGGCTATCAGGTGTAACTGGGCAAAGATTGTATCAACCAGGGCCAATTACCTCTAGTGTCTATGGAATTAACCTTGCAATTTGTACACACCTTTAGCACTTGATTCTCAGGGTAGCAAAATCGACCAGTCCAAGGCTTACTCATGTAGGTGTTGTGGGATTACAGACTCTTCACTCAACAGTCTTTAGGTGACAAATAATAAGTCACCATCTAACCTATACTTTGATTTGTAGAAACAAATGTACTTTTAGCATATCACACTAAATTTTATGAAACAGTTTTTCTGGTACTGTGCATTGGCCTGTGCCCTGTTTGATGGAATAGTGGGTGAATAGATATTGCCTGATGCTTTGGTTATTCAAAGTAACAGTCAAATCTTTCAGTGAACCCCCAAGTCGAGTACACCCACCTCTCCACTCGGGGAACAATCTCACGGAATCTATCTTTGTTCAATAGTGAAGTTTGTCAAGTACTTTCATAGATGTTGCCTGTGTGTGCTGATATTGTAGAAGGCCACCCACTCTTTTGGTGGGCACTTAGCACTGCTCATCAAGCTGGAATATTTAATTAGGCCCCAGCCCAACCAGCAGAGTTCTTCATGCTATGCACCCTTCGTTTGCCGAAGGTTGATCACTGCAGACCTGCATAAGCCCTATGGAGATGTGCAGGTAACAGCTGAGTCTGCACTTGTAAAGATCTTGTCAATTTGATCTTCCTCTGGCCCATTTGCAAACCCTCCTTTCAAACCAGCTGTTATCCATTCACAGTCACAGCTGTGTCACGCCTTAACACATTGATGGGTTTCTTTCAGCACTTGGAGATTTTTGAAAGTCCATCAAACAGTTGCACTGAGCCCAGTACTTCAGTTCAGTCATTCTAGGTGTTAAGTCTAGCAGTGGAAATCTCTTTTGATTAAAGTCCAGTACACCCTTGATCACAGGTGTCAATGCCCTCACACAAAAGACACATTCAGGCTGTTAGAGTTTGATTGCAGTCTCTTCTCTCAATAGAGATTTAGGGGGTTATTACAACTTTGGAGGAGGTGTTAATCCGTCTCAAATGTGACGGATATACCACCAGCCATATTACGAGTTCCATAGGATATAATGGACTCGTAATACGGCTGGTGGTATATCCGTCACTTTACCGTCACTTTTGGGACGGATTAACACCTCCTCCAAAGTTGTAATAACCCCCTTAGTCCTGTGTTGATGGCCTTTGCCCTGCCACAGCCCGTCTAAGCCTCTTCTTCTTCCAATCATATCTGTTTCATAGAATTACACCACCAATACACTTTCTTATCAGTTTGTCTACTCTTCCCTTTGAAGTATGATGCAGGCAACAACTCTTAGCAAGATCCATGAGTCTTAGCAGGAGTTGGCTGCTGGTATACATTTGAAGTTCAAAGAAATCTCTGGGTCATTAGTGGTGTGGGATTCCCGGCTTATGGATGGGAAATCTTGGCACTCTGACTGGAAGTTCCTGTAACATCCAGCAGTTCAGTTCCATGAATGGTTCTGGTAGTTCTGCACCATGTACATTTTATGCAGTTTGGGACTGCTCTCATTCTTTGTGACAAGTGTGAGTAGGAAAGCAGGGAAGCTGAGAGTTTCTTCTAAGAAGCAACCAGAAAGAAGAACACTATAGCAAGAGAGGCTGCCTCATTTAACTACTTGTTAACCTTTTGGGGACAGCATCACCAAGCGGTCAATGAGCCAGGGATGGGCAGAGAGAACTCCCTAGTTTCAAAGAAACCATATGTTTTCTTTCTTAATTTCAGCAGCATTCCAGTGTTTTACCTGGTGAAACAGATGTCTATAATAATACAAATTAGAAGCCCTGCAATATACGTTTACTGGCTCTGCCCGCTCTCCAAGTCTCTATCGTATGTACCATACAGAGCATGCCAGATACAAAATGGAACCCACAGTGGCTACAGCTACAGGCACTGTCTCACTTCCCAAATGCATTCTTCACAGTTAAGCCAAGGGCATGTAACATCTACAGGAGGGTTAGATTGTGATCCCTGTGAAACAATGGGGCAACATATCCAGTACGAGCTGGATACACACCTTCTCCATGTCCTGAGACTCTACCACTCGCTGATGTAGTAGGGATCTTGAATTATACACTCTCCTTTTGCAGGAAACTTTGACAGTTTATGCTTTGTACTATAAACTCTAGACCAGCTTTAGCAGGGCCCATTGCACAGGAACAATTTGCTGTACAACCTATCAATCCACAAATAATACTTGCTATCATGGGACAGATGGCCCTGAAGTGTGATGAGATTGTCTTCTGGACTGCTTGCAGGACCCTCCAGTTGCAAGTGGTTTACCCTCACACAACACCCCAAGACAAACAATAAATGTTGACTTTCTGGCTTTCTATTGGAATTGTGCTACCTGAAGAGGTATGCAACACCTTGGAAAGTATGTTTGCATGCATTTACACTAACATGCATGGCACAACTTTCTTGGCAGTTCTTCGTTAAGTATTAAAACAAGAGCAAAATGTGTATGGGGCTGCACCAGTGCTGGAATTAGATATGGGAAACTTTTCTACAGTTTCCTTCATCATCCTAAGCAAAGTTAAATGAGAAGCATTGATTCAGCCATACTCCAGAGGCTTGCAGCAGTTGGCTCAAGATCAAGAATGGGAATTACTGAAAATAATTTCAGAAGTTTACACGTCTGTGGGTCATGATACTTTGGGTGCACAAGCCCTGAAGCCACATTTAAACCCTAAAAGTGATATTGAGAGTGCCATTAAGGACAGGCCTCTAAAAGAAGGTAAGAAGGAACACATGGGAAAAGAGAAAAGACAAACAGGATCCCCCATATCTCAGGAATCTAGTCAAGGTGGTTACAGTTTAAGGGACCAAGGCAAAATTAAAAAGCTGGAACAGTATCAGTATTCTGATATCCACTCTAGCTGTTCTTTTCAGCAGTCTGACAGTATACGTGCAGAGGTGGAGTGGAACAGAGTACAGAAGAAAAGAAGAATATGGCAAGCAAAAAAGGTGAAGCACGATGAGAATTTGAGATGAGGGTAAAAATGGAAGAGAAAGGTTCAACCTTTATTACTCAATTCAAAAAGAAGAAAGTGGTGGGCTTCCCAAGAAGCATGCCATTTCAGCTACAGATACTTCTGCAGAATGGGAAAAACGTAAAACTTCACATTTGTATAGCACACTACTCACCCGTTAGGGTCTCAAGGTGCTGTATGCATAACGCTGTGGAACCCCTCCTGTCTTTTTCCTGTGAGATGCCCACTCCTGGGCAACCCCCAGGGTGAAGCCAGGCATCCAAGCGCTCTCAGGGACATTGTGGAGATTAAGGTAGCTATTGCCCAGAGTTACAGAGTGGGACCCATTAATTAGATGAGGCACCTAGGCAAGAATTATCGAGTCCAAGGGAATTGAGCCCAAGACCCACCAAGGTGATAATTGAACCCTGGTCCCAGGCCAGATCTCTGGATCAGGGTTTGCTGCTCTAACCATTATGCCACACTTCTGATAAGATTTCTGTGGTCACTCCAACAGAAGTAGAAGACACAATAGTTGCTCATAGACTGTCTAGATTATATTTAATCATGCAAGGACATCAAGGGTTGGCATCTGGCCATGCACTGATAAATGCATTTATACCAATGCTACAGCAACACTAATGATGGCTTTGTTTATATAAACAGACTAGAGATTATGTTAGACAATGTGATGTTTGTTAACAGATTAAAGCTTCTACTGTTTGGAGACTCCTGCAGACCCCCTCACAGTCTCCAATCTCCCTTTTATAATTAAACTTTGGGACCATCTCGGACCAATAAAGTTTGTTAACTAGTATAAATACATATAGGTGGCAATTGATTCATGTTCTTAATTTCTATGGATGTGATCACATGGGAATACGGTCATGAAGGCTTTGCAGTGTCTGGTAGCCATTGGAGCATCCAAGGCTTGCAGGGATGCTATGTCTGCTATGGGTGTTTGTCTGCAATTCAGCAATCCATATTGATCAGAAAGTAACAGATTTATTGAGCATGCTAACAGCATGATTAAACAAGTCTTGACTGCCAGGGTACTACGTTCAGGTATTAGTTAGTACCATCATCTTTAGGGAGTCCAGAGAGTATTAAATAACTTGTCTAGATGTGTATTGGAAGATACTCCACAAAAGGTACACTTCGGAGTGCTCAGGAAGGAGGCAGCTGAGAAAAAGTTTCACCTAGATCAATGTTTGAATATCTTACAGAGTGTCCAAGAGATCATAGACAAGCTGTCTAATGTGGAGTAGTCTGAAGCGGCCACCAGTGAAGAGAAGGCTTTAACAGCTGCTGAAGGATAGGTCTCTAAAGCAGGGGATTTAATTTGATCTAATTCCAATTTTTGGCTGCAAAATTAGAAGAAAAAAAAATCTGGTATTAATGAGCAACGATTTTATGCCAGAAATATTGACTATCTCACCAACTTAACCAGGAGTCCCCTTTGACGGTGGGAACCCTCTATAATTTCCCACTTTGCCAATTTCTCAAAAACTCGTTTGCCTAAAAAGGTATACAAAACCTTTGCCAAGTGCACTTTATTCAGAACCAGCCAGAGATCCTTATCCCAAAGTTTAGACTTGAGAAGAGCTGCCAAATTGCATTTCATAGGCCAACAAATAGACTGTTCAAATTTTATAGAAAGTCAAACTTCCAGAGTATATCCTAGCTGTAGACCTTAGAAAAAATAATCAAGGCATAAAGCTCTATTTGAATGTCAAACACAAACCCGTAACCCTAACACAACACCACAACACCACACTATGTCATACCACAACAGCATAACACAACACCACAAAACAACAGCATAGCACAACACAATAATACAATAGCATAACACAGCAACATAGCACATCACAACAACATAACACAACATATAACGCATCAACACAGCTCCCTAACACAAGACCCTAACCTAACAACACACACTATAATATAACAACACGACACCACAACACATGATAATGCCAAACCATAACACAACACAACAGCATAACACAACACAATATTATAACATAACACCATAATACAACACAAACAATAACACAGCACCACAACACCATAACACAAATCAACACCATAAAACAAGACCATAACACTACACAACACAATATGACAACACCATAACATAACATCATAATGCAACACAATACCATAACAATATAACATAACAACATAGCACACCAACATAGCACAACAGAGCCCCATAACACAACTCAACAGTATAACGCAAAACAACTCCATAACACACTTCCATAGCACAACACCATAACACAACAACATAACACAACATCATTACCCAACATTATAACATAACAACACATATAACACAAAACAGGAATGCAACACCATAACATACCACATCACAACAACATAACGAAACAACACAACATAAGAACACAAAACCATCACACATGATAGCACAACTAACAACACAACATACCATAAAAGAATAACGTAACTTTTTTTCTGAGCTCAGTGACTCCTTTCACCCCTACCTGCTTACTCTGCTATCTGCCTTTTGTCTACACAGTGGTAGCTTTCATTAGATCACCTTATAAGTCTGTAGTAATGCTGTTTTCCTGCTTCTTTTTCGTTATGATCTCCTACATTTACACACCTTCGAATTCCCCAAAATTGAGTGGTAAATGTTAAAAACAGACAGGATGGGAAATACATAGGGGCATATTTATACTCAGTTTGCACCGAATTAACGTAATTTTTTTACAGTAATTCAGCAGAATTCTAACTCCATATTTATACTTTGGCGCTAGACATGTCTAGCGCCAAAGTTATGGAGTTAACGCCATTTTTTGGATGCAGAAACCTACCTTGCGTCAATGAGATGCATGGTAGGCGTTCCCGTGCAGAAAGTGACGCCATGGCCCTTGTGCCATATTTATCCCCCCATGCTAAAATCATGCTCGGGGCCTTAAATAGCTTAGCGCTATTATTTAACACCTGGGTATTGGCATACGTTAGGGGACCTGTGGACCTATTTCCATGTCAGAGACCATGGAAAGAGCCCACAGGTGCCCTTCCCTGGCCCCAGGGACACCTTCCCACACCAGGAAGACACCTAAGGAAGGGGGGACCCCATCCCAGGTAAGTAGAGGTAAGTGGAGGTGAGTATATTATTATAGCCTTAGAACCCGCCGTAGCGGGCTCTACCGGCTATTAAAGGCCCGCTCCCGCGATAAATGCCCGAGCCGAAGGTGAGGGCATTTAACAAGGGAAAGGGCCTTTAATAGCCGGTAGAGCCCGCTACGGCAGGGTCTAAGGCTTTTAGAACATTCTGCCACTCAGGGCAGAATGTTCTATTAAAAAAAACAAATTGCTCACGGAGCCCGAGGGGATTAAAATCCCCTCGGGCTTTGTGAGGCTTTGCTCACAGCTGCTGTGAACAATGCGAACATTGGAATGTTGGCACTACGGGCTTTTACCGGCCAGTAAAAGCCCGCAGCACTCCATTGTTTTCAATGGAGCTGCCAACTTCCAATGTTCTAGTTATTTTTTAAAGTGCCGTAGGAGGGCATAACTTGGGCCCCCTACATGGCATAAGTCCCCTGGGCATGGCCATTGGGC
Organism: Pleurodeles waltl; assembly: GCF_031143425.1. Taxonomy (NCBI): domain Eukaryota; kingdom Metazoa; phylum Chordata; class Amphibia; order Caudata; family Salamandridae; genus Pleurodeles; species Pleurodeles waltl. The sequence goes on from NC_090446.1 coordinate 342,032,438, forward strand.
TGGGGGGCATGACTCCTGTCTTTACTTAGACAGGAGTCATGTCCGTGGGGGTTGTGCACCGAAATATGACGCTGATCAGGTTAGAGACATTTTCTTGACTCTTACCTAACTAGCGCCATTCTTTGATGCACAACTTCCATTTTTCCCTAAACCCCCACTCGATTAGCGTCAAATATCTAACGCTAACCAGGCCTTTCTGCCGGCTAACGTCAAACCATACATATGACGCCCAGTTGGCGTCTTGGGATGGCGCTAGCCGGAGGTATACGCAGTTTAGCGTCAAAAAGTATAAATCAGGGCTATAATCTGTAAGACATTGTCTCATACGTCTTCAAATACGAAAAAGAGAATGAGGAGCATAATTCCTGGCGACAAATTACAGCAAATGAAAATGAAATAGGGATGTGTGGAGTGACACTTCTACCGATGTATTAGCGTGCAAAAAGAAAAGAGAAGCAGGAGAATCAAAAGGTTCACGGATAATCTATCATGTTTGAAAGTTTAAAAGATGTTGCATTTTGGCAACAGCGAATTCTTTATTAGTATTACAAAACACAAAAATATTTTGAATTTTATTTCAAGTAAAACGTATGTGGAGCTGAGAACTCACTTCCAATCCACCCACAAACCGCTGTTCATCTAACATGAAGGTTGTTGGGAAAATGATTTCCAGGATCACTTTTGTGGTATCCAGCTTTCTTTCTGTCGCAACCTTCACCTGAAAGAAACCGGTTTTTCGATTCCTTTTACTGTGCACTTTGGCATGTAAAATCTTGCCTCACCAGGTTCCCAAGTATTCATGCGATACAATTATGCATGTTAAAAATATATCTGAGATGGAACCTTGTCTGCCACAGAGAAATTCAATAAACATGATGGATTTTGCAGGCAGTTCAGTGCAAGGTTGTAGAGAGGATATCAGACGGGCCTACTTCATGTTTCTCTGGCTCCTGGCATCATTTCTGAGATGGCCTGGGTTTTCTGGCACGTTTGTTGGGGTTGCACCCCACTTTGTGACGGATGCAATCTTGGAATATAAATTGCAGGATACAGAGGGCAGCATATGGCTCCCAGAGACAACAGCTGGATGCAACACGTACCAGAAAAATAGTATCCTTGATTAGCCCCTTAGTGGGATTGCCCAGGTATCAGATGAGATGCCTGGATTTGTATTATCATTGGTGTCTTGTTATATGAGCACCATAATCTTAGTATCAATGCATGATGAAATCAATCACTCATCACCAGATCACAACGTGATTTTGTGCAACCAACTATTTCAAAGTATACAGCTCACAGTTCTATGTAGCATACACATAGCTTACTGGGGGCAGAGACCGTGGATACCTACAGGGTCTGGCCATCTACTTTATGCCTCCTTTCGAATTTGGCTCTTATTTCCTGCTTCAGATCCTGCTATCATTTCCCCTTTGATGATTACTTTCGTTTCTGTCTTAGCTGTTGTGTATAGTCCCCAGTTTTCTCATTTCTACCCCTTGTTTATGTGCCCTTTCTCTTTTTGTTTTTCCTTGCAGTCTCACGTTTCCTTGCCATTCTAATCTCTCACTTGCTTCAGCTCCTAAAAACCTTGTTCTTGTTCTGCCTTCTTAGTGTTCCCTTGATTACTTCCTACTGTATCACTATTTTGTCTTGTTAGTCCTATGCTTGCCTTTCCAGTTTTCCCTGCCTATCTGTGCTTGTTCATGTACAGCAGTGCTTGTTTATGTGATTGTCGCCTTGTACTCCTCTTGGTCTCTTTGTGTCTGGTCAGGGTACTATTTTTGTTTTCACCTGTGTATAAGTGTTTTCCTTTTGTACAGGGGTTTGCTCCTAGATTCCACGAGGCAATACCTGTCATATTCTTTGTTTTGTTTTCATGTATTCTTCATTTCTATAATTGTGAGAGTGTGTTATTTCTGTTTTCATTCTTTTCACTGTCTCTAGCTGAACCCCGTGGAGCTTGTCTATTGAATGTACATGGGATTTGCAGGGTGGCTATCTGAAAGAGCAATCTGTAAAGAGCTGTTGGCTTTCCCTGTTGGTGTGGGAAGTCTGAGTCTTACCTGTGTATCACCGTTGTCCGTTATTGATTAATTTGTCTGCTTGACACGTCAGGGTTGCCTTTCCTCTGTGTTCTTCCTTTTTTGTCCTGTTCCTGTCACTGTCCCTTACCCTGTTTGTGGTTGTTCGTTCCTGATGTATGTCTTTGTAGGCCACTCTGTGTCAGTACACAAACCCTCCACTTTAAACCCTGATATTTCATGACCTTTAAGGGGTGGTTCCCCTGAACTAAGAACTAAACCCCTCTCTTTCTTAGTTAGAAACTGAAGAATCGTGGAGGAGGACTTTGCATTTACCGACTGGAATCCAACACTACATCATGCATCTCACATAGTTATATGAAGTGCCTGGAGGAAGGCAGATAGCAGGAGACATATAATTAAATAATAAGCAAAATAGTTGGACATATCTCCTGTTCTGAATTCTGAAGCCAACATTCACTTTGAAATATGAAATTGTACAGTGATATCTAGCCAACATTGGAGAAGACTTCAAAATTCCTTTGCATGACCTAAAAAGCTGTATAAACATTAGCCAAGCACACTTGATTCTGAAACTGCCGGAGATCCTCACCTTGGAGTTGCAACTTGAGAAGCGCTGTGGAATCACACTTCTTAGGCTAACGAACAGACTGATTAGATTCTATTGAAATCCAACTTCCATATCAGAACATAGTTACTTAGATCTCAGAAACATCACTATCAAAGTATAAAACACTACTTTAACATCACACTGCTAGTAGGTATAAAGATCCTTGCACTGTGTACATAGCTCTATGATTTATTCAACATTCTGGCAGACTTTGGCCCTCATTATGACCCTGGCGGTGAGTGATAAAGTGGCGGTAATACCGCCAACAGGCTGGCGGTAAGTACCTCCAAATTATGACCATGGCGGTGATAACTCCCATAGACAGCGAATGTACCACACCAACCGCCAGGGCGGAAACAACACTCACCACTGCGGTAGCCGGTAACAGCCAGGCGGAAGACAAAATACCACCCACCAGATTAAGACACATCACTCCGCCACCTTTTCCGGGGCAGAACCAACGCCATCAAAAGCCTGGCGGAAATGCATCACTGAAGAGAAAGGACTCACCATCTGTTAGACATGACAGCGTTAGGGTGGTCACCCCTTACTTTTTGCTTGCCTCCCTCCACTTTTTAGATACTGCTTTTGCTGGCTTTTAGACTCTGCACACTTTATCACTGCTAACCTGTGCTACAGTGCATATGCACTCCCCCTTTAAACATGGTAACATTGGATCATACCCAATTGGGCTATTTAATTTACTTACAAGTCCCTAGTAGAGTGCACTATAAGTGCCCAGGGCCTGTAGTTTAAATGCTACTGGTGCGCCTGCAGCACTGATTGTGCCACCCACTTCAGTATCCCCTTAACCTTGTCTCAGGCTTGCCGTTGCAAGGGACGTGTGTGCAGTGTCACTGCCAATTCGACTTGGCATTTAAAAGTACTTGCCAAGTCTACAACTCCCCTTTTGTCTACATATAAGTCACCTCTAAGGTGTGCCCTGGGTAACCCCAAGGGCAGGGTGCTGTGTAGGCAAAAGGCAGGACATGTACCTATGTAGTTTACATGTCCTGGTAGTGTAAAACTCCTAAATTCGTTTTACACTGCTGTGATGCCTGGTCCCTTCATAGGCTAACATTGGGGCTGCCCTCATACATTGTTTGAGTGGTAGCTGCTGAACTGAAAGGAGTAGGAAGGTCATAATTATTATGGCCAGAATGGTAATACACAATCCTGCTGACTAGTGAAGTTGGATTTAATATTACTATTTTAGAAATGGCACTTTTAGAAACTGAGCATTTCTCTGCACTTAAATCTTTATGTGCCTTACAATCCACATCTGGCTGGGCTTAGTTGACAGCTCCCTTGTGCGTTCACTCAGACACGCCCCAAACACACGATTCTCAGCCTCACTTGCATAATTCTGCATTTTTAATGGGTCTTCCTGGGCTGGGAGGGTAGAGGGCCTGACACTTGCACGTCAAAGGTCAGTAGCCTGCCCTCACAAAAAGGACTGCCACACCCCCCACTGGGACTCTGGCAGACAGGATTGAACTGAAAGCGGACCTTGTGCACTTTTGAGCCACTCTTTGAAGTCTCCCATACTTCAAAGGCACATTTGGGTATTTAAACAGGGCCTCTGCCCATCCCAACTCAGACACTCACTGGAGAAGAGAACCTGAACCAGAACCTGCATCCTGCCAAGAAGACCTGCCTGGCTGTTCAAAGGACTCACCTGTCTGCTTTCTGTTAAGGACTGCAGCCTTGCTGTTGCCCTGCTGCCTTGCTGCTCACTGGCTGTGGTGAAGAAATGCTCTCCAAGGGCTTGGATAGAGCATGCCTTCTGTTCCCTAAAGTATCAGGACCAAAAAGATTTCATCTCTGCAATAAGAACTCCTTCTGCGGCGCAAATCGACGCAAAGCCTGCCAGAAACAACACACAGCCTGTACCGTGGTGAAAATTTCACCGCACACCTAACTGGAACGACTCGTAACGAGAAGATCAACGAAGTACCAGCGTAGCAACAGAAAATTCAACGCACAGCCTCACCGCATCGATTAACAGCCGAGCCGGAACAACGCAGCCCAACTTCCAGAGAGGAATCAACGCAACGCCTGCCGTGCAGTAGAAAATTAGACACAACGCCTACCGGATCGATGCAGCTCCTGTGACTTCTTCCTAGCAGTGCCGGAAATCCACACATTATCCCCGGGCCGTCTGAAAACCCCGTAACCCAAAGAGGATCCACGATCGAGTGCCGGAAATCGACGCACAGCCGTCCCTGCGTGAAAACTAAATGACGCATCGTCATGTGCAGCCCGAGGAATCGACGCACACCCTTTTGTTTCCACGCATCTCCTCCTCCGCAGTCTTTTGTGGAGACACAAACCAGGTACTTTGTGCTTGAAAGAGACTTTGTTTGCTTTAAAAAGACCTAAGACACTTTATTTCACTTTTCAGTGAGATCTCAACATATACTTATTGCATTTTCATCTTTTTTGACCTACATGTATCCAGATAAATATATATTTTTCTAAAAACTGTGTGGTGTATTTTTGTGGCACCATATTGTGTTATTGTATGATTTATTGCACAAATACTTTAAACATTGCCTTCTAAGTTAAGCCTGACTGCTCAGTGCCAAGCTACCACAGGGGGGACACAGGATAATTTGGATTGTGTGTGACTTACCCTGACTAGAGTGTGGGTCCCTGCTTGGACAGGGGGTAACCTGATGGCCAACTAAAGACCCCATTTCTAACACCATACGAGACACAGGACAGAACAACCCCCCATGGAACCCGAACTGCAAGTCTTTATGATGGTCTTCTAGGTAATGCTTCACCTGGAACACCAACGCCGATGAAGACAATGACGGTGAGTACAGCCGCCTAGCACACAAGGGAGGAAGGGAGGAAACCGAGTGTGACACACACACGCATGACACACACCCATCACACACACACCATACACACAACCAGCTGCACATGAAAAACAATTTGTCCCCAAAAAACAGCAGAATGATGCAAGGACAACAGGAATGAACGAAAGTGATTGTAATCAGATCAACATCAAAATATCTAATTTTATTTGTCAATCAAACAGATATGTGCACATGTACACAAAGGGACACTGCCCAGTCCAATGTTTAAAGGGCCCACATAGCCACAGGGCACAGTCTAAGGCCCAACTCGAATCCTGACCACATCTGGATACTACACTGCAGGAGCATCAGTCTGCAAAAGGCAGGTACTTCAGGGGGAGGAGGGGGCACCTCAGCCAGATGCAGGAACAGGCCCACTGGTTCTGGAGGGGGCTCCATGCCCAGTGCTCTGTCCTGGGGAGAGCAAGGCCACAGTCTCACAGGTGGGTGATTTGCCCACTGGTTCTGGAGGGGGCTCCATGTCCATTGCTCTATCCTGCGGAGTGCAAGGCCACAGTCTCTCAGATTGGTGACTTCATTGTATTTGGTTCTCTGAGGCTTGAGACATTTGTTTATTTGTGAGTTTGGGATCTTTGGCCAATCTTTGGAATCCCCTGTTTGTATTAGGGACAGTTTGTGGTTCTGTTCTGGGGAGTGCAATGCCACAATCTCGGGAGTGGGTGACTACCCCACTGAATCTGGAGGGGGCAACATGGTGTCCGGTGGTGGCTGCAGTGTGGTGGTGGATGGAGGAGCCTCCTGGGCTGCCTTTGCACTTTCTGACGGCTGCAGTGTGGTGGTTGGATGGAGGGACCTCCTGGGCAGCCTCTGCACTTTGTGATTGCTGCATTGTGGTGGTGGATGGAGGACCCTCATGGGCAGCCTCTGCACTTTCTGATGGCTGCAATTCATCAACTGGCAGTGGGGTCCCCATGACAGCTGTTGGTGGTGGAGGTGTCATCCTGACAGCCAACACTGGAGAAGACGGCTTTTTCTCCTCCAGTACATGGGGAGTGGATCCCTTACCCTTCCTGATATGGGTGGATGGGTTCTTCCCCTTCCTGCCTGGTGGTGCAGGCTCCTTCCCCTTCCTGCCTGGTGGTGCAGGCTTCTTCCCCTTCTTGCCTGGTGGCGCAGGCTCCTTCCCCTTCTTGCCTGGTGGTGCAGACTCCTTCCCCTTGTTCGATGGAGGTGTGGTATCCTTACCACCACGAGTAGGTGGTGCTACCATTGTCCCTGTGGACTATTTGGCTGAGGTGCTGGGCTGTATCCTTGGTAGCCTGCTCATACGACAGGGTGGTGGGAGGTGGAGGGAAGACGTCAAATTGGGAAAGGAAATCCTTTTTTAGGGACATTGGGGCAGGAGGAGGGAGGAGTAATGTGAATGGAGGATGAGGGAGTGGTTGTTGGAGGTGTAGGTCTGCTGGATTTGGGTACAGGTGCATGGGCTGTATGCTGATGTGAGGTGGATGGCAGTTGGGTGTGTGAGTGCTTGTGTTTGTGTCCTTTAGGAGGGGGAAGGACAGACAGGGTGTGAGAGGACAGAGGAGACGCGTGCATGGCTGTTGTGGAGGTGTATGCCAGAGTTCTGCTTGGTCTGGTGATGCTGGTAGTGTATGTTGATGTAGTCCATGCAGGTGTGAGTGTGGACGTGACAGGGAGGGAGGAGGTGGAAGAGGAGGGGGAGACAATGGAGAAGTGGATGTTGTTGTGTCTGCAACTGTATGGTGTTTGCATGAGTGCTTGTGGGATGAAGTGTGGTGCCTGTGTTTGCCTGTGCCACTCCTGGGTGTTGTCTTGTGTGCATGCTCGACTGTATGTGTGCCTGGGATGGGTTGGGGTTAAGGAGAAGGGGATTGGAAAGGGGAATTTGGAGGGGGGACGGTAGAAACAGGGACAGTGGCTGCAATTAGAGAGGAGGCCAGAGCCCGAATCGATCTCTGTTGGGCTGCCAGTCCACTGTGAATGAATGCCCTCCAGGAACGCATTGCATTGCTGCATCTGGGATGCCAGACCCTGGGTGGCATTCACAATGGTTGACTGCCCTACAGAGATGTATCTCAGGAGGTCCATAGCCTCCTTACTCAGGGCAGCAGGGCTCACTGGGGCAGGGCCTGAGGTGCCTGGGGTGAAGGAGATGTCAACCCTCTAGGGTGAGCAGGCATGGGAAACTCGGAGGGCAGTACTGGCATGTGGGGGGTGGATATACCTGCAGGTGGGTGGTCACAGAGGTGTCCACCACCACCAGGGAGCTCCCATCAGAGGAGGTGTCTGAGTCTGTGTTGTCTCCTCCAGCCTTCGCTGTGGTCCTACCCTCGCCTTCCATCCCACTGGTTCCCTCGGCGTCGGTGGACGCTGTCTCCTGGGTCATCTGGGATGCAGCTCCTTCTGTCACCGGTGCCCCTGCTCCTCCGCCAGATGATGCTAATACACACAAGGACAGGATGACAAAACAAGGAAAGGGGGGGAGAGAGAAAAAGGATACACAGTGTCAATGACTTCACCAACACCACATTAGACATACACATCACCGTCACACACAGAGAACAGGCTTAAGCACTATGCATTACACTACTAGGGATATGGCTAATCACTAAGGCTAGATCAGGACCACACCCACCAACTGCAGCACTCCTGGGACCCATGATGCCCTGGGTGAAATGGACTGCTAACAAGCTAGGTCACCTGTATATGCAATACACCCATTACCCTTCAGATGACCCACGCTGCAATGTCTGGCCTGGCCTTAGGGGCACCCACTTACACACATCCACCACCGGAATACCACCCCACAAGCCAAAATATGTATTGATACCCACTGTACTCACCCCCTTGTGTCTGCTGTGATGCCCTCAAGCACCCATCCAGATAAGGGTCAGCCACGGCCAGTATGCATGCCATCAGGGGGGTTTAGGGTCCGACAGGCACCCCTTCCTCTCTGGGAGGCCATCCCCAGCTGGGCCTCTGCAGTTTTCCATGTCCAGCGTTTCAGGTTCTCCCAACGTTTTTCACAGTGGGTGCTCCGCCTGCCATAGACCCCCAGGGTCCGCACGTCCTTGGCACGCCATAATCCCTTCTTTTGATGGGCGCTGACCTGCAGAGGCAATACAGACAGGAGAACCCAATTAAACAAACAGTCCAGTCTGGGACACAAATGGCCCACCATACCTGTTTCCATCACCATTGGCACACACGTAGACCAGCGCACAAAATATACACCGCCAACAGACAATCCCCCCACCCACCCTTACACGATGCTTGCACACACATCTCCATGCATCCTTGCCACATGCATCGTGGCCAAAGTGTACTCACCTTTTGGTCTGGAGGCCCATAAAACTGTCCGTACAGGGGTAGGACCCCATCCACCAGTTGCTCCAACTCCTCCGAAGTGAAGGCAGGGGCCCTGTCACACGTGCCATCATAGTAGGTTCCAGACACAGGTCACAGCAGCACACGCAGTGTTGGTCTTCTCCTGTTGAAGGTCAGGAAACAAGTGAGGATTGAGATAGAAAATGGCGGTCACATCCACAGAGGTGTACACCGTCACCGCTGGCGTAGATCCCCATTGGCCACTGTACTCCATATAGCTCCATATTATCCAATGAGGAATTGCACGGTGGGGCAAGACCGCCTTCCGCCATGATGCCCAACGTCAGCGGAGTTACCGCACTTCCACCTGTCCCTACATACAGAACAGGCGGTCGCCATTTCAGCAGGAGGGAACAGACATATCGACAATTTCTGCGTCACAGATTAGATTGCCACATACTTCGCCATTAACACTGTCCCAATACATAAGTGCACCATGTGGACTGCTGTTGTGGTTTTGTTGTTCAAACTGTGACAGCCTACTCACTCTTGTGTCCTTTCGATATCTACCATTGCAGATGAATAGGAGGTGGAGACATATCCCCCGTACAGACCCCTGGTGGACTTAGCTACAGGGCCACAATCACAGAGCTGTGTGCCTAGTTGGAGCCAGACCTGATCTCATCTATCCGTCATCCGACTGGGATCCACCCTCTTGTGCAAGTGCTATCAGTGCTCCATTTCCTGGCAACAGGTTCTTTCCAAGTGACAGTGGGCTTGGCAGCAGGAATGTCACAGCCAATGTTCTCAATCGTGCTGGCAAGAGTGTTGTCTGCCCTGGTAAAACACATGTGCAGCTGCATTGCTTTCCCCCAGGTAGAAGATTTGGCCACTGTGAAGTCCGGATTCTATGTAATGGGACATACCCCCAGTATTATTGGGGTGATTGACTGTACACATATTGCGTTTGTCCCCCAGCCGGAATGAACAGGTGTACAGGAATCGTAAGAGTTTCCAATCTATTAATGTGCAGATGTTGGGCCTGGAGGATCAGTGCATCTCACACGTCAATGCTAAGTATTCTGGGTCGTGTATGAGGCCTTTGTCATCAGGAATAGCAGCATTCCAAATGTGATGGCCTAACTACGGAGGCACAGGGTGTGGCTAATAGGTGACCCTTGGTCCCCACCCAGTGTATGTTAGTGTATGCCTCTGGTTTTAACCTCATAGGATTGTGTGTGCCTAAATGTTGTCCCTCAACACCTGCAGGTGACTGTGGCTAACCAAACCTATTGTGGCTGCTAACCCCTGTGTGGAATGCCAGGACAAGGACTGAAGAACGTTATAATGAGGCACATGGGCACACTAGATGGATCATCAAAAGAACCTTCGTCCTCCTGAAGGACAGGTTCAGGTGCCTCCATCTGACAGGTGGATCCCTGTGCTACTCACCAGGTCTGCCAGGTAGATGTGGCATGCTGCATGTTGCACAACCTGGCCCTTAGGCGCCATGTACCTTTTCTGCAGGAGGAGGAGATGATACACAGGTGAGAGAGAGCAACTTCACATTTCTATGACTATTGGTGTATTCTGTGTGGCTGTGGCATGATGCCATTAAATACCGATTACCTCTACTTACTGTCACCTATGGTTTATCATTTTACAGATGTTGATGCTATGACAACTGTGCACTAATGTGCTGACTACAGCCAGCTACAGGTCATTATTTCTATTCTCTCACAATGTACAGTTCATTTGCAACGGATGTAACTGTTTCCATAAATACACCTTTTCAACACATGACATACAAGTCATCGAGTTGTGTTTAAGGGTGTTGATTTTAGTGCTAACAAATTGAGAGAAAAGTGCAATGGAATGCAGTGATGATGGAGGAAAGTCCAGGGTATTGTTCCAGTCTGTTTGTAGCACAGGTACAGTGTCCAAGTGGCCATAGGAAGGGGAGCAGTGGCAGTTCAAGGTGTACAAGGTGACTGAGTGGGACACAAGGGGGACAATCAGGAAAGTCACATTATCTGGCGTTGGTCTTGGCAAGTGTCTGTGGCTTCTGTCAGGGTTTTAGGGAACATTTGGGGGCTGGTTCACCTTCTTCAGCGGAGGGATGCTGGTGGCCTGTGTGTCCTGTGGCTGGGCCTCCTGCCCAGTAGCGGCAGCAGAAGTAGAGGGCTGGTCAATGGACTGGCTAGTGGTAGGGGCCCTCTGGAGTGCTGTTGCATCCCTCATGATGTTGGCCATATCTTCAAGCACTCCTGCTATGGAGATCAGGTTGGTGGTAATGGCCTGCAAGTCCTCCCTAATCCCCTGATACTATCCCTCCTGCAGCCTCCTGTTCTCCTGCACGTTGTCAAGGATCTGGCCCATCTTGTCCTGGGAATGTTGGTAGGCTCCCAGGATCTTGGAGAGTGCCTCTTGGAGGGTTGGTTCCCTGGTCATGTCCTCCTCTTGGCACACAGCAGTCCTCCCAGTGTCCCTGTAGGCCTGTGCCTCTGTCCCCTGAATGGTTCGCCCACTGCCACTGACCCCAGGACCCTGATTGTCTTAGATGTGGCCTGGGGTCCCTGTACAGGTGGGCACACTACTAATTGAGGTGTCCTGGGGACAGAGGTGTGGGTACGCTGGGTGGGTGCTGTGGTGTTGGATCCTGATGGGGAAGGCTCTGTGGTCGTCTGTGAGTGGGCTTGGGTAACCGGCTGTCCAGTGGTCCCTGATTGGCCAGGTAGGTCATCCAGATCCAGAAGTCAAGAGCTACTGTCATCGCTGGGGGCATCTTCTGTCGGTGGACTGGATAGTTGTGGCACCTCTTCTCCACTGACTTTGGCTTGGGTACCTGTGGGGGTGTAAGTGATGTATTATGCTTCATGTGTATGACATTTTTACATCCCTGGCTTCCCCTCTATCGTTGGTGTTGCTCTGCCAACATTTGAATTTGTATGGTTATGTATTGTGGAATTGTTAGCTTCCTTGTGCTGTGCATGCTTTAGTGATGGGTGTCCATGCAGGGCTGGGAGGGGTGTCCATGCATTGGTATGGCATGCAGCACTTGGCATTGGGGTGAGGCATATTTGTAGGTGCAGTGTGTGGGATGTAATGAAGTGATGAGAGTGAGGGTAAGGGTGTGAGATGGCATGTAGGTATGGGGGTGATAAGTAGTAAATATTGACCAGTGTCCAGTCCTCCAGCTACTACAGCAAGTCACTCATGATGGCGTATTGCCAGTACTTGCTCCTCCCATGCTGTGAGCTGTGGGGGAGGAGGTGGGGGTCCACCGCCAGTCCTCTGTATGGCGAGCTGGTGCCTTGCTCCCGTAGGTCGTTCCATCTCTTCCTGATTTGTCTCTTTTTCTTGGATGCTATCCCACTGCTTTTACCCTGTCCACGATTCTCAGCTATAGCTCCATCTTCCTTGCAATGGATATCTGCTGTAGCTGTGCTCCAAACAGCTGTGGCTCTACCCTGACAATTTCCTTCACCATGACCCTTAACTCCTCTTCAGTGAAACAGGGGTGCCTCTGTGGGGTCATGCATGTTGTGTGGTGTGTGTTGGTGAGAGTGTGTTAAGTAAAGTGGTGGGGTGTGTAATGTGGGGTGCATGAGGGATGTATGGGTTTAAGTGGTGTGTGTCTATTCGTCTAAGTGGTCTTGGTGGCTATGATTTGTAGTCATAAAGGGGTGTTGGTAATGTAGGTGTGTGTTTTATAGTGATGTGGGTGTGGTGTGTATGGGTGTCAGGTGTGTGTTTTTGGTATTGGCCAATGTGGTTTACCGCCATTGAATGTCCGCTGTGATGATTCGTGGGTCATAATGTGGTGACAATTGTTTTGTAGGCATAACAGTATAGGTTTTGGGACCGCAACGTTATCACTGACCTTTGGTCTGGCGGATTTGTGTACGTGGCTGTATTCTGTCAGACTGATGTGTGTGTGTCATAATATGGCGAATGGATATTCACCACCGCGGTGGTTTGTTGGTGTCCGTCAGCGTGGTGGTAGGCATCATTTACCACCAATGTCATAATGAGGGCCTTTGTGTTTTTCCATCAATTATTCAAACTCTGCGAGGCCACTGGATCTTTTCCATGTGTTTCATGTTGCTTAAAGGGAACAGCAATATACTCAGCAGAGCTGGGACATTGGGAAAATTGTAACCCTCCCCACATAATAGAGGGCTGCTACTGCCTCCCCAATGGCCATGGGGAGATTAACAGTTCATGGAAGCTGACAGCCTAGTGAAGGGGCACTTGTCTTTTCCCCACTACTTCTTCTGAGAGCAAATTGCATGTAAAAGCATTTCACTTCCCTAAAAAATTTATTTTTTTCTTTGTCATGAGTATGGGTGGTATTTTGTGGTTTAGATTTTGAACAAATTGCGACTGTGAATAATGTCCTCTGCAAGTACAAGTTGCATGGCGCACAAGACAGCAGTTTCCTGAACAGAGGAATGTCATTCCAACTTGCCCATCACTGAAGCACCTGTCATCCTGCCCTTTATTTATCTTTTTGACTGACTTTTGTTTTCCACCGGTGACTCAAAATCTGTGGGCACCCTTTAAGTGTTCCATGTGTTTTATTTGTTGCTTCTGGCGAATAGCACCATGGCCTGCAAGTGCTTGTGTGCATCCAAAATGTTACCCTTTCTTACGCAGTAGAGGATTGCTTCTGCCTCCTGATTGGTTCTGTAGAGTGTGACAGATGATCAGAACTGAGTGGCCAGGGATGGCACATGCCTATCTAACTGTACCGTGACAGGGGAATCTTCTGATTCATTCTAGGTAGAAACAAGCCAATTCCCTGTAACTGGAGTGATTTTCTTTGGAATGAGGGTGGGTTGTGTATTTTGTTGCTACCCAGAAATGTTTGAGCCTTACTGATCATTCATCTCATAACGGGCCACAAAAGTTTTGTTATAAAGGCTTACATATAGTGGGTTCAGGACCACACTCAAAACCAGTGGTGTCACTTCGGAAATAGTTTGGCAACAGAACAGTTTTTCCTTAAACTGTGTAGTGTCCCTCATCAGGACCAACACTTTCAATAAATTAATACTAGCAATGGTCCAAAAAAATGTCTTCAACCACATACACTTATAGGGACATATTGACCACCCAGGTACTGGGCAGCTTCTAAGTTATGTGCTTGTGCTCATATATGAAGGTGGCAGTATATAACAGCTACTACAACGGTTTAGCTTGGTTAAGACCTTGACCTGAATTAGAGTTTGCATCAATTGGCTTGGGCACATGATGTGGATAATCATCTATGAACACTAATTTGAAGATTGTTAGACTTGGCATCCTTGGTGTGTTTCCTCTAACTTTTTGCTTCTACTTCCCAGGTTGTTTCGGTGTGCTGAACTCTGTTTTTGCTGTTTTTGTTACTATTGGTACTTTAACGCTGCTGAGCAGTGCTAAAGTGCTAGTGCTCCCTATGTGAAATTATATGTGTCATTAGCTTTTTCATGATTGGCCTATTTGATTTATTAGTTAGTCCCTAGTAAAGGGCACTAGAGGTGCCCAGGGCCTGCAAATCAAATGCTACCAGTGGGCCTGCAGCACTTGTTGTGCCACCCACATGTGTAGCCCTGTAAACATGGTTCAGACCTGCCACTGCAGTGGCAGTGTGTGCAGTTTTAAACTGCCAGTTCTACTTGGCAAGTGTACCCACTTGCCAGGCCTAAACCTTCCCTTTTCATACATGTAGGCACCCCTAAGGTAGTCCGTAGGTAGCCCTAAGGGCAGGGTGCAGTGTATATTAAAGGTGGGACATGTACTGATGTGTTTTACATGCCCTAATTGTGAAATACTGTTCAACTTGGTTTTCACTGTGCAAAACCTATCTCTCTCATAGGTTAACATTGGGGCTGCCTTTAAATATTATTAAAGTGCAGATTCCCTTTGAGAGCAGAGTGAAATATGGAGTTTGGGGTCTCTGACTCACAATTTAAAAATACATAATTTAGTGAAGTTTATTTTTAGATTGTTAGTTTGAAAATGCAACTTTTAGAAAGACTGCCTGCTTGTGGATTCTTTGTCTGGGTTAGTTTCAAAGTTGGGCTGTTTGCACCTCTCCTCAGGACAGTGACAAAAAGGGAGCTGGGGTGTAGCCTGCATTTCCTGATGAGCCATATGTGCTAGAGTCCAGGGAGGAGTGGTCACTCACACCTGAAAGAGCTGTGCCTGCCCTCACACAATGCTGTCTCCAACCCCCTGGTGAGTGCCTGGGGCCTGGCCTGGCCAAGTTAGGATTTTGTGAACAACAGAGACTTTTCTTTGAAGTTGGGCAACTTCAAAAGCAGAAAGCAGGATAAGCAGTAGACCCAAAGCCCCAAACATTAGATTACTTCAAGGATTCAAGAGGAACCTCTGCCTGGTAAAGAGCTGAAGAGCAGAGGAGAAGTGCTGCCCTTGCCTGCGACTGTGCTTTGTTGGGCTATCCTGCAGTTGATGCTTCTGCCTGTGCAAGGGGACCAAGACTGGAATTTGTTTTGCATTCCTGCTTGAGAGGTATCTCCAAGGGCTTGGAGTAGAGCTTGCCTCCTCAGGGACAGCAAAGTCTTCACCATCCAGTTCTGAGTCTACATGCTGTGGACTCTAGCTTGCCAGAGGGTGCCATTGCAGTTCATGGGCCTCTGGAAGTGAATTCCTGGAGAAAACCTGTTTAATGATGCTGAATGCTGCCGTGCGACTTCGCTAAGGATGCCACTGCACAGAAACTGAAACGGCGCCTGCACCTGAAGCCGTGGACCTCGTAGAAGCACGACGACCCCAACAACTCCGCAGGCTTCGCATTGCAGCACCTGCTGACCCCACACAAAGTCACAGAGATCGGAGTGTTATAAGTCTGATGTCTGTGACACCCAACACCATCGCAGAGCCTGCAGCGCTGTGACATCATCGTGACCCCGTGAGGTCACCCCAAAGCATCGTGACTTTGCAGGACTTCGTAGCTGCCGGAACCAAGGGATCGACACCTTGCAACTGACCCTGCCTTACCTCTATCGCTCTTCAGTAAGGACCCGACGCCGCTGCGTGACGCCTCTGCAACTATGCCCTGTAGCATCAGAACTGATGACGCATCGGATTGAGTGACGCCTCGCTCCCCGACTCCGTGCACTGGCCTGTTTTCTACTTGTTTTACAAAGGTACTGTACCTGGGGGGGATCGTATGACTCCAGAATCTGCACCAGTAGCATTGCATTGTAGGAAATGACTCCATCACTACGCGACTTAACATCAAATTGCAGCATTGGTGCTTCTAGGCACTATTTTGTGTTTTTAAATTCTAAAGTCATATTTTTAACGGTCTATTGTGGATTTTTATCGTATTTGGTCTTGTTTATTTAGATAAAACGTTTAGGGGGTCATTCCTACATTGGCGGGCGGTGGTCGACGCCCGCCAAACGGGAACCGCCGAATGACCGCACCGCAGGTCATCTACGAGGATGCCGCCTCCGAATGGAGCCGGCGGAGACGAAGGGGGTGCGACGGGTGCAGTGGCACCCATCGCGATTTTCAGTGTCTGCTTTGCAGACACTGAAAATCTTAGTGGGGCCCTGTTAGGGGGCCTCTGCAGTGACCATGCCAGTGGCATGGGCACTGCAGGGGCCCCCAGGGCCCCTATGACACCCGTTACCGCCATCCTGTTCCTGGCGGTGAAAACCGCCAGGAACAGGATGGCGGTAAGGGGGTCGGAATCCCCATGGCAGGATTCCCTGGGCCAGGGGTAAACCGGCGGGAAACCGACGGTTGCCCTTTTCTGACCGCGGCTTCACCGCCGTGGTCAGAATGGCCAAGGAAGCACCGCCAGCCTGTTGGCGGTGCTTCCGTCATTTTAGCTCTGGCGGTCGCCGACCGCCAGGGTTAGAATGACCCCCTTAGTATTTTTCTAAACCTATGTTGTGTCATTTTGTAGCGGTTCAGTGTATTACTGTGTGTGTTGGTACAAATACTTAACACATTGTCTCGGAGTTAAGCCTGCCTGCTCGTGCCAAGCTACCAAGGGGGTGAGCGGGGTTGACTGAGTGTGATTCTCCTTTACCCTGACAAGAGTGAGGGTCCTTGCTTGGACAAGTGGTAACCTGACTGCCAACCAAAGACTCCATTTCTAACAAAGATGATGATCCAGACCATCAATATCGTCTGAAAACATGCCAAGATGCTGCTTAAAGTTTGGTCAATCAGTTTATGGAAATGCCTCAATTTGCATGATAATGCTGTCTTGTTTTGACTATGCTGCAGGTTTTCCACTCTGAAAGTGCACTGAGTCCTGTTAAGCAGGCTTCAGTGCCCATAATCTGACCCTTAAACATGCATGTCTAGTTGGTTTACCCACAATTGGCATATACTGGTGTACATATATATTCCAAGCATATAGTACCAAAGGCCCGATTTATACTTTTTGCAGCAAAATTGCGCAAACTTAGGCCCTCATTACAACATGGGCGGCAACCGCCACCTGCCAAGTTGTAACCGCCATGCGGCCGCACTCCCACAGAGGCCATTAAGTCATCCCCGCTGGTTTCCGCCCGCCGGCCCAGCGGGGATGTCGGCCGCAACACGGGAGCCGGCTCCAAATGGAGCCGGCGGTGTTGAGGCTGTGCGACGGGTGCAGTTGCACCCATCACGCTTTTCACTGTCTGCTATGCTATGCAGACAGTGAAAAGCTCCATGGGGCCGTGGCAGGGGGCCCCTGCACTGCCCATGCCAGAGGCATGAGCAGTGCAGGGGCCCCCAGAGGACCCGCGACTACCATTTCTGCCAGCCTTTTCATGGCAGTTCATACTGCCATGAAGAGGCTGGCGGGAGGGGGACTCGTAATCGCCTGGGGGATTACAACCACCCAGACCAAAGTGGCGGGAAACCGCCGGAACCAAAGTGGCGGGAAACCGCTGGTCCTGGCGGTGCGACCGCAGCGTTTCTGCCACAGTCTTAATTCCATGGAAAGTACCGCCAGCCTGTTGGTGGTGCTTCCGACAGAACAGCCCTGGTGGTCCTTGACCGCCAGGGTTGTAACGAGGCCCTTAGTTTTGCAGCAAAAAGTATAGCGCCGGCTTCCACCATTCCACAGTACCAGCCAGGTGCCAAATTAAAGGAATGGCACAGGCTGAGACTAAACTTGGACTTGCGTCTTCAAAAAATGTGTTAACCGGGTGGTAGGGAAGGCGGGGTTTGTGTGTTGAAAAATTATGGTAGCTTGGTTAGAGGCAAAAGAAATCCCCAAGTTAGGGCCCTGATGGCAAAAAAATATAAATTAGAAAACACCTACCCTACTTACCTGGTATGGAGTCCACCATCCTCTGGTGTCCCTCTGGTGGGGATGTTCCTGGGGCTTAGGGTGGAAACCTGTGGGCCCATTTCAGGGTGTTTAGCCATGAAAATGGGTCCACAGGTCCACTAACGCCTGGTCTGACCCAGGCGTTAAATAATGGTGCAAAGCTTATTTAGCCCCTCCTCCTACCTATGCGTCATTTTAGCATGGGGGATAAATATGAGGCTATTGGGATAGCACCATTTTTTAGATGGGAGCGCCTATCTTGCATCTTATTGACACAAGGTAGGTTCATGCATCCCAAAAATTGGCAAACTCCAATAATTTGACGTTAAACGTGTTTAGCGTCAAAATATAAATATGGAGGCGTGCCGAATTTGCATCAAAAAAATTACACAAACAGAGTATAAATATTCCCCTAATTGTTTGCACAGCCTGTACGTTAAGTGCCCCTTGTGGAGTGCAACAAATTATTGTGCCACCACAAGTGTGACAAGGCAAAATATGACTACCGGCCCACCACTGCAGGCTGGCAGAGAAGTTTTTAAATTGCCTACTCGACCTTGCCATTTAAGCCAATGGCAAAGCCTAAACCTTCCTTTTTAATATTTATGTCACTGCTAAGGCAGTCCCACTGAGCCCTAATAGGCAGGATGCGTTGTATGAAAAACTAGGACATCTGGTTAATTAACTTTACATATCCTGACAGTAAAAACCTGCATTCTCATTTTTATTGAAGCAAGGATAGTAGCCCTGTTGGCGAGTATGGAGTTACACACTGACCATTCAGCAGTGACAACTTCTAAATGGGGCTACTACACAAGGTAGTTCAAAGTATAGAAAGAATTGTATTAAACCTAACATGTTGCTCAAGTTAAATTTAATGTAACTATTTTGGAAATTACAACTTTAGAAAGTTGACACTTTGTTACCCACAACTTTCAGTAGCGGTTTAAGGTTGCATGCATGCTGCTCTCTTAGAGAAAACCTGTTGTACTCCTGGGGACAGGAAAGAACGACTCTCAGGAAGCAGAACCTGCTAAGGGAAAAGCTGTGACCTCCTTCTCGCAGGATGGTTTGAGTGGGTGTGAGCCCAACAGGTATGCTTCAAACGGGGACGTCACCTTTGAAGGGCAAATGGTAGTCACACATATAAGAGGCTACTCCTTTATTTTAGCAGATAGGCTGGCATCTTAAGCAGAAAGAGAAAAGCTGTTGCCAAACCGATTTTTCAAGGGGAATGCATCCCCAGGTAGCCACACTTCTGGGTTAGGCTAGGGGCCTCCACTAATTGAGAGAAGTATTCTGTCAGGTTGGGAGTAGGCAGAATTGTTAATTCTGGGCGAGCTACATGCCACAATTTACAGGATGTCATCATTGGGCGGGAGGGTTCCTGGTAGACCATTAGCTAGTTAGTTGCCAGTAGGGATGGGCCGAACTCATGGAGTTTCACTCTGTGGAATTCTGCAGAGTTACATAAAAACTCTGCAAGATTCCTCAGAGTTCTGCCAGTGCATGGAAATCAGTATGTTGTGCTGATTTTTATTGCCTTGAGCTTGTTCCGTGCTGAGAAATCAGTGTGAATGGCACCAGGTGGTGCTCCAGAGGGTGCTGCTGCTCATTTGGATTTACCCATGCTGGAGTAGATTTTCTAATTGAGTGGTAGCTTTCCCAGTGCAACCAGTGGCGACTGCCCATGCTGGGAAAATCTTGCTGTGTGCCTTCCCAGAAAGCCACACTAGGAGATGCCAATTCTCACTCGTCCACTTACCGTCAGTGAGCCCCACTCAAGAAAAACCTTCACCACACAGGGGTCCTCATTACATTCATAACTTGGTGTGGCCAAAACTCTGTGAACGCTGCCAGCGAAACAGAGTTTATCACTCACCTCAAGTGTTCATATTTTCCCAGGTTTGTATTGGGCATAAGAGCATCACCTGTGGCACCCAGACCTCAGATTACGACTGTACTGGTGAAAGGACTAAAGAAGGACCTCCCTGCTGTTCCCTGGACCCAGCATAAAGAGACTGCACCAAAAACTGGACTGCACCTGCTGCACCTGGAACTGGTAAAAAAGAACTGTGACTGTGGTTTGTGGAAAGCCCCAGACAAAGAAGGTGACTCCCATTCCAAGAGTCAGTTGTCTGTCTCCCTTTTACAGCCACATTGCCATAAATGCTGAGAAGCCTGCACTCTTGAGATCCCAGCGCCAAGAAGCCTGAATGCTACTGGATGTCAAGGTGCAGCATGGAAGACTGAGTCTTGGCCTCAAAAGTTGCACCCAAGTCTGTTGGACCCAGGAGAGTCATCAGAGTGCAGTTTGGTTGGCATGTACAAAAGTTACTGCAAGTTAAAGGGAAATGCAGGCTTTGCTGTCATCATAGGAAGTAGACCAACAGGTTTTGTGTTGGACTTCAACTGGACTTTGTATGGAGAGTGGATAAGTGCGGTCCAATGGTTAGAGCGGCAGACCATGATGCAGAGATCTGGCCCGGGACCAGGGTTCATTTCCCACCTCAGTGGGTCTTGGGCTCAAATCCCTTGGACCAGATAATTCTCACCTC
This sequence comes from Pleurodeles waltl, assembly GCF_031143425.1. Lineage (NCBI taxonomy): Eukaryota > Metazoa > Chordata > Amphibia > Caudata > Salamandridae > Pleurodeles > Pleurodeles waltl. The sequence goes on from NC_090446.1 coordinate 342,053,113, forward strand.
GGTGCCTAATCTAATTAATGGGTCCCACTCTGTAACTTTGGGCAATAGCTTACTTAATCTCCACAGCAGCCCTCACAGTGCTTGGATGCCTGGCTTCACCCTGGGGCTGTCCAGGAGTGGGCACCTCACAGGGAAAAGCTAGGAGGGGTTCCACAGCAGTATGCGTACAGTGCCTTGAGACCCTAAGGGGTGAGTAGTGCACTATACAAGTGGTAAGTTTACAGTTTGTATGACATCAGTCCCTATGGCCAAAGCTGACCTTTCCCCCAGTGCTTGAGGGAGTGGCTACAGGAAGACACCCAACATCAGCTCAGCATCCACAAACATCTTCAGCATCCTGTATCTGTTGCTTCAGGACCACTCCATTAGTTTCTACGGTGGTTGGCCCATAGGACCTGGAGCTGGACTGCTTAAGCCAACAGGTAACTGTAGAACTGGACCTGGCTGTCCCTGTGACTAGCTCCCTCTTAGAGTTAGCCCCCACAAGAAAACCCATACTGCCATTTTCAAGTTTGTTTTTATGGCTAACTCTAAACCACTAGTAGAGGTAGATTACAACAATATATTGCATTTAGTGAAAAGCAGTGATTTATTTTTTATTTTAAAATTCTTATCTCCAGGACCCTCTGTGAGGGTCATGGAGGTGTCTATTTGAAAATAAAAGTGCAACCCTTTTTTTTTTTATAAATTGCTGTTGGTTTTTTATTGTGTTGGGTTTTCTTCTTATGCAGATGTTTTGTTACTTCTCAATGCCACAGCTACCCAGGGCTGAACTAAGGGTTACAAACAAATATGACTGGACATGATACGGTTTGTGTCAATATTATACGATGAGCTAGCACAACCACATCATATAATAATCTACATTTCCTCACAGTGAGTTAACTTATCATTTTAGAAAAATAGCTGTTTAAAGGAGAGATGTGATGTTATGTTTTTATAAAGTGGTTCCTTTGTGTGGCCATCTTATAAATCTGTGCCTCCAAAATAACGTACCAGTGTGTTTTTTTCTACGATCCATCGATGTTCAATTGTTAACAACATTCACACTTGAAACCTGGGCATTGTGTCCGAAATAGTTCTCTATATATCAAAGTACAGGAGGCGATAAAGCCTGTTTTGAGTTTTCAGCCAAAAATATGGGGTATATGAAGTGTCATCCAAGAGGATTGACAAGCAGATGTCTACGACTCTCAAGTGACTGTGAGGAAAATGGAGTTTACCTTGCTGATTAATTCTATCTGGAGATTGGAACTGACATCAGTTGAGTAAGGAATGGGGATGACGAAGAACATTACGTCACAGGTCAACACACGAACCTGGTTCCTATGGCACATAGAAGTATATTCTGGGACCATTTATGGATGTGATCCAATATCTCTGAGTCACTCTACTCCCCTAAGAATAAAGGAAGAATAAAGGAAGAGAGACTTCTAAATTAAACAGCAATTAATAACTTCCTTGAAGGAAGGGATTGATAAAACAGACGCTTGAGTCTAAAATGTGTACATACAAGCTCAATGCCACCTAGTATAAGTTGTAAAATGCAGGACATGTTTTGTTATAAGGTATAATAGGGCACAATGAAGGGTAGACTTGGACCCGGTTTAAACACAGAAGACCTAGGTTGGTGAGGTGTGGTTATGTGACAGTTGTACAACCAGAACGTGCTGAGTTCCAGCTGTACAGTGCAGACAGGGTTTTGTACTGAATAGGTGGCCACAGCCTTCTATATAGAAGAGGGCTGATCAACTGAGGTCTGCAACTAGGTAGAACTAAAATGGGCTGTGTAATTTAAATGAACATTAACGTCTGAGCTTTCAAGTTTTGCTGTAATTACTATAATTGGAAAGCAACAGGGTGCCTTTGAGTATTGAATCTTTTTCATGTCTACACATTACAAGATTTGACTCCTGGACAAAGAATTAACTAATCCAGTGGACTAAGTGCAATCCCTGTTGACAACTAAGCCTCAGTTGACAAATGAAAATCATCAAAGTGGACGAATAAAATCCAGCAGAAATATGGAATAATTTTCCTGACACGGTTTCTCAAAAAGCTCCAGTTGTAGGTTATTTCTGTGACTGAAAAAAAGAGAAGGAATAAGAGGTATTTATCAAAACATTTCACTGCTCTACAGGCTCAGACTATGGCCCTCATTATGACTTTGTGGTCTTTTCAGAAGATGGCTGAAGCCACGGGCACCAGAAGACCATCAGTGCTGGTGGTCTTCCAACCACCATATTACAAGTACTGAAAGATTTCTGCCACAATTTGGGCGGAAATCCTCCAGTAGTTGTGCTGGCGGCTGGAGGCACAGGGGCAGTTACACCACCAGCCCCGCCCTGCCTAAGAACTCCATCAGCCGTATTAAGACCTGTAATATGGCCTGGCGGTGTCCTGATGGCGGGGCGCTGCCGGCGGGGGGAAGCGCCTGTTCCCTGTCCCTGCCAGACGACCTCCTCGCCAGATAAGGTAAGTTGATCATGAGACAGGGGAGAGGGGTGGGAGGATGGGGGTGTTGTGTGTGTGTGAGTGGGCGTTGTCTGTGTGTGTGAATGTAAGTGTGTATACATATGTGGATGCGTGTGTGTATGGGTGTTTAAATGCATGTATCGATTGTTGAAGTGAGTGCATGTTGGAATGTTTGTGTGAATGCAAGTATGGATGCCTGTGAGTGAATGCAAGTATGGATGCGTGTAAGTGTTGGTGAATGAGTGTATTCAGGTTGCGTGTGACTGTGTGTGTGCATGTGCATGTATGCAGGGGCTGTGGGGTTGCTGTACTGGAAGGGGGTTGGGGGAATCTAGTATGGAAGGGGGGGTGAAGGGGTATTGGGATTGCAGGGGGGGCTGGGGGAATTGTCTGCCGGTGACAGAAAATAAATTTCCCATCACTGGTAGCCTTTCGGGCAGGTTTTTCGTGGTGGTGCTACCGCTGCAGAAACGCTGGTGGAAAGCCGACTCGTGATACCGGCGATATTTCAGTGGACTGCGGGGTCGGAGATGCTAATCTCCAGCTCCAGCCCGGCAGTTCAACCGCCCTGGCAGTACAGGCGGGATGTGGAGGGTTGGCAGAGGCCACTGTGGCCCTGTCAGTCTTTGGACAGCCAGGGTCGTAATGAGGCCTATGTCACACAGGTCTATCTAAAATGAAGTTACTTAGAATTCTTTAATAACAATAAGACTTTAAATATCTGGACAAGAGACTTGGGGTATGTTTTTGGATAATAATGGCTTGAAAGCAATAAGATACACACAAGTGTACTGATTCCCATCTCTACCAAATATGTTACTACTCACTGTGTTGACAATGTCGCTTTCCAGTGAGAATTTGTAAGTTCGCCAAAAATGTTTCACCTGATTGTACACATGTTGTATGTTCCCCCAGGGACTTAGTAGCTCTTGAAATGTCCAAAAATGTGTCTCTTCTATTGGCATCGCTGCCTTGAGCCCTTATGTCCCTTTCCACTGTTTTATCTGTGTCTGCCTTGATCACATCTTCCTTTTAGGCTAGTCGAGGTCAAGGGCTTGCTTTGTTTTATTATCCAGTTGGGGGGGTGTTAAGTGGTTGTTCCTTATCTGAAGTCCATTTCAATAGGAATGCTACCAACATTTGTCAGAAGTGTTTCCTTTACAAAATAAATGCCGACTCATACATAGTCAGTGCTATGAAGTGAAAATTATTACAACGTACAGAATGCTCTCATCGATTTCGTCTTTTCTCTTGGTATAACAGACTAGATGTTCAGCAGAAAACGGTACAATACACATTACATTTGAAGGCCCTTTCATTTTTCTATCAATTTGGAGGCAATAGCCTCCTAGTTGTTAACCTTCAAAGATCACTTTTTCTTTACTACAGTCATATCATATATGAACATTTCTTAAAGGTACATAATGTGCTCTCTGGTATAATATGCTATAATTGTAATAAATCTCTGCATTAGCAACGCCTTTTACACAAAAGCAGCTACTAATTTAATCTCACAATGGTGTCTGAAAACCCCAAATTCACAAGTTAGGATTAACATGGTGTATATCATTCAGGGAAACTTTGAGAGTCTCTGATGCGAAGTGTTCTGGAACTGGGCCGCCTCTGTAATCTAAAATAATGGCCCTCATTACAATATTGGCGGTAAAAGCCGCTTACCGCCGTGCAGAAGACTGCCAACACACCACCGCGGAATGCCGCTACAGCTACCCACTGCTCAGAAACTGCCAAAATCTAGACACCTACACAAGTCCGCCATACAAAAGGTCAGTGATAAACTGGCGATAACAAAACCGACACCGTCATGCCAACAGGAATACGTCCACACTATCACGACCCTCGAATCCGCGGTATTCCAGTGGCGGTACACACTGCCGCGCTCAAAATACACACACTCTACAAAACACTACCACATTGGACAATTCCAAATCCACACACCTGATACACATACACACACCACTCCCACACACACAATACAATATAGAACATACACCCACATTACCCACAAACCCTTACTACCCAAAAATCCAAAGAAGGCCAGAGAGACAGCAAAGCAAAGACAAGCAAAGACAACACCAGCATACAGAGGCACACAACACCATCACACATACACATCCATGCACAAAGCACTACACACCCCTAAACATCACCCCACACATCACAAAACACACCACCTCACACATCACCCACACCACCCCATGGCACCGCAAAGACACCCCAGGTTTTCTGAGGAGGAGCTCAGGGTCATGGTGTAGGAAATCATCCGGGTAGAGCCACAGCTATTCGGATCACAGGTGCAGCACACCACCATAGCTAGGAAGATGGAGCTATGGCGCAGAATCGTGGACAAGGTCAACGCTGTGGGACAGCATCCAAGAACACAGGATGACATCAGGAAGAGGTGGAAGGACTTACGGGAGAAGGTGCGTTCTGTGGTCTCTAGACACCAGATTGCGGTTCAGAGGACTGGCGGCGGACCCCCACCTTCTCCCCCACAACTAACAACATGGGAGGAGCAGGTCTTGGCTATACTGCATCCTGAGGGCCTCACAGGAGTAGCTGGAGGAATGGACTCTGGTAAGTTAAATCTTTAACTACTTCATCCCACACCCTACCTGCATGCTATCACAAACCCCCACCCTTGCCCTCACCCCCATCACTCATATCCTCACATATGCCCCACTAGCACAAACCACCCATTCTAACACCAAGCCCTACATGCAACAACAAAGCATCGACACCCATCACCAATGCATGTCCACTACACATAACCACACAGACCCCTAAACAATTATCACACAAGCTCCTACACAGGAATGGAAGCACTGGGGTACATGGTCACCCACTCATTGCACACCATGGCACACACAGATACTAAAACTATGCATTTACACCCCTGCAGGACCCCTACCCAACGTTACCGGACAGGAGGTTCCAGACATGTCCACTCCACCCACAGAAGAGGCCCACAGTGATGACAGCAGCTCTGTCCAACAGGATCTAGATGACCAACCCGGCCCATCTGGGACCTCAGGACAGTCGGTTCCCCTCACACTGGCACAGGCCACCACAGAGCCTCCCCCTCAGGAAACACTAGCACAGCACCCACCCAGCGGGCCCATACCTCTGTCCCCAGGACACGTCAAGCAGCAGTGTGTTCACCACTACAGGGAACCCAGGCTAACCCGCCACTCCAAGAACAGCAGGGACCTGGGGGCAGTGGTAGTGGGCACACGATTCAGGGGACAGAGGCCCAGGGACACAAGGGAATTGGGAGGGCTGCTGTGCGACAGGGAGAGGACAGGCCCAGGGAAACAACTCTCCACGAGGCCCTCTCCAACATCATGGGAGCCTACCATCATTCTCAGGAGACGATGGCAACGGTACTGGCCTAGTTTCAGGAGACCCAGCGGCTGCAGGAGGAACAGTATTTGGGGTTCAGGGAGGAACTCAAGTCCATCAATACCACCCTGGGCACCATTGTAGGGGTGCTGAAGGACCTCGTTAACATCAGGAGGGACACTGTGGCACAACAAGGGGCTCCTGACACTAGGCTAGATGATGAACTGCCCTCCACCTCTGCCAGCTCTAGTGGACTGGAGGCATTGCCACAGGAATACAACACCAGCACCTCACCCCCTGCAGATGGAGAACCACCCCGCAAACGGTCCCTGAGATCCAGGACAAAGACAGAGAACAATGCCAAGACCCCCGCGAAGAAATGGGACCACCCTAATTGTTATCCTTCTGTCCCACTTTGTCACCCTGTCCATCCTTAAAATACCGTAGCTCCACTTCCTACGCCCCATTGGACAATGCACCTGTGAGACAAATAGACTGGACTATGCCCTGGGCATTCCTCCACCATGACCCCTGACCATTTTACAACCCCCTCCACTAATTTGCACTTAAGTAAACACCCTTGAATAACAAAACAATCTGGGGTCAGTCTGTGCTTTCACAAATGTGTATTAATTATAACTAAGGAAAATACCAATGTCCATTGTATTGTCAACATACCTATATCACGCAGCTCTAGTCCATGAGGTTACAAAGCAGAGGTCACACAGTGAGGCCCACATCTGTGAAATCGAAGGGGAAAGTGACAAATCAGGGTCCATACACTGGGTGAACGTGACAGACAGATGAGAGGTCGAACAATTTTATCAGATGTAGGTGGCAGTGATGTCTTGTTACCTGTGTCTCACTGGAAGTATTGATGGATCACAGTGTTTCTGTTGTCTATGTTCTCTTCTTCTGCCTCCTCTTCTTCACTGTCCACAGGCTCCACAGCTGCCACAAGACCTCCATCTGGACCATCCTCCTGCAGAAAAGGCACCTGTCGTCGCAAAGCCAAGTTGTGCAGCATACAGCAGGCCACGATGATCTGGCACACCTTCTTTGTTGAGTAGAATAGGGATCCACCTGTCATATGGAGGCACCTGAACCTGGCCTTCAGGAGGCCGAAGGTCCTTTCTATTACTCTCCTAGTTTGCCCATGTGCCTCATTGTAGCATTCCTCTGCCCTTGTCCTGGGATTCCTCACTGGGGTCAGTAGCCATGACAGGTTGGGGTACCCAGAGTCACCTGCAAATGTCGAGGGACAACTGTTAGACACACACTAACCCTTAGGGACAACCCCAGATAACTATTCACACTTTGTAGGGTCCATGTCCTCACCTAATAGCCACACACGGTGCCTCTGGAGTTGCCCCATCACAAAAGGGATGCTGCTATTCCTTAGAATGTAAGCGTCATGCACTGAGCCAGAAAACTTGGCGTTCACATCGGAGATGTACTGGTCGGCCAATCTGCAAATTCATAGAATGGTAACTGTTCCGGTTTCTGTACACCTGTTCACTCCTGCGGGGGGGACCAAGGTCACATGTGTCCCATCAATGGCACCTATGATGTTGGGGATATGTGCCAGAGCATAGAAGTCACCTTTCACTGTAGGCAAATCCTCCACCTGAGGGAACACGATGTAGCTGCGCATGTGTTTCAGCAGGGCAGACAACACTCTGGACAACACGTTTGAGAACATAGGCTGGGACATCCCTGATGCTATGGCCACAGTAGTTTGAAAAGACCCACTTGCCAGGAAATGGAGTACTGCCAGGACCTGCACTAGAGGGGGATACATGTGGGATGGTGGATAGCTGACATCAGGTCTGGCTCCAGCTGGGCACACAGTTCCTGGATTGTGGCACGATCAAGTCTGTAGGTCACCATTACATGTCGCTCTTCCATTGTCGACAGGTCCACTAGCGGTCTGTACACTGGAGGATGCCGCCATCTCCTGACCTGCCCCAGGTGACGTGCTCTATGGATGAGAACAGCGAGCAGAGGGTCAGACAACACTGAGGTACGAAAACACAATTTTATTGCACACATTTGTCAATCCGCTATGTGCCTGTCTTAGTGTGTATGCAAGGCCTAGATATTTATGACGCATTTAAAATTAATGCCATGTGGCCCCCTGAAATGGCGGCAGCCTGACCTGTAAGGTGGGACAATGGGAAATGAGGTAACTGCGCTGGCGTTGTACACTGTTGCAGTAGGCTGTCAAAGACCGCGGAGCAATCCTGCATTGGTTAACATTGGACCCTATGGGTCCCAGGAGCCAATGACGATGTACGCCGGCGGTGACGGTACGCACCACCGCGGACGTGACCGTTCACTCACTTGATACCTGATCTTCGACAGGAAAGGACCTACACTGCAAGTGCTGCTGTGACCTCAGTCTGGAAGCGACAATGGCTCAGGTGTCTGGGGAAAGGGAGGAGTTAAAGAAACTAGTGGATAGGGGCCCCCACCAGTACACGCTACTCTACGGTCCTCCAGTCAAACAGGTGAGTACACTGTGAGCATGCTGTATGGGCAATGCCTATTTGGAGTGGTGTGGATGGGAGATGGGGGGGGAATGAGGCCTGCATCATCGGACGGTGAGTGTTTGTGCATCAGGGCAAGGGTGGGAACGTGGGCCAATGACTGTGACTGTCCGGACGGTTATATTTTCACCTTTTCCCCTGTACTATTCTTGTAGGTCAGCACCCACCAGAAAAAGGATATTTGGCGTGCCATCGCCTTGGAAGTCCGGACCCTGGGGGTCCACCACAGACGGAGCACCCTGCCGTGAAAGATGGGAGGACGTTTGCTGCTGGAGCAAGAAGACAGTGGAGGCCCATCTGGGCATTGTCTCCCAACGTGGGAGGGGTGCCCATTGCACCATGACCCCCCTGATGCTCCGGATCCTGGTGGTGGCATATCCAAAGTTGGATGGCCGCTTGAGGGCATCACAGCAGCCACAAGGGGGTGAGTCCAGTCACATTCATCTGATTCAGCGCGCATGGGAGGTGTCTGGGTGGGGGAGGTGGGCAGTGGGTTTCCCTAGGCCAGGGCGAGTTTTGCAGGCAAGGTCCCTTCGTGAGGCAGGCTATGTGGCACCCCACCCCACCAGTGTTAAGAGCCATCTACCCCTAGTCAGGCTCCTGTGACTTACATGTGTGCAGCAATCGGGCATAGGCCTTGTACCCCATGGCCCTGTGATTAATCAGGGAACTCTAAGTGCATGGGGTATTGCAGAGGGCTGCTGTGTCTGTAGTGTCCGCCAACGGTAGCGGTATTGCATGCACAGAACATGTCTTTCTACTTTCTTTCCCCCCCTTTTTTCTGGTCTCCCTGTTCTTGTGTGCATTAGCATCATCATGCGGAGGAGCAGTGCCACCGGAGGAGGAAGGAGCTGCATCCCACATGGCCCTGGAGGGCGAGACTACGGACTCGGAATTCACCAGTGGGACGGAGGGTGAGGGGAGCTCCACGGCGGGGAAAGGAGCTGAGATCAGCGACACCGACTCTGATGGGAGCTCCCTTGCGGTGGCGGGCCCCTCTGTGCCCACCGCATCTACAGGTACAGCCACCCACCCCCCCCTACCAGCAGCCCCTCAGTGTGTGTCCCGTTGCCGCTCACCCAGGAGGGTGGGCATCTCCTTCACCCCAGGCACCTCAGCCCCTGCCCCTGTCAGCCCTGCTGCCCTCAGTGAGGATGCCATTGACCTCCTCAGATCCATCACTGTTGGGCAGTCTACCATTCTGAATGCCATCCAGGGTGTAGAGAGGCCGTTGCAACAGGCAAATGCATACCTGGAGGGCATTCATTTTGGTCAGGCAGCCCAACAGCAAGCTTTTCAGACTCTGGCCTCAGCACTGATGGCAGCCATTGTCCCTGTGTCCAGCCTCCCCCTCCAACTTCCTCCACCCAGACCCAAACCCCAGTACCTCAGCCTATCCCAAGCACACCATCAGACCAGCATGCACACACCTCAACACACAAGGGTAGCTCTGGCAAACATAAGCACCACACATCCCACAGGCACTCACACAAGCATCATACCCATGCAGACATAACAGCCACTGCCTCCACTGTGTCCCCCTCCTCCACGTCTCCCTCTTCCCTCCCTGGCACGTCTCCACTTACACCTGCATGCACTACATCTTCAGCCACTACGTCCATCACCAGCACGCCCATCACCACACACCGCTCACGTGCACTCACCACCCCCACTACCATTCACACATCCCCAGTGTCCTCTCCCAGTGTGTCTGTGAGCCCACCTCCCAAACTACACAAACGCAGTCACACACCCACCCAACAGCCATCCACCTCACGACAGCCTCCAGCCCATGCACCTTCACCCAAAGTCAGCAAACCAACACCTCCCACAACCACTACCTCTTCCTCCACTCCCAAACCCCCTCCATCTACCCGTCCCAGTGTGTCTAAAAAACCTTTCCTGTCAAACCTTGACCTCTTCCCTACACATTCCCCACCCCTTCCGTCCTCTAGGGCTCACCTTTCCAGGTCCCAACCCAGCCCCTCAGCCACCACATCACCGGGAACAGTGGTACCAGCAGTAACCGGCTTCTGGAGTGCGCCAAGCAGCAGGGAAGCCAGTGTGTCAAGGAGCCAGGCCAAGGACATTCTCCCACCTCAAAAACAAAAGAAGTTGGCCACAGCCTGGAGGGAGAAGGCCAAAACACCTGCCACCAAGGGCTCTCCCAGGACTACAGTTGGGAGTGGCAAGACAGCTGCGCCAAAATCCAAGGTGGGGAAGTGTCAGAGAAAGAAAGGGAAGTCTCCACCAACCTGCACGGCGGACAAGACCGCCACCGGCACCGCCACATTCACCGCCGCCAGGGGCACTGCCGCTCAGGACACCGCCGCCAGCAGCACGCTCACTGAGCCACCCACCAGCACCGCTGCCCAGGACACCGCCACCAGCAGCACGCTCACTGAGCCACCCACCAGCACACTGAGCCACCCACCAGTACCGCTGCCCAGGGCACCGCCGCCAGCAGCATGCTCACTGAGTCACCCACCAGAACCGCTGACCAGGACACCGCCGCCATCAGCACGCTCACTGAACCACCCACCAGCACCGCTGCCCAATGATCGCCGCAAGCACTGCCGCTACTGAGGCCGCTACTGAGGCCGCCGCCAACACCGCCAGAGGCCACGCCACGCTCACTGAGCCCCCCACCAGCACCGCCACCCAGGACACCGCCGGCAGCAGCACGCTCACTGAGCCACCCACCAGCACCGCTGCCCAGGACACCGCCACCAGCAGCACGCTCACTGAGCCACCCACCAGCACACTGAGCCACCCACCAGTACCGCTGCCCAGGACACCGCCGCCAGCAGCATGCTCACTGAGTCACCCACCAGAACCGCTGACCAGGACACCGCCGCCATCAGCACGCTCACTGAACCACCCACCAGCACCGCTGCCCAATGATCGCCGCAAGCACTGCCGCTACTGAGGCCGCCGCCAACACCGCCAGAGGCCACGCCACATCCTGTGCCAGTGGCACCACCGCAGACATGGCTGCCATCCCCAGTGGTCATTCGTACATGGCTGGTGGTCAGTTCCAGGGGCCTGGACAGCTTCCATGTTGGCCCACCGTCAGTGGAGTCTCACATCCACTACCTCAGTCCTTGGCAGGATGAAGCACTAGGGGCACAAATCCCTCTCCAGAACTAGTGGAGAAAAGCATCCACTACCTCAGTCCTTGGCAGGATGAAGCACTCTGGGCACAATGCCCCCTTCAGAACCAGTGGAGTCTCACATCCACTACCTCAGTCCTTGGCAGGATGAAGCACTTTGGGCACAAAGCGCCCTCCAGAGCCAGTGGAGTCTCACATCCACTACCTTAGTCCTTGGCAGGATGAAGCACTCTGTGCACAATGCCCTCTCCAGAACCAGTGGAGACTGTTATCCACTTGAGACACTGTGGCTTTGCACTCCCCATGATAAAGCAGTGGGCAAACCACCCACTGGAGAGACTTGAGAGACTGTGGCTTTGCACTCCCCAGAATAATGCAGTGGGCAAACCACCCACTTGAGAAACTTGAGAGACTGTGGCTTTGCACTCCCAGGATAAAGCAGTGGGCATGGAGCCCCCTCATGGAGCTGGTGTCATGCACTCATCCGGCTGAGGTGTCCCCTTTCCCTTCCCCCTGAGGTGCCTGTTTTATTTCGATCTGATGCCCCTGCAGTGTTCTCTCCATTTGGATCAGGTATTGAGTGTGGGCCTCGCCCATGCATTTTGGGCCCAGTGGTCCACGGACTATGTAGGTGCAGTACATGGACTTGAAATCTTCGTGTACATATTTGTTTATAGTGTATATATTTCTGACTAATGGATTTTTCCTGATTACAATCATTTAAATCATTTCCTTTTGTCCTTGCGTTCTTCCAGGGGGGGATAGAGGGGTGTAAATGTAATTTTTCAACATGTATTTGTGTGTATGGTGTTGTGGGTGAGGTTGGGGGTGGGGGTGTTGCATGTTGCGTGTGTGTGTAACTCTTCTTTCGCCCCCCTCCCCTGTGTCATAGGTACAGTACTCACCGTGGTTGTCACCGCCGGCGGTTGTGCTCCTGGTAGAGGAGCAGGAAGACAATGGCAGGTAGAATTTGGAGTTCCGGCTCCATGGCGTCCTGGTTCCTTGTGGGGTATGTAGAGGTGAGCGTTTTCCCTTCCAAGTCCTGTTTCCACCGTGTTTTTGTTTGCGTTGAATCTGCCCCGGAAAAGGTGGCGGATTGGCCTCTCATAATGGTGTGGGCGGTACATTGTCTTCCACCTGTCTGTTGGCGGTGACCACCATGCTGTTTGTTTGTACCGCCGTGGCGGTCGGAGTGTTAAAGTGGCTGTCTATGTTGGCGGTTTCCGCCGCGTCATAATTCCATTTCTTTTACCGCCGGCCTGTTGCCGGTCTTACCTCCACTTTAACACCGACCGCCAGGGTTGTAATGAGGGCCAATATGTAGCTAGCTCATTGTTAGAGCTCAGCTGCAAAAACTGTTGAGTGGAGTCCTGACCTTCTGGCACCCATTACTCAAGGGCAGTGAGAGGATCCTATAACAAGTGTTAATTTTGTCCCTGAAAATGCAGACCCCAGATATTACTGCAAGCTCTGTTAAGTGGCAAGTATCCTTATTTAGGTTTTGACTTTTATGAAGTAGTGAAATCAAACAGTCAAGACTTCCTCTTGATGGATAATGGGGTAAGAATGGCTAGATGAGGCAGCACATGTATTGCTCATAACAGTTTGAATACTCAAGCAGTGTTACTTTTTCAGTAAATATTAAAACACTTATCAGCATTGAGGAAATATGCTCTGAAACATAAATACGTTCATATTGTAGTAATAAATCATCTGCAATTGTATCTCTGTTATTTGTCTATGCTTTATGCGCGATCATCGGGGTTTACATTTGATAGGAGGAAAGCCCTTCTAATAGACAAGCCCAGAGTCTGGTTTGTGAGTGATCATGCGTTTCAGTCTATGTTCAACGTCACTGTATAACAACATAAGTGTGGGGAACAGGACCATTCTTCGTGAAGTGCCTTGGTCACAAGTGGCTGCACAGACTGAGGCCATAGACTACTTGGGGGGAGGAGTGTTAAACGCAGATGACAGTGGAAGTCAACAAACATACGCTCATTGTTAAGGGAAATGTCTGCAGTGAAGGTATGAGGAGCGGCTACTAGGATCGTACACTGTCCTCATGTCACCGAAATAAGTAATGAGCAGCCATGCAGGTAGCAGAGCTCATGGGTCTCATTGGGAGCTAAACACCTCTTCATGAAAGAAACGTGGTTAGGGCAAGATGCAGGCACATGGGCATCTCGCAGTCATCGTCACCACAAAGAAAATCACTCATATAGTAAATTCAGAGATCAGGCACACTATCCTCTCGCAGTCATCAGCACCACAAAGAGAAGCAACTGCACAGGAAAAGCAGCATACAGACACAAAGGCATATCGCACAGCCACTAGAACCACATGGAGTTGGTCTCTCAGAACAGCAGGGAAACATGCGGCTTGGGGAGCACCGCTCAACAAAAGTTGCAACTCTTACGCAGCATAGCAGGTGCAGACTTCCGTTCTTAGCAGGCTCAGTGCCCCTGAACTACTCAAGGCAAGGTGCTGAAGGAAGAATCTGGTCTCTCACTGAAGAAGGCAGTCCAGCTCCATGGTCCTCAGGCAACCGCAGTGCAGTTTCTTCTTCAGTCCTTAGGTATCGTCCTTACCCTTGAAAGCAAAACAGCCAAAAACCTGTCTGGTCCTCACCATTCTGTACACTAGAGGCCACTAGTGACCCTTCAGGGGGCTGCTTAAACCAAACTTAGGAAGCATCAGTCTCACCCACTGGATCAGTCCTTTTAAAGTTCCCCCAAACGTTTTATTGGAAACACTAAGCTTAAAATAAGTGTGATATTCCTGGTGCCAAATTGTCATGGCAACCAGTTTCGGGTTAAGATGTTCTCCTGGTTTTGTTTATTCAACTTAAACAGCATTTACAGCCCAGCACAAAACGCGTGATTGAACGGCACGCAGGGCTCTTCTCGCTGTAAGAGGCGTGTAGTTTCTCCATGATTTTTGGTCATTTCTTTGTATAATCCATGACAAATGCGGCCTTGCTAGTACTGGTTTTGTCATGTGCATTAAGCAACAATGAGTTTTTCTTTTCCTTTATTTGTGCTGGGTATTTGAAGGCAGATAGTTACATTTGGCTTTATACATTTGGCTTTAAAGACAATCTTGAAGCAGGGGGAAGTGAGAGAAACAAAGTCGAAAGTACTTGCAGAGGTAATGGAGAGAGATCATTCTGACAACCACTAATCCTATGGAGTGCCCTTGTCCTCAAGAGGTTCTATACTGACAGGGGGACACTGGCATCGGCCCATCATCTTATAGCTTTCCAAAAGACCACGAGACATGCTACACATACAATCTCGAGTATCTCATTGACAGACAGCTACGTCTAAACCAGTAATCGCCAACCATTTCTACAAGAGTTACTTTGCTTCAATGAAGAACATCTAAAGCTACTCACAAAATTATCAGTGTTGCATAGTGGCTTCAGTTCACAGGATTACAATAGTGGACACTCATGAATTTTTAACAGAAGTCACATAAGCCGGGCACAACAGGCAGGTTTACCTACAATGTCATAAAGCTGCATCAGTATTTCTTCCACCTGAATGATGAAATAAGCTGTAAGACTCAATCATTCATCATGATTACAGTTAAATATATTTTGGAGAATATATATTTGGAAACTCCATAATTATGTCTATGTGCATCAGCTTATCCATTACTGTAAAATGCATTACCCTTTCAAATACAAGCTCCATCCCCACCAAACAATGTGCACTATCGTGTTTGTGACTCTGCAATTGCTAACCCCTGCCCCTTGACAGCTCCTACATCTATATCAATCACGTGCACCCCCGGTTCCTGCACTCCTGCACTAGAGTTATTATTTCTACTTCTAAAATTTGCCATTCAGGGGCCTTTGCCCACTTGCAAAGTGTGGCTGACAGTGACGAAACTATAAAGCTGACCAATTACTGTTTCATGCTATGCTGTGTTGTGTTATGCCATGCTATGTCATGTTATGTTGAGCAGTGTTATGTTATGTCGTGTTATGTTCTACTGTATCATGCTTACTACAACTGTATTGTCCCATGTCTCATTCATATTTTTGGCGCTCTTTTATTGTTATTTATTTTGTGGATCGAGCACTGTCACTCACAGTGTGTGTGTGGGGGTGTTGGAGTGTGACTTTCGTAATCAATATTAACATGAAATGCTTGCAAAATAATATATAATGAAACTGCAAAGAAAACGTAGTAGAATAATACTAATGTACGCGTTTGAAATGTGCCCACAGGGAGTGGCCATCAATGTATACAGTGATTAATGAAATTGACTAATAATGAGTTAATAACGTACTAATGTATGATTTTTGTATTAGCATTTATGAGTTATGTATTAAGGTTTTTCTAAATTAATCACTAGGCCTTAGTTAGCAAGGGTCTGGGCCTAGCTGCCTGGTCTCATAATAAATGTGTTTTTCTAACGTGCAATGTGCTGCTTTCTTGAAGGACGTGAAGCTGTACGTTTCCAGACGCTAGAGATGTGTGTGTAACTGTAGTAAATTCTTTCTCATGGGACCCGACTTGCTCAAGGAGACATTCTTGCCGAATGCAACAGTGTAATACGCAACAGGTGCAAGGTCGTTTAGACTAGGGAAGGACAATGGGACTACTGAGTGGAGCGACAAGTGTAACTTTTCGTACCTGAAATTCTACCCGATGAAGACGTCAATCACAGGAGCCAATAAATTACGGGAGAACTGTCTTAAGTGAAAATTCTAGTAAGGTGCGTGATGGATCATTGGACAGAGATAACGATGCATCATGTATTGCCCAATTGGAAATTAGAGACTTGTTTGACAAGATGAATATAACGGAGTGACACAAGGAGAAATCAGCCATTCTACGCCATTCTCTGCCATTCTTCTGAAGCCATTCTTAGCTATCCTCCTCGCCACTTTGATGCTGTTACTTGCCCTTATTCTTGTTACTCTTGAAGAGACTTTGATGGTTTGATACTTTAAACCATCCTCACCTCCCTGCCTTGCTGATACTTACTTCTCCTCCTTATGAGGGAAGAGCCTTTCCCACTTTGCTGAGACTTTGCTGTTCTATCCCGGCTGATGGCGAATCGACTGATGTCCTGAGGACGAAGACTGACTCTGTATGCCACCCCATTTGGATGGGTAACTATCTGATGATAAATTGTAATTGTCTGTTTGCCTTTTCTTTCTAGGTACCAACTGCTCTTTTGATAGAGACCATAGTTAGATGTTTTCCAAATTCGTGTTGCTAAATTTTTTGCATGAAGCCCAACATGCTGATGCTAATTAGGGGTTAGTTAAGGAGTTCACTAAAATCGGGTGCATCAGACATATGACTGAATCTTTGCTTTGTTGAATAATGTACTAATGATACTCTAATAAAGTTGATTCATGTTGACGTCGTGCTTTGTTCTAATGTTCATGATCTTTGCATTGATAAAGTCTTATTCAAGTTGTCATATTGTAGTGTTGTTGATGTGTTTACTGGTATTGAGACTAATGAACTTGATAGTAGAGTGTAACAAATAGGGAATAAATATCTTAAATCTTACTAGAGTTGTGTGGTTATTCATGACTGAAAGGTCATGGTGTATTTTGATTCTCATTAATGTTATAAATTAGTTTGGTTAATTTGTTGTTGTGAATATTGATTAGACTATTGATCTATTGATTGAAATGCTAAATAGATATCTCGTCCTAAGGAGTCTCCAATCAGGGTCAAAAGGTTCATTGGCCTAAAACGAGTCCCTGTGTAAGTTAAATTATCAAAGTTGGGACGCGTTATCAGTTCTGGTAGCAGAGGACGGTTTAAGGCCCTTTGGGGCCCTAGGACGAGGGACCATTAGTTTAGAATTGATTTTGAGATAATGCAAATTGGAGAGATGATGTGCCCCTAAGTCCCAAATGACTTTCCCGGAATCTCGGAGCTTGCCGAAGTGAGTTGGGTATGTTCTCGGCGTTCTAGTGTGAATTAAGTAGGGTCCGCGCTTGCACAGCTTATGCATACCGCAGGTGAATGTTGACGTTTGTGAGGATTTTAGGCCAGGTGATATTTTAGTAGGAGTGTGCGTACTTCGCAGTATGAGAGTAGGGAAGTCAGCGAACTTCATGTCAGTGAGGCACTTTGTGCTAAAAAATTGTTCACATGGTTGTTGGTGATGTACTGCGTTGTCTAAGACTCTGAAGTATTTTGCTAAGTGTATGAAAGTGTATGAAACACTGGGTTTATGTTGTAATTTGCGCGGTTTAATAGGTCAATTGGGCGTGGTTGACGAGTCGAGTGTGAGTCAACGTGAGTGAATGAAAACTTCGATGGAGATTTGGCGAGTTCTAAAGTGCACTAGGACGAATCACTGACAAGTCGAGAGTAGAATTTGCGGGTCAAATTTTGCTTGCAAGTGCGGGATTTGTGAATGAGAGAGTAGCGGCCGATGCTTAAAGTGAAATCTCTGTAAAGTTCTGATGTGAAATCTCTGTAAAGTTCTGAAGGGATTGTGTTACCCTTTCCTGTAGTAAACTGGCAAATTTGAGATTTTGTTAGTGCTCGCAATATTTTGCATTAGTTTTTGTGTGTGAATAAAGAGTGAGGAAGACAAGCCGCAAGACTTTGTCAGACACTGTTGGTGTGAGTGTGACGTCATTGGAGCCGCGCTGGGATAGGTCGGTTAGTGAGAAAGGTCGCGCACAGATTGGCAGCTGTCCGTGAGAGGCAATTATTTGAGAAGGTGGGCGAAGGGAGTTCTGGGAACTAAAGTCACTTCCTGATTCAATTGTAAACGAAATAAAAGACACAAAAAATAATTTTTTCAAGGCTTTAAGGAGTGCTTTGAGGGGATATGTGTACATTAGAGAATTTGCGGAAGGCGCTAAATGAGCAAAAGCTACCTCCAAGGCCAGCACAGTTTGAGGCATTAGCAATTTGGGAGTTGATGGCCATACGACAACGGCAACAAAAGTTTGAGAGGAGGATGAGGAAAGCAGAAAAGACACTAGTGGAGGATAGGTGGGATAGTGAGCACAGGATGTAGGGAAGGGAAATAATAGATGGAGTTAAAATGTTTCCAGCAATAACTCAAGAAAGTGAAGCGCAAGGGGTTAAAGCCACTTGTAAGACGGATAAGGGTTCTAGAAGAGCAAAAGAGACTAAGTAGTCCTGGGCGGATGTTGATGACTCAGATGATGATGAGTTCCTTAATCAGTTGATACATGATCGACCACCACCATATGCCATAGGTGACAATAGACCAAGTCCTAGTGCAGGTCCTGTAAATTCAACGCAAACCCAGGGAACAACAAACCAGGTACAGGCAAATACTGTTGCAACACCAGTTCCGATACAGAATAGTGTCAGTGTGTCTACTGCCCCAGAGATGCAGACACAGTTGCAGCCACCCCCAGTTCAGAGGCTCTACCCTGATGTCCCAATATTAGAGACTACTACGAGCTTGATGGTGCTGCCGGATCAGGCATATACGAGATCAAAGTTAGTGCAGATTGAGCCAACTCCACTTTTACTGCCTCAGGCACATCAACAGTTGTTGCCGAATTGCACTTCGGTCACCAGACCGCAGTCAGTCACAGCCCCCATAGTGAATCTGAATATGGGAGTTAATGCTCCACAGGGTCTGGGAAGCAGACAGGCGCCAGCCGCCATATCCTCACCTATTACAGTTGGTCCACTAGTACCACTGTATGCACAGGCAAAGCCCAGTGTATGTGATCAGGGAGTAATGACTCAAGAGAAGACAAGAGGAGGGTTCGTAGGGAACTCTCAAGGGATGACTCCAGTGGACCAGACAATAGACAGATCTAGG
The DNA here is from genome assembly GCF_031143425.1 of Pleurodeles waltl. Taxonomy (NCBI): domain Eukaryota; kingdom Metazoa; phylum Chordata; class Amphibia; order Caudata; family Salamandridae; genus Pleurodeles; species Pleurodeles waltl. The sequence goes on from NC_090446.1 coordinate 342,072,410, forward strand.
TCCCTGTTAGACCTCAGTCCGATTGGGATTCCTCCAGATACCATGGGACAATCAGGTTTGGGACTGCTTACTCCACAGATTCCAAGTGCGAATGTACCACAAACACCAATGATGCAGGCTGGAAACATCTTGTTTCAAGGTTTAACTATGCACCAACTGAACGAGTGGTTAGATAAGTTGAATTCACCACAGACTACTCCTGCGACAGCAGAGCGGTCAGAAAGAGAAGAGTTCCTGAACTTTGTGAGGTTGGGCATGGAGGCAGCTGAGCTAGTTGAAGGGAGCATGGGAGTGAACAGACTAGAATCATATACTGAAGCAGAATTGAGGTATCTGTGCTATCTGCAAATCAGAAGAAAATGTTGCAGCATCTATTACAGGATTCGAGGACTCAAGTTTTTAAAAAGGGTATTTGGGTGCAGTGTAGGGACACAATAAGCCCCGTGGCATAATGAAACTTGAGGGGGCACCCCTGCAAACTACCGGGAGAAGGAGGGCCAGGACCCAATCAGTGGCCCGTGTACTGTGCTGAGGTTCTTGGCCATGTACCATGGTCTAGAGGTGATATTTTGTCTTTCACAAATGACTTCCCCTGGTTGAGGAAGAAGCCAATAGTGTGGTATTAGCAGACGGACAGGTTTGTGAAGCTTGCAAAGTGTCTTTGGGAGGACTTGAACACGCTGTTTGAGATCATGGTTCCAGCTGATTTGTGGCTCGAGTGCAAGAGAAGTGTGGATTGGCTGACAACAGAACCGGCAAGGGACAAAGTCACAGGAACACCGTCTCCTGAGGTAATGAGGTACTACTATAAGGTGATTGAGGTTTTGAAGCAGAAAGTTTTGCCGCAAAATATTGATTGGCAAAAGATTGATTGAACGACACAGGAGGCCACAGAGTCAATACATGCCTACTATGAGAGGTTGTTGAAGGCATTCAAACACTACAGTGGTACAGAGGTTATAGAGCCGAAGGATATGAATCACATAGTGTTCAGGTTTGTTGAAGGATTGAGACCTGAGATTAGTCAAATGATTAAGATTAATTTGATCTGTTGACAAGCAAAGCCGATTGATGAGGTGTTGCAGTATGCAAAATACTGTAGTGATGAGATTGAGTTGAAACGGAGAAAGGTGAAGGAGAAGGTGATGGTGATGCAAATTAAGGCAGCCCAAGCAGGGATGCAAGGAAATGGTTTACAGCAGATGGTGCAACAGCCGCAAGGAAATGGAATGTTACAGGCGCAAGTGAGAGGCAGAGGTCGAGGAGGTTTTGTGAACCGTGGTCCAGATCTGAATACTGTAGCAGTTCAAAATGATGTACAGGGGATGAAGAAGGTGTTACCATGTCATGCTTGCGGGGGCGTTGGACATTGGAAGCGGGGATGCCCGATGATGGTGCAGGAGGGTGTTCTACAACAAAGCAATGATGTTAATGCATTCCAAAATGTTAAAGGACCGAGAATGAGGGGTCCGACTCCGAACTTCCAAAATAACATGGTTCAGATGCAGGGTCTTCAACCTATGCAACAAGTGCAGATGCCACGTGAACGACCAGTGCAGATGCAGCAAGTGCAACAGCAGATTCCTGTGGTACCTTGACAGCAAATGCAGTTGCCCTTAGCACCAATGGTACAGCAACAGGCGATGCTTCCTCAACAGGTCACAGGTTAGGGAATGAGTCAAAATAATGCAGTACAACAGTTCCCATTGTGTGGTGAGAATGGAATAAACGATGAATGGTCAGATGAAAGCTCAGACAGTGAAGAATACAGGCTTGCAGCGTCCTTAGAAGTAGATCAGAGAGGGCCCTATGGCAAGGGAAAGTGATGGGTCACAAAGTTTCATTATTGGTTGACACAGGAGCTACCCGCTCTACAGTCAGAAGTACAGAGGTTCCGAAACTGCCTCTTTTGGGACGTACAATAAAGGTAGTAGGTGTGGCAAACCAGCTCCTGACTAACCCGATCACAGATCCGGTTCAGGTTGAGATTGGTACTTTTCAGGGATTGCACAGGTTTGTAGTCTGTGATTCAAGTCCTGTGTCTCTACTGGGAAGAGACTTACTGTGCAAGACGAGGTGTTCAATCAACTGTTACAATGAAGGAATTGAGGTGGAGACAAACGGTGACGATGAAGGGGATGACGGATAGTTCTCAGAGCCTGAGACGGAG